>NC_073302.1:228790179-229489516 GCF_027595985.1 Sorex araneus
TGCTCTGATCCAAAGGCAAGCCAACTGGGATTTTCAATCCCTGGCACCCCATATGGTCCTCTGAGCCCCAACAGAAGTGAGCACAGAGCTAGGAGCAAGCACTGAGCACTTCGGGGGTATAACTGCAAAACAAACAACAGAGTAATAAGATTTTTTTGATTCCTTTAAAATGCACATAGCCATAAGAATGGGTAATGGGTGGCTGGAGAGATTGTACAAAGGTAAAGTTGCCTTGCGTGTTCCATGACCCCGATTCCATCCCCAGCACCAGTTGTTCCCTGGAGCACCCCCTGAGGGGTCCAACCCTGGAGGCTCCTGAGCACTGCCACACGTAGCCTTGGATGTAATCACTGGCCCTGCAGGACCAGAGGAGCACCATGGCTGAGAGTCCACAGACTCCTGAGTGCTGATTGGGTGGCCTCCCCCACAAAAGGAAAATTAAAAAACAGACAGCAGAAGCTGTGTCATTCACTAAACCTTGTGGTAAATTGACTTACCAAAATTGCTAGTTCTGCCTCAAGGTGTCTGTAAGAAAGGCTCAGTGGTAAGGAAAGTAGGAATTGAAGCAGCAGAGAACACGGGCATATTTAGTATTTCGGAACCAGAGACTTACAGAAATGCAAAAATAAACTCCTCGCAATTAGTTTGTAGTAGCACATATAAGTCAGTATTTTAGCATAGATGGAGGAAGCTCCAGTTATCTCCAATATTAGAGATAGCAGAATACCTAAATAAAGTAAAAAATAAGAAACATTAAGTATCCATCTTTTTATTGTATCATTTTTTTTTATGTTTCATTGTATTGGGGGGAGAAGGTCCCCCTTTCTTTTTTTGGTTTTGGGTGATACTCAGCTTGCTCCTGACCTTGTGCTTAGGTTTGACTCCTGAGGGTTTCAGGGAACCACATGTGGAACTGGGGATTTAACTAGAGTCGGCTGCATGTAAGGCCAGCAACTTTATCACTGTGCTATTTCTCTGGCTCCCTCATTGTAATTTTAAAGTGAATTTCTAACGTTAAATATAAGCAAACTAGTTTGATAATTCTGTTTTGAAATGGTTCCTTTTGATTATTTTCTCCATTTTCCTGTTTGTAGCAGGCAGATATTTTAGTAGATTCAACCATCTTTAGAAAGAACTAGTAATAAGAATATATATATATGAAAGGTTGATTGTTCACAAAATTAACTTCACTTTTTGCTTTTCTTAGAATGAACCTACAGATACACGTGCCAAGTTCCACATCCTTTTTCTTTTCTTTGTGTCTACAATGTTCTTCATCAGCGTCCTGTCACTCTTCAGTTACCACTGCTGGCTAGTCGGGAAAAATAGAACAACAATAGGTAAGAAAGACGAAGAGTCGTTATCAAGGAAAATAACTACAAATGAATGTTACATCTCCAAGACATGTCAGATGATAAATAATTGTGGTCTCTGTTAGCTGTGACAGACACAATGAATATTGAGGCTTATTATTTTGGTTTTGGGCAATACCCAGCAGTGCTCAAGGTTCACTGCTGGCTTTGCACTTAGGGTCCACTCCTGGTGGGGCTAAGAGTACCATGAAGCAGTTCTGGGAGCCAGGCCATGTGCGCGGCAAGCACACTCTCTATTGTGCTACCTCAGCCCAAGGCTCATTGTGAAGACAGTTGAGGAACTGACATGTACTTGCCTTTGTTCATAATAGTGCATGCTATATCAAGCACTGACTGAATTCTCTACATTATAATACAATTTCTGTGTTTATATGATACCTTTTGAAAAGTCAATTTGTGATAGATCTACATATTATAAGCAAGTTGATTCATAGATTTCAAAATAAAAATTTTATTGTAGCTTTTAGCTAAAACATGTTCATAAAGTAAAATATGTTTACTTTCTTTGTGTTAATTTCATTGATATCTGTAGTTACCCTACAGCTTGCAAATCACATTTTTTAATAAAACTCATCATTTCTATTTTTGTTTCAGTTGACAGTGTTGTAGCACTAAAAGCAGCAATTTCCCTTTTATGCTTTTTTTAAAAAAAATGAAAGTATAAGGGAGTAATTTAGAATGGCATGAAAAGAATTGAATCAATATTTCCTAAACAGACATGGAGTGAATGTCCTCACACTAAGCAGCATCACTGTGCTCTAAATGAAATAACGGAGTAACAGCTAGTGCAGTGTCCAAATGTTTCCTAAGAAAGCCTAAGACTGTAGGTGCTACGACCCACAGTTATGTATGTAGCAGGAGAATAGTTTTAATATCACTGTGAAGATACTTTAGGAAAATTTTGAGATGCTTTCCTGTTTGATTAGCTTCTTCTCATGTCTTAGGAGTCAGGGAAAATGTAATGTCTTCCAGGGCAAAGATTTTTCTGTGCCCTGCTTCCAACACCACTGTCTAGTCGCCTCTGATTCCATTATGCCTTCATTCTGGTTTATCATCTATTTATTAATTTGACACCCTTCTTTTTTTTTTTTTTTTTTTTGGTCACATGGACACAAACAACTATGCTTTACTATGGCTCACACAGCATAAGTGCGTACTTCCTTTGTTCCAGTTGCCTTTTATAGAGTTTTTCCAAAGATGCTAGGGTGGTTGCCAAGGATGTAGAGTTGGGATGGTCTTCTTTGAAACTCCATTTCTTTTTTTTCTTTTTTTCTTTTTTTTTAATTTTTATTAAATCACCATGTGGAAAGTTACAAAGTTCTCAGGTTTATATGTCAGTTATACAATATTCAAACACCCATCCCTTCACCAGTGCCCAAATTCCACCACCAGAAACCCCAGTTTACCCCCCGCCCCCACCCCCTACCCCCTACTGTATAACTAATGAATTTCACTTCATTTTTTCTTTACCTTGATTACATTCCATAATTCAACACAAAACTCACTATAGTTGACATAACTCTCTCTCTCTCTTTTTTTTCTCTTTTTCCTTTTCCATTTTTTTTTTTTTTTAATTTTTCCCCCTCATCCCCCTTCCTGCGCCTCATAGTATGGTGTACTCCACGCCACTTGGGGCTTTTGCTTAGCTCATAGTCCAGAGGTGGCTGTGAAACTCCATTTCTTGATTGTAAAAAATACCTGCCAGGGGGCAACCGGAGGAGAGCCCATGCCACTTGTCCCCCCCATGCCATGGGGCAGATGAAGGAGGAAAAGCTGATTTACTGTTTGGGGAAGAGAACATAGAGAAGTAGTTACAGATAAACAAAGGAATGGGAGTGGCTCAGGAGCACCTTGTTGGGTGTGACCAGGATAAACCTAAGCTCCTTGTGGCAAGAGGGGAAAGGGCAAAGCAGTGTCATCCTACATCTCCCCCTTTTCTGTTTACAAAATTACAAAAATTTGAAATAGAAAGAGGAACAATTCCAAATCACAACACAATTCCAAATCACAATGCAGTCTTATTAGTTGTACTAAGATTTCAGTCCGACCCTGGGCCCAGAGCAGTGCTTGTGGTAAAGCGTCCAATTGTCCTGCACTATCCAGGGGTGAGGAGAGTCACCAAGGATAAGAGTCATTTAGTCCCATTCTGAAAAAAAGAAGTGTCTGGATCAAAATTGAAGAGTTGTTTCTACAACAGCTCAACAGTGGTTGCAGCAATGAGTCTCGGGGGAGCAGTTATTAGGAGTCCAATAAATTTCAGGAAGCACTGTATCAGTCAGGGAGCACTGGAACAGGAGCATCACAACATCTGGCAGGAGAACTTCAGCAGGGGAATACAGCCATTCTCTGGTCAGGTTCATCGGCAGTCATAGATGTGCAACCTAGCTTATGTTTGAGAAAAAACACTTTCATAAAGTTTTCAGGGGCTTTTACAGTTGGGGTTTGGTCTCCTTGCCTGTGGGGAGGGGACAGAAAGAAGGGACAGAAAGAAGCTCCAATACAAATGGTTATCCTTTAGTTGGTAGTTCGTGCCCGCTCCAGGGATGCCAGCTGTAAAAAACTCTCTGGTAGGGGGCGACTGGGGGAGGCTCTCCCCATCGGCTGCCCCCCAGGTTTCGGGGGCGGGGGGGGGGGGCATCGTTCCCGGGCAGCTCACCCAACCGAAGCGGCCCAGGCCATGGGACAGACGGAGCAGGAAACGAGGGCCAAGCCAGTTGATTTATCAGTTGCCGTTTATTCCATTCAACTAAAGTAAGAGATCCGGCTCTCGATCTCATCCTTCCCAACCCACTCTTACAGCCTAATTTGACATCCTTCTTACAGGATATCCTGCCATCTCCCTACCTTTAGTCAGAGATGACAGAAAGTAGCCTACGTGCAAAGTCTAGCACTCAGACCACCTCCCCTCATACGTCAGCTAAAAGCAGATTCCACTAGGGAATTGTACCATTCTGATGAAGCCAAGTAGGGCTTTGGTGGGTGGGTCATGAACACTTGAGATTGCCACAGTTCCTGTCAAACTGCCTCACTTCTGTCCCACCCCAACCCTGTGAGTGCTGGGGAGAAGAGCATTAGAAACCCAGTGTTCCCTTTAAACCATCTTATTCAGGACTGTCTTGGTAGCAACTACAATAAGAAATGTATTGTTTGATTCATGACCTAATTAAGCACACATTTGTCAAGAATGACACCAAACAACCCTTTACCTCCACCATATGCAGTAACTCCAGTATTTTCTGTTGTAGTTTCTTAAAAAGACATTCTGAATGCTCAAGTGATGAAGGCACAGACCTCCAAGACTTGAGACACCCCCCCACACACACACACACCGCCCACAACGCAGCCGGGCATAGCCCTGAGGTTCCCTGAGCACCACTGAAAACAAGGTGTTGGAAACCAACAACTGAGATCACAGCCCATTCAGCTGGTTTTTGTCTTCTTGTTTGTTTGGGGGGCACGCCCAGCAGTGCTTAGGGCTAACTACCTGGCTTTGTGCTTAGGGCTCAGGGAACCATAATTGAACCCAGATCTGCCACATTAGTAATGGCTTCTCATTCATATAATTCCAACATTGTACCCAGCGTACCCATCTCCCTCCCCCAAGAGCCTTGACACCTGTCCCTCTCATCCCCTCCCTCTGATCCCACCTCCCAGCTCATTGCTGATACCTCACTGGGTATCTTTAAGTTTAGTAGCGAAATTTCCCAGTAGCGTTAAGCATGTCCTATAAATATTTTAGGAAAGTTGAGTAAATTCTAATTATGTCATCTGAAACAAATTTATTTCTTAGTACTTCCAGGATTCACAATTCTAAAAAGTAAAACAAATACATAATTATCTGAGCATGAGTGGTAAAATAGGAATTGTTTCCTAAGACATAATGTATCTGAATGAAATTAGGTGATCCTTTACAAATTTAAAGCATACTCACATGACTTTTAAGAATGACACTAGTAGCAGAATCAATTCAGAAAACTAAAGACATCCATACTTACATCTATTTCTGTTAAGTGATAAGTATTCCTTTGTCTCTTACAAATCACTGAGAAGAATAATATTATTAATTAATGGTCAATTGTGCTCCAGGGATCTGTTCATACTCTGGCATGTGGCTCTGGAGGTGGTGAGCAGCAAAGTATTGGTAGCAATATTGACTTAACTTGGAAAGAGTTAAAGAATCTCAGTGTGATAACAAATATATTTTTCTTATTGTAGAAATATTTAACTCTTCTGTTAAAAAAAATGAAGTGGCTTTTCTTTGTCTTTTTGTATGGCAACCAAATATCTTTTCCTACCCCTTAAGTCCTGTATTCAATTCCCTTGCTCAGAATTTTCTCTTTTTTAATTTTTAAATTTTACTTTCATAAGGTTATTCACATTAGTTGATGACATTCAATTTTCAACACCAGTCGCACCACCATTACACCTTCCCACCACCATTCAAGCCTGCCTGCCACAGGCAGATGCTAGATAATTTATTTTCTACTGCTTATTATAAATACCATAAGAGGTTGCACAGCCATTAAAGTGACCATGCACTCCTGGAATTCTAAAATTGTAAATGATTGAGGCATGGAGACATCTCTGTAGGGAGCTAATCCATTCTGAGATTCATTTGGGAGTCTCTGGATCAAGGCTGTTGGAGCACTTCGAAGGCATCTGGAGGCAGTTTATACGCATGACAGCCAGGACCCAAAAGGGGCGGGAAGAGGGGAAGGGACTGCCATGTGGCCTGGAGTCTTCAGTCCCTGGTCCTGTGTACCTGGGTTTTTCTTCTGGAAGTTTGTGGCCACCAGGAGTTTGTTTGGAGTAGGCAGAGAGGAGACATCTGCTCCATCTGAGCTGCCCCAGTAAAATCGGGGTCCGGAGAAATCTTCGCAAGCTGCTGTCTCCCGGGATTCATTGCTAAATCTCAATATGTGTTGTTTTTAAATAATGTTTTTTTTAAAAGATTTTCTTGGGAAACATACATTTGTCTAGTCTTCATTCTACATCACTTAGCTACCAAATTAAAACAGCATCCTCTGATGACATTTGTTTCCTCATCCTTACTCATTGCACAAGATCAGGCTCACGGTTCACTCCCTCCATCTTTCACCTTCCCCCGCCTCACCCCCAGGGCACACGTGCATCTGTCACATTGTGATTTTGTTAGATGCCTTTAGATTCTGGGTTCTTTGATGGGAATTTCACTTAATCTGTCTCAAGATCCCAAGTACCTGGCACTATGTCTCAGACACCGAGTAGGAGGCAAATGAATATAAAATGAGGGAAGCTTCAAGAGTTAGTGCCCCTTTGACCAGAATCTGTAAACAACCTGAGTGCCCAAGAACAGATTACTGGATAAAGAAACTGTGATACATCTACACAGTGGAATACAAGACAGCCATTAGAAAAAAATGAAGTCATGAAATTTGCTTATAAATGGATGGACTTGGAGAGTATCATGCTGAGTGAAATGAGTCAGAAGGAGAGGGACAGATATAGAATGACTGCATTCATTTATGGGATATATATAGTATGAGACTAATATGTGTCAGAGAAGCTTGACACAAAGTGTCTGGGAAGCAAAAGGCATTTAGGATAGAGAAGAAACCAGTATGATAATAATAGATGGAAATGATCATTTTGGACAGGAACTGAGTGTTGAAAGTAGGTAAAGGGATATACCTGAACCTTTTAGTATATGTATTGCAAACCATAAAGCCCAAAAGGAAGGAAGGGAGGGAGGGAGGGAGGGAGAGAGAGAGAGAGCAGGGGGGGGAGGGAAGAGAGGGATAGAGGAGAGGAGAAGCAGAGGGGAGGGGAGGGGAGATAGGAGGGAAGAGGAAAGGCAGAGGCTTGCCAAAGAAGTAGAGAGTAGGGGAGGGAAACTGCAGACATTGGTGGTGGGAAATGTACACTGGTGAAGGGTCGATGATGGAACATTGTATGATTGAAACACGATCATGAACAACTTTGTAACTGTGATTCAAACAGAAAGCACCTTTAAAAAGAAAATCCTTAAGTAAGATATATTCGATTCACCCTAGTCGATGTTTTGTAATATTAGATAGTCATTTTGACACTTTCTTTTTATTTATAAGACTGAAATATTCCAAGGGTATCTTTTCCTCAATTTCAGAAATGTATCTGTTTTTCAGAAAAAGTCTTAATTTGTTGTGGAGCCCCCCCCCCTACCCTGGCAGTGTGAAGGACCAACAAGGGCAGTTTTCAGGGTGGGGACAGGGTGGGGGCAGGCCACTGTGCAGTCCTGGGCCTGAACTTGACTTCACACATAGTCTGTATGTGCCTTGCCACTTGAGTTACATCCCCTGGCCCTAGAAATGTAGCTTTTGCTGAAACTATTATTATTTGCTATAAATTATATTTACCACACTTCATAGCAAAAATGTACAGCAAGACTTTTTTTTACCATCCCTCCTGTAATTTGAAAGTATTAATTATATATATATATAATACAGAATCATTCCGTGCACCTACATTTTCATATGGACCTGATGGAAATGGTTTTTCCCTTGGACACAATAAAAATTGGAGACAAGTCTTTGGTGATGAAAAGAAATATTGGCTGCTTCCAGTATATTCCAGGTAATTTATAAAATAGGCGTGAGAAATTATGAAATCTGTGATAATCCTTGACTCTAGTTTAGTGTATTCAGAGTCAGAGACTATATTACATTCTCCTGGGCATTGAAAAAGTAAAACTCAGAGTATCTTAGTGTTCTTCTTCTTCTTCTCCTGGGCATTGAAAAAGTAAAACTCAGAGTATCTTAGTCTTCTTCTTCTTCTTCTTCTTCTTCTTCTTCTTATTATTATTATTATTATTATTATTATTATTAGAGGAGGTAAAGTTTGGGCATTTCACTGAATGGCATCATAGCCAGGAAGTGACATTTTTTAATTTAAGTGACATTTTTTCTAAAAAAAGAATTACTTTTTTCTTCAAAATGAAAATAAGCTGTTTGAAATAGAAAATCCTAAGAATTTCTAATTATTTCTAATTATTAGCCATATAGTCAAATATTCAAATATGCAAATATTATGTATTCTGTGGCATGTAATGTAATATTTGATTGTTTTTGTGCCACACACCTAGCTGTGCTCAGGGATCATGCAGTGGCAGGCATGATTCCCAGTTAAACTTGGGAATCCCACATACAAAGCATGAGAGCTCTAGCCCACTGACCTGTCTCCTCAAAATAATGCAATTTTTAACTCAGATCTGAATGAGAGCATATGCTCAAGATGATTCATAGTTTCTTTTTCTGCCAAATTAGGAGCAGTCCTTGGTTAGCTGTACACCAGAGTCACTACAGGAAAAAAAATATGGAGGACCATATAGACAGTGGCGAGAGAGCACTTGCCTTGCATAGGCTGACCCAAGTTTGATCCCTTCCCGTGTGGTCTTCCAATCAATGCCAAGAGTAATTTCTGAGTGCAAAACCAGGATTAAACACCCTGAACATCTCTGGGTGTAGCCCCCTCCCCCCATAAAAAAAACAACCAACCAAGGTTGGAGAAATAGTACAGTGGGGAGGGCACTTGCCTTGCACATGGTCAACCCAGATTCCATCCCCAGCATCCTATATGGTTCTTCAAACCCTGCCAGGAGAGACTCCTGAGTTTAGAGCCAGGAGTAACCCCTGAGCATCACTGAGTGTGACCTCACCCCAGAAAAAAAAAAAGAAAAAAATTGAAATGACATAATTTTAAGATTTAGGATTTTTTTTTGTCTGAAACTGATTTATTTTGTTTTTATTTTTGAAAGATAATTTTGCTTGGTATTGAATTTTAGTTATTTTGTATCACCTTACATTTTTGTCACAAGTTTGGTTAGTTTTACCATTTTAACTGCATAAAATGTCATTTTTCTTAAATTTTTCAGTATATCACTATTTTAGCAGTTTCATATGATGTGCCTTGATTGAGGTGTTTTTTTTTTTAAATAATAATAATAAGGGGTCAGTACCAGTGGGACTTGAATGCCACCAATGTAGTGCTCCCAAGAAAGAAAAAGAGAAGGAAGAAAGGAGGGGAGGGAAGGGGAGGAGGAAATAAATTCGGAAGGCAGGAAGGAAAGAAATCTTGTTCTTAGGATTGGTTGAGCTTCTTGGTAGAAGCTCCATCAGATTTAGAAATCATTATTCACCATTATTTCTTCAAATATATCTTCTGCTGTCCATGCAGTGACTCTAGTGAGGGGTTTTGTCTTTTCCGTTTCATTTGGGTAGATCCCTTGGCTCTGTTTTCAGCCTGTCCATCTGTTCATCTCTTCTATATACTTTGTTGTTATTATAGTTATTCCACTCTGCCTAGAAAACAGACTTTTTAAAAAAATTTTTTTTGTTGTTGAATCACTGTGAGACAAGGACAGACTTTTAAACTATTTTAATTTTTTTTTTTATATGGGGTCCACACCCTAAGGTGCTCAGGGTTTACTCCTGGCTCTCACTCAGGGATCCCTCCTGCTCGATCCAGGTCAGCCGTATGCAGGGCAAAAGCCCAACCCGCTGTACTATCACTCAAGAAAACAGTGTTTTGTTTTGTTTTAGTAGGGGTTGGGGTAAGTTGCCTACCCCAACTCCAAAAAGCACCAGAGTTCTCAGCCTGGTCACTAAGTACCTGAAATTATTCACAATTTGGAGTCTCTGCAGAGAACATTAGGATTCAACTCACCAAGGATTGAGTTGAATCCTTGGTGTGGCTGCTTTGGTGGGGTGTAGGTGCAACTGCCAGCGAGCGATTCACTAGCCCCTACTTTTTAATACCATTTACAATTATATTTTTAAAAGGTTTCTTCAATTCAGTTAATAACCTCCCAAATTTTAACTATTAGGAATTATTTTCTTAAATGATAATTTTTGATGAATTCTTTATGTCATACCTCTGAAAATTGGTATTAAATTTGACCATTTTGATTTAATTTGATGTAACTAAATTATTGCAAATATTTTTTGTTATGCAGTTTGGGTGATGGTTGCAGTTTTCCAACTCGTCTTGTGGGGATGGATCCGGAACAAGCTACACACCAGAATGAATTTGCTAGAAGGTGCGTTTATTGTTAAGTTTTTCAGTAGCATTATAAAGCAAACTATATCTGTGTGGATGTTATGCACATATACACTTACGGAAATTTCGTGCAGTATCAATTTAGTAAATCAGCATCAGTAGGGAAAGAGAAAGTCTATGTAAATGTTTTTAACAAAGGATTAATCTGTATTTGTACACAGAATGCTTAACATTACTTTTTTTATTCAAACTCAGAATACATTTAGAGTAAGAGAAAGAATGTTTACTTCTAATATATAAACTCAGACAATCACATTTAGCTGCAAATTCCAAACTCAGAAGCACGGCTATCAAAATATATTGGATCTTCCTAGAAGTTACTCTTTCATACTCTTGTTATTTTGGCTTATTATTTGTTACATTTTTCCTTAAAAATTGACCATAAGTGTAGTCACCATTTTATTTTGATAAACAGATTTTAACAACAGTGTGAAAATGAGGATTCAAAAATAGACATAGTTTGCTCATGCATCATAGAGGATATTTTCTCAGAATTTGCATGACAAGCCCACATTAAATTCAGAGAAATAGTTCATTTTAAGTAAGATTTTGAAGAAGAGATATCTGTGTCAAAGTAAAACAGCTGAAACTTATTACAGACATAGTGAGGAAAGTAAAAATTCTAATAAAAGGTATATTACTATCAGAAGAATATGGGTCTCGGAGTCTAAAATATAAGCTCTTAGGTCCTGAGAGTTCTTAGCATTTTGAGAATCTGTTGCAAGTCACTTATACTGTCACTTAGCCTCCGTTCCAGCTCTGAAAAATAAAGTTAGTCAAAACTATCTTCAGGATTATTGTGAAGCTTGAGATAATATGCAGAAAGCATCTAATGGGGACTGGCCCATGATCAACACTAGGAATATTAGTTCCCTTATTCTCCTTTTCTTCCTTTATTCCCTCCCTCCCTGGATCTTTTAGCTAGAAAAATAAGCCTACGCTAAATCACTAAATCATTTTTTCCCCTTAGATCTAAACTGCAGTGGTAAAAAGCAGAAAACTTGGGAAATGACAGGTAATTTTTTTGTCCTGGCCACAGACATAGATCCTCACCTGTCCTTGTGCTACCATATGGCTCTTGATTAACATATGTTAGACTTGTTTCAGATTGGCCTCAGAAGCTTTTTTCTTTGATCTAATTGTTTTCGTTGGCAGTGTTGAGGGGGTCTAGAGAATTTTTAATTTTTTAATGGGGGGTGTTGGGGTCATCCTTTTCTTTTGAAGATAATTTTGTCAGCGTGCTGAGATCTCATGAGTGCCCTCATTAGGAGAAGGAATACTAATTTGCTGCTTATTACTTTACTTATTTATACATTAGGTGATTTACTAAATCATTTGTTCCTCTTTTCAGTATTGGCTCAAATCAACCCTTTCCTATCAAACCACTTAGTGAATCAAAAAATCGGTTGTTGGACAGTGAATCTCAGTGGATGGAGAATGGATCTGAAGACTCTATTATCAGACCAGGTAGTTCTTGTCATCTGAAAACATTACTTCGTCATATTAAAATGAAAATAACCAGATTTAATAGACGTAGAAAGATAGAATTAGGATTTGTAAACTATTTTAAAAAAATCAAACTTTTAAATAAAATACCTTATAATATGAGTAGTTCAGTGTTGTTGATTTTTTTTTACTTCCGGGTTTTAGAGACTAGTAGTTGGCACTAATAACTTACGTTTTGCTTACATAAGAGTTTTTTAATGCTGTAATTATTAATTTTACATTTAGTCAAGAACTTAATACTTCTTTTTGTTTGTCATGTCATATATAATTATGTGCTTTCAGGGACAAATAACCATGTTACAGTGGCAATAGAAAATTGAGTACTACTTGTTCATAACTAACCATTTGAATAAGAGCAAGGTAAGACAGTGTAAAGGTAATTTTCTTAAACAGTTTATTTGCATATTTCATCATTTCAAAACAACTGTAATTTTTTAACTTTTCAATTATATCAGCAAAATTAGGTAATTTAGGAAATACTGAAAAATAACATTTTCATAATATCCATTTTTCTTACCATAGCACAATCTCAATAAATATTTAATAATAGATTAGTGAAGAAGCTAAAAATAAATTTAAGATTAGTAGATGGCAACAGCATTTTGGTTATTCAGTTCAGCTTAAGAAAAAAAAGGTAACTCTTAACCCACTATTGAAGAAACTTGATTTCTCAACCCCCACCAGGAGTTGTCCTAAGCACAGAATCAGGAATAAACCCTGAGCACCACCAGTATTTCCCAAAAAACTGTAGTACTGTAGCACTGTCGTCCCATTGTTTGATTTGCTTGATAGGGCTCCAGTAACGTCTCCATTGTGAGACTTTTTTTTGGGGGGGGGGTTATTCTGACAAGCCAAGAATAAACTTAGAGAAGAGTGACAAATTAAAGTCTAAATTAAAGTCTAAAGACTTAAGAGGCTCACTGATTTTAGTTTGTAAGAGATATAGCCCCCCCAAAATTGCTACCTTGCCAAATATATTTATCCATTATTATCTGTGTACCAAGAAACAATGCCAGAAAAAATGAAATAGCAAAACATTCCAGGAATCTCATAAACTGTAGAATAAACAATGAAAGTAGTATTTCATTTCAGAACTGACCTGGAGGGTTACAGTGAACTTCTCCTTCTTGAGGCTTAACTCTAAATCAAGCCTGGGAGGAAGCTCAGAGGGGTCACATCAGTGTCTGCGTGCAGGAGGCCCGGGCTTGACCCCTAGGCGCTGCCTAGTGACCTCTGAGCACAGCACCAGCAGTTGAACCTGAAACCACAGAGTGGGCCCCAAAGAAAACAAATCATTGGTCAGTGTTTAAGTCAGGAGGCGAGTTCAGTGGTTCAGAAATATCTTATGTGGCTGTTAAATTATTTTGGTAGCCTATGTGATACATTACCACAAACGGCAATCTCAAACAACACACGTAGGGGACCAGAGAGATTACAGTGAGTTGGGTGCTTACCCTGTATGTGGCAACCTGGGTTTCATCCCCAGCACCACATATTGTCCCTGGAGCCCTGGCAGGAGTGACCCGTAGCACAGAGCCAGAAATAAGCCCTAAGCAATACCAGGTTCCCAAACCAACCAAGTAAATAAAACAGTACACATCTCATTTTCTCTCAGAAGGTTAAGTTTTTTTCTGGCAAGTTTTTAATCTGGAGTCCCATGTAAGTTATTGGGAACATCTACCTCTTTGCTCTGTGTTTGTCATTAGCTTTCAGTTTCTTTTTTTTAAGGTGCTGGGGTTTACAATACTAGTTCCCATACTTTCCATGCAGATCCCATTCCGATACCATACTCCCCATCTGAGAGCCCGTGTCCCTCCACCAGTGTTCAAGTATCCCCATCCTCCCTCCACCCCGCCCCCAGCATTCAGTTTCTGAGCACATAGCCAGGAGTAAGCCCTGAACACTACCAGGTGTGCCCCAATAAAAAAGCACTTGGAACCCGCAGTGAGACGTAGAGTCAGAATTCAGGCCCTTTGTCAGAGCAGGAACTGAAGACAAACCATGGGAGACATGTATGATGAAAGCGAATCGTGCTCAGTGCCCCCAGCAGTGTCATCAAGGAAGGGCTCCCAGGACCTGCTGCCATTCCTTCTCTAGGAGGGCAGACTAATGGACCCTGTTATGGGCGCTGAGACCCCTAGAGCTGTGGCTCTGGGCACTTTGGTGTGGGTGAATGGCCCCTCAGATTAGGCCCCAAGTCAGGGAACAGTAGAGCTGGGGACCTTTGCCTTTTTTTGGGACTGAGCTCGTGCCTGTGGTGCGTGCTGCTCTGGGTGCCAGGCTGGCCCTTTGGCCCCCATTCTCTGCACCTCTGGAAGTGGGCCTGACAGCAAGAAGAAACTAAATAAATAATTGGTTAAAAATAAAACTGCAGTGAAAAAATAAAAATAAAATTACTTGGGGGAAGGAATTTAATGGTATCTGGTATTCACTACTTCAAGAAATCCTTATTAATTACTTAGTAGTACTAAAGTATATCTTTAGCATATTAGCCTATTAATACATTACCCAAAACGAACTTATAAATTATTCTTAGAAATAGAAAATCAAATTTTAACCAGTAAATAATTTCTGGTTTTATAGGTTTATAAGAACATTATGGATTGATATTTTCATTTTCTTTCACAAGAAAATAATCTGTGAGGTGAAACGATTGAAGTATAATAGAAGATGTATTTTTTGAAAAGGAAGCCTTTGGACAGATTGCCGGACCCACGGGACTACTCCAGAGCAGGAAGAATGCCTTAATCTTAATGCCTATTTGTGCAACACTGATTTGAAGCTACAAAAGTGACTTTATTTTGGAAATAACACTTGCCTGTTATGAAATGCTATGAGTTACCAAATCACATGTTAACATGACACATGTATTTTTTGATACCAGGATCGCATTATTAAAATTGTTTCTTAGTATTCATACAAATTTTCACTCCAGAAACGCAAGTTGAAGTCTTGTCAGAAGTGAAGTGTATCTAGTACATTGTCTGAACGTGAATAATAATAGGCCATTTAAGTATTGCTTGTACTGTGTATGGAAAGAAAATATTTGTTTTTTTAATTGGATGATTGCTACTTTTTAATTACTGTTTTCTACTTGTCAGCATTTTTAATAAAGTTTTGTATTGTTGGCAAAAATAACATTCAGAAGGTTTCAGATATATAAATATAATAATTAAAGGCATGGGACACTTTTGTATAATTCATTGAAGCCCACATTTTCAACATTATTACAATGATATAATTTGATATGTTGCCCAAGACAAAGGAAATACAGCCAGTATAAAAAATATTTTTGGTTCTCTCTGCTTTTGGATAACTTTGTTAAACTTTTATGAGTAAATTTCTATGAGCAAAGAAAGTCCTGGTACCTGTGCTAGGGAAATCAATCACAGGTGGAATATGTAGAAATGGCCAGAAGAAAAGTAGAGAGAAATTTTCTACGGGCTATTGTGAGCTGTTAAAAAGTATTTTCAATCCTGGGATGTATGCAGTGGCAGATCACATATCTTGCATGGATTTGGCTATAGATTCAATCCCTTGCCTCCCAAAATAAAGATTTTTTTTCAGCCCTGAGTATGTAGAATGGCAACTCACTGTTGAGTTTGCTTTCCAATATCAATTTAGGTATTGACCAAAAGTTACTTTGAAACTTTAAACAGTGACTTAAAACACTTGAACAAGCATAAGCTTCCCTAAGAAATGGGTTTGGGGGCTGGAGCAATAGCACAGCGGGTAGGGCATTTGCTTTGCATGCGGCCAACCCGGGTTCGATTTCCATCATCCCATATTGTCCCCTGAGCACCGTAAGGGGTGATTCCTGAGTGCAGAGCCAGGAGTAACCTCTGTGCATTGTCAGGTGTGACCCAAAAAGAAAAAAAAAAAAAGAAAGAAAGAAATGGGTTTGATCTTAAATGCAAAATGTTAAATCGATTTTTTTTTTCTATTTGGTTTTTGGACCACGTTGGGTGGTACTCAGCTGTCAGCCCATGTGATGCCAGGAACAAAGGCAGGCCTCCTGCATGCAAAGCATGCACCCTAAAACACCAAGGACTTTGCTGCCTAGACAAGTTTCGCTCTTTTCCTTTTGAAATCCAGTAGGTAGCAGGAATTACTGAATCCATTCATTCTAAAAATATATACTTATAGAGAAGGCAGAAATGTTACTCTGTTACTTGTTTTTGTTGTTTACTTAAACACAAAACTCTTGCTTTCAATAGTAGATAAAGATAAATCTAACCAGCGTAAGTTTCAGTAATTATAATTTGCCATGTCAGTGGGATAAGCTGTTACAAATGAACTGTCTGGATAACCTGTAACACTGTGTGATTCCTCATTTTTTTTTTTCACCATAACCTTCACCTTAAACTGGGAAGACAGATGACTCAGGAGAGGGCTGAACATTGTTTTCCATGCAGGAGCCCTCAGTTTGCCCGTTACCTCATGGTCCCTTAGCACCCAGCAACCCCCGAGCACTAAGCCAGGAGTAGTCCTCAGAATAAAGAACCTTGCTTTTCTTTCATCTAGCAAATATTTTTGAAGCACCTGTGTACTAGGAATAGCTTTGAATTTTGTCATGTAGCATAAATTTTTTCATCAGCTATTCCAAGTGTGCAATTTATAATATTTGTCTAATTCCATTGGTTATTCTAAATCCTTATTTTACACAAGTAACTTTTCCCTTTTGAACCAAAAAAATGAGCTATCTTTGAAAAGAGGAATTGGAATACTATATTATGGACTCTTCACCCTTCACCTCTGTAGTCTTAATAATCACAGTTCTAGAAAGCTTAAGTGTGAGAGTTAAGCAGAATCACTTAACCAACCTTAAGAATCACTTCAGTCTGCATTATTACAAAGACACAGTGAGTACTGAAACTTGGTTAATCTCAGAAGTATTCTACACACTGTGAGCTTTCCTACTCATCATTAACAACTGAGGAGACATCATTTTTTCCTTTAATTCAGGCATTATTATGGTATATAATCTTGTTCAGATTTTATAATTTGTTAAATAATAACAAAGTGAATACCTTTCCAGAAACTGTTACTAAAGCCTTTTAGTTACTTATTGTCTTATAACCAATATTTTGTCACATTCTAAAGGTGAATCCAAGTTTATTAATATATGTGTGAATGATCTTTTAGCAAAGTTGTACAAGTAATATGAAAATCAGGGAAGGCTACCTCTTTGGTATTTGGGATTGCTAAGTGCTACCAGCTCTTTGAAGTGAAAAGGGCAAGATGAAACCGTGTCAAAATTTATGAGAATTCTTTTTAGTTCTTCAAACATTTGGACAGTCATGATGATATGTAAGGGAAATAAATTTACTTGAATATTTAATACCTAAGGCATTTGACTAGTATCACTATGGCAAAAAGCAGCTGCAGTATAGTAGTTATTAAACATGAATATGTTTACAAAGTTTAATTTCATCTTTATATATGGATGCTATTTTAAAACCTTTTTACAGGGGCCAGGGATGCAACTTTGGTAGAGTGCTTACCTTGCATGTGTGAGGCCCTGGGTTTGAGCCTCAGCACTGCAAATAAATAAAATATTTTTACAGTTAGTGCTTATAATTCATTTACATAAGCAACTTTAACTATAGGACTAGTTTAAGTCAGATATGCAATATTTACTTGAATTTCATTTCTGTTGGAAAGCAGATTTTGATGTTTACAAAATTGTTTGAAAGTTGTCAAATGTAATTCCCATTCACTAGTCTTTAAAGCAAATGTATTAAAGGGCTTAGTGTGGGTATATGCGTATTTGGGAACTAATGGGAAAGTGACTTAAAAATGTTTCACTGACGGTTTGTTCTAGGACTAGTCTACTATCAGTTAAAGTATTTTTAACGAGTCAAATAAGAAATTATAATATTTTTGCATGTAGCCAAAATAAACATTATATCTAATAATCTGGTAGAGGTAATAATATAAATCTAAAATCCATGTGTTTAATATGATCTGAATTCTATTTTCCAATTTGATTAAAAAATGCAGTGTAGATTCAGAAAGGTCCATATTTTTCTAATGACTTCATTTTGTATTATTTCATTGGGTTCATAGAGCAAGGAAATGTATTTGTATTAAAAGATTAAGAAAGCTATTAGTGAAGTTTTTTGTTTGTAAATGATTGCAGATGAGTCTATGCAGATGAGTTCATTAAAATAAAATGCAGATACTGTTTATCAGTAATCGTTAATATGCTTTTATTCAAAAAAAATTTGAAATACTATTTACTTTGGCTCTCATTAAGTCCCATGAATCTTGTATTTGTTTCTCCTAATAATCCTGGACCATTCTTTGCTTTGTTTTTACTGGTTTAACCTTCATTAACATGAAGAATGACTATTTTCTACCTTTTTTCAAAACTCATGATTTATTAATAAATAAAAACAAGATTCTTATTGTATAGTTTTTATTATTGAAGTCTTACTTGCCAAATGAGCAAAAACCTATTATCTTGAAATTTTAGGAGAATAGCTCTGATAGAGGCCAGAGAGAGAGTACAATGGACTAGACACATGCTCTGCATGCCAGAAGTCCCAGATCAACCCCAGACCAAATGCTCCCCACATACAAATAGCTCAGAGCTGGAGAGAGATCTCAATAGACTGAGTGCATGCTTTGCATTTGGCCACCGGGCACAGAACCAAAGTAACCCTGGGACTGCCAGGGACCCCCCCTAGAAGAAATCAGGAGAGCATTTTGAAGAGCCCGTTGGGGTAATCACAAGTGTTAAATGTATTCGGGAATACCACAAGTATTCCTGGAGTGCAGTGACAGTGTTCACTTAGGCTAGGGCCCTAGAGTGCTGCCTTCAGAAGGTCTAACCTAGATTGTACTGAACCTACATTACAATTCAGAAGCCACCTTTCACTTACCGCAAAGGGTGTTGAATTGTGGTTGTCAAATGCCAAATGACAGAGTTTATCTTGTATAGAGTTCTTTCATGGCATTTGTATTCCAGTTTCTTTCCAGTTGTTAAAAGCAAAGAGTTAGATGGAGCATGGAGGAGGGGAAGAAAGGGAGGCTGTGGGAAATTTGTTCCAAGAAGGACATTGGACTATCTCAGTGAAGACCTGAGGCACAAGCAAAGGTGCCTTGAAGCTCTAACACCCTGATTGCCTTGAAGTTAAAAACTGTTGGAGCAAAGGGGCATAGCGGGTAGTATAGCAGGTAGGGCATTTGCCTTGCATGTGCCTGAGTGCGGTTAGATCTCCAGCATCCCATATGGTCCCTGGAGCACTGTCAGGAGTAATTCTTGAGTGCAGAGCCAGGAGAAACCCCTGAGTATCACCGAGTTTAACCTAAAAAGCCAAAAACAAAAAACTGTTGGAGGTGGGGAATTGGGACCACATCCAGCAATGCTTAGGGATTACTTCTGGCTCTGCACTCAGGAATTACTCCTGACAATACTAGAGGATCTATTATTACTCCTGGCGGGTTTGGGGAAATGGGGGAAATCATATGGGAGGCACGCACCCTATCATCTATATGATATATGTGCCCCCATAAATAGCATTCACTGGGGGGGAGGAACACCCACCAATGCTCACGGGTTATTCCTTGCTCTGAGCTCAGGGATCCCTCCTGGTAATGCCATGGGACCATATAGGATGCCAGGGGTTGAACCCAGGTCAGCCACGTGCAAGACAAGTGCCCTACCTGCTATACTATCCAGTCCCAATGTCAGGATTTGAACCAGTGTGGGAAACTTGGAAGACAAATGTCTTGTTCTCTGCTGTCTCTTGGGTCCTAGCTTCAGTTTTTATCTTCTCTCTTCCCACTCAAAAGTATCCTACACTGCTATTGTGCTTAACTGTTGACAATTCCATGCTAAGCACTGATTCTGCCTATAGTTCCTGCACCCACTTGCCAGGAAAACTTGGAATCAGCCCAAGGATTATCCTTTCTGAAGTTTTTCTTGGTTTCTCAGACAAGGTTGCTAAATGGCACTTTCACTGGATTCTTACTACACTTCACATAGCTATATCCTAAAATTAATCATCACAAAGATCACATACTCTGTGCATTTTATTCAATTGAGAGTAGATTTGTTGAGGTTTACAACCAGTAGCAGCAGGTCTGATCATGACAGACCCTCTGTTAATTTTTGCAAAATGAAAAATGTGCACAGCAAAAGAAATGAGGTCTAAATGACTGGGAGAAAAGATGGCGAATGGGACAGCATACTTGAACATCATATATCAAAGGGCTAATAGCCAAATAGATATGTATATCTCTCCCCATCCAAAAATGGGAAGAGATGGACACCTTCTCAAAGACAAATATGGCCAAAAGCTGTATGAAAAAGTGTTCATCATCACTGATTATCAGAAAGTGCAAATCAAGACACTGGTGTGAGATATCCCCTCACATCAGCAGAATGGTTCACATCAGTCTGCAAACAGCAAGTGCTGGCAGAGATGTGGAAAAGGAATCTCATTCATTGCTGGTGTAACTGGGGTATGGATCAGTCTGGAAAAATGGCAGGAGACTTCTCAAAAAGTTAAGCTTCCATGTGACTCTGTGACTCCACTCCTAGGTACCTACCCTAAAAATAGAGGAACTTTAATTTGAAAGGACACAGCACACCTATGTTTAATGTAGCATTATTTACAATAGTCAAAACCTAGAAATAATTGTCCAACAGATGAGTGAGTAAAGAATTGTGGATATATACACACAAAGGAATACTCTCATCTATGAGAAAAGATGAAATTTTGCAGTTTTCTGCACCCTGGATGGCTCTGGAGGGTATTATGTTTATGAAGTGACTCAGAAAAATACCAGATGATCTCGTTCACCTGAGGAACATAAAGAAATTTAGTAAGAGATGAGATGATTCCCTAAAGAAAACAAAACCTGAGATATGGTCAATAGAACTGTATTTGTTGTTTTGGAGCCACACTCTGTGGTCCTCCGAGCTAGCTAGCACTGTTCCTGATCCACCTGGACAGTGCCACCCTGTTGAGTAATCCCCTGGGGATTCCCCTAGAGGTAAGAGGGCTTCGGAGACACTGCTCCAGAAATAGGAAAGGACAACACCAAAAGGGGCACTGTCTCCCCATTTGTAATTGAATCATTTGTCCTTCTATAGTTGCAACAGTTCAGACTTGGCCTTGGGTTTTGGGGCACACTCAGTTCCACAGGGGCATTCTTATTCTCCATGCTTATATTGTACTTCTCTTTGCTTTTCTCCCCCTATCTGTTAATTGCATTGTTTCCCATTCTAGCCCTGTCCCCCACCCTTCATGGAGCAGTTTCTCTTTCCCAATATTAGCCCTGTTTGATTTCAATAGTCGTTGCTGGCTATCAGCCTGTGAACCTTTCTTCTATCCATCAGCCAGGGGAACAACTATTGGTCATGAACACACCAGGGGACATGTTGGACATGTTGAACACTGTAGGATAATGACACTGGAGGAGGTCGGGGGATCATAGGTGGTATCAGGGATCTAACCCGTCAGGTTTGCTGCTTGCAAGGTAAGCACCTAAATCCCTATACTATCTTTTTGACCCATTACTGACATTTCTGAACTTCAGTCTGTAACATGTAGTGAGTGTACTTCACAAGATTTTTTTAAAAAATAAGACTGCACATAAAATTCCTCATTACTATTTCATATCCATTTAACTCCGCCCATCATGCTCTCCTACACTTAAGGCACTGGTGATACAGATTCTACCTCAATAAAAGTGGGATGGAGAAAGAAAACCATTTCTCCTGAGCTGCCTCTTTTCCCTCAGATCCAAGGTTTAATTCCAGTATCTTTTCTTTCTGATATCTACGGACAGTAAACCTTGGACACTAAAATACAGACTAACAGGTCAGATGGGGAGGGGAATGAAAGGGTTGGGCCAAATGGGCTGACTGGAAATAACTCAGAATCATGTATGTTGGGTCTGAAACACACTGGTGCTAAGGGATGGAAGAGTATGCTCCAAAACCCTACCAAACAACAATTTGGTGGAATGTGTGAGAAGTCTGATTAGAGGTAACTAAGGTGGGTACTAAGGTGGTGGGGTGCCAGAACCTTATTAATAAGGAAAAAAAAAAGTGGACAGAAGAGCAACCATTATATATTCTCCCAATATAAGCATAGTGTACATTATCCCGGAAATCCAGTTCCTGACCTTGCCTTTACTGGAGGAAACATGGGCAGTGGACCAAAAGTCAGTAGAATCCTGGCTACCCACTCTGCCCAGTAGTTGGGCAGTGGTTTATTCAAATAATTTGATTTGATAGTATTTCTTTCATAGCACTTTCTTTGCCATTCTAGTACTAAATCATTGTGGAAAATTGAGGGGTGGGGGATTCCCTCAATACTGGAGTGATTTTTGACAACATCCTTCACTTTCTAAACCATAAACGCATCCCTGGGGGTGCTTTAGGTAAAATATGTACACACGTATGTGTGTGTATATATATATAAATATACATAATTTATATGTGTGTACACACTTGATTGGGCGAGGGGGAAAATAGCCCTTCTCCCATGTGCTAAACGATCCACAAAACATCTTGCATAAAGATGCCTCCAAAGTGGTTCTTCTAAAAAGTTTATGCACGTACACCCCAATTTTGGTAAGAACTCTAAGAAGAAAATGCTCTTTCGTACGTTTGTTTTCACGGAACAGGTCTTTTCACTGCTCTTTGGGCAATTATTCCTGAATGACAGATGGCTTTGCCTGCCACAAGCCCTTAAGGTTAACTCACACCGACGCAGAGCGGCGCAACCAGTAGTAGCTTTATTGCTGCTTCCAACCAACGCGTTCCTTTAAAATGACCCGCGCGACACGGGGAGCCCCGGCTCTCGGCGCAGAGAACCACACGCCCGTCAGCCCCGGCCGGCGACGCCTCGCGCTCTCGGGTGTCCGTGGGCCGGGCTAGGTCCACTTCCTGGAGACGTTGAGGTGGTCGAGCTGGTCCCGGATGAACCTGTGCGGGGGGAACTTGGCCATGTTGGCCGCCTTGATGGCCTCGAAGGCCGCGGCTCTGCGGGCCGCCGCGTGGCCGTGCTCCTGCTCGGCGCTCAGGTACGGCATGCCCAGCCAGTAGTGGTTCTCCGCCTCCGTCTCCAGGCGCCGGAGCATGTTCTCCTTCATCCGGGAGGTGACGAAGCGCGGCCGCCGGTGCTTCCCGATCCACTGGCGGCCCGGGATGCGGTTGCGGAGGAGGAGGGCCGTCAGGAACATGGCGCGCTGGCGAGGGATGCGAGTCGGACGGCCCGCGGCCTCGGCTCGCTCGGCGGCGATCGCAGGAGGACGCGAGCCCGCGAGGGAAGGGACGCAGACGGGTGGTCTCGAGAGAGGAAAAGCGCTCCAACGCCCGCCGGCTTACGAGCTCCGCGCCCTTCGACGCCGGAAGTGCAGCCGTCCCGCCCCTTCACGCGATACTTCAGCTCTCGCGCGACCAAGGACGCTTCCGGCGCGCGTAGATTCAAACCTGTGGCCTCTGTCGTCAGGCTGAGCCTCCGGCTCTGTACTTCACACTCATGGAGCTGATTCGAAGTTTCTGTGGGAAGCTGCGCGCCCTGGCCGTCACGCTGGACCTGGAGACGGCCCGGCTGCAGCGGGCTCTGGAGGGAGAGGACAGCGGTGAGCGACGCCGGCTGGCGTGGAGAGGGTGGCGGCGGCTGGGGCGCGCGCGCCCGCGCCGAGTTCGGTGGGGCGGCCGGGATGTTCGTGAGGGGAAGCGCGCGCCGAGGGCCGCGGCCGCCGGTTCCCGCCCCGCCGCGCGCCCGAGAGGGTCCCGGTGGCATCGTGAGGGATGTCGTGAGCGGCACGCCGGCGTTCGCGGGTCGAGGCTATCCCCTTGTGGCCCGGTTCTAGCTCTTACGACCAGTGTCACTCCCTTCGCAGTGAAAGTAGCAATTCCGTAGCGCGGTGGAAACAGCGGATCTATGGAGGGACCGCTGTGGAGGAGGGCAGCTGGGGCCAATCTTGGTTCCCCAGTGTCCACGCCTTGGTTTCTCCATCAGTCCGAAAGCGGCGTGAAGAAAACTAGGAGTCGTTGGAGACAGTCGCTTTTCTGTGCAGGGTGTCACAGCACCTGTTTCTCACCGGGACCCCAGCGCTGCTCCTTCCTACAACATCGCCGACCTCGCTTGGTATTGGAGGTGTTTCCGTTGGTTTAAGAGTGTGTCAGATGGTGGAATATGGGCACTGGTGAAGGGATGGTGTTTGAATATTGTATAACTGAGAACTTTGTAACTTTCCACATGGTGATAAAATAAAAAAATTTTAAAAATAAATAAATTAATTAAATAAATTAAAAAAGAGTGTGTCAGGGCCTGGAGCGCAGGACAGCGGGGAGGGCGTTTGCCTTGCTCGCGGCGGACCCCGGCTTCTGTCCTCTGCATCCCATTTGGTCCCCCGAGCAATGCCAGCAGTAATCCTTGGGCATTGTGGGGTGTGACCCAAAAGAAGAAAAACACTTTTTTAAGAGTAGGTCAAGGGGGCTGGAGCGGTAGCACAGCGGGGAGGGCGTTTGCCTTGCACGCGGCCAACCGGGTTCGATTCCCAGCATCCCATATGGACCCCGAGCACCGCCAGGGGTAATTGCTAAGTGCATGAGCCAGGAGTGATCCCTGTGCATCGCAGGGTGTGACTCAAAAAAAAAAAAAAAAAGTAGGTCAGATTTTGTGTCCGTTGTGATGCCTTTAAACTATTCCACGTGTGTAGCCGCAGACTTCCTTTGATTATATTGTGAGTAGTTTCTCAGCCTTTTTTTTCCCCACAGGTAGTGTTTGACAATACTGTGAATGGTAGATTTCATACACAGCATGAGCCCTCACCATACCCTCTTCCAGTGTCCACTTCCCTCCACCGCTGTTTCAGTGTCCCCTACCCTTTCCTTTCCACTTCCCTCCCTTGTGGTAAACCATCTAAAAACCATTCCTTGGAGGAACCTGCAGAAGGTAGTGGCGGCGGCGCACCTGTGAGTGGAGGCCGAGGCCGGGCGGGGCGGCGCCCACGGCCCTGTGTAATAAGTGGAGCTGCCGCGGGGCGCCTTGAGCCTGTGGCTCTTCGCTTCAGCTGCAGGGGGTTGCGGCCACGAAGCCGAGTCTCGTGCCCCCGCACCCTGTTCGTATTCACTTACTTATGCGCCACGGCTCCATCTTCTATGATGAGGACGCGGATTTGGCTCACGAGTTCTGTGAGGAGACAATCGTCACCAAGAATGGGCAGAAGCAGGCCAAGCAGAGGCAGGTGCATAAGAACTTGATTCCTCAGGGCATCTTGAAGTTGGATACACCCTGCATCCACGTGGATTTACCTGTGATCCTCTATGAAGTGTGAGAGGGAGGAGGGGGTGGCAGGAATAAGCTTCCCCTGTCCCAACAAGAAACCCCCAGGCTCAAGTGTGGCTTCCATTAGGAAGCCTAGGCCGGGGCTACAACCCTGAATAAACTCCACTGGCCCAGAACCTTGAGCTATGAGCGGGATGGTCCTGCAGTGTTGGTTGGTTGTGGGTTCCCATGCGGAAGAGGTGGCTGGCATGGGCCACTGGTGGAATTACCAGGTCACCTTCCCCAACAATCCCTGCAAGGAGCATGGTAGGGCTGATGAAAAATACCTGGTTCCTGGGCCCTTGCCTAGCCTGCTTTCTTCCAAATTTGCCTAGGGTCCAGCCTTGCTAGGGGCTGCAGCACTTTACAAGCAAGATCTGCCTTCTCCCAGCCCCTGACTGTGGGAGCTATATGCAAGTGGGAACTTCTTTCCCTTGCTTTCCTTTCCCCTTTGTCAGCATTTCAGCCGTTTGCTACCTTGATTCCTCCTGTGATGGACAGATGCTGGAGACAGTGCAGGCCTGATTTTGCTTGTCTGCCTGCCTGTTCCCGCCCCCAGATGGACAGACAGTTTATTGGCTGTAAAAGGAATCGAGACTATTGTGGAAGAGACTTTTCCTCCCACCCAGGGCAGGGCTGTGGATGCCCATGCCTGTGGAGCACTGCCCCAGCCCATCCACTCTGACCCACTTGCCTCAGGTCTTCACCTCCCCTCCCCTCCTACCCCTGTTAGCAGGAGACCATCTACCACCCTGTGAAAGAAAGCACCCTAGGATTGATGCCAGTAACACTGAGGAGCCCACCACTCCTCCCCCTACAGTCTCCCCACCCCTTCAGGATCAGTCAAGGAAAAGTTCTGCAGTCTCTGGGTAAGGACAGAAAGGAAAGAACAACCATAAAAGGATACTTCAAATGTGAAAGTTTGTAAGTAGTCTAGTCCATGATGTTGTTGGGGCAGAGTCTGATTTCTACATTAAAATGACTTTTAAATATATATATATATATATTTATTTATACACACATATATATAATTTCTTTATTGTGCAAGCTCTGTGCTTTAAGAGTGTGGAAAGTGACTTGGGGAGGGTGGCCCCCCCCACCTGGGAAGACTGTTGTGTTCTATGTTCAGTTTCGATAAAATGATTTTTAGACCCTGCAAAAAAAAATAAAAATTTAAAAAATAATAATAAAAACCTGTTATCAATTTCTCTTGCCTTTGGGCAATTTAATTCCCCCAACATGATTTTGTATCCCACATATGAGAGGGATTATTCTTTATCTGCCCCTTTCCTAACTTTATTAAGCATGATACTCCCCAGATCCATCCACGTGGCAACAAATTGAATAACTTAATCTTTCCTTAAAGCTGAATAGATTCCATTGTGTTTATGTACCATACCTTTTTTTTTAATTTTTATTTTTTATTAATTCACCATGAGATACAGTAACAAAGCACCATATCTTTTTTATCCACTCATCTGTTCTTGGACACTTGAATTGTTTCAAGGTTTTGGCTGCAAATGAACACAGGAGTGAAAGATGTATTCAAAATCTCTGTAGCGGGGCTGGAGCAATAGCACAGCGGGTAGGGTGTTTGCCTTGCACGCAGCCGACCCAGGTTCGATTCCCAGCATCCCATATGGTCCCCTGAGCACAGCCAGGGGTTAATTCCTGAGTGCAGACCCAGGAGTAACCCCTGCGCATCGCCGGGTGTGACCCAAAAAGCAAAAAAAAAAAAAAAAAAAAATCTCTGTAGCATGGCAGGAAGCACACTGGGAACAATGGTGGTGGAAAATGTGCACTGGTGGAAGGATGGGTGCTTGATCATTGTATGACTGAAACATCATAAAAGTTTATAACTATCTCATGGTGATCCAGTTAAAAAAAATACCTGTATAGAGTTTTTAGGCCCTTGGAGTAGGTGCCAAGAAATGGAATTGCCAGGTCATATGGAAACTGAATTCTTAGTTTCTGGAGGTGTTCATATTTCAAAATATGCTGATTCCATCAACAGTGAGGGTCCTTCCCCACCCCCCCCCCTCCAACCCCCTCATCCCACCCATACATACATCCACACCACCACTGGTGGTTTTTCTTCTTGTAATGTGTGCCATTAGTATGAGATGATACCTCATTGTTTTATTTTCATTTCCCTGGTGATTAGTGATGCAGGGCATTTTTTCCTGTGCCTTTTAGATATCTGTGTCTTTTTTTTTATTATTTTTTTGTATTGAATCACAGTGAGATACACAGTTGCAAAGTTGTTCATGATTGGATTTTAGTATTACAATGTTCCAAGACCCTTTCCTTCACCAGTGTACATTTCCCCACTAATGTCCCAATTTCCCTTGACACCCACCTTCCCCCCCACACCTGACTCTGGCAGGCACTTTCATTTCTCTCTCTCCCTCCCTTTCTCTATCCCTCTCTCCTTTTGAGCATTATGGTTTACAGATACTGAAAGGTTATCTTGTATATCCCTTTACTTACCTTCAGCACTCAACCTTTAGCACTCTTTTCCAGAGTGATCATTTCTAACTATTATTATCATACTGGTCCCTTCTCTATCCTATCTGCCCTTTGACACACATCCCCAAACACCCCCCTACACACACACGCACACACACACACACACACACGCACACTTGTGGCAAACTTTTAACCATTGACCAGTCCTGGCTTCTTTTTCATGTGCCTTTTGGCCATTTGAATTACTTCTTTGAGGAAGTTTCTGTTCATTCTTCTCCCTGTTTTTTGATGGGGTTGGAGGCTTTTCTTGTAAAGTTCTACCAATACCTTATATATCTTAACCCCTTTTAATCCTTTTCAGATGGGTTTAGGTAAATAATTTTCCCATTCTGTGGGCTGTCTTTGTATCTTGGTTCAGATTCTTTTGAGGTGCAGAAGCTTCTTGGTTTTTAATGTAGTCCCATTTGTTTGTCTTTCCTTCCACTTGCTTGGTCAGTGATGTTTCATCTTTGAAGATGCCTTTTGCTTCAATGGCATGGAGGGTTTTGCCTACATTTTCTTCCATATATCTAATGAACTCAGGTCTGATGTTGAAATCTTTAATCTGGATGCCCTTGATAGCTTTTTCTTGCCTAACTGCTATGGCAAGTACTTCCAATACTGTATTGAATAGGAGTGGTGGGAGTGGTCACCCTTATCTTGTGCCTGATCTTAGAGGGAAGGCTTTTAGGTTTCCTCATTGAAAATAATTCTCACTGTAGGCTTGTGGTAGATTGAGAAACAATTTTTCCCCAATGTGCCCAGACATGTGCTTCGGGTCTGGACAGATGTGGGGCAAAGGATGACGGGCACACAGAGAAACCACTCTGGGAGACAGCCAATGGCCGTTCACTTTATTGCCAAATACAGACATTTTATAGAGGGTCTTGGCTTAAGAGGATGGTCCAATCACATAAAATTTAGTGTTACTGACCTATCACTTTTCCATCTCCGCTTTGCCCCGGCCCAATCTCTATGAGGGCTAGATGCTGCAGTTAGGAATGACTTGCTAAGCATAGGTGATAATTCTTGGGGGGTTGGGTGAGACTCAGGGCCAAATACCTGGTGCTTGTAAATGCGCCCAGACACTCCCTTCTGGGTTGCTATGCAGGGACAGATCTGCTCTGGCGCCTGTTGCCATGCTCCACCATAGATAGCTTTGACTACTGAGGAACATTCCTTCAACTCCCATTTTATTGAGTGTCTTTATCATGAATGGGTGCTGGATCTTGTCAAATGCCTTCTCTGCAACTATTGATAGGATCATTGATTTTTATTTTTCTTTTATTGATATGATAAATTATGTTGATTGACTTGCGAATGTTAAACCATCCTTGCATCCCCAGGATGAATCCTGTTTGATCATGCTGTATAATCTTTTTGATGAGTCGCTGGATTTTATTTGCTAGTATTTTGTTGAGGATCTTTACATCTGTGTTCATCAAAGATATCGATCTGTAATTCTCTTTTTTTGTGGTATCTGCATGCTTTTGGTATGAGGATGATATTTGCTTCATAGAAACTGTTTGGAAGTATTTCTGTTTCTTCAGTTTTCTTCAGAAATTTGAGATGAATTGAGAGTAGGTTCTCATTAAAAGTTTAGGAGAATTCAGTAGTCAATCCATCTGTGGCAGGAATTTTGTTCTGGGGGGAGACTTTTGATTACCTTTTCAATTTCAATTTGATTACTGTTTCAATTTCTTCAATAGTGATAGGTCTGTTCAGGTATTCCATATCTATTTGGTTCAGCCTTGGGAGGTTATATGAATCCAGGACTTTTTTCCATTTCTTGAAGACTCTCTTGTTTCTCATGGCATAAAGATTCTCAAAGTAACCTCTGGTGATCCTTTAAGTTTCCATGATTTCTGTTGTTATGCACTGTCTTTCATTTCTAATTTGTTTTATTAGGGTTCTCTGTCTTTCTTTGTGAATCTTGCTAGTGGTTTATCAACATTTATTTTTTGCAAAGAACCAGTTTTAGTTTCATTGATATTTTGGATTGTTTTTTGGGATTCCAGGTCGTTAATTTCTGCTCTAAGTTTTATTATTTCCTTCCTCCTTCCTGATTTGGGCTCCTTTTGTAGGTCATTTTCCAAGATCTTAAGCTGTGAAGTCAACTTATTATGTGGGTCCTTTCTTCCTTCCTAATGTATTGTTGCAAAGCTATAAACTTTCCTTTTAACACTGCTTTTGCTCTGTCCCACAAGTTCTGGTAGCTCATGTCCTTACTCTTTTTTGTTTGCAGGAATCTTTTGATTTCCTCTTTGATTTCCTCTCTCACCCACTGGTTGTTGAGTAGCAAGCTGTTCAATTTCCAGGTGTTTGATTTGATTCTCTGTTTCTGTGAGTGATTAACTTCTATTTTCATTGTATGGTGGTCTGAAAAGATAGTTGTGGTGTCTGCTTCTCTTCTCTTAATTTTATGGAGGTACATTTTGTGGCCCAGTATGTGGTCTACCTTGGAGGATGTCTTGTGTACTGAAGAATATTCGGCTGTAGGGAAGTAAAAAGCCCTGTATATATCTACTAGCTCCCTCTCTCATTACATCCTTCAAAGCCAGTATTTCTTTGCTGAGTTTTACTCTAGTTGATCTTGAGTGTATTCACGGTTGTTTTAAGTATTCTGCTGGTTCCTCATTGGGTGCATGTATTTTTAGGAGTGTAATTTCTTCTGACGTATGTATCCCTTGATTATTAAAAAATGAATGACCTTTGCTGTCTCTTGTAGCCTTTTTCAGCCTGAAATCTATGTCTTGGGATACTAGTATGGCCACCCCAACCTTTTTTGAAGAACTTGTTTGCTTGAAGAATTGTTTTCCAGCCTTTGATTTTGAGTCTGTGTTTGCCCTTACTATTCATGTGTTTCTTGTAGTCGGCAGAATGTTGGATTCAGTTTTTTTAATCCATTTTTCCACCCAGTGTCTCGTAATTGGTGCATTTAGATCATTGATATAATTATTGTCGTTGGGTTTTGTGCCATCTGTTTTAGAGGATTGTTGTGTTTGTGGGGTGTCGCTGTTCTGGGGGTTACAGACCGACCCACAGTGACCTGAGAGTTCCCTGGTGTATTCAGGGTCTATCACCTCCCCCGTGGCCAGCCAACGGATGAATGAAGGAATGGGGCTACCAGGCTGGTTGATAATCAGTCTCTCAGCTTTAGTTATAGAGGAATCATGAATGATTGGGGGTAGCAATGACACATGGGTGTGGTTGAACATTATCATAAACAATGAACAGATGCAAAGCCTTTCCTTCAGGAGAAGTTCTAGGAGATCCACCCAAAGACAAAATCTCATTTAGGGGCTCAATACTCTAGATCCCTACTAGTAGATCCACCCAAGGGCTGAATTCTTTTTTTTTTTTTTTCCCAGTTACTCCTGGCTCTGCACTCAGGTACTGGCAGTGCTGGGGGGACCATATGGGATGCTGAGAATCAAACCTGGGTTGGTTGCGTGCAAGGCAAATGCCCTATCTGCTGTGCTATCACTTCAACCCCATGAATTCCATCTTAAGGCATATTGCTTTCTCCTTTCCTTAGTTTGTAATCCATTTAAGCAGTCATCTTAAATTTACTTCTTAATATTTCTGGACTGGAGCCATAGCACAGCGGGTAGGGCGTTTGCCTTGCACACAGCCAACTCAGATCCAATTTCTCCATCCCTCTCGGAGAGCCCAGCAAGCTACCGAGAGTATCCCACCCACACAGCAGAGCCTGGCAAGCTACCCTTGGGGTATTCTGTATGCCAAGAACAGTAACAAGTTTCACAATGGAGACGTTACTGGTGCCCGCTCGAGCAAATCGATGAACAAGGGGACGACAGTGCTACAGTGCAGTGCTAATAATATTTCTAGTCATTTTGTATGGACACAATAAGAGAGATATTAAACTTAAAGCGTGGCTCTTCCTGGGGACATCACAGACTATAGTCCTCAGGCCAGGTTAGTCTTTCCTAATCCTAACAGGGTCCTCATTCAGTCACTTCCTTTTGGGGTCATGTCAGTTTGTTCCATGACCATGCTCTTAACTTACTATACTTATGGTGCTTAGCTTGTCCCTTTTTGATGCCAGGGTAGCTTACAGCTTGCCCTGGGTCCATCCAAGTACTTCACCAAGACCTCCTTTTAGGGGTGTTTGGGGAAAAGGGCAACTGAGGCTTAAGCAAGTAAAAATGATGGATGCCCAGGTGTGTATTCAAAAATAAATACTCTCGCTGCCTGCGTTCGGTGGTCTCGTGCCGCTTCCCCTGCCCTGGGGTGGCCGTTGGCGATGGGCAGACGAAGGAGGGAACGAGGGCCAGGCTGGTTGGCATCAATTGCAGTTTATTCCAATCTCATCTCCATTCTCCTCTGATTCTCCTCCGTATCTTTCCCCTACATTCTACTTCATTCTCCTCCTCCTGATTCTCCCCTTGCCCACTCTTACAGCCCTAGTTAAATCCCAAATCATGAGGGGTTGGGGTAACAGTTACACATAGGTGTGGTCATACAATCAACAGAGATAAAATCCTTTCCTCAGGGAAAGCTTCTTCTAGGACAAACTCATTCAGCAGGACAACCCACCCAAGAGTGAAATTCCATCTGTGGGTATGTTTCTCCTTTCCTTAGTCCAACAAACATAAACATTCATAATATTAGTCATTTTGTATGGATACAGTAACAGATACTTTAAGCTTATAGAATAGCTCTCCTGGGGCCATCTCGCTATTAGATCTCAGACTACAGTGCTCAGGCCAGATTAGTCTTTCTTAACCCTGGCAGTGTCCTAATTCAGTTCTTACTTTTTGAATCATGACAGAATTTGTCCATGATCATACTCTTAACTTATAGTTAAGTATTGTGGTGCTTTGGCCTGGCCCATTTCTATGCCAGGGTCGCTCACAGCTTGCCCTGGGTTCATCCAGTCCCTCGTTAGGACCCTGCTTTTGAGGTGCGAGAAACTAAGGGCAACTGAGGCTTAAGTCAAGAAAGCAGATGTCCAGGAATGAATATTATTTGGAGTCAATTAACACCCAAGTTATAAAAACATAATATTAATTGCCTTCTTGGGTCTATACAAAAAGGACTTTATTCTGAAGTAACTTATGCAAAAGATATAAGGAAAGGAGAAAGGCAATATTTAACTCAGTACAAGTTCAGTGTCCTTAGAAGGATCTGACCTTACAAGTTAAAATAGTCTGATTAAGGAGAAAAGGTGATAGACCACATGGGTAAGCATAGCACAAAGAGGTTACAGATAAGCAAAGGAATGGGAGTGACTCAGGAGCAAGGTGATGGATGTAACCCGATAAACCTAAGCTCCCTGTAGCAAGGGAGAAAGGACAAACAAATGTTATACCCAGGAGTATATATTATTTGGAGTCAATTAGCTCTCATACTACAGGGGCATAGCATTAACTGTCTTCCTTTGTCTATACAAAAAGAATGTTGCTCTAAAATAAACTATGTAAAGGACATAAAGGAAGGGGAATAGCAATACTTCACTTACCTATACAAAATCCAGAACTCTCAGAAGATTTGGCTAACAGGTTACAGGGTTTATTTGGAAATATAAGTGATTAACAGAAGAAGAGCACAAAGGAGAGGTTAAAGATAAACACAGGATTGGGAGTGCCCAATGGACTTGGGCAGCACTGTGGTGGATGTGATTCAATAAACCTAAGGTCTTGCAGGGTGGGGGTAAGAGGGAGGACAAACCAGTGTTACTTAAAATGTTTAGAACTATAATCCAACACCAAATAATATAAAATAAATTTTTTATATGTCTGCGTGGGGGTGGGGTGGGAGGGACCCTGGGAATATTGTTGGAGGGAAGGGGACATTGGTCATGGAATTTGTGTTGGAATGCTGTATTCCTGAAATAATTATATACCATTTTGTAAATCACGGTGGCTCAATAAATATTCCTGGAAAACAAAAAGAATGTCATCAGAATTTTGATGAAGATTGCATTGAATCTGTACAGTGCTTTGGATAGGATGATCATAGGGGTGGGTTTTTTTTTTTCTGTGAGAGTGTGCTTCTCTAGAAGTACTCATGAGGCCCAGGGCCTGTCAGTCCTAGCAGTTTAATGTGAGGGTCTGAGCAGTGCAGAGTTTTGGCTTACCCACGTCACTCCACTGGTGCATATTGACTCCAGTCCCTCCAGAATTACACCCAATGATTCTCAGGGACTGAGCATGGAACCAGCATTTCATCCTGTTTGCACTGCAAAGCAAGTGCCTTCACCTTTTTACTGTCTCTCTGGCCCCTATTTTTAGAAGCTCTTTAGTGGAGTCTTTAGGTTTATCTATGTTTATTATCATGCCATCTGCAAATAGGGAATTAAAATTTCCCAATGTTTATTTATTTCCCTTAATTTAGTTTTCCTGACTGATTATCATGGAAAGGACTTCCAAACAATATTGACTAATAGTGGAGAAAATTTGCATCCTTGCCTTGAACCTAATCTCAGAGGGATAACTTAATTTTTCACTGTTGAGTATGATATTGGTTGTAGGTTTATTTTTATAAATGACTTATTATCTTGATTCCTTCTATTCTAGTTTGTTGAGGTTTTTTTTATCATGAACACTGAATCTTGTGAAAAACTTATTTGCATTTATTGAGACATAATTTTAATCTTGCTCATATAGCATACAAGTCTCACAATGGAGATGTTACTGGTGCCCGCTTGAGCAAATCAATGAGCAATGGGATAACAGTGACATATAGCATTATTACACATATTACATTAATTGTGCGTGTCGAACCATCTTGTGTCCCTAGAATGAATCCCACTTGATCATGATGTATATGATCCCTGTGTTTGTTTATTTGTTTGTTTATTAGAAGGTGGTTTGGGTTACTCCTGGCTCTGCACTAAGGAATTACTTCTGCCAGTGCTCAGGGACAATATGGAATACCAGGGATCTAGCCCAGATCGCTTGTGTGCAAGGCAAGCGCCTTACCCACTAAACTATCACTTCAGCCCCCTGATCCTTATGTTCATGTTTAACTTTTTGATGAACTGACAAATTTATTCCCAAAATGAGTATGCTATTGTACATTTCCAAGAGCTGTGAATATTTGTTGTCATTTCTCTACTTCTTCATCAATATTTATTATCTATTTTTATAACCATTACTCTGATCGATATGAAGTAGAATATCATATTGATTTGTATTTCCTTAATAAAAATGGTCAGCTTTTAAGAGATGGGAGGAAACTTCAAAGTACACATTTAGAAAAGAGAAATAAAATCTTTAGAAATCTGTTCTATGAAACTATTGATTAACAAGGTTTACAGTACATTGGTTAATTATACCTTCAGTAAACGATACCTAGTTGGCAACTCACATAACAACAAAATATTGGTCTACGTCATGCCATACACAAACATGCACTTCCTATGACTCGTAACTCTCAATTTAAAAGGTAAAACAATAATGTGAGTTCACAGAGTATGTATGGGCTCAAAGGGCGAGCAAGACTTTTACCCTAAATCCCAGACTAAGTTTCCTCAGGCCAGTTCATCTCATCCTTCCCTATAGGGGTCCTGTCTCTTAAGTCATAACGCTTGCATCAAGACCATACATTTATGCTTTCTAGACTGTCCCATTTTTTTTTCTTTTTCTTTTTGGGTCACACCTGGTGATGCACAGGGGTTACTCCTGGTTCTGCACTCAGGAATCACTCCTGGCGGTGCCCATACTCATATGGGATGCTGGGAATCGAACCCAGGTTGGCCGCATGCAAGGCAAATGCCCTATCCGCTGTGCTATTGCTCCAGCCCTAGACTGTCCCATTTTGATGCCACAGTAGCTTTGCCACTCGCCCCGGGTCCTTCCCAGTCACATGGTGAGACCACCCTTTTGGGGTGTTAGGAACTACAGCAACAAACCTGAGTCAAGTAATTATGACCAGTGCCCAGGAGTAGATATAGTTCAGAGTTATCAACTCCCGAATATTAGGAGCATAGTGTTAATGGCCTTTTTGTTTTTATTTTTATTTTTATTTTTTGGGTTTTTGGGTCACACCTGGTGATGCTCAGGGGTTACTTCTGGCTCTGCACTTAGGAATTACTCCTGGCTGTGCTCAGGGGACCATATGGGATGCTGGGAATTGAACCTGGGTTGGCTGCGTGCAAGGCAAACGCCTTACCCGCTATGCTATCGCTCCAGCCCCTTTTTGGCCTTTGTGCTTTTAACCAAAGAACATTGCTCTAAATGTTCTTTAAAAATGTAAAATGTAAAAAGGCTATAGGGGAAATAGAAAAGCAGGTACAAAGCACTTCAAATACAAAGCAGTACAAAGTTCAGAGTTACCAAAAGGTTTTGGCTTATAAGTAATCAAGACTGACTTGGGGGACTGTGATAATGAGAGGTAAAATACAAAGGAAAGGTTATAGATAAGCTTTAACTAAGTTAGGGTTGCTAGAAGAGCACTTATAGGCTTCTCTGAGTGGAGGAAAAGGGGCAATTCACTAATGAAGCCTAAAATAGGTTAATATCCAACAAATAAAGCTTTTAGAAGTATTCTCATTTGAAAGATTTTAAAATAGCAAAAATTGCTCAACATAAAAGAAAAATTTATAATATAGAATTAATTAAATTCCCTCTATCTCCTTTCCTCTGTTTTGCATTGTGATCTCTTCCTCTCCTTTCTCCTTTTCCTGTTCTGAGAGTCATTAGATCATATGTTAACTTTGAAAGTTCATCAATCTATAAACTTATGGTTTCTGTACTTTTCTGTAAGTATGTTATAGTCTGGTAAATATTTCAGAGAAAGTTCTAACACTTTGCAGCATTATAATGATAAATAAGTGTACTTTGTGATTTTAAGTAGCTATACTAAATTAATGTTTATTTTTTCTCTTTTTTTTAATTCATTTTGAAGATTCTGAAGATTATTCAATGAGAATTTTATATGATCTTTGTTCAGAAGCCCAGACTCTAAAGGTATCACCTCTATAATATTAATTTTTATATATTATAAAAAGTCCAGACAGTAAAAAGTTAGAGAAATTATAATGTACTATTTTTTCTTATGAAAGGATGATGTCAATATCCTTCTTGATAAAGCACGTTTGGAAAGTCAAGAAAGCATTGGTTTCATGAAAGCAACAAAACTACTGATGAAAAAAAATTCAATGGATATCATGAAAATAACCGAGTATTTCCAAAAGTATGGATATAATCTACGTACCAAGAAAAATTCAGGTGTGAATAAATTCCATTTTATATCTTGTTTTGTTTTGTTTGGGGGCCACACCCAGCAGTGCACAGGATAAATAGCTATAGCCTCTCTCATTCAACCCAGAGTTTGGATATATATCAACATGTTCCTCTTTTTTACAAATAAGTCACAGAACTCGTTCATATCTGGGAGGCCTGGGGCTGGTGACATCAATAATTCCTATTTTATAGTTTCAAATGATTTCTGGTATTCTGGATTCATTTAATAGTCCTTCATCTTCTGTAGCCTTAAGGGCTTTACAGAGAGATTTGGCTGTAAGTACTAGATTTGAAATCCATGTTTAGCAAAACCCAGAGGTTCATAAAAACACCCATAGTTGCCTCCAAGTAGTAGGTGCTCTGCTGCTGGAACTTGCCTTTGTTCTGGCAAAATAGAACAAACTTATCAATTTCTGATAGCTTAAGTGAAAGATAGATACATTAGGCTATTTATTTAGCTTTTTTCCTTAGGGATTTTGGAACCCCCTTCTGCCAGGAAATTTCATGTGCCAGTGGTGTTTTTGGTCTTCAGATGTATTTTTTGGGCCAGAGCAGTGGTGCTCAGCAGTGGACAGAGCATTTACCCCAGCACCTCATTTGGTCCCCCAAGCCCACCAGGAGTGGTTCCTGAGTGCAGAGCCAGTAGTAAGCCATGAGCACCTTTGGATGTGGTATCTGTCCCCCCTGCCCCCATTCCTCTGTGCTCAAAATATTGTTGTCAAATGCTTCTGGACTCATACTAGCTGTGAATACTTCATTCACCTGTTGGAGTAAATGCCCTTATGCAGTTGTGATTCTACTAAGTCTCTTTTTCCGACTTCCCTGAGGATGGTAGGGGTGTTTTTGAATCCTTGGGGCTATCAGACCAACAATATTACTGTTTTACATTAGTATCCAAGGCCTCCCTTTTGAAAGCAGTATTTCTTTGGGGTCAGATATAAGCTAGTGCTATAAAAAGCTCTCGATAGCACAGTTTTGTAAACTGACATAAATCCCCTGGTAAGGAATGTTTGTGAGTTGAGCCTTTCTTAATGGGTGGCCTTTGAATATTTTTAGTATAAACACTGAGACATCTCAAAACAGGCTTAGTATGTGAAATTCAGAACAAGAATCTAAACTTACTTTGCAATCTGCCAGTTACTGTGCAGATGTTGGTTACTGCTGTTACTGATCTGTGAGATTTCACTGAAAGTTTTTTGTTTTGGGGGCCCACACCCAAACTTACACCATGCACGACTTCTGACAGGGCTCGGGGGACTGTATGTGGTGCTGGGGATCAAATCTGGGTCAGCGCATGCAAAGCAAGCACCTTTCCCTCCTGTCCTAATTTCACTGAAGATCAGGAAAGATTAGTTTGTAAATATCATATGACTCTGGGGGGGGGGGGGACTCCAAACAATAATAGTGAGGTTTTTGTTTGAATGTAATCAAAGTAAAGAGAAAGTAAAGTGAAATTTATCAGCTACACAGGCGGGGTGGGGGTCTAGGGGGATGGGGGGGGGTTTACTGTGGTTCTTGGTGGTAGAATATGTGCACTGATGAAGGGATGGGTGTTTGAGCATTATGTAACTGAGACGTAAGCCTGAAAGTTTTGTAACTTTCCACATGGTGATTCAATTTAAAAAAAAAATATATATATATATATACATATATATATATGTTATATGACTTGTACAATATTTAAGAGTCTCAGGTGTTACTACATGTAACATTAGGACAGGCAAAGATAGCATGGCCCCAGGAGTATGGACATGTTTAGGAATTCCAATTTCTGATAAACATAAAAGATTAAGAGGGGCTGGAGCAATAGCACAACGGGTAGGGAGGGCGTTTGCCTTGCACGCGGCTGACCCGGGTTCTATTCCCAGCATCCCATATGGTCCCCTGAGCACCGCCAGGAATAATTCCGGAGTGCATGAGCTAGGAGTAACCCCTGTGCATTGCCGGGTGTGGCCCAAAAAGCAAAAAAAAAATTAAGAAATTCATAAATTATATATAATATTTGCTGTTAGGTTCTCAAAATCACTAATGATAATTTTCTCAGAGACCGTTTTTCCTTTGCAAAGAGGAAAAGAAGTTCTTGTCCAGTAAAGGGTTTGCTTTGACCCAATCCTTGAACAGATTCTTTTAAATGTAAAGAGTAGGACTTACGTTTATAGAGTTGCATGTCTCCAGTGGCTTGATAGAGAAATCTGCTGCTAAAAATCAGACATTCAGTGCCTTAGTCAGATTATTTATAAGCTGTAAAAATTGTGCTTAACAACAGTCTCCTACTCACTTAAGGGGAAGCAAACAAGAACTTTTCTAGAGATCACTGTATCACTGTCATCCTGTTGCTCATCGATTTGCTCGAGCAGGCACCAGTAACATCTCCGTTTTGAGACTTGTTACTGTTGTTGTCATATCGAATATAGCACGGATAGCTTTCCAGGCTCTTGCGTGCAAGCATTATACTCTCAGTAGCTTGCCGGGCTCTCTGAGAGGTTTCTACAGATAATATAGACATATTTACCATAGAACTTTCAACCTTTTTTAATGTAAATTTTTACATTACAAAGTTACTGACAATTGTGTTTTAGACATGCAATAATTCAACACCAATCCCTCCACCAGTGTCAACTTCCCTCCACCAAGTGTTCCCAGATTTCCGTCCCCATCCTAACCCTCACTTCACCTCTGCCTGTCAATTGACAGTCACATTGCAAAGTTTTGGTGATTGCCACTTAGATCTCATGTTTTCAGTTTTATTGACTGTGTTTTGGATACATGACTATACGACAAATCACTGGTATAACTGAAGTTCTGATGCCTATTCAACTGTTACTTCCTATTCTCTAACCCCCCCTTTGATTTCTTTCCTTCTCTGTCTCCTCTCTAAACACTGATATCAGGAGTGAGCTGTACATTCCCCTTTTAATATAATACATTTCCTCCTTCAGTATTCTATATCCCACAGATAAGTGAAATTATCCTGTGTTTGTCTTCTGGCTTACTTCACTCAACATGATATCTTCCAGTTCCTGCCATGTTGCAGCAAATTGCATGTTTTCATCATTCCTTGTAGCTGCATGGTATTCCATTTTTATATATACCACATCTTCATAGTCCACTCGTCTGTCATTAGACACCTAGGTTGGTTGCAGATCTTAGTTATTGTACTGAGTGCAACAGTGAATAATGGTATTCATATGGCCTTTGGGGATTGTTTTATGTCCTGGGAATAGAGGCCCAAAAGTGAGATTGCTGGGTCATATGGCAGTTCAATTCTAAGTTTACTGAGAACTCTCCATACTCTTTTTTCCATGGGGTTGTACCAGACAACATTCCCACCAGAATGGGATGAGGGTTCTTTTCTACCACATCCCCACCATAGATAGTTCCTACTATTTTTGATATGTGCCATTCTCACTGTGTGAGATGGTATCTCATTGTCATCTTGATTTGGATTTCTCTGGTGATGAGTGATGCTGAGCATTTTTTGATGTGCCTGCTGGCCATCCAACCCTTCCTCTGAGAAGTGTGTTTATTTCCTCTGCCATGTTTATTTCATCTCCCCATTTGTTAATAGGGTTTTTTAATTTTTGTTGTTGCTGCTGTTAATCTTTGAGTATTTTATATATCCTGGACATCAAACCTTTATCCGATGTGTTGAGCGCAAATATTTTTTTCTCATTCAGTTAGCTGTCTTTTAGTTTTAACCTGTGTCTTTTTTGCCACTCAGAAGCTTTTTAACTTTATGTAGTCCCATTTGTTTATTTTTTATTTTGTTGCCTTTGCCAGTGATATCAGATCAGGCACCGTTGAGGTTCAAATCTTGAAGCACTCTGCCAGTATTTTCCTCGGTGTACTTTATAATTTATGGTTGGATCTCAAAGTCTTTGATCCACTTTTAATTGACTTATGTGTGAGGCTTAAGATGTGAATTTAGCCTTAGTTTCTTACATGTAGCTATCCAATTTTCCCAGCACCATTTTCAACCCTTTATTTTTATGTGATTTGAGCTTAAAGATTTTCTTTCTAAATAGCCTGTAGTATGCACATTATAAAACAGGACATGTTGAAAACAAATCTGTTATTTCTTTTTTAGAAATTAAGAAAACTTTATTTGGTGGGCCAGCGAGATAGTACTGTGGGTAAGACAGTTGCCTTGCATAGCCAACCCAGGTTTGACCCTTGGTGTTCCATATGGTCCCCTAAGCACCGCCAGGAGTGATCCTTGAATGCAGAACCAGCAGTAACCCCTGAGCATTGCCAGGTGTGCCACTCCCCCCACCCCATGAAAAAACAACAGAGTATTTTAAGAATTCTTTTGTGTTTTAGGTTTGGTGCTGAGGAGGCCCTCTTCCCTGAGATGCAGGCCAATGATTCAGTGCTAAAGCCTGAGGATGCACCATTGGGTGGGCCCTGTGATGCAGAGGCTTCAGGGCCATACCCAGCCATGCTTAGGGCCTCCATATCTGTAGTTGGCCATGTTCAGGGCACCATGTAATGCCAGGGATTGGTTGCATGCAAGGCTTGCATCTTTACCCTGAGCTATTTCTCTGATCCTTTTATATTTTTATTTAATATGTTTTGATTTGGTGGCTATACCTAGCAGTTACCAGGGGCTGCTTCCAGGTGACCGTGCAGTGCAGGGGCTCAAATTCCAGCCTCCCACATGTGAAGCATATTATAAACCCAGTAAACTGTCTTCCCCATCTGCTGTGTGTTTTCAAAGCAGCAAAATTATGAGCTGACAGAACAATTGAAAGGGAAAACCTATATAATAATAATTTTAAAAAACCAAGCTATGCCTGTTAGAAAAAATACGGTCATGAAGTTTGCATATAAGTGGATCAGCATGGAAAGTATCATGCTAAGTGAAATGAGTCAGAAAGAGAGAGACAGACATAGAAAGATTGCACTCATCTGTGGAATATAGAATAATAGACTAGGAGTCTAACACCCAAGAATAGTAGAAATAAGTACTAGGAGGTTGACTCTATGGCTTGGAGGCTGGTCTCTCATTCTGGGCAACTCAGAGAAGGAAACACCAAGTAAAATGTGGTCGGAGGTCATGCGGGGGAGGAGTGACACGTGCCTAATGTAGACTAGAGACTGAACACAATGGCCGCTCAACACCTTTATTGCAAACCACAACACCTAATCAGAGAGAGAGAACGAAAGGGAATACCCTGCCATAGTGGCAGTTTGGGGTGGGGGGAGACGGGACTGGGAAGTGTGGGAGGGATGCTGGGTTTACTGGTGGTGGAGAATGGGCACTGGTGAAGGGAAAGGTTCTCGAACTTTGTATAGTGGAAACATGAGCACAAAAATGTATAAATCTGTAACTGTACCCTCACGGTGATTCACTAATTAAAAATTAAAAAAATTTAAAAAAATATCAAGCTAAGCCTCCAATTTTAACTTAAAACACTTTGATACACTTCCCGAGAGAAAATTGCAATGGCCTTTAGATGTACCTTAAACACTTGGAGAAAAAATCCTTATCCTGCAAATTTCTTATCTACTAATAAAGAGGTCAAAATAATCATGTGCATTATATTCTACGAACAGCCAAAGATTCCCAGATACAGGAAAAGCCTTTGACATGGTAAACAAAGAAGTTAGGCGAACAGTGCCAAATGTGGCAAGGCATCTCCAGCCACGGCTGGCTACAATTTCCCAAGTCCAACAGTTGACTAGCCTGTTCGATGGGGCAGAGCTATAGTATAGTAGCTGATAGAACACTTGCCTTGCACACGTCTGGTCCAAGTTCAATCCCTGGCATCCCATATGGTCCCTGGGCCCACCAAGAGTGATCCTGGAGTGCAGAGCCAGGAGTGAATAACCCCGAGCATTGCTGGTTATGGACCAAAAACAAACAAACAAAAAAGAACTAAAAGTTTTTTAATTGAATTGTCATTACATTACAAAGCTATTAATGGTTGGGTTTCAGTCTATACAATGTTCCAACACCCATCCCTCCATCAGTGTACATATTCCCAGCACAGTGTCCCCAGTTTCCCTCCCTTTACCCCCAATTCACCCAAAAAAACCTTTTTTTTTTTTAATTTTAAAACAAACTAGCCTGTTTGAGAAAATGCTTTGCATTTCCTAATTTCCATTAATTTCCATTTTACAGAACCTTTATTTTGGTTGTTGTTTTTGGGCCACATCCATGCTCAGGGGTTACTCCTAGCTCTGCACTCAAGGAGCACTTCTGGCAGAGCTCAGAGAATCATCTGGGATGCCAGGGTTCCGCCCAGGTCAGCTACGTGTGTTGCAAGCGCCTTACTCATTATACAATTTCTCTGGCTCCAAATTTTCACCTCTAAACTTTTTTTTTTTTTTTTGCTTTTTTTTGCTCACACCCAGCGATGCACAGTGGTTATTCCTGGCTCATGCACTCAGGAATTACCCCTGGCAGTGCTCAGGGGACCATATGGGATGCTGGGATTCGAACTCATGTTGGCTGCGTACAAGGCAAACACCCTCCCCGCTGTGCCATCGCTCCAGCCCCATCACCTCTAAACTTCTAATCTTAGTTCCCTAACTTTGAAATTCTGTAATGGTAAATAGCAGTATTTTAATGGCATCCTTTAAATTAGAATAGTTACATAGAGTTTTTCCGAAGTTCTGTAATAATGTGCTTCCTTTCAATTTAATTTTCAAGTGATACAGGTATGTCTTGCTCATAGCTCTAGACTGTTGTGTCTTTTTTTCCTCTTTGTTTGGACCACACCCTGGGCTTTGTTGATGCTCAGAACTTACTCCAGGCTCTGTGCTCAGGAATCACAACTAGTGGTGCTCTGGGACCATATTGGATGCTAGAGATCAAACCTGGTCAGTTACATGCAAGGCAAGCATCTTTACCAACTGTCCAATCTCTGGCCCCCTAGATTGTCCATTTCAAAAGTAAACTGAAGTCTCGTAATTAGTATTTTAGCAAAATCTGTATTCAGATCTCTCTGTATTTAGATCTTTCTCATTAAACTTAGTCAAAATCAACTTGTTTATTTTTCCTGTTAGTAAATTAATTCTGACAATTAAACATTGAGCACAGGCATTGTGCCCATGTTGCAAATTAAATCCTTAATTTAGAATTTGCTTTTATTTCCCAAAATTATTGTAGATTACATTTCTTTCAAACATTTTAGGTAATTATTTTAATAATTCTATCTATGTCAAAATAGAAGAGTGGAGATGCAAAAATATCTTAAACACAAAGGTCTTGGTTTGCATTTAAGATTACAATCACTGAGGCCTGAGTGATATATCTGAAGCACTTTGAGTAGTAAAGGATAAGTTTATTTTCTAGGTTCACTTTTTCAGTGCCTATATATTTTGTATAGACATCAAAGACAGACTCAAAGATCTCAGATGGAACCTCTCTAGTTTGTATTTTACTTCCCAGACTTTAAGTTCCATTGTTTGGGTACTCCTTGTAAATCTGTAGCTGTATAATCCCAGTAATTTCCCAGTCTGGTGCTTTCTTCAGGCTCATTAGGATCCTGTTGTGGATGTGTACCTGGGACAGTTATGATGATGGATTCACTGGGTTATGATCTCAGGGGACTCACTAACTTCCCTGGCCCGTCCATTTCCAGGCTTTCTCTGGGGGGCTGTTGTCTTTCCTCAACAACCCCCCAGAGAAAGGGGGGCTGTTGAGGGGCTGTTTCAGGAGGGCCTGAAAATAACTCCAAGTGTGGTATATGTTTAATACAGAAGGGAATAAACTTTCTGTCTTTATCATACAAGGTGGATGTTTGTACCTTCTCTTACCTGAAAGGGACAGGGGGTAGATTTGAGCATTATTTCATGAAGATTTTCGCTTCTTATAGAAGCTGCATTAACAGTGTTTGGCTCTCTGATGGACCGTGATCTGGGTGTGGCCCAAGAAGAAACAAAAGCATCATCTGTTTCCAAAACTCATTCAGTTAGGTTTTTGATAGAAGTATATCAGATGGGATTAAAGTTTTTTCCTCCCTTTGGGTCATGGCACAATAGTACAGCTGATAGGGCATTTGCCTTGCAAGTGTCTGACCTGTATTCAATCTCTGACATCCATATTTCCCCTAAGCCCTCCAGGAGTGAGCCCAGAGCCAGGAGAAAACCCTTACCACTTAGAGCCAGGTATGACCTAAAGGATTTTTTTTTCCCTTTTTGGGTCACACCCGGCAATGCTCAGGGGTTACTCCTGGCTCTGCACTCAGGAATTACTCCTGGCAGTGCTCAGGAGACCATATGGGATGCTGGGAATCGAATCCAGGTAGGCCACGTGCAAAGCCCTACCCGCTGTGCTATATCTCTCCAGCCCCCCAAAAGGTTTTTTTTTAATAAATGAAAATCAAACGTAGCTGTCTTTTGAGGGGCTCACCCAGGGTCATGCCTTACTACTGGCTGTGGGCTCAGGAATCACTCCTGCTAATGCTCAGAGTACCATACTGTGCTGTGATCAAACCTAGGATTCCAGCATGCAAAGCATGTGCTCCAGCTCTGTGGGTTCTTGGTTCTGACAGGTACCTGAACCCTTATTAAGTTATATCTGGCTCCACTCCTGTTTACTTAACCACAATATTACTATATTGTGCATTTCAAATTAAATAACTTAATTTGGGGTACTGGAGATTGAACCTGGGTCAGCCTGGCAAGGCAAGTGCCCTGCCCACTGTACTATCACTCTAGCCCCAAATGTGGTTGTCTTTAAAATTTTTTTTTTCTTTTTGATGAAGCAAATAGTTTTTATTGAAAGAAATTTAGAGATGTGAGCAGGAAGAAAGATGCAGAGAGAGGGACATCATGTTCAAGAGAGAACATGGATTGCTGGGGACGGGGAGAGAAATACAGGTTCAAGAGAGAACTTGGGCTTGGAAAAAAGCCTAGAATGGCTTTTGGGAGGAGGTTATGCAATTCCTCCCGATTCCATTTCCTCACATTTGTATTGATGTTCGTGATTTACACTTGTCAGTGGACATTCCAACATCACACTACCACCAGAGTGTCAACCTCTGCCTGTGTCCCAGGGCCAGAACACACCCTTCCTGTCTGTCTGTCCCTCCATCACTCCTGCATCCAGATAAGCTCAGTTCTTTAGAACAAGTGTCCAGTTTCTTGTCCTTGGTCACTTGTCTCTGTCTTATAAGCGGGTGAGATTAGTCTTGTGTCTGTCCCTCTCCTTCTGACTTCACTCGATTCTATTCATGTGGTGACAAATTGCACAAGTTCCATTAGGTAGATACTAGGATAAAAATTTATACAACAGTCTCTTTTTGTTATTAATTTGTGAGTTAAAATTCTAAAGTAATATTAATCATGATTTCACATGGAAATTGTAAATGATAAAATAGTTTTACAGTATATTAAAAGTCAGCAAATCACATTAACTGAGTAAGGAAATTGAACTTTTTAAAATGATTATTGCTTTTTACTTCCCCCCTTGTCACATATTTTCATGTTATAACTCTAATTTTTACTTCTAATATGTCATCAGATTCTTAGGAGACAATGGAAATAAAATATTGGTGACTAAGGAGAGAATTAGAATTTGTTATTAGAATATTTCTAATGGAGACAATTTATTTGGTTTTGTTTTTAATTTCCCAATTTGATATTTAACCAAATGTGATCTTGATTTTTAATTCCAGTGGATGATTATGATATCAATGACTCAAAAGTAGAATCTGCGAAGCATGAAGAATTTCAGGAGTCTGATGCGAAGGATGATTTGTCTGATCTTGCTGTTCCAAGCAGTTCTGTTTCTGAGAAGTCTCCACGTAGTCCACAGCTTTCAGATTTTGGTCTTGAGCGGTACATGATATCACATGTTCTACCAAATCTTCCACAGGTTGTAAATAACCATAAAGAAGAGCCAGAAATCATAACTCCATCTTCCAAAGAATCACTAGTTATTGTACCCAAAACTCCAAAGTGTGTACTAAAGATGGATAATTTTGAGTGTATTACTCCTAAATTAGAGCATTTTGGTATCTCTGATTATACTCTTTGTTTAAATGAAGATTACACGATGGGACTTAAAAGTATGGAGAAGAATAAATGGTAAGCCACTTTCTTAAAATATACATTTTATTTAACTTTATTAGTCTTTTGTGCTTAACTGACTTTCTTAGTATTTAGTTCTATTTCATATCAGATCTTTCCTTTGAAAGATTTTCATATACTGGATATTCCACTTACAACTTACACTTACAACTGTTAATTCAATCAACAGTTGAATTAATAAAATATGAACTGAGTCGTATAGAAGGAGTGCTAACGGTGTGAAGGTAAAAGACGGTATTTGGTGAAATAAAGAGAAGGAAAGTGTGTGAGGCCCAGAAGCAAGGCTCCTCAGCAGCTGTGACAAGCTGCCGCTAACATTAAGTCTCAGCTAAGCCTCAGTTTCTGTTTCCCCAAAGCAGGACTTGCAGTCGCTGGTAAACTCCCAGTTGAGTAATTTGCCAAAATAAGGAATTGGGCAGTTGAGTCTAGCCAGTCATGAAGGGTCAGTACCCTCCTTAGAAACTGTAACTAACCAATACCTAATTGCTGACCACCATTGTAATAGGGCTGATGCTAAAAATAGACCCGTATATAAATTGCCTCTGAACTCTGAACCCTATATAAACTGCTTGTGATTTGGAGTCGGGGTCCTTGTCAAGACTTCACTGCGTTGGATGAGACTTGGACCCTAGCTTGGGCTAGCACTGGCTCGGGCTAGTAATAAAGTTCCTTTGCTTTTGCATTATGTGTATGGACTTGGTCTCTCTGCAATTGGGGATCTGAAACTTGGGCACAAGTGAAGAAGGTGTAAAATTAGTGAGAACTTGTAGTTGGTTTGGTATGGAGACATGAATTAAAAAAGAAGCTAATGTGAATCTCAGATTTCTGTTTTGTTGCCTGGAGTGATGCTCAGAAACACAAGATCTCTGCAGCTCAGGTTATAGGTTGTAATGTTTCCAGGTGGCTTTGAGGTGCCATGGAGGATGCTTAAGCTGAGATAACTGAATATGTATATTTGAAGCTTGGTATTTAGTTTTGTGCTAGACTACAGAGGCTGGGAGAAGTTAGTATGGAATTGGTCATTGTCATCCCGTTGCTCATCAATTTGTTCAAGCGGACACCAGTAATGTCTCTCATTGAGAGACTTATTATTACTCTTTTTGGCATATCCAATACGCACTGATAGCTTGCCAGGCTCTGCCGTGCAGGCTCCATACTCTCAGTAGCTTTCCCGGCTCTCCGAGAGGGGCAGAGAAATCGAACTCGGGTCAACCACGTGAAAGGCAAACGCCCAACTGCTGTTCTATTGCTCCAGCCCATAGAATTGGTAATTAGAGTTATAACAAAAAATGAGATGCCACATACCAAAGTACCCAAGCAGTATTGAAAGATACAAATGAATATTTTAGAACTGGGGGGGGGGGGAAGAAGCACATAAACGCTGAAAATAATATAAAGTGTCACTGTAAACAGTTTATTGAAGGGTGGTATTAAGAAATAGTATTAAGAATAAAACAGTACTAAAACTGGGAAACTTCCCATTTAAAGTTAATATTTGGAAATTTCTGCACTGTAGCACTGTTGTCCTATTGTTATCAATTTGCTTGAGTGGGCACCAGTAACGTCTCCATTGTGAGACTTGTTACTGTTTTTGGCATATTGAATACACCATGGGTATCTTGCCGGGCTCTCCGAGAGGGACGGAAGAATCGAACTCGGGTCAGCCGCATGCAAGGCAAATGCCCTACCCGTTGTGCTATCACTCCTGCCTGGAAATTTCTAAAAGGTATTATTCTGTGATTCATTTAAAAAATGAATCTCAGCGGGTAGGGCATTTGCCTCCGCCCCTCTTGGAAAGCCCAGCAATCTACCGAGAGTATCTTGCCTGCAGGGCAGAGCCTAGTAAGTTACCCATGGTGTATTTGATATGCCAAAAACAGTAACAACAAGTCTCACAATGGAGACATTACTGGTGCCCGCTCGAGCAAATCGATGAGCAAACGGGATGACAGTGATACAGTGATCTCAATAGATCGAATAAGGATGTAACAAAATTCGACTCCTAGTCTTTCTTTCTGTGTAGTCAAGGGGCCAGAGTGATATAGCACAGCAGGTTGGACACTTGCATGCTGCTGACGTACACTCTCCCTGTTCTAGAGAACACAGGCTTCTCCAGTAAGCAAAGATACAGAGACAAGCAAGGGAGAACACAGGCTTGAAGAGCGTGCCAAGTAAAATCGTTTAAACGAACGAGAATTCTCCAAAGAGAGAAAAGCCAAAATAAACACAGTTTGTACTTTAAAGACCATGTTGAGAGCCCTGAGATGGAGTGTTGTGAAGGAGAGATTATACCACCAGAGTTGGAATGTGGAGGATCTTGAAGTTGAATGCCTTCTTAAAACTGACTCTCTAGAGGCCGCAGAGAGAGTACAGTGGGTAGGGTTCTTGCCTTGCATGCAGCCAACCCAGGTTCTAGCTCTAGCACCCCATATGGAGTGATCCCTGACTCTAGAGCCAGGAGTGAGCCCTGACACAGCCTGTTGTGGCCCAAAAAGAAATACAATGTATATAGTACGGTAAGAATTCCCACACGGCAGAGCCTGGCAGCTCCCCATGCCATAAAGATATGCCAAAAACAGTAACAATAGCAGGTCTCACTCCCCTGACCCTGAAAGAGCCTCCAGTTGTTGGGAAAGACGAGTAAGGAGAGGCTGCTAAAATTTCAGGGCTGGGATGAATGGAAACGTTACTGGCGCCCACTCGATAAATCGATGACCAACGGGATGACAGTGATACAGTGACATATATGTAACTATTGGGGTCTTATCCAGTGGTGCTCAGGGGCCACACCTGGTAGTATGTGGTAATGTATGGTCTGAGGACCATATATGATTCCAGGATTTGAACTGGGATTGTGCCCACTTCTTCATCATAGGCAAATACCTTCACCTTTGTTCCTTCTCTCTACACCAGCATTGCTTTCTGTTCCATAGATTTATGTTCCACAAAAAAACCAAAACCTGGAGCCAGTTAACTTGGGTGGTAGTGGAGGTGAATTATGAGCTTATTGAGAGTTACGGGTAAACTCCCCCCCCACACACACACACCTAAAATCATTCCCTCATAACTCGTGATTGATGTGTGCAGGCTCAGAGTTCCATCCTCTGCACTATGTGGCACCTTAGAACACCTCTAGGTCTAGCCCTGGTGGCCTTGAATACTGCTGGAGTGTCGGAGTGGCCCTCTCAAGCACCACCAGTTCCTGGACTGACCTGTGGCCCATATTTAAAAGAACAAAAACCTGAATATTGCTTTAGATTTGATACTTGGTGGGATTAAGTTTGCCATAAGTTTTATACTATTTTTTTCTTATTTTCTTTTAATCATAACAGTGAGCAGTTCCTTGAAACAGAACTAATGAGTGATGATATTTCCATTGTTTCTCCTGGCCCCATAATTCAGCGATTAGAAAAAGATGGTAAGTGTGAAAATCAAATTGTTTCTCAAAGCTAACTCTGCAGATTCTTTGTTACAAAGTTGTTTTTGTGACCTTTGGATTTTTTAGTAACCTTCTGCATCTTAATTTATAAATATTAAGTATCATTCAAATCAAGTTGAACATATTTTCTACAAGAGGAACATACCATTTTCTGGTGTGTCTTCAGTACTCTTACTGACAAACTTTGTTTTCAACATTTTATATATTTTTGTTGTTTTGTTTTAATTTTTTAAATTTTATTGAATCACCGTGAGATAGTTACAAGCTTTCGTGTTTGGGTTACAATCTCACAATGATCAAACACCCATCCCTCCACCAGTGCACATTCCCCACCACCCTCCCTTTTGCCCTCCCCCTGCCTCTAAGGCAGACAATATTCCCCATACTCTCTCTCTACTTTTGGGTATTATAGTTTGCAACACAGACACTGAGAGAGGTCATCATGTTTGATCCATTATCTACTTTCACCATGCATCTCCATCCCAACTGGTTCCTCTAGCCATCATTTTTTTAGTGATCCCTTCTCTATTCCATCTGCCTTCTCCCCTCCGCTCATGAAGCAGTCTTCCAGCTATGGGGCAATCCCCCTGGCCCTTGTATCTACTGTCCTTGGGTGTCAGTCTCATGTGATGCTACCCTACACTCCACAAATGAGTGCAGCCCCTCTATGTCTGTCCCTCTCTTTCTGACTCATTTCACTTAGCATGATACTCTCCATGTTTATCCATTTATAAGAAAATTTCATGACTTCATCTCTCCTAACAGCTGCATAGTATTCCATTGTGTAGATGTATCAAAGTTTCTTTAACCAGTCATCTGTTTTAGGGGACTCGGGTTGTTTCCAGATTTTGGCTATTGTGAACAATGCTGCAATGAATATATAGGAACAGATGTCATTTCTACTGTGCTCTTTTGCATCCTTGGGATATATTCCCAGAAGTTGTATTGCGGGGTCATATGGAAGTTCAATTTCTAGTTTTTGAAGGACTGTCCATATTCAACATTTTATATTTAAACAGTCATATTCACCAGTCTTGAAGAAATAGTATACATTTCTCCCATTTATCTTATGTATCTTATCACAGTGTTTTCATGAAACTGTGAAATCCTAAAAGTAGTTTTTTGGTTTTGTTGTTTTTGTTTTTGTTTTTGGCCCACACATGGTGGTGCCCAGGGCTTACTCCTGGCTCTGTGCTCAGGGATCACTCTTGGCGGGCTTGGGAGATCATGGAGTGCCAGAGATGAACCTGGGTCAGCCACATGAAAGGCAAGCGTCCTACCTGTTGTACTACTATCATTCTAGTTATTTGAATTATGATTTAGACTTAGCTGACTATCCCAAATATATTGGGTTCTGTTTTTCAGTGTCAGGGATTGAGCCCAGTCCACCCACCACAACCAGGCCTGTGCTCTCCCCGAAGCTTGGCCACACCCTGATGCATTTGTTATGAAATAGGACTGTTAGAGTTTTGTATATATTTCCAGAAAAAAATTTTGTTCTAAACTCACTGACTTCGTTTTGTGTCATTGAGTTTTATTATGTCACCTGGTTCTCAGACCTGAGCAGTAGTACAGTGGGTCAGGCCCTTGCCTTGCACAGAGCCAATCTGGGTTCAATGCCGGCTACCCCATATGGTTCCCAAAGCACAGCAAGGCAAGAGTAATTCCTGAGTGCAGAGCCAGTAGTAAGTCCTGAGAACTGCTGACTGGGACCCCAACGACCCCCATTAAAAAAAAATCTGGTTCTCCTGAAACAAGCAAATGTGAACTGAGTCAAAGTAAGCTTAGAGGGGCTGGAGTGATAGCACAGTGGGTAGGGTGTTTGCCTTGCATGCAGCCGACCCAGGTTCGATTACCAGCATCAGCATCCCATATGGTCCCCTGAGTACCGCCAGGAGTAATTCCTGAGTGCAGAGGCAGGAGTAACCCCTGTGCATCGCCAGGTGTGACCCAAAAAGCAAAAAATAGGAAAAAAAAGTAATCTTAGAACTCAATTTATAAGTAAAACCATAATTATATTAAAGGGCAACGTGTGTGTGTGTGTGTGTGTGTGTTTATGTACACATTTTAATTTTTAATCCGGACCTTCACCCTGGCAGCCCCACTCAGTGATACTCAGCCTGCATGTGCAACCCCGTGAGGAGATGGTGCTCAGGTCAGGCATGCTGGGGGTCATCCCAGCCCCCTGGTCAGTGCAGCTCAGAACCATGCCAGTCATGTCCAGTTGTGCTGCGGGACAGAGTGAGTATGAGGTGCCAGGATCAGGGCCATTGAGAGAAAAGTAGAGAGAGGCTGTGTCTGTTGAATTACTACTCCATGTCGAACTCAGAAATTAATTCCCAATGGATCATAAGCTCTTTAGAAAGTGATAAAAAAAACTATCTTTGACTTGAAGTAGGGCGAATTTTTTTTTTTTTTTTTTTTTTTGCTTTTTGGGTCACACCTGGCGATGCACAAGGGTCACTCCTGGCTCTGCACTCAGGAATTACCCCTGGCGGTGCTCAGGGGACCATATGGGATGCTGGGAATCGAACCCGGGTCGGCCGCGTGCAAGGCAAACGCCCTACCCGCTGTGCTATCACTCCAGCCCCCAAAGTAGGGCGAATTTTTTTATTTGCTTGTTTTTGTTTGAGGTTTAGGTATATGTTTTTATGTCTGTGTTTGTTTTTTCTAGTGAAGCATTTTATTTATTCATAGTTATTACATCCTTAGAAAAAGAATCCCAGAAATTTCTCTCCTGTGTGTTTTCCTCTTGTTTCTTCATGGTCCATGAGGCTGCTGCGATTGTCAGTGCAATGAAACCAAACTGAGGGGACAGGAGCAGTTATTTTATCATTTTTCTAGATCTTTAGCTGCACATCAAATGTGGGGTTGATCACACCACACTTGTTCAATCTGCTTGTAAGATTCATGATAATTTTCTCTGTTCTGTGATTTCAAATTTGTTGATGAATCTGCTTCATCGTAATGGTGAGGAATCTCACAATGACTTTGAAGCACAGCCAGATGAGCACCTGGCACTTGCCTCACTTTTCAGCATTGTTATTGTTTTTAGGGCATCAGCCAGGATGTTCATACACACGATGGCAGCTGCACAGAAAGATGGCAGAAAGAGGACGGGAGGGACAAGCACACAGTGATGGGTCTGACTGTGTTTGGGAGGGCAGGCTCCCAAATAGTGGAGCCTGGGGACTTGGGCCACTCAGGACTCTCAGGCAACCAGGTGGGATGGTTCAATGTGAGGATCAGAATGTGGTTTGGGCCTTCCAGCTTCAGGGACTTGCCGTGCAGCACTCGAGGGCCTTCAGGGCTACACCTGTCTGTGCTTTGGGCACCATGTGCAGCCAAAGCTCCATCCTGTGTCAATCCAGGTCAGGTATATGCAAGGCTGTGCTGACTCCCAGCTCCTTCATACACTATTCTGTGATCACCATTGAAAGACTGGTTCTTGTACATTGTACAGATGACCCTTGTTATCCCATATTGCATAGCTCCTCTTCTCTTGTCAGAATCTAAAGACATGTTTGTGTTTTGTTTGCTTTATCTTTCACGTATAGCTAAAATCATATTTGTCTATCTCTATTTGACTTCTGACATCTAGCATAATTTCCTCAAGGTCCATCTACGTTGTCAGTATAGATGACAATCCCCTAGGCCTCTGGAGATTGTTTTTCTTTTTTTTTTTTTTTTCTTTTCTTTTTGGGTCACACCCAGCAATGCTCAGGGGTTACTCCTGGCTCTGCACTCAGGAATTACTCCTGGGGGTGCTGGGGAGACCATAAGGGATGCCAAGGGATCGAACCCAGGTTGACTACGTGCAAGAAAAACGCTCTACCCACTGTGCTATCACTCCAGCCCCCCCCAAGATAGTTTTCTCACATTAATATGAGGAATTGTCTATTCACCTTTCCAATTTTTTGATAGGTTCATTGGCTTTGCTCTTAAATTTTTTGAGTGCTTTATGAATTTTGAATCTCAGCCTTTTGTCAGATGTGTGATAACCAAATACTTTCTCTTAATCAATAGGATTTTTCCTTTTTTTTCTTTTTGGGTCATACCCGGCGATGCTTAGGGGTTACTCCTAGCCAGTAACTCAGGAATCACTCCTGGCGGTACTCGGGGGACCATATGGGATGCCGGGAATTGAAGCCAGATTGGCCACATGCAAGGCAAACGCCCTACCCACTGTGATATTGCTCAAGCCCCCAATAGGATGTTTTCTTAATCTAGTCATTGTTTCTTTTATAGTGCAGAAGCATCTTAAATTTGATATAGTCCCATTGTTTATGTTTGTTTGTTTGTTTTCTTGGCCAACATGTTTCTTTTTTTTTTTCTTTTTTTTTTTCTTTTTTTGCTTTTTGGGTCACACCTGGCGATGCACAGGGGTTACTCCTGGCTCTGCACTCAGGAATTACCCCTGGCCGTGCTCAGGGGACCATATGGGATGCTGGGATTTGAACCCGGGTCGCCGCGTGCAAGGCAAACGCCCTACCCGCTGTGCTATCTCTCCAGCCCCGGCCAACATAAGTTTCTGAAGATGACTTTAGAGACAGTATAATGGAGAATGCTGGTTGTATTTTCCTTGATGTAATTTAGGAATTTAGGTCTATCAGTATAATGACTTTAAAGTTGAAGTCATTGGAGCTGGAGTGATAAAACAGCAGGTAGGGCGTTGCCTTACAGGCAGTCGACCCGGGTTCAATCCCTGACATCCCAAAAGGTCCCCTGAGCACCACTGGGAGTAATAAATAGGTGAAGAGCCAGGAATAACCCGTGAGCATCGCCGGTTATGACATAAAAAGCAAGAAAATAAAATAAAAATAAATAAAGTTGACATCTTTATTTTCAATATTTATTTTCATGCCATTCTGTGTCTTCTAGATGCTGAGTATACAAATTCCCCCTTAGCACCTACATTCTGCACTCCTGGTTTGAAAATTCCTTCTACAAAGAACAGCATGACTTTGGTAAATTCCCATAAAATTAAAAAGCTCTACTTATTTTGTAATGACTCAGATACACTATTATTTGCACACTCGAAAAATGTTTTAAAAAATCATGAAGCCTATGGGAACATATTTATAATATATTTCTGAAGGATAATTTAGTAACTCATATAAAATGGTATAAAACCTCGGGCCGGAGAGATAGTACAGTGGAAGGGCTACTTGCATTGCACGTGACCAACCCGGCATCCCATATGGTCCCCTGAGCACCACTGGAGTAATTCCTGAGTGCAGAACCAGGAGAATCCCCATAGCACTGCAGAGTGTGACCCATAAAACAAGAAATAATGATTTAAAACCTTTCATACCCTTGAACTGTATCAGAATTTATTTTTAGGCATATTGGAACAAAAACATAAGGAAATTAAAGAGAAAGGTACAGCATTATTTGTTTTGCTTTTTTTTTTTTTTTTGGCTTTTTGGGTCACACCTGGCAATGCACAGGGGTTACTCCTGGCTCTGCACTCAGGAATTACCCCTGGCTGTGCTCAGGGGACCATATGGGATGCTGGGATTTGAACCCGGGTCGGCCGCGTGCAAGGCAAACGCCCTACCCGCTGTGCTATCTCTCCAGCCCGGTACAGCATTATTTATAAGAGCAACGTATGGGGCAATATCCAAATGTCAAATTATAGATAATATGTGAAATATATATTAAAGTATATTCATAATATAGGATGTTAAGTAATTATCATGTTTTGTGGGGGGAAAAACAACTAAAAATAGGGCTGGAGAGATAAGATAGTACCGCAGGTTAGTAGTACACTTGCCTTGCATGCAACTGACCAGGGTTTGATTCCCAGCATCCTATATTGTCTCATGCACCACCAGGAATAATTCCTGAGTACAGAGACAAGAGTAATCCCTGAGCAGCATCAGGTATGACCCAAAATCCATTAACAAAAAAAGAACGCTAGAAAGGCTATTCCAGAAATATTTACAGATGTAGGGCTTGGAATGATAGTTCAGAGAGCAGGACATTTGCCTTGCATGACCTGGGTTCAATCCCAGCACCCCATATGGTCCCCCAAGCACTGCCAGAACTGATTCCTGAGTTCAGAGCCAGGAGAAAGCCCTGAGTACTGCCAGGTATGACCCAAAAACAAAATATATTGTGGATATAGAAATTGACATGTAGCTACTCACTTTACGGAAAATTAGTAAGTATGGATATAGTGTAGTGTGTTTATATATGTGATTTTTTTAAATGTTCTTTTCTCCCTAATTTTGCTCATACTTGCCACCTACAATTCACTTTTTACGTTGTTGCTCATGTGATGCTCCCTCTTTATTCTATTGGGAGATGAAGTGACTTATCTGACTAATGAAGTAAGTGAGAGAATTTTGCATGCTGTGCTCTCAAGTCTACTCTCTTTCAGAACGAGACGATGGCAATACCCTGTGTCGGTGATGTGACTCTTAACTGGCCATGTGTAGTTCTTATTTCCACTCTAGGGAAATGTGTGTTCTCTCTCGAACATGTACTTCTCATCTCTGCCCCCCTCACATATTTCTGACTCAGTTTTGATCTGGCTTTCTTCACTGTTTGCCTCCTCCTGAAATTATTTTCTGTGAGGAGGGATGACAGCCCCACAATGCCTTTGCCTAGGTAAGCCAGACATTTCTCCCAGAGCTGGTCACCAAAGTGGGTTGAGCAGACAGGTGGAGACACTCTACCTTGAATGCTCCTGTGCTCCCCCATTTTACTGAGCCAGCAGCAACAGAACCACAGGGTGCTGAGATCGAACTCCAGACAGCTGCATGCAAGCTTTTGGGCCAAACCCAATGGTGTTCAGGGCTTATTCCTGACTCTGAGATTAGGGATCAATCCTGGCAACCTCAGGGGACCATATAGAGTGCTGGGAATTGAACCTGAGTCTGCCACACAAGGCAAGGACCCTTCCCCTTCCCTGTACTATTTATCTAGCCTCACCTTAATAGAACCTTTAATAAAACTTTATAAAACAAAAACATAAACTCTAGCTTCAACTTTATTAGTATTTGCAATACTTTATTAGTATTTCCCACTTGTTATTGCATTTTCAGTACTCAGGGAAGTGATGGTCATTTTGAGACTCCTTGGAGACCAAAGCAGAGCTAAGAAGTACTAAATTTATATAAAATTAATAAAACCTGAATAAAATTTTTGTTATTTTATTAAAGATTTATTTTTATTCAATAGATGTCTACAAGCTATCCATTACCTGAAACAAACTGTTCATCAGGTGAATTGGAAATGAAGGATTGCGTATCATTAGTTTTCAGTTCGGATGAGTGCTTCAAGAATTTCACAGCTCCCTCTTCTCCTAAAATTTCTGCTTGTGAGAATCTGCTCCAAACACCAACACCTCCAGATGTGACTACAATTCCAGAAGATGTTCTCCAGGTTATTTTCCTAGCTATTTGTTTTTCTGATGCACTTTTTTATAAACAGTTATTTATATTAAGAATCTGAAGCTGTATAAAAATGGTCTTGTTTATCTTCTGCCTAATAGGCTGGTTGGGTATTGAGAAAATACAAATCCTGGGTTGTTTGGCCCTTCTCAGGTCACCTGGTTAAGGCTTTTCTGAGCTGAGCACAAGCTAGTGACTTAATCCTTTTGCACCCTGAAGGAGCTCTTACATCTATTTTCATATTCTGAAATTTGATTTCAGCAGTGCTCAGTAGACCGACCATATGGAATGCTGGGAATCGAACTCAGATTGGTCGTATGCAGAATACCCTATCCACTGTACCAGCCCACAAATGTCTTTTCTGAATAGTTTTTGGGTCCTTGGGGTAAATTCCAAAAGTGGAATTGCTGTATCATATGGGAGATCAACCCTATGTCCATATTGGGCCTTAAGTGATAGTACTGCAGGTAGGGCAGTTGGCTTCCACATGGCCAGCCCAGGTTCCATCACTGGCATATCATATCTCCATGTGATTCCTGAGTGCAGAGCCAGGAATTACCCTAGAGCATCTCCTGGAGTGGCCCAAGAACAAAAACAAAACAATAAATTAAAAGTGTCCTTATTTTTTACTAAGGCTAGACCATTCAACATTCACAAAAGCAGTGGATGAGGGACACTAGTTTCTAATCTTTGAGCATAGTTTTTTCAAAAGGCCTTAGAAATCAGCCTCCACATCCAAGTTAAATCTCTAATGAATCCTGTCTGCTCAGTATCTATGCTGCAAAAGAGCTCTCTTTGGAACCAGAGAGAAAATGAATACAAGGGTTAAGACACAGACCCTGCATACTCCCACTGCAGTTCAATCTTGATACCACATGGTCCCCCAGGCTTCCCTAGGTGTAGCACTGAGTCCCAGAACTCTGCCAGGGCGGCCTGGCAATCCCCAGCTTCAAATCCTAAGACCCTTAGGTTGAACAACCTGTCTGCCTGGCCCCTGGTCTCTGAGCACCACTTCAGAGATTCCCTCATCCTCAAAATTCTTACTGTTTCAAATAACCCAGATCTTCCAATTTTCCTTGACTTTATTTGAAAGTTTCATTGTACCTTTCAGATCCTTGTTAATCATATGACTTGTTTGATTTATGTCACTCGTGTGGTTATTATAAAAAATTTACTTTGTTTTAGATCTTATCAAAATACAGCTCAAACCTAGCTACTCCATCAGCAGTTAAAGCTGTGCCACGCAGCAAAGAGCACCTTACTAAATATGAAAAGCCAAACATCCGGAGCATCAGCAACAAAGAGAACTGGTGAACGTGAGTATGTTCTCCTCCTAAAGAACAGGCTTGTCGGGGCTGGAGCAATAGCACAGTGGGTAGGGCGTTTGCCTTGCACACGGCCGACCCGAATTCGATTCCCAGAATCCCATATGGTCCCCTGAGCACCGCTAGGAGTAATTCCTGAGTGTAGAGCCAGGAGTAACCCCTGTGCATCGCCGGGTGTGACCCAAAAAGCGCAAAAAAAAAAAAAAAAAAAAAAAAAAAATAGGCTTGTGTTCTCTAAAGAGAACATTTAAAAATCAGTATTTAAATAGCAAAATTGTTAATGTTCATTTAAATCTAACATCTTTCAACTTAGTTGAATAGCCTTTCTACTTCTTTTGGTACAGAATTTATAAACTCTCAGACTCCACAGCAAATTAGATATCACTGAGACTCTATTTCCAACTTTTTGCTAAGTGTATATATGTATAGCCACAATCTTGTGTCACTTGTTTTATTGATGGCTATTCATTATATCTACTTGATATTTTACATTTTATTTTGCAGGCCTGTTAGTGGTTGCATCCCAGAGAAAAACGGAACAGAATGAGGTGGAGGCAGAGCTCATCTATTCATTTTCTTAAAGCCAACCCACATCAATGACCAGCACTGGCTATTGATGCCATATGTTTCATTCAGCTTTAAGACACTTTAGCTTTGATTTCAACTGATCAGATTGTTTTTGTCATTAAAGGTCACCTCCAGTGAGCTACTGTTGCTGGGCAGGATTCACTCCTGAAGATGCTCCACCTCCTGATCACTTTTAAATAATATTTCATTGATTTAAATTTTACCTAATTTAACAATTACATAGTATTAGAAAAGAGGTTAAATGATCTAAAATTTTTCTTTTGTTTTTGGGTCACACCTGGCAGGGCTCTCGGGTGACCACATGGGGTTCCAGGGATTGGCTCAGGGACCACATGGGGTTCCCCAATTGGCCACATGCAAGGCAATTGCCCTCTTATCACTCCGGCCCCATAATCTAAAAATTTCCATGGTTAGCACTGTTTTTTGGGGGGCTCAGTGGTTATTGTTGCCTGCATCTTACTTGATTCTAGCTCTCCTTCCGTTTCTGACTATCCCAGTCTATTACACTATGAATCTCAGTGCTCATTTAAATGAGTTTATATTGAGGAAAAGAGGAACTTGTGTAACTGTTCCTCTTTTGGAGGAAGGTCTCAGAATCAGACTCACCTGCTCCCAAAACACTGAACTCCCTGCATGCCCTCTTGATCGTCTTGTCATCTCAAGTCAGTTTTATACTTCATATGTCTATACCACTAACAAATGTTTCCAAACTCTTCTCCACCTTGTCACCCAACAGAGCATGGGCTTTATTTCTCTGGCTGATGCCTTCTTAGGTTAGATACCCTATCATCTATGACCACAGGAGACCAGATGCTTCTCGAGCTGTCAAGAGCTGCATTGAGTTTGCAAGCCTGAGCTCCTCCCTACTTAAGTATGACTAAAAATCTTTTCATCTAAGCCCATGAAGGTAAACTTTTCATATTATGGCCAGAGGAAGATGAAGACCTAACTTACCATGGAGAACAGCTAAAATCTTTTTTAAAAAGTATTTGACAGGTTGTTAAAGTAAGAATTGTCAGAGGGTTATTTCAAGATACTTTGTTCTAGACACCTGGAGGTTTCAGGACTCAGGGGTAACTCCTGATGGAATTGGAGTCAACAGGTTAAAGTTCTACTTTATATATTAGCATGCTTCTCAGGTTTATATCAGCCTTCATTCATTGTATATGTGAATCTCCAGAGTAGATGTGCTTACTTAAGGATGGTTTGTCTGTACCCTAAAGGTATAAAGGATCCCATTATGTATCAAACATAAAAACATTTCCAAATGGATTGAACACTAAGATGCATTTTTTAAAAAAAATAGCCATTGCAAGAAAAAAACTATAGGAATAAGTAAGAGACTAGAAACCTAGAATACAAGTAACACATTTGGTTACTGTGATAAGCTGTAATCATGGCCACCCCCATTTCTTTAAATCTAAGATGTGCATTTTGGAAACCTTCAGACTCTGACAAAGGAGCTGGTTCTCTTCAGGTGGACCTGTGAAGTGGGATGACTGGGAAGGACATAGGGACAGAAGGCAAGGATTTGGGGCACTTTGACAGTGGTGGGGTTAATGCAGTATCTTCGTGCACCAAACACTGGGACATCTGTAAACTACGCTACCTCAACAGTACAAAGATAAGTCTTTTGGATTCATCTAGAATTTCTCTAATTACTATACCTTGTCAGAAAACTGAACAATATATTTCACTGAACTGCCTTTAATTGCAAAGAAGTGGATTATAGTCATTATGTGAAGCTTTTTAAATTAAAAATTTTGCTAGTATTAACGAAAAACAAATGGTAACTGGGGTATTGTGGGTGAATATCAGACTGCAGTGTTGGGAATAAAAAGATGCTCCAAGAATACTTTTTCTGTTTTGTTTTTTGCTGCACACAGTGCTCTGGGTTACTCCTGTTAGTGCTCAGGGATCATGAGATGTTGAAGCATGCATTATTCATGCAAGGAGGGGCCAGCATGATAGTACAGCAGGGAGGGTGTTTTCCTTGTTCACAGCCAACCATGTGTCCCTTCAAGCACCTAATTCCTGAGCACAGAGCCAGGAATAAGCCCTGAGCACTGCTAGGTATGGCCCCAAAAGATATTTTTAAGGAAACATTTAAACTAACCTGCTTGCTGCTTAGGTTCATATGCCTGCTGCAATTTGAAGCTATAGTCATTGGATCAAGGTTGAAAGCCTGATGCTTACTATTTTGTACTTTCTTACTATTGGTACATCCTATCTGGTACAACCAATGGTGGAATTGTTAATTTTACAAATTGCTAATTTTAAAATCAATGTCTTAAAAGCTGCCATGTTTCATAAGTACAAAGTTTGGAATTTGTTTGAACAGAGGTGAGCTGGCTTCAGCTAGCAGTTTAATAACTCTCACCTACATACTTGCCCTCACAAGCATCAGAACTGTTATGGATATAGTACACAAAGAAAACTGAAAACTGGGCACTGTGGACTACATATACTCCAAAAGGAAAATTTCCACTTCAAAATTCCTTGAGTCAGGCTACTTGAACATTGAGCATAGTGCTGTGGTGGCTGCTGTTTATTTTATATTTGAGGAAATAACCCAGTTATTTAACAAAGCACAATGAAAACAAGCACTTTGGGGTAGGAGGGCAGAGGGTGTCATCTAGGTGGTACTCAGGAAGCCAGTTCAGTGTAAGGCTTTGAGGTGTCAGAAATTACCCAGGCTATGCCACCCACCAGGCCACTCCTGGCATTAGTGTCCATACCATATAAAAACTATTCTCCAGGGTTGCTGAGGATAGAATCTGGGTCAGCCACATGCAAGGCTAGGGCTCTACCCAGTGTATCTCCAGCTCTGAGAATGGTTTAAATTTTGTGTCTTTGGATCACATCCCACAATACTTAGGGGTTACTCCTGGCTCTATGCTCAGGAATCACTTTTGGTAGTACTCAGGGAACCATATGGAATGCTGGGGATAGAACCTGGATTGGCTGCAAAAGCAGCCTACCCACAGTTGCTATCACTCTGACTCCAGTGTAATTTTATTATGAGGACTCAGGTCTAGATCTGAGGGTTTGGAATAAACTGTAGCCTAGAAGAGTCACTAGATATAGATTCTAACCACTTAGCAACAGGGAAACCATTTAAGACTGCCTTTGGAAATAAAACTGCAGTCTTTTTAAGTATCACTGCTAGTACTTATTTTTTCATGTATAATATACAACTTCAATTTACTGAGGGGAAACTGAGTAGTCATACTGCTTAAAAACACCAAAATGATCACTTAATAGTGCCATGGAGGATATGGTTCTAGATGTGCAAAAAGATTCTACCATATGCAAATAGCCTTACATGTCAGGAGTTTTTCTAAGTCCTTTGCAATAATTTATTCTTCACAACTCTATATAGTTAAACATTACGTAAAAACAGGGATGGGGATCTAGACAAGTTTACAGAGCTACTGGCACAAGGGGACAGTGATTTAAACCCCCATACATATATGCCTGTCACATTTCTGTGATCTGCTGCACAGTTCCTGCTCTTAAATAGATGCAGCAATACTACCTATTCATGCAACTTGACCTCCTCTCTGGCTTTCTTCTCCCTTGGCCGTAAGATTCCTTCCCTCCTTTCTCAGATCTTCAAGGTCAGCCTCTCTACCTATACTTGGAATTCTAACCCTTATTTCCTCTAAAATACCATACAATCATTTTCCCCAAAAAAATCCTTTTCTTTTCCTGTTCCTTGAATCCCTCCACACTAACTTCAGTTTCCCAGAGCTCACACTTCTGAGGCCTCTGCAGTGCTGCCTCTCTCAACCCTAACCCGGCCTCTCCCTAGCTTTCTAAACCCTGGGAACCATCTATTTCAAAACATTTAAAAGTCTTTTTATGGTTTGTGTATCCACCTAGAATTGTATAAGAACTGCCCTGGTAGAAAGGGGTTCCAAGTGGAGAAAGCTTAAGCAGCCCAAGTCTAGCCTATAAACTCTTGCTGTATTCAAATAATCCCACGATTTAGGGTTTGGCCCCATTCCAGGGGTCATAGAGATCTAGTAAAGGGGCTTAAGCATTTGTCTTATATGTGGCTGATCCTAGTTCAATCCCCAGCATTGCACATGGTACCCAGGAACTCTGAGCTCAAAGCCAGATGTGGCCCCAAGATAAACCTGTTCCAAGCCTCCATTAGCATACGCTGATTGATCACACACATATATTTAACAATAGTTTTACATAAAATGCTAAGAGCACTTTTCATACTGTACAGAAAGATTTAAAACACGGACTTTCTATTAAGAACCATACCAGAACAAAGTCAAAGCAAACTCCCAACTAGATTATTACAATCTACTTAAAAGTTTAAAGGCTTAATGGCAATAAAGAGGGGAAGAGTAAAGTTTATTTTACATAACTGAATGAAAAATACTCCAAGAAACAGCAAATAAAATTTAATAGGGTCTCATGCGCCCAGACGGTGGTGGTGCCCTATTTGGAGGGGTGATTGCTATGTCCAAATAATCTCCTATCTGGAACTTCTGCGACTGCAGGGTCATAGAATCATCTGTCCCCTTCCTCCCAGACATGGTGCTGCCAATCTCCTTAACTCTGCAAGAAAGAACAGATCAAGGTTATATGAATCACACAGATCAAAATGAATCTATATCCTCCCACTACGGAGTTTCACTGTGAAAGGGTATCCATATCAATTAAGACATCAAAACTTGGGCCCAAAGTTAGTGCAGAGGGTAAAACACTTGCCTTGCATGCCACCAACCCGGGTTTGATCCCAGGCATCCCATATGGTTCCCCAAGCACTGCCAGGACCACACCCACAAACAAATTTAAAAGCAAAACGAAACATCAAAAACCAAGAAGTCAAAAAGTTACCTACCGATAGCCGGGTCTTTTAAGGTCCGTAAAAACAATGGCAAAATTGAAGTGTGTGCCCTTCTTTCTAGCTTCTGGATAAACTTCCTTTACTAAACTAGTCAACTCTTTCAAGGTTGCATCCATCCTGATTAAAAAATATAAAGATTAATACCTAAATATTGACATGCAATGGATTGACTATATGTTAATGGATTTGCATTAGAAACCATTATAATTTTAAATATAGTTAATATAGCAGCTAGTAGCATTAGTTCCCAATTACTCTTACCAACCTCAATATCTGAAACTTTGATAAAGGTCAAACAGTTGGTGCTGGGGCTGGAGCACAGCAGGTAGGGCGTCTGCCTTGCACGCGGCCAACCCAGGTTTGATTCCCAGCATCCCATATGGTCCCCTGAGTACTGCCAGGAGTAATTCCTGAGTGCAGAGCCAGGAGTAACCCCTGTGCATCACCAGGTGTGACCCAAAAAACAAACAGACAAAACAGTTCGTGCTAACAGAATTTTGAAAGATTACAGATGCCATTTTTTGTCTGTTGGTCTTACTGGCCTAATTCACCTCTTTAAGGGTAACTAGTCCAAATTAACTCAAGCACTTAAAATAATTCAAGTAAAAGTATTAATCACGTTTAAGTAACCCCCAAACTTAGTACTTTAAAAAAATTCTGGGACACGTGCTTTTCTCCTCCAAATCTTAGAATCAATGTTATTGGAAAACATTTTCATAAGACCTGCAGTTTTTCCTAAGACAATCTTATGATGTGTTAGAACAGATGAAGTCCTACAGCCAACGAAACCTAAAATTTTCACAAGATCCAGCATAGGGTTTTTTCATAATAGTTGTTGCACTGCAAATACCTGAATTCAGAACTTAACTTAGTACTGAATAAATATGGCACAATCTAGAAAAACCTTTTAAAATAGAAGCATTCCAGAAATACAAATTATATGATTTTTCTTTCATAAAAACTGGAAATTAACTGGTTAACTCATTTGGAATTTGAACCAGCATTTCTTTTAGACCATTACAGAATAGCACGAAGATACTAAGAACCCAGGAAGATGAAAAACTAATATACAACATCTTGCTGGGAGCTGATCAGGCTCGTTATAACGCTGTACTCCAATCAGAGTTGGAAAAAAAAAAAAACCAAGAGCTCAACTGATGGTAAAAAGAGCCAAGATGATCACATCACCCCTGATAAGCCCCTGAATGAATTGGAAATCCACCACTTCTAAATAATTGAGCTCACACAGAAAGGGCCTGATGCAGAAATGAAAAGGTCCCAAAGACAGCAAAGGGCAGGTGGGTAGCAGAGCAACAGAACACTTGCTCCGCATGTAACAGGCTCTAGGTTCAATCCCCAACATCAAAGGAGGAAAAAAAAAAACAGCACTGAGGCAATCCTGAAGGATCCCAACTCCGCACTTCAGCTTGAGAATTCCATGCTTCCTGATGAAACTGGGGAGCTCTAGCAACCTCCACAACTGATAGCTAATTCTTAGAAATAAATCGCTCTCTTCCATCAACTGAGTATAACTGCATAGTATATATACTCCACTGGGTGTGTTAGGGCTATGTCTCAGATCCTTGGCCAACTTCAGTAAGGCGAGATCCCAAGATCTGGTAGCCAATCTCTTCTAAATCTACTCATGTTACCCCACACCATTCATCCAGATTTGTGATAGTGGGCCCCAGTGCTAGGTCTCTAGCATGTTCTCTACCCCTCTCCCCCATTTATGCAATTTTCACCTGTGCCCTGGGAGCCCACATGGCCCTCGGTTGAAAAACACTGCTCCACTCTTTCAGAACTGAAGTTTTGCCTCCCATTTTAAGGTCTGACATAATGTTGCCCTCCTGCTTGGGTGCACGGAGCCACTTTGCTTAAAGACAGTAGACTGGGGGCGGGGGAGGCAGAAATACAGTACAGCTAGTGGGGCACTTGCTTTGCATGCCGCTGACTCACGATCAAGCCCAGGCACCCTATATAGCTCCCTCTGAGCCCTGCCAGGATTGATCCCTGAGCACGCAGCCAGGAGTAAACCCAGGTATGGCCTTCCCCCCCAAACAAAGAAGGGGAGGAAAAAAAGTACATTTTGCTTAAAGAAGGGGGTTACTGAATGACTAGTTTTTTCTTTTGCCCTGGAAAAGGGGCAATCTCAGTAAATAAGTTTGGAAAACTAAGTTAAACCAATTTTCTTGGAACTTTTATCTTAAAATAATGAAGTAGAATTATGCTTTCTTAAATTTAATAAGCATCTCCCAAGACAAGATCCCAATGCTCTGAAATTTTGAGTTTTTTTAGTTTTAATATACTGGGTTAACAGTAATATGCACACAACTTGCCAATGTAAAATGGTGAGGTCTCTATGAAAAGTTTATCAGCCTTTTTGGAAAACAGTATGGAAGATTCACAAAAAATTAGAAATTGAGCTCCCATTTGACCCAGCTATACCACTTTTGGGAATATATCCAGGAGAGGCAAAAGAGTATAGTAGAAATGACAGCTGCACTTGTATGTTCATTGCTGCACTGTCTACAATAGCCAAAATCTGGAAAAAACCCAAGTGCCCAAAAACAGATGACTGGTTAAAGAAACTGTGGAACATCTACACAATGGAATACTATGCAGCTATTAGAAAAGAAGTCACTGTCATCCCATTGCTCATCTATTTGCTCCAGCGGGCACAGTAACATCTACACTGTGAGACTTGTTACTGTTTTTGGCATATCAAATACGCCACGGGTAGCTTGCCAGGCTCTGCAATGGGAGCAAGATACTCTCGGTAGCTTGCCAGGCTCTCCAAGAGTGGTGAAGGAATCGAACCTGCGTTGGCCGTGTGCAAGGCAAACGCCTTACCCGCATGAAATTTGCATGTAAGTGGATCAACATGGAAAGTATCATGTTAAGTGAAATGAGTCAGAAAGAAAGGGAGAGACATAGAAAGATTGCACTCATCTGTGTAATACAAAGTAACAAAATAGGAGACTAACAACCAAGAATAGAGATAAGGACCAGGAGGTTTATTCCATGGCTTGGAAGCTGGCCTCAAATGCTAGGTAAAAGGCAGCTCAGATAGAGAAGGGAACACCAAGTAAAGGGTATTTGGAGGACCAGCTCGGGTTGGGAGATGTGAACCAAATGTAGACTATAGATCGAACACAATGGCCACACAATGCCTCTAGTGCAAACTACAACACCCAAAGGAAAAGAAAACAAAAGGGAATGCCCTGCCACAGAGGCGGGGTGGGGGGGGAAGGAGTGGGGGTGCTAGGAGGGATACTGGGATCATTGGTGGTAGAGAATGGGCACTGGTAGAGGGATGGGTAATGGGTACTTGATTATTGTATGACTGAAACACAAGCACAAAAGTTTGTAAATTTATAACTGTACCCCACAGTGATTCAGTAATAAAAAATTTGAAAAAAAAAAAAAGTTTATCAGTTCCTCAAATGCAACTAACATACTATACAAGAAAAAAAACCTCCAGCCCCATCAAAAAATCGGGAGAAGAAATGAACAGTAGTTTCTTCAAAATAGAAATGTAAATGGCCAAAAGGCACATGGAAAAATGCTCCACAACACTAGTCATCAGGGAGATGCAAATCAAAACAATGAGGTGTCATCTCACACCACAGAGACTGGCACACATTCAAAAGAACAAAAGCAACCAGTGCTGGTGTGGATGTGGGGGAAAAGGGACACTTTCACTGTTGGTGGGAATGCTGACTGGTCCAGCCTTTCTGGAAAACAATATGGACAGTCCTTCAAAAACTAGAAATTGAGCTTCCATATGACCCCGCAATACCACTTCTGGGAATATATCCCGAGGATGCAAAAAAACAGTAGAAATGACATCTGTACCTATATGTTCATTGCAACACTGTTCACAAAAGCCAAAATCTGGAAACAACCCAAGTGCCCTAAACAGATGACTGGTTAAACAAACTTTGGTACATCTACACAGTGGAATATTATGCAGCTGTTAGGAGAGATGAAGTCATGAAATCTGCTTATAAATGGACAGACATAGAGAATATCATGCTAAGTGAAATGAGTCAGAAAGAGGGACAGACAAGAAGGACTGCATTCATTTGTGGAGTATAGAATAACATCACATGAGGCTGATACCCAAGGACAGTAGATACAAGGGCCAGGAGGATTGCCCCATAGCTTCAAAACTGCTTCATGAGAGGAGGGGAGAAGGCAGATGGAATAGAGAAGGGCTCACTAAGAAAATGATGGCTGGAAGAATCAGTCGGGATGGGAGATGCATGCCGAAAGTAGATAATGGACCAAACATGATGACCTTTCGGTGTCTGTGTTGCAAGTCATAATGCCCAAAAGTAGAGAGTATGGGGAATATTGTGTGCCATGGAGACAGGGAGAGAGTGGGAAAGGGGGGGTATAACAGGGATATTGGTGGTGGGGAATGTGCACTGGTGGAGGGGTAGGTATTTGATCATTGTGTGATTGTAACCCAAACATGACAGCTTGTAACTATCTCATGGTGATTCAATAAAATTTAAAAAAAAACATACTAACATGATTCTTCATTCATTCTTAGTATAAATTTCTCCCACGAACCAAAAATATTATGCTTCTGTGTGTGTGTGTGTGTGTGTGTGTGTGTGTGTGTGTGTGTGTGTGTTAGATTGCTTTGGGTAAGGAAATTCAACACCTTTACTTCCTATAGAATAAAATCAAGGGCATTTTTAGACCCCTTATCAATTCACACCAATAATAAGAGCAAGAGGGGCAGGAGCAATAGTACAGTGGCCAGGGCATTTCCCTTGCACGAAGCCAACCGATTCCCAGCATCCCATATGGTCCCCTAGCACTGCCAGGAGTTATTCCTGAGTGCAGAGTCAGAAGTAAACCCTGGGCATCACCAGATGTGACCCAAAAAGCCAAAGAAAGGGAAAAAAAAAAAAAAGCAAGAGAACAGTTTGTCTTACTTTTGGACACCAAAGGAAATCTGTAAGCACCCCAAAGAACAGAAAGCTGGACTTATCTATATCTCCATTTTAAACATTTTAACACTTTCATTTCACATCAGCCTCATTCACTGTTCAATATTAACCCTAAGTATCTTAGGATTTATCGGTGAATTACCCCTTATCCTCCTCCCAGAGAATCTTACATTGCTCTTATAAGCACCCCTAATGCCCCGAGTTTATCTTTAACCTTTCCTTTGCATTTTACCTCTCATTGTCACAGTCCCCCAAGTCAGTCTTGATTGTTTACGAGCCAAAACTTTCTGTAATTATGGACTTTGTAGTGAATTACCTACTTTTCTATTTCCACTATGGCCTTTTCATATTTTACTACAGAGCAATGCTATTCTTTGCTAAACACACAAAGACTGTTAATGCTATGACTGGTAATGCTGTGCTAATACCTGGGAGCTGACTCTGAAATATATCCACTCCCACACATCCATCATAATTACTTGACTCGCACTTCAGTTGCTGTAGTTCCTAATACCCCAAAAGGGAAGTTCCGCCGTGGGACTCGGATGGGACAAGTGATGAAGCTACCCCAGCATCAAAATGGGACAGGCTAGAAAGCATAAATGCATGGTCTTGATGCAAGCTGTTATGACTTAAGAGACAGGACCCCCATGGGGAAGGACAAGCTGCTGAATTGGCCTGAAAATTTAGTCTGGGATTTACAGTAGAAGCCTTGCTTGCTCTCAGAGAACTAAGTTTGGGATCTTTATCTCTTACTGTGTTTATCTAAACAATTGCAAGCACTGATAAGTAAATTTAATTGTTTGACTGATTTAATTGCTTGAAATATAGACAGAGGTAAAGGGAAAAGCAATATAGATGTACATGGGAGACAGTGAATCGAGTTAATATTCCCCCGAGAATTGCCTCTGTTGGAATGTTTTACCTCTACCTCTGACTGATTCAGATATTCTGTAAGTATGCTAGCAGCTCTGCATTAAACGGGCCATTGTCACCACCAATCTGTGGTCCTCAATCTCTTTGTCTCTGCTGGAGAAGTCTGGAGGGCTCTCAGCCACCTTTGTGAACTCACAATTCACAAAAGCCCAAAGGCAAAGGTAGTAACACAGGCACAGCTCTTTAACCTCATTAACTAGTGAACAAGCAAAATGTGTCAAATCCTCACCATGGACCATTATTCAGCAATAAAAATGAAGTGATACAACACGGATGTGCCCTGAAAGCATGATGCCAAGCAGACAGAACAGACACTGGAGGAGAAATGTTGTGTAAGTAGCTTCTAGAACAGGTAAATACTTACAAATGAGCACCAACCAGGGGGCGGGGGAGGGAGACTGGGTCAAGGTTTATGAGCTACAATCTCTGAGGTAGGAATGAGAAGTTTGGGAGGTAACCGCAAGGCATGCGCGACGGGAGCGTCCCACCAGAGCCAGCTGGCGAGCAGCGGACAAGTGCTGCCCCGTGCCACCGCCACGAGGCTCGATCACGAATCTCAGCGGCACCGTCCACCAAGCAAGGGAAGAGAAAAAAGAAGTAATGCCTCCTATAGACACTAAGAAGTCACTGTGGCGACTGAGAGCTGTAACAATGCAGGTAGGGCGCTTGCCTTGCACGCTGCCAACCCGGGTTCGATCCCCGACACCCCGTATAATCCCCCAACCCCGCCAGGAGTGACCCTTGGCGCAGCCGGCCCTAAGCAAGTCCCTGACACCAGGGCGGCCGGAGGACAGAAAAGGGCTCTGCGGTCAGCGCGTCGAACGCCCCGCGGTATCAGGGGACCGCACCATGGGGCTAGACCCGCAAAACCCACAAGTTTCAGCGCTTCCCCCCTTTATTGAACCCTCTTAAGAGCCGCGATTCGGGAGCCTAATGTGTGGAAACAAGGAACAAGGGGGAACGGGGACGCCCTCCGAGCCAAGGGAGCTAGCCGACCCCCGCCTCGGCCCCGCCCGCCTCACCAGGTGTAGATCTGCAGCTCGCTGGACGGCACGTTCCCGCGAGAGAACTCGTCCATGCGGTGGTGGCGGCCGTTATTGGTGGTGAAGACACGGAGCAGCAGCGGGCATGTCTGCGAGGAAGAGCAGGGAGGGCGGCAGGAAAACGTTAGGACAGCGGCGGGAGCGCGGAGCCCCGTCTCTTCCGGGGCTCTCGGGCCCCGGCGCCACCGCCCACGCTCTCCGCCCCGCCAGATCCGCGTCCCCACCTTCTCCCGGTCGATCGGCTTCTCGGGTTCCTTTTTAATCTCCTCCTGGGTAACGCGCGACTCCACCGCCATCTTCTTCCTCGGGCCCGGGAGACGATCACTTTGACCTCCGACCCCCGCAGCAAGCATGAGCACGAACTCTCTCGCGAGGATACGCGCGAATCCTTATAAAGGACCAGGCGGTGGGGGCGGGGCATCTTCTGCGCAGGCGCACTCTGTGTGCTCAGGGCCGAACCGGGGCCGCGCTTGCGCATCATGCGCCCTGGGAAAAGGCGGGCGGTAGCAGGGTGGACCCGCGGGTAACGCTGTGGACCTGTTGTCCGCCGCGGTGGTTAGTTGCTCGCGGGTGTACCCGTTGATATCAAGCAAACTGTGTATAAAGATAGATTTTACATGTAATGACAAAGAATGATATACCAAACGCTTAGTGTCCCTTTGTTAGCGGCTCCCAGTGTGAGGCCGCAGCGTCTTGGCGGTGACTGAGGGACAGAGGCTGGGCCCGGCGCGCACACGGCCCTGAGTCTGCAAGAGTACACTGTGTAAGGAGAGAGACTCTGTGAGGCTGAGGGCAAGAGTGTCCAGCACGCAGGGTCAGAAACGAGGAAGAGCTGACGTGACAGGAACTGAGGGGACGGGCTTACACCATGCACAGCACAGCTGGCGGGGGCTGCGCTGCACCAGCCTCAGGGCTCCGTTCCCAGCACCCTACGTGGTCCCCCATCTCTGAGCATAACGCCAGGATAAGTCCTGAGCTCCATTGGATGTAGTCCAAAAATAAGCAAAAACACTGGAAACAAACCACGTTTAAAGAGTTGAGTTGGACTCAATAACAGCTACGGAACAGTAATAAAAATGAGCAAACTACAACTGTATGAAACTACAACTCCAGGGGCTGGAGCGATAGCATAGCGGGTAGGGTGTTTGCCTTGCACGCGGCCAACCCGGGTTCGATTCCCAGTATCCCATAATGGTCTCCTGAGCACCGCCAGAAATGATTCCTGAGTGCAGAGCCAGGAGTAACTCCTATGCAGTCCAGGTGTGACCCAAAAAGCAAAAAACAAAAAACAAAAAAAAACACTACAGCTCCATGAAGCAACATAAACTTTGCAAATGACAATGTAAGAAGCCAGACAAAAAATAGTTTATACCATGTAAACCCACTTTTAGAATATCTAGGGCAGACAGTGCTAGAACTATAATTTTAGGTGATTAAACTATAAAAAATTATTTAGCACAAAAAGACACATAATTACCTCTGAGAAAAAAGGGCGATTCAGGAGTATTTTGACCAGGTGTGGGTGAATGCAGTTGTGAGCAAGCAGATTGGGGTGAGGGGACTAGCAATGAGTTCTTGGGAAATGATAAAATCAGGAGGTGATTCAAAAAAGTTGCTCTCCCTGGTCCTAACGTAGCTAAAAGAATGAAGGCTGGAACTACTCTGTGAACACAGGACTGTAGCATGGTAAGACCAGTGCCAGTGACTGCCCAGAGAAGTCTAAACTCCCACCCAAGAGAAGATCCAGCAAGAACCAAACAATACTGTAATAAGAACATGAAGGGGTGTCTCTAAAAGAGGAGCAGTTTGGGAGAAAACTTTTACTGTACAAAAGTTTTTTATTTAATTTTTTCTAAAGTTTTTTAATGTTAGGGTCTTCCCCAGAGGTGGTTGGTAGTGTGTATTTTACTTCCTGATATTCAACCCAGCAGTTAATGCCTGATGGTTCATTACTGACTGAGGTTCCACTGAGTCACATCTGTTCAGCTGTGTGCATGCAGACAGGGCCAGTGCAGTACAGGGTATCAAACTCAGAGCCATATGCATACAGATGGGACAGTGAAGACCATGTGCATGCAGCCAGGAACAGTACAGGTCATTTGCATGCATATGTTATGATGGAAATTTATGATATTTATCTTTGATTTTATCATTGATAATATGTATGCTTAGACATAATTTTGCTCTTAGATAAAAATTTAAGATGCCCAGCCTGTCTGCACTTGGAATGAATTTTCCTATTTTAATGTTAAAAAAATGCTGATTGTAGAAAACTTCCTGTAACTATAAGGTACAGTAATGTGTGTGCACTCCTGCATTTTTTTTTTTGCTTGTTTGGGGTTTTGGGGGTTTTGTTTGTGTGTTTGTTTTTGCTTTTTTGGCCACACCCGGCGATGCGCAGGAATCACTCTTGGTGGCGCTCAGGGGACCATATGAGACGCCAGGGGATACAGCCTGGGTGGGCCACATGTAAGGCAAATGCCCTCCCCACTGTAATATTGCTCCAGCCCCTCCCGCATTGTTTGAGCATGAAAAAAAGAATATTGATGAGTTTGCAGTTATGCCCTATAAAAACAGGCTCTTGGGTCCCTGAGCTTTGTGTAAGGTTTAAGGTGCTTGCTTGGCCTAGAACCACTGATCTGCTCAGCTGGTATAATAAAGACCATTTATTGTCCTTGTCCTCCTGCCATTGTCTTGGTGTACTTGATTAAGTGAACTCCTATTACAACAGAACAGTACAAGTTATGTGTCTTTCCAAACGTGCTTTTGTATTTGGGAACAAATACCTAGGAATGAAATTGTTGATCTGGTGAAATATCTATCTCTCGATAATTGAGACTATGCCTGCTGCTTTCCACAGAGGATGAACCAACACGCTGCCCACCAACATCGGATCTGACTTAGTGGGGCTACTTCTATATCAGGCCTCACCTGTCCTTGCTTTTGCACACCTGTTTCTACTGTTCAGTCTCCCACTACTTTCCTTTCCATCAGAAAGGTGTGGCTTCATCTCCATGTCCCCTCCTTTTCCCCTTGCTGTCACTGCACAGAAAAATTCTGTCAGCAGCATTACCATGTCCATATGTGAGACTGTGATGTTTGTAAAAGCAGCTCTCACAGGTTGTGTGTGGCAGAGGTTACTCCATTAACAAAAGCTATTTCCTTTCTCTCCCCATTCCCTGCCGTCAAACAATAGCCTCTTACATAGATGAGGACTTCTGTCTTCCCCACAAAAACAGTAAGTTCCAGCTTGAGACATGAACCCCCTCTGAAGTCTTGATAAAATGTAGATATTCTTAGGGAAGTGTAAAATGAGGGTCTGACATTCTGTGGCTTCCCAGCATCACTGCTTCTGATGTCTGCAAAGATCCATAGACCTAGTGATGAATCCAATCTAGATATTTTTTCTTCTCAGCACTCTAAGAGCTCTTTAAATTCAATCTTCACACCCTTCAGCCACCAGTGTGAAGTCTACTGTCTCATTTTCAGCTAACCCCAGGTTTTTCTTTTTATTTATTTTATGTTTGGGGGGCCATATCTGGCAGTGCTCGGGTTTTAGCCCTGGCTCTATTCTCAGGGGTCATTCCTGGTGGTGCTGGAGGAGGACCATATGCCAGGTATTGAACCAGGCCAGCACCCTACCTGCTGTACTCTTGAGCTTCCGGTTATTTTTCTTTGGGTTTAGTTATTTATTTTATTTGGTTTTGGGGCTACACCTGTAAACGTTCAGGGCTCACCCTTGGAGGGCTCAGCGGACCATGTGGAGTGCCAGGGATCAAACCCCAGTCAGCTGCATGCAAGGCAAACACCCTACCCACTATACTATTTCCCCAACCTCCTGCCTTGACTCTTATTTACTATGGTTTTTGCTTTACACAAGTGACATGCGCTTAGCCATATGCTGATCCTTACAGAAGTAATGAACAGAAGTAATAATAAAATAATATTGTTTAAATCACTGTATCACTGTCATCCCGTTGTTCATCGATTTACTCAAGCGGGCACCAGTAACGTCTCTATTACACTCAGCCCTGAGATTTTAGCAACCTCTCCTTACTCGTCTTTCCCAACGATGGAGGCTCTTTCAGGGTCAGGGGAATGAGACCTATCGTTACTGGTTTTGACATATTGAATACTCCACAGGTAGCTTGCCAGGCTCTGCTGTGCAGGTGGGATAATCTCGGTAGTTTGCCGGGCTCTCCGAGAGGTATGTATATATCTGTTACTGTATTTGGGATATGAATACGCCACAGGGAGCTTGCCAGGCTCTCCTGAGCGGGCAATAAACTCTAGGTAGATGTCAGGATCTCCAAGAGGGAGAACTAGGCTATTAGATGATTGTGGCCTTGCGAGCACACGATTCCAGGATTACACAGCGCCTGGGGCAGTTTCTGGGTGTGACTGCTTAGCTACTGGAAAATGGGGGATCTGAGTGGAAGAGGCCCAGTCCCGATCTCAGCAGCCTTGGAGATCTTGGCCCTGGGGCCCACACACCTGGGTTCCTCTGCAGGTTCCTTTATGCGTGACGCTCATCTGAACGTGACAAATTTTTATCTTATTTAAATAAAAATAATAAAATTTTCCAAAGAATGTAGGTGACTGCGTTCCACCACGATGTTTTCCGGGATCAACTGCTACAGAGCAATGCTCTGAGCTGTTTGATATTATGTCACCTTCTTCCTGCTGACATCTCCTTTTCTTTCAGATAAAAGGAAGCTCAATGCAGTGGTAGAGAGTGTTTGGATTTGCTCTTGCTTCTGCTCCTTACCTACTGGCCATCTCAGGGGAGTTCTTCATCTCTGCGAGCCTCAGAGTCCTCATCCGTAAGCGAATATCAAACCACCTTCAGGAGACCACTAGGAGCACTCAGATGCCTTCAGTGCAGAGCGGTGAGGTAAGTCACAACCTTAGGCAGGAAAGGTTCATGGCATCTTTGTACTTTGGTGAGAGTTGTTTGTGAAATTTGTTTGGGGAACTTGGTTTTGATAAATTTTAGGTTTTCTAACCAGTAATTATTGTGTTGTTAAATTTGTTAAATGCCACCTGCGCGGTGTCGCTCGTCCTAAGTGGCAGTGTCGGGGGGGGGGGGGGGGTGTCTCAGGAAGACTCCTCGCGGAGTATAAACGTTGTGCAGACTGCAGAGCTACTCCGAGCTGGAGGAACTCGTCTTTGCGCCGCACCGTTCGGTCCTTCTGGGGGTCGCTGGCGCTCACACCGCCTTCCTGCTCGGGCTGGCTGGCCGCAGGAGCTCCCCGGTCGGTGGAGAGGTGGTGCGCTGCTGGGGAGGGGTCGGCAGTACAGGCGGTTTCTTCAGGCACACGCTTCCAGCCACCAGAAGGAAAGCCAGGGGAGGAGGGGTGGCAGCCGGCTGTGCGAGTCCTCGGCGGGGCGGGCGCATTCTCGGCGCCCCCGAACGCCGCGGGATCTGCGGCTTGCCGGCCCAGGCTGCCCTCTGGCGGCCACCCCGCCGCAGAGGCCCGCCGTGCCCGCCGGGGGTCTCACGGTGCCCCTCCGTCAGTCTCCGGGCCAAGTATGCTTCCCTCCTTCTGTGCTGTGGCCGGTGACCGCCTAGCCTTGGGGACTTTTCTGCTTCTTATAACGTGTAGCGAGAGGAAGGCGCGCCCGCCTCACCGTTTTCCGTTTCAGGTGGTCGCAGACGTCAGGCCTGCGTTTCCGTGTCAGCCGCGGGGGTCGCTGGCTTCCTCGACGGGGTGCATCGCTCCAGCCCAGCCCCTTCAGGCCTCCGGGGTGTGTGAAGCGACCGGGGAGTCCGTGCTCTCGTAGAACGCGGTCCACAGAGGTCAGGAGCAGGATGTCATTCGAGATCGGGGGGCTCTGCGGCGGGGACGATGCCCGTGGAGCGACCCCCGCCCCAAGTGGACCTGATAGTCTGCGGCTGGCGAGGAAGGGGCGCGGGGCTGCGACGCGCTGAAGCTCTGAGGGGCCTTTCTCTGTTCTTGTTGAGACTGTTGTTTCTTTTTGTTGTTGTTTGGGCCGTGGGATCACTTCAGGCGGGCTGGGGGTTGGGCAGACACTGGAGACCCCCCCCCACCAAGGCAAATGCCCTACCCACTGTACTATCCCACTGGCCCCCTATGACTGTTGTTTCTAAATGTGGTTTGAATAGTAACAAAAATTCTCCACCTGGGGCGGGAGAGAGAGTACAGGGCACTTCCTTGCAGGCATCTGGCCCTGTTTAACCCCAAGCACCACATATGGATTGCCGTGCCCAGCCAGGACGGAACCTTGAGCATAGAGCCAGAAGCAAGCCCAGCGCTGCCAGGTGTGGCCTGTAAGTCAAAAGTAAAGAGAACGTGAATGGATTCCATAGCTATATCTAAACTCAGTAGTATTAACATATTTATGTTGCTATACAGTGGAATTCTGCAAGTTTTCTATCTTCGCAAAGCTGCCTGATACTGCTGGGAAAACTCCCCATGGCTCACCCTGCCTTCCCAGCAACCCCTCATTCTAGGTCTGTTTCACACCCTAGTAGAATCAGTTCTCTGGGAATCTCAACTGAGTGAAATTAGACCGTATTTGTCTTTTGGGGACAGACTTTTATTTTATTTATTTATTTATTTTTTAATTAGTGAGTCACAGTGAGGGTACAGTTACAGATTCACACATTTTTGTTCTTGTTTTTCCCTCATGCAATGTTTAAGAGCCCATCCCTCCACCGGTGTCCATTCTCCACCACCAATGAACCTAGTATCCCTCCCACCCCCCAGTCCCATCCCCCCACCCCACCCAGCTTCTGTGGCGGGGCATTCCAATTTGATATCTCTCTTTCCTTTTGGGTGTTGTGGCCTGAAATAGGGGTATTGAGTGGTCATCCTGTTCAGTCTCTAGTCTATTTTCAGCACGCATCTCCCTTCCCGCGCAGGATCTCCAGTCACATATTACTTGGTGTTCCCTTCTTTGTCTGGGATGACTTTTGGGGACTGACTTTTCTCACTAAGCATAATATCAGCAAGTTCACGGAACAGGGTTCCTTCCTTATTGAGGCTGAGCAATATGTCACTGTATGTGTTGTGGGAGCTGCTTTGAGTCAGACAGATTCCATCTGGTCTGTCTAGTTTGGTCCTGAGAGCACACTTTGGGGGCTCTGAGGCTACTCCCGGCTCATTGCTGGGATGATTCTGGTGACTCAAACCCTGGTCTCCTGCATGCAAAGCATGTATTCTTTTTCACATGCTCTAGCTGGCTGAGCTCTGTCACGCTCTCATCCTGCCCCCCCAAGCCCCACCCCCACTTAAGCTGCTCTTAAGACTTCTGGGGACACTGCTAAGCAGAGAGGCAGTACTCCCAGCCAGTGGTAACGGGGATCAAGCCTGGGGCCCCATATTTGCAAGGAGCCGCTCCATGTATCTGAGCTATATCACGTACAACCCCCACCCCGCCCCATCAAAAGCAGTCTTCAACAGACTATTGTATTTAGGAACCAATCCCCAGCTTCACCGTGAATAACCTAAACTCAGAACTTCCCTCCCTGCTATCCTTACTAGATCCCTTACAACTCCCACAGGTCTGACCTCGCTGGTCCACTCTTTGGGGACTGCCCTCAGGCCAACAACTGAATCATGATTTCTACTCTGAAATAATCACTTGCCAGGTTCTATTACAGCCTAATTTCTTGGGTACAAGTATAGACCATTCTCTCTCTCTCTCTGTCTCTCTCTCTCTCTCCCTCCCTCCCTCTCTCTCCCGCCTTCCCACCCTCCCTCCCTCCCTCCCTCCCTCTCTCTCTGTCTGACTGGGAGTGGGGGAGGTCATACCAGAAGTGCTACTGGCTACTCCTAGCTTGGTGCTCAGTAATTCATGTGTTGTTGGGAATTGAATACAGGCCTCCTGCATGTGAAGCATGCATTCAGCCCATCCCGAGTGTTCTCTATGGCCTGTATCACAGTTTCGTTTCTTTTCTTAAAAAAAAAAAAAAATCCATGTATCTGTGAGTGAACACTTGGGTTGCTTCTACCTCTTAGTTATTGTAAAACACAAAGTAAAACACTGCTAAGTACAAGGAACTGCAAATATACTTTTGAGCTCCTAATTTAAAACACTGTTTGATGCAAAGCCAGAAGAGTTTGCTGGATCTGATAGTATATGTTTTCATTTGTGGAGAACCTGGGCACTGTTCTCCATAGTGACTCACCATGTCACACTCTCAGCAACAATGCACAGGCCACATGCCTCCACTTCTTCCCAGCACATACCAGCTTCTTTTGCTTGGAAAAAAAAAAAAGGAGCCACCTCATAGCTATAAAGTGACATGCTATTATGATCTGATTTGTGTTTCCCCAGTGATTAGTGGTGTTCAACACCTTTTCAGATAGGTGGATTTGTTTGTTTGTTTGCTTGTTGGTTTTTTGGGCATTGTCAGCTGTGCTCAGGGCTTATTTTGGCTCTTGTCTCTGGCAGGGACAGCAGGGATCATTCCTGGTGGTGCCAAGGATTGAATCTGGGTTGGCTGTCTACAAGGCAAGTGTCATCTAGGCTGTGCTATCTCTCCAGCCTCTCCAAACTATTCTCTCTTTTTTCCTTCCCCATTTTTGAGCCACATCTATGATGCTTGGGTATCACTCCCAGCATGACACTGAGCTCCAAGGGGCTGCTTGGGGTGACATGTGGTGTTGGAGCTCAAACCTGGGGCTCACACATGCAAAACTCCAGCTTTTCCCTTTGAGCCATCCCTCCCTCCCTCCAAATCAATTTTATTAAGTACAAAATAAATGTGAATTTCTGAATTTCTTTTTTTGGGTCACATCTGGAGATGCATAGGGGTTACTCCTGGCTCTGCACTCAGGAATTACTCCTGGTGGTGCTCAGGGGACCATATGGGATGCTGGAAATCGAACCTGGGTTGGCTGCGTGCAAGGCAAACGCCTTACCCACTGTGCTATTGCAGTGAATTTCTGAAATTGGAATCCTGTGTGCACTACAAATCTAAAATCAATCTATCTATTAAGAGCTATCATTTTACACGATCGCTGCCGAAAGTCCAGTTCCCACCACTGCAATGTATTTGCCCCCTTCATCTTTTTCAAGTGTCCAGTCTCTCCCACTGCAGCTTTCCCGCCCTCTGTTTTTTTTTAATTTATTTTTTATTGAATCACCATGTGGAAAGTTACAAAGTTCTCAGGTTTATGTCTCAGTTATACAATGCTCAAACACCCATCCCTTCACCTGTGCACATATTCCACCACCAAAGACCCCAGTATACCTCCCACCCCCCGCCCCCCACCCCCTATCCCTGCCTGCTTAGTTGATAAATTTCACTTCATTTTCACTTTACCTTGATTACATTCCATATTTCAACACAACATTCACTATTGTTGGAGTTTTCCCCCAAGAAAGATAGCCCTACTGCCCATGCAGCATTTGATAATTAGTTTTCCATTGCTAAAACTGGAGAGATATGAAGTCCCGTTGTTTCAAGTACATAGTTTTTCCCCCATCCTTCCCACGCCACCAAGTTCGTGTCTGCTTAATGAATAGTCCTCATCTTATGGCTGACACCACGCCGCCCTACGAGAAAAAAGGATATTTCCAGTCCTCTGCCGGCGTGGGGCTATGGCTTAGTTCAGTCTAGAGACATGGTTACAAGTAGTTTCTGGGACCGGAAGTAGTCTGGTTAGGCTCCGGATTCTGGTTGATCAGCAACATCTCGGCCCTGCAATCTTTTACTTCCCTTTCGTGGTGCTCATATGATGGAGAAGCCTGGAGAAAAGAACTGTGCCCCGCTGGAGGCCCAGGGGCCAGTAGCTCTGATCACACAGTTTGGAGGCATTTTTGGGGCGCTGCTCATGTCCAAAGGAGTTCAGTTGCCTCCAGGGTCGAGCTCACGTGGCGGCAGAAAAGAACGTACCCGCATGCCGCTGTGCTTAAATATCCCGCCCTCTGTTTTCTCTGAGGAACTCAGGCATGCCAAGGCTCCACTCAGAGTGGTCTTCCTCCCAGCTAAGCCAGTCCCACCAACTGAGGGTCCCACCCAGCTGTCATGCCCCATTTTACAGCTAGGAGGTGCTGCCTGTGGAATGATGCTTGACCTGTTTATGCTTTGGAAGGTTTTTTTCCCCAAAAGTTGTTTTGTTGTTATTGTCACCAGTTTTGTTCTGTTTTGTTTTATTTGAGGGGGGGTGGCAGCGAGGGGCGGGGAGAGGGATGGAACACCCAGTGGTGCTCAGGGCTTACTCCTGACTCTGTGCTCCAGAATCATTCCAGGTGGTGCTCAGGGGACAATATGGGGTGCCGAGGATCGAATCCTAATTGTTTGTGTGCAAGACAAGTGTCTTCCCTCTATGCTGTGTCTCTGGCCCCTGCTTTCCTGTTTAAAATAGGGGCCACTTTCTGCAACGTTCAGAGACTACCTTTGAACTGGGTTGGGGTTGAGGGATCAGGAATCAAACCTGGGGTCTCACAGATGCAAGCCATTATGCTTGAACTATATTCCTGATGGCTTGGGTTCATTTTATTCTATTTTATGTTTTTGTTTTGGGACTTGCCTAGTGGTACTCAGGACTTTACTCCTGGCTCTGTACTGAGGGATCACTCCTGGCAGGGAACGGGACCATATGGGGTGCTGGGAATCAAACCAAGGCAAGTGCACTAGTGCTGTACTATCTCTCCAGTTCTCAGGTTAATCCTGCTGTTAAAGAAAGCAAAAGTTCCCCCGAAGATTCATGCAGAACAGAAGAAATAGTTACCTTTTTTTATTCCCCCATCAGAAAAACCTAGACTTCTTCTGGCAACTTTGCAGTGATTGACAGGACTTAGCCACTTTCCCACAATTCTTTCCTGTTCTTTCAGTGCTTGTTTTGTCTTCAGTTTTTTGGTTCCCTGTGATCCTTAGGTGCAGTACTGTTGCCTATTCCCAAGCTGCAGGGGACCGGTGGGGTTCCTAGTCCTTTTCTCTCCTGCTATGTATGAGTTCACACATCACCAGTTTTTCTACATTGCCTGTGTCAGGGGGGAAAGTGCCACCTGGGAACTTCAAAGCCTTTCCCCAGAGTCTTTGATTCCTATCCACAGCCAGGAGGTGGGAGGCAACTCAAACTAACTAGAAAAGGGAAGAAAGTGAAATGTGAAATAAAGCCCGGCCACAAACTGCGGGTAAGTTTTGCAAAACTATTCAAACTAGGCGTTGTTGGTACCTGAGTGTGGAGGGGACAGGTGGGGGTGTTGTTGGGATGCGGTTGTCCTGAAAGACAAAGCACAAGGTGGACAGCGAGCTTTGCCGGGTTTCCCTCCCTACTCTCCTAAGAGCTGGGGTGAGTTTTTAAGTTCTTCGTTGAAACGGCTCCAAGTCATCCATCTATGGCTTATAGTGAGCTCTGAGATGGGAGCAATGTCAATAGCCACAGGTGACATTTCACAAGAGCCCCAAAAGGCCCAAACCTGGAGGGAATAAGGGAGCCTCTGAGGCCTCCACTGAGGCAGTAAGCAGTAGGATCCACGGCCTCCCCTCAAATCCTGACATTGCAACAGCGGCCTATCCTCACTGAGTAGGTGGGGAGAGCAGCTCAAACTCAAGAGCACCACGCAGGCCAGATTCCAATCATCCCTCAGGAATACACACACACACACACACACACACACACACACACACCAGATTCCAGTCACCCCTCAGGAATACGCATACACACACCAGATTCCAGTCACCACTCAGGAATACGAACACACACACCAGATTCCAATCATCCCTCAGGAATACACACACACACACACACCAGATTCCAATCATCCCTCAGGAATATACATACACACACCAGATTCCAGTCATCCTTCAGGACCACTACACACAGGCCAGATTCCAATCATCCCTCAGGAATACACATACACAGACCAGTTTCCAATTTATCCCTCAGGACCACCACACTCAGGTCAGATTCCAATTATCCTAGGACCACACACAGACAAGATTCTAATCCAACCTTTAGGATCATGCATACACAGACCAGATTCCAATCGTCTCTCAGAATCAGCACACAGACAAGATCCCAATCATCCTTCAGTGTCACACAGGTCAGATTTCAATCATACCTCAGGACCACTGCACAGACAGGATTCCTATCATTTTATCATTTTTCAGAGTCACCCAGACCAGATTCTAATCTATCCCTCAGAAATACACACACAGACCAGATTCCAGTCATCCCTTGGCACCACTGCACACACACAGGCCAGATTCCAGTCATCCCTCAGGCACTTCTTACCTGGGTGGCATGGACCACCCAGACTGCACCCCTTAGATGAGGGACTCCCCCGGGTGTGACAGGATCAGCCCTCTGCCCTAAAGCAATTTCTGATTGGCTTTTGCCTTTAAAAGATGCTGTTGCCTATTAGGAAAATACTTTAGATACATTTATATAAGTTAAAGATAGGCATATATGAACTAAACTCAAATGTAAACAACACTCATGTTATATATTAAATTGCCCATATATGACACTAACATTTTTCCTTAATACCCCACCTTTCTCCACAGGGGATGCCTGAGTGGATAGGAAACCCGAACCCTATGTCTCTGTTTTTTGTTTGTATATACATGCCTATGACCGAGTTTAATGAAAAAATTAGGCACAGTTAGAGATTAACGACAATACCACTGTCACTGTACCACTGTCATCCCGTTGCTCATCAATTTGCTCGAGCAGGCACCAGTAACGTCTCCATTGTGAGACTTGTTGTTACTGTTTTTGGCATATCGAACACGCCACGGGTAGCTTGCCATGCCCTGCCATGTGGGCGAGATATTCTCGGTAGCTTGCCAGGCTCTCCGAGAGAGACGGAGGAATTGAACCCAGGTTGACCACATGCAAGGCAAACGCCCTACCCCTTGTAAAACAGAAGTTATAGTGAAGTTCAATAAAAGTTAATGTGATTCTCTTTCTCCTCTCTCCCTTCCTTTCCACTCTCTCATAAATGTTTTCCCCCTGCAGTTGACTGCAGAGAATTAAAACAAATCCATGAATGCAGACTTGTGCTACTCTGGTAACAGAACTTTCATTTGTGGGTTGTGGTGTGGGGGCTCCCAGTGATGCTCAGTGAACTTGGGGGCTCTACTGGAGACGGTTGTCCAGGCAGTTGCCTGCGGGGCCCAGGTGTATCATGTTATTGGGGTAACAGGGGCCATCGGAATGGGTACAGCCCATCATGCAGTGAGCCATGTGGTGCTGGAGATGGAAGAAGGTCCCTTATCCTCTGTCTTCTCTCTAGCCCTAACAGCTATTCAAAAGAGAACATTGAGGTCTGGGTTCATATGCATGCAGTTGCTCATCAGCAATGCTGCATGTATCACTTCTTAGGTTCTGTGGGTTTGGAAGTTCTGAGATATCAGGCATTTGATGGCCCCTAAGCTTGAGGTGCTCAGCACCACACCTTGGCCCCCTCTCATGGTTGTAGCACCTTTCCAGCTCACCAACTTCACTAGCTCAGGCTACAACACATTCCTGCTGGCATCTGATCAGTTATCAGGAGAAGGAATTACTATAAGGAGCTCCCAGCATAGGCATGACAAGGCCAAGAAAAATTTTTGTTGAAGGTGGGGCCCACCCGCAGTGGTTATCAGGGCTTACTTCTGCTTCTGTGCTCAGGGATCACTCCGGGTCATGTGGAATGCCAAGGAATGAACCCTGTTGGCTATGTGCAAGACAAGCCTCCTATCCACTCTGCAATCATGGCTTTTTTGTTGTTGTTATTTGTTTTCTTCTGGCTTTTTTTTTTGTGTGTGTGTGTGTGTGTGCCACACCTGGCTATGCTCAGCAGTGGTTGGTGTTACACTCAAGAATCACTCTTGTTGGTGCTGAAGGGACCATATGGGATGCTGGAGATCAAATCCAGGATGTTGTGTGCAAGGAAAGTACCTTACCCTTTGTACTTTCTCCCCAGCCCTTATACTATTTCTTTGACCAGACAAATCTAACACTTCAGTTTTATAATGATTATAGAAAATATATTGAGAGTAAACAGGTATCCGCCTCCAATTTGGAAACATGGATTTTTTTTAAACTACCAATTGTAGTCTTTTCCTTAGATCTTATAGAGAATGAAGTGATAGCTAGCTAGGCAAATTTTTCAAAACTTCTCTTTATGATTAGTCATTTCCTGAAATATTTTAAAAGTTATTTTGATTAGAATACAAACAGATTGCACGCAATTCAGGGAAAGTAAGATCACAAGAAAAAAATTGAAGGGGCCACACCCAGCGGTGCTCAGGGCTTTGCCCTGACTCTGTGCTCAGGGATCACTCAGGGATAATTCTTTGCAAGGCTCAGGTGTTATCAGGTATCAAACCTAGGCGAACCACATGCAAGAAAAAATAAAATAAACCCAAAATAGAAGCAAAGTCCTATACAATCTCTCCCGGCCCTCTAGAGCCATTTTATGTAATAGAAAACAAGTGACTTTAGAATGTTTGGCAAGCTACTTCCAACTCAAAGCTTAGTTTTCTCAAAGCAAAAATGATGTTGGTGAAAATAGTTCCCTATCAAGACTGCTATAAGGACTGTTTGAGATTATATCTGTGGGGATTTCTGAAAAGCTATATACTCTTCTTCTTCTGATCTCTCATTATCATTATTATTATCAAGAAGCTTAGCCCTTTCCCGTAGACACAGGGAGCCTGGTTCATCATTATTCTACATTTGTGATGGGAGTGGCCACTAGCTGCAAGTGACTCTTGAACATTAAAATGTGTGCACAGGGCTGAAGCTATATTTAAGACAGCAGGTAGGGAATTGCCTCACAGACAACCTGAGTTCAATCCCTGGCATCTATGTGATCCCCTGAGCCCCACTAGAAGTGATCCCTGAGCACAGCCAGGAGTAAACCCTTGAGCACTGCCAAGTATGCTCACTCTCCTAAAAACAGTGTATTCAACAGCGAGTGTTATCAATGGAGTCAAAACATTTTGCCACTTGCTGTTCTTTGTCATTTTTTGGGATGGGGGGGGTAACACCGGTGATGCACAGGGGTTACTCCTGGCTTTGCACTCAGGAATTACTCCTGGCAGTGCTCAGGGGACCATATGGGATGCTGGGAATCAAACCCAGTCGGCTGTGTGCAAGGCAAACGCCCTACCCGCTGTACTATAGCTTCAATCCCACTGTTCTTTGTCATTCCTTGCAAAAGAATTGCCTCAGGCTAATGGATGCAGGTCTGGGAGCACTGTCTTGCAGGCCTGAGGTTGAGAGTTCCAGCCCCAGTGCCATCACAGCACTAAGCATGAACCTTAAGGTGCTTGGCAGTCTCTGCTGTCTCTGCTCCCTGTGGCCACAAGTGATTCTCAACTGCAGTTGTAGCCACTGGTGATGTGGCTCACACATCAGGTGATAAGTGAGCACCAGAACCAAATATATGTAAGGCCTCATCACCATACAATTGAGTCAGGAAAGGAAAAGGGAATTAAAAAGAAAAGAAACAAAATGAGGGAGAATGCTCCAGACCCCAAACCAAGCCAGTAACACCGGGGTGACCCAGATGGAGCAGGTGCAGTCTCCCTGCCTTCTCCAGATGGAATCCTGGCAACCATGAGCTTCTACAAACATGGCTCCAATATGTGGGGACCAGGACTATTTCTCAAGTGGCCAAGTGACCTTTCCTGATATAAAAAAAAAAAATGCTCACAAACGGCTCCTCCACCCCTGAATGGCCACGATCCTAGAGGCACACAAACCAATCTTGGAACACAGCGGCTGCTGGTAGAAATGCTGCTGGACTGTGAACTAAGCTACGGCCCCATGCTGCCCAAGAGGGGGAAGGGTTTTTGTCCCTCTACCTTGTCCCCTTTGCGGCAGCGTGGCAACCGGAAGGGGAAGGGTTTTTGTCCCTCTACCTTGTCCCCTTTGCGTGGCAACCGCCACCTTTCGGAGCCAAATGGACAGAGACATTGGAGCTTGCAGTTATGGGGCACGCAGGAAATCTCGCAATGGAGGGGGCGGAACCGGCCCTGCTCCCCGCCCAAACAAGACCTTAAGCAGCCTCCCATGAGTGGCTCCTCCGCTCCTGAACGGCCATGATCCCAGAGGCACACAAACCAATCTTGGAATGCAGCGGCTGCTGGCAGAAATACCTCTGGACTTAATTACTAAAATACCAGGATTCCAAAACCATGCAGCCACTGTTGTGGCTGCGTGACATCATATGCTCTTCATTATCAGCAATAGAAAACAAATTATCTAATGATGCCTTTTCAGCAGGTCTGATTGTTGGGGGAAAATTCCAAATAATAATAGTGGGGGGTTTTTTGTCAAAAATTGAATATAATCCAAGTAAAGAGAGAGTAAAGTGAAAATCATCTGCCACAGAGGCAGGTTGGGGGGTGGTTGGGATGGGGGGGTATACTGGGGTTCTTGGTTGTGGAACATGTGCACTGGTGAAGGGATGGGTGTTTGATCATTGTATGGCTGAGACTTAAACCTGAAAGCTTTGTAACTGTTCTCACGGTGTTTCAATGAAGAAGAAAGAAAGAAACTAAATGAGTCTGGTCAGATACTTTGGCCATATGGCATCCCTTTCTTGGAGAAATCATTATGGTACCTTTTGGCTTGGGGCAAAGACATGAATACCTTTGTACATACATGAATCCTTTGTACGTATGTGGACCTTTTTTTACTTGTAAGAACCCTTTATACCTGTATGATCCTTTGTACCTTATGCGGAACCTTTGTATCTGTATGGCCCCTAGGCCCTGTCTAAACAGAGCTACCCAGTGGAATCAGTGCAGTGGAACCCCTTTGCTTCCAGTCCCTCATTTCCACGCCATGAGCAGACACTGTGATGGCCCTCACTGCTGCTGTCCACATGATGCAGGCCCACTGTATATTTTCTTTAGTCACACCTGCCTACAGTGCCCCTTTCATAAACACGGCTGAGTTTTCCTGAAAAAGTACTCAATGTGTGTGAATGATTCCAGGGAGATTTTAGCAGAGCTTGTTCTTGGTCCTTGAAGAATGTTATTGCAATTTTAATAGGAATTGTATTGAATCTATATAATGTATCAGATAGATGTTTATTTTAACAATGTTTTTAACAGTCTTTCAACTCATAAACATAAATATTTTTCTTTTTTCTGATTCCTTTTCTATTCCAGTTACTGATAATTTTTAATATAAGTCTTTAATATCTGTTGAGCTTTTCATCAACCTCAATACAATATGCAATACGATACATAAGGAGTGAGAAAAAGAGCAGTGGGCTGTGGCACAGGCAGGACGCGGGGGCAGTGTTGGGAAGACAAGGCACGACCTTCCCCTGATCTTCTGAGATGCCAGGCGAAAGATGGATGACAGGCGGGTTCCCCAGTGTCATCCTATCTCTCCCTCTACAGTGCAGCTCTAGTCATCATTACAGCCGTAGTCCCGGTCATCAGAGTTCCATCATCCTTGTCTCCTCACAGGCCTCAAAGTCTCCAAAGTCTCAGTTTTACTTCTCGTCTTCTTGTTGTCTTCTCTTCGTTGTTGTGCTCTCTTTCTGTCTTCTTCTTCTGTGCTCTGCTTCTATGTGTGCTGTTGTGCTCTTTCCTGTCTCTGTCTTCTGTGCGTGTCATTGTTCTCTGTATCGTAACTCTCTCGTCCATGCCTTGTCTTCTCCTTCAGTCTCTGTCTCTCTCTGTCTTGTTGTCTCCATTCTGCTGTCATTGTCTCCTCCTTTCTTCTTCTGACCTCTTCTAACTGTGTAACCTTCTGACAATGACCTCCTGACTATCTGATCTTACCTAACTATCTGACTTCCGCAACTGACATTCTGACAACTGACTCTGGGCAACTGCCCTCCACAGCCCCTTATAGCATAGTTATATAAGAATCATTTAGGGTGGGTTTACGAAGGTGGGGTTGAACATTAACCAATAAACAAGGAGAGGTAAGACAACTCTTCCAGGACATTAACTCAAGGACAAAATGTAATCTAAAGAGATTACTAGAAAATCTACTCAAGGGCAGGATCCCATCCAGGTTGTGTTGCTTTTTTCTTTCCTCAGCTAGCAAGCCTCTTAAGTAGTAAATTTACTTCTAATATTTCTAGCAATGTCATTTTGTATGAGCCAGTAAGAGATATCAAGCTTAAAGTTTGGTTCTTCCTGAGGACATCTCACTATATATTCCAGACCACAGTCCTCAGGCCAGGTTAGTCTTACTAACCCTAGCAGGGTCCTTATTCAGTTACCTCTTTTTAGATCTTGACAGAATTTTCCCATGACCATGCTTTTAACTTATAGTTATAGTTGTAAGTGTTGTTATGGTGCTTGACCTGGCTCATTTCAATGCTAGGGTAGATCACAGCTTGCCCTGGGTCCATCAGTCCCTCGTCACGACCCTGCTCTTGGAGTGCTAGGAACTAAGGGCAACTGAGACTTAAGTAAATATAAATGCCCAGAAGTAAATATTATTTTGGAGTCAATTAACTACCATGTTACATAGCATAGCATCAGTTGTCTTTGTAATGTAAAGATTTTTGTAATGTAATCTTTGTAATGTAAAGATTTTAGGGGCTGGAGCAATGTTTCTGAGCTAGTAGTATCCCCTGACCGTTGCCAGGTATGGCCCCCTCCAAAAAAGAATACCCAGTTTGGGGAGATGACCCAGTTTTGTGAGCTTCCCAATTTCTTACCCTTTCACACTTGTTTTAAATTTCATTTAGAGAGTGTAGGAATAGGGGCCAGAGGGATAGTACAACACGTAGGGCATTTGCCTTGCATGTAGCTGGCCTGGGTTTAACTCCCAGCATCCCATATGGTCTCCCAAGCATTGCCAGCAGTGACTCCTGAGTGCAGAGCAGGAGTAAGCCCTGGGCACCGCTGGAGGAGGTCCCAAAACAAAAATAAAATAAAAATCAAATCAAATATTTAAAGTGAAGCTATGGACTGGAGTGATAGTACAGTGAATAGGGCCCTTGCCTTGCATGCAGCCAAACCCTGGCATCCCATATAGTCCCCCAGAACCCCACCAGGAGTGATCTCTGAGCACAGAGCCACCCTAAACATTGAGTGTGGCCCAAAAACAAAAAGGAGAAGAAGAAGAGGGAAGGACGATGAGGAGGACGAAGATAAGGAGGAAGAAGGAAAGGGAAGGGGAAAGGGAAGAGCATGGGTAGAATGCCTTGCGTTACAGAACTAAATCATCAAGCAATAGGTACAGGGGTGGTGGGCAATGAGGAGGTGACCCAGAAGCACGGGAAGGACAGTGGTGGAGGGAACCGGGCAATTGTGTTGGTGAAGCATATCAATTTGTATAAAATATGAACACAATTGTAACCATCTAAACTCTAATGTATCCACTAAACCATAATTATTTTTTTAAAAAGAAAAGAACCCCCATTGATGAAATGGAATCTTCAAGTTTGGGTTTGCTGAAACAATCTGGATGGTCTTCATTCTTGCAAAGAATAACAACAGGCGCCAGCCTCTGGGCCCAAAGTCTAGGCTTTACTGCTCTGCAGGTCAGGACAGGGTGATGCCAGGTTGGAGAACTGGACCGTGCTGTCTCAGTGCGGGACGTGTGAACTATCATCTGCTTGTCCTCCAGTGAGCGTCTGTCTGTGAAGTCTCTGAACATGGCTGTTGGTTCTGAGTCTTGCTTCCCTATGATCCAGTATAAGGAGAAGGCAGAGGGGGGCTGGGCTTGGCTGCTTCCAACCCCCTCTGTAGCAGCTCTCATCATCTGCCAAAGGTAGCTGAGGGCTTGGCTGAGACCACATCAACTCAAATCATTCCTAATGGTAGGGAACACGTTCTTTGATACCAAATGATTTTGGGAAAATTTTCATGGTGACCTCATCAGAACTCCGCTCTTTCCCAATGCTTTTGCTATTCCTTCTTCAGTATTCATGCCAAGTTGTCTGACTTCTCAACTTTATCTGACTTCTGGTGAAGCTTCACAACAACCTTCTTCTTTTTTTAAAAAAAAATATTTTTATAAAGTTGTTCACAGTAATTTATTACATTCAATACTTCAACACCAGTCCCACCATAATTACACCTTCCTACCACCATTATTTTGAATTTTCCCACCAACACTCAGCCAGCCCCAAAGGCAGATGTTAAAAAATTTTTTATTGCTTATTATGAATAATCCACTGAAAATGATCCAAAAAGGTCAAAAAGGGTTTCCTTAGAGGAATGTGTATGAAAATTGTTTCTCACCTTGGAGACATTAAACCCCTGCATAGGAGATCACTAACACACACACACACACACACACACACATATTTAGGATTAAGATCGGTTGCCTTCTTATTTACAACCCATCCAATAAGGGTGCTACTCTTGGTATATTGATGGCATAAAGTATAAGATGTCACGCAGCTGCTTTCGCAGTTCCAGGAATTCTGAAAACAACAACCCTTTTTTTGCAAGTCAGACTTCTCCTTTTCCCCCACAAAGTGAAAAATCTTTACAGACTACCCCAAATATTCATTCTCCATGGAAGGAATGCTAATGGTTGGCTAGAACCACACTCCCGCCTGCATTGATTTCTGTGTGACGCTTCCCATTGGGTCACCCTCCAGGGAACGGGCACTAGTCCAAGAGGTTTTGAATGTCTATGGGTAGAATCTAAAGAACTGGTAGTGGGCTGGAGTGATAGTACAGCAGGTAAGGTGTTTTCCTTGTACGTGGCCAACCCAGGTTCGATTCCCAGCATCCCATATGGTCCCCCGAGCACCGCCAGGGATAATTCCTGAGTGCAGGAATGCTCTGAGTGCAGAGCCAGGAGTAACCCCTGTGCATTGCCAGGTGGGACCCAAAAAGCAAAAAGAAAGAACTGGTAGTCCCAGCTGGTGCAAGTTTCCTCTTTAATTTTCTCAAATTTTTATTGAAATCTTGCCCTTGCCTTCTAATCTGAATGTCAAAGCCACAGAACCTAGCACTCAGAACCTGAACATTTGCTTGCAATGGCAATCAGATATTTTCATATCACATGAAAACTGGAATTACTCTTAAGATACCTTTTTGACCTTCTTCCTTCAAAACTATGGCTATTGTTAGCTCTGCCATCAAATCGTAATGTATGGATAAAGAAACACATATAACCTTGTCACCAAATTTTAAAAAGTTGATTTTATTTCAATAAAATTTTATTGAATTTTCATAAAATTGCATTTCCTTGCAATCACATGTGTTTTATCTTATCTTAGAAATGTTCTGAGAAGGGTCCCCAGGTCTCTTGTCTCTTGGCGAGGGTCACGGCTCTAGACAGCTTAGCCAGACAGAGATGCTCAAACAAGCTTGGAAACCTCTTGCTCCGGGTTAAGCCAGTCAGATTCAATGATTCTCAGTAATGATTTTCAATGCAGGGGAGTTGGAGGGAGGCGGAAGTTAAAGCACAGGGTGATCCACGACATTGAAGCCAAAGGTATCTTCAAAGCTGACACGCCACTGGCCAAGCAAGTGAAAACAAAGATAAATAAATGGGACTATCTCAAACTAAGAAGATTCTGCACCTCAAAAGAAACAGTGACCAAAATACAAAGACAATCCACAGAATGGGAAAGGATATTTATGCAGTACCCATCCGATAAAGGGTTGATAACAAGGATATACAATACACTGGTTGAACTCCACAAGAAGAAAACTGCCAACCTGATCAAAAAATGGGGTGATGAAATGAACAGAAAGTTTTCCAAAGAAGAAATCCGAATGGCTGAGAGGCACATGAGAAAATGTTCAACATCAGTAATCATCAGGGAGATGCAGATCAAAACAACAATGAGATATCATCTCACACCACAGAGACTGGCCCACATCCCAAAAAACAAAAGCAACCGGTGTTGGCGTGGATGTGGGGATAAAGGGACTCTCCTTCACTGCTGGTGGGAATGCCGACTGGTTCAGCCCTTTTGGAAAACAATATGGACGATTCTCAAAAAGTTAGAAATTGAGCTCCCATTTGACCCAGCAATATCACTCCTGGGAATATTTCCCGGAGAGGCAAAAAGGTATAGTAGAGATGACATCTGCATTTCCATGTTCATTGCCGCTCTGTTTACAATAGCCACAATATGGAAAAAAACAGAGTGCCCGAAAACAGATGATTGGCTAAAGAAACTCTGGTATATTTACACAATGGAATACTATGTAGCTGTCAGAAAACATGAAGTCATGAAATTTGCATATAAGTGGATCAACATGGAAAGTATCATGCTGAGTGAAATGAGTCAGAAAGAAAGAGACAGATATAGAAAGATCGCACTCATATGTGGAATATAAAGTAGCTGAGAGATACAAGCTTACAATGTTGCGATTCCTGGCAGATATTTCTCTGGACTTAGTTACTAAAATACTAAAATACAGAAATCCAAGACTATGCTGCTGCTAGTGCGGCCTCCTGACCTCATATCTCTTCATTCTCAGCAATGGAAAACAAATTTCCAAATGCTTTCTTTTCAGTAGATTGACTTTAGCGGGGAGAAACTCCAAATCAATAATAGTGAATTTTTTTGTTGAAATATTGAATGTAATCAAAGTAAAGTGAAAGTAAAGTGAAATTTACCAGTTACACATGCGGGGTGGGGGGCTGGGGAGGTGGGAGGAAGGGGGAGATATATTGTGATTCTTGGTGGTGGAATATGTGCGCTGGTGAAGGGATGGGTGTTTGAGGATTGTATAACTGAGACTTAAACCTGAAAGCTTTGTAACTTTCCACATGGTGAATCAATAAAAGAATTTTTTAAAAAAATAAAGCACAGGGTGATAGAAAACACTTGCTTGAGAAGTGAGACCAGAAGAGGCGGCATCTGCCTAAGATTTTTGTTTTCTGTTTCTTTCGTCAGCATCCTACAATCCCATCTGCCTGGTGACTGGTTTGTACTTCACTGTTCTAGCACTAGTCTTTGCTGTTCCCAGTAACAGTCTTCCAAATTCTCACTTGTAATGCGAGCCTGGGTCTTTTCAGTGGTACAGAAACAAAAACCAGATTTATTGCAGATGTAGGGTTTTCAGCAAAGTTCAGCCTTGGACAGAAATGTGTGACCAAGTGCTTCTGCTTTGCTGGCTGGAGACTGAATTGCAAGCGGTTCCAAGCCCAAGATGTATGAAGAAGAGAAGAGGATGGCCCAGGAAGAAGCAGAAGGGAGAGAGAGGGGAGGGCGAATGAAGAGGAGGAAGGGAAGAGACAAGGAAGGTGAGTGGCCCAGAGATAGCACAGTGGGTAGGACATTTACCTTTCATGCGGCTGGCCTGGGTTTGTATTGACATCTTACCAGGAGTGAGTCTAGAGCCATGAGTGAGTCTGAGTATCACCGGCGTGGTCCAAAATAAAAGAAGAATAAAAGAAGAATGTGAGAGAATTAGAGATGGAAGGTGGGGAAAGGGAAGAAGGAGAGGAGGGATAAGGAAGGGAGGGGGAGGAGGCTACGGTGGAAGAGGAGGAAGAGGAATAATTATATCTAGACTTAAATCTGCTTCCCCACTTACTAGGATATTTTAGACCAATCAAAATCTCAGCTCCGTTTTCCTCCAAGACGTCCACTTCATCAGAGAGCTGCCACAGAGTGGCTCTATGGACCCCTGAGGAAATGCTGGAAAACTCTGCAGGGTCTGCAGCATTCCCCAGGCCCCATGCTTAGAGGTACTGCTTGGTGACATCATGTCCATCATTGTGTCATCATGTCCATCAACTGTCTCCAGGACTGTTTCATTTTCCCAACCATCCCCCATACATCCTAGTTCCCTCCCAAGCAGCTCCCAAATTTTGCTTGGCTCCTGTGGGGTCTTTGGGAGGGCTTGTATGGGGTACTGCAAACCTCAGGGCCATTGTGAATAGTGCCACAGTGATCAAGACTGCGAAGGTGAGGCTGCAAGCACAGAGTTCCAGCACCACACTGTCCACCAGTGTCCACTTCTCTCATTGTCCCAGTGTCCCCCTTCTTTCTACTACACACCACCCCTCCATGGTAATCTCCATTTTATAACCAATTTTCAGACTTTGTTGCCTTTGGCCATTTGTTATTCCCTTACTATGTTTCTTTTATATTCCACAATTCTGTGTCTGTCCCTCCCCTTCCAACTCACTTCACTCAGCATGATTCTCTCCAGTTCCATCCACTGAGTGGCAAAATGCATGATTTAGAATAGCATTTGGTTGCATGCAAGGCAAGTGCCCTACTCACTGTACTATCCCCCAAATTCTTTTTTTTATTTTTTAATTTCCCTCTTACACTTTATATGAACACTGCAACTTACAAAGTTGTTCATGATTATGTGTTACAGACTTTCAATATTCCAAAACCAATCCCACCACCATTACATCTTCCCTCCACCATTGTCTCCAATTTTTGCAATGACCCCTTAAGCCTGCTCTCAGAGCAGGCCCTCAAAAATTTGTTTTGTATTGCTTGTTATCAATAATTTGCTGACAGAATGATTAAAAAAGTGTTTCCTTAGAAGAAAGTTAGTAAAGATTGTTGTATCTCACTGGTGGAGCCATAAAGTCTTTGTATAAGAGATTACTAAGAAGTTGTAACAGGCTAAGCCTTCTGGTTAATATTTTGTTAATTGAGATTGGTTGTCTTCTACATTACATCCCATCCAATCAGGTGTGCTGCTCCTGGTTTATCAGTGTTACAGAGTTTGAGATATTGAGCTGCTGGGAATGTGGCTGTGTACTCCAAGAAGTCCAAAACTTTTAATAAGTCATACAGCTGGAGTTAAATTTTTCACTGGGTTGTGGCTTTGGTGTATGTGTGTGTGTGTATGTGTGTGTGACTGCTAGGGCTTCCAGAAGTATAGGATTAATGGGGGGAGGTATCCCATCCCTGACTCTCTGAAAGCCTGCATACCTGAGTTTTTCAGTGGATTAATTTCTGGTGAGTCTCGTCCCAAGCAGTGGAGTCTTCTAGGAACTTGGTAGCGATTGTCAAAATATATATATACTTTCAAACAAACGGAAAAATCTCTGACTGCAGCACCAGTCTTCAAACTTGTTCATGTAACGATTCAAGAGAAAAGGAGCTTTTCCAGCTCTGTGTCTTTCTATCCTCCCTGTCATCTGCACCTTGATCACATGTGGAAGGAAGAACTGCTGAGAGTTGTCAAGCTGGGGGCCCCAGAATCCAGAGATATCTAGAGTGGTACCTGGGCCCACAAGCCCATGCATCCTGATCCTTAACTCTTTTCAAACGCCCTTTCCAATTTCTGAGAGCATGAGGGTATTATTGGGACTGGGGGCATAGCTCAAACACTAGAGATTACACTTTGCATGCTGGGGGCCTGGATTTGACCTCAGGGCACTCTGACCCCCCAGAATCATTAGGAGCAACTCCTGAAAATAAAGCCAAGAGTGGCCCTTGAGGGTCTGGAGCAATAGTACAGCGGGTAGGGTGTTTACCTTGCACGTGGCCGACCTGGGTTCGATTCCCAGCATCCCATATGGTCCCCTGAGCATGGCCAGGAGTGATTTCTGAGTGCATGAGCCAGGAGTAACCCCTGCGCATCGCCGGGTGTGACCCAAAAAGCACACACACACACACACACACACACGAGTGGCCCTGGAGCACCTCCAAATGTGATCTTATAACAGAACATCAGTTCATGGTGGTGGTTTTCTGATTGTAGAGGCAATGCTTGCTCCTTAGTGAAAAATCAGAGAACACAGGTAGGTAACAAAGAAAAACATGGTGAGCACTTGACAGCATTTTGTTGAATTTCCTAATTCCTTATGCCATTGGAGCCTTTCCTGCCAACTGTCTGCCATTGCCCACATGTGCCCAGCCTGGACCGTGACAGTTCAAATTGTCCTGTGCCATTTGGAGCCCATGTTTGCTGCTTAGGGAATAATTTTATACAGATGGGAACTTTACTTTCCACAGTTTATTTCACACACTGTGCCATCCTCTCCTTTCTTAGATATTTACTTTCAGTAGGAACAAATTTGGTTTGGCATTTGGGCTGCTGATGTTACTTGGCCCACACCGGGTGACGCTCTGGAGCATGTAAAAGTGGAACTGGAACACAGGCCTGTGGACACCTGACATGTGCCCCTGTCACCCGAGCCAGCTCCAAGACTCGAGACTTGCCTCTTCTTGTGTGAGGGTTTTGGCCCTCTGTTGTGAGTCAGACAAGAACACTTTCTCTTATCCTACCCTGGCATCCCTCTCTCTATGTTTCGACGCCCCTGGTGCTCCACAAAGTCAAGTCTGAATTCTGGAGACCATGGTGAAGGATGTGCCTTCAACGAAGCTAGGATAGTAGGATTCAGGTACTGGAGTATACTTTGGTCATTGAGAATCCTAAATTATATTGTTACTTCTCTACCAGAATACTTCTAAAATAAGAGCAAACAGGGGCGCTATAGTACAATAGGTAGGGCACTTGCCTTGCCAAAGCTGACCTGACTTTGATCCCAAACACCATTTATAGTTCCCTAGCCCACCAGGCGTGATCTCTGAGTGCAGAGTCAGGAATGAACCCTGAGCACCACAGGGTGTGTCCCCTATAAGTAAATAAAATTAATATTCTTCATATTTATACTTTTTCTTATCTATTCAGAAACCAGCTGGAGTGATAGCACAGCAGGTAGGGCTTTTGCCTTGCACGCAACCAACCCAGGTTCGATTCCTCCGTCCCTCTCGGAGAGTAAGGTGCCGAGAGTATCACACCCGCACGGCAGAGTCTGGCAAGCTACCCGTGGCATATTCAATATGCCCAAAACAGTAACAACCAGTCTCGCAATGGAGACGTTACTGGTGCCCGCTCGAGCAAATCGATGAACAACAGGATGACAGTGCTACAGTGCTATCCAGAAACCACACATTTAATAATAAATTATCTTGAAACCAAATATCAGTTATCTTCAGTAGCACAAGCCAAATTTTTTGTTTTTCAATATCAAAGTAACTGAGTTCAGTAAACACAGTTTTTTAAAAATACAATAAATACAATAAAGAGTATTGAGTTCTAGGCTGAAGCAATAGTAAAGCAGGTAGGGTATTTGCCTTGCAAACAAATCACCTGGAATCTATCCTGGTAATCCCATATGGTACCACAAGTACCACTGAGCACATAGCCAGGAGTAACCCCTGAGCATCACCAGGGGTAGTTCCAAAACAAACAAAAGTACTGAGTTCTGCCTTCTAGTTTTTAGGGGTGAAATGATAGTTCTTTGAGTCTGCTTCTATTTTAAAACAATATTTCCCAGGCCTTGACCCTGTGTTTTTTGTTGTTGTTAATGGTGGTGGTTGTTTTTGGGTCACATTCGGTGGTGCTCAGGGTTTACTCTTGGCTGTGCACTCAGGAATCACTCCTGTGCATATTTAGGGGACCATATCAGGTGCTGATATTGAACCCAGGTTGACTGCATGCAAGGTGAACACCTTACTATCGCTCTGGCCTTTGTAATTTTTTTTTTTTTATAATATAGGAGTACTGGGCTGGAGCGATAGTGCAGTGGGTAGGGTGTTCGCCTTGCACGCGGCCAACCTGGGTTTGATTCCTCCACTCCTCTCGGAGAGCCCAGCAAGCTACTGAGAGTATCTTGCCAGCACGGCAGAGCCTGGTAAGCTACCCGTGGCATATTTGATATGCCAAAAACAGTAACAACATGTCTCAAATGGAGACATTACTGGTGCCCACTTGAGCAAATCGATGAGCAATGGGATGACAGTGACAGTGACAGTTATAGGAGTACTGCTATCTATTCAGCCATTGACTAAGCAGATCGAATTGCACATGAACTCCAGACTATTTAAAAAACAGTTAATTGAATATTCATGAGCTAGACCATTACAAAAGCTGTTCATAATTGGATTTCAGTCATACAATGATCCAGCACCCACCCCTCCACCAGTTTACATTTCCCACCACCAATGTCCCCTGTTTTCCTACCACCATACCCCAACACCTCACTCCCCACCCCCAGCCTCCTTCTATGGGAGGCACTTTTCTTCTTGCTTTCTCTCCTGTTCCTTCTGTACATTATTGTTTGCAATACAGGAGCTAAGAGGTCATGGTGTTTGTTCAGGGCATTCGGTATTTTTGTCAGAACAGTAAGGATGGAGTAGGTTTTCAATTGGGTGGCTGCTTTGGGGTGTGGATGTGACTGTTGAGGCTTCTGGAAGTACAGGAAGGTCGGGGAATGTAGCCCATCTGGATCCCGAGAAAGCCTGGAGATTTCAGTCACAAAACCTACATACCTAAATTTTCAGCAGACTATATCTTGGTGAGGTCCGTCCTGAGATGGTAGAGTCAGGCCAGGGGTATGGAATGATTTTGGATTATGGAAGCAAGCGGCTGCCAGGGACTCTACTTGGGCGGGCACTAGGCTAACTGCCCCCTCTGATTTACCCTGGTCTGTTCAGTCATCCACAGGTCCAAGATTTACTGTGGTGTTTGATCTCTTTTTGATTTATTTATGGGTCTCTGAAATAAGGGCAATAAATGAGCTTATATAGCTGAGCCAGAGGTGGTTTGTGGGTGTAGATCCCACATACCTAATTTTTGGCCATTTAATGTCTTGGTAAACTTGGCCCCAAGTTGTTTGGGTCCGACCAAAGGCAAAGTGACAATTTGGGGGTATCAGGAAGCCTGAAAGCACCATCAGGCTGCTGATGCACTCGCCCCACAGGTACAGGTTGACCCACTGGTGGCACCATATCCCCAGCTCTGTCCCCTTTGGCTTTGGGTTTAAATCCCACAAACCTTCTGTGTGACCTTGTGATTTCCACAGCTGCCTTCATTTGAACTTTAGATTCTAACTGAGCCCAGAACTTACTTGAGGCCTCTGACTGTTAAAACTCACTCTGTCAGTATATGGCTTTGTATAGTTGGTGTTTTAGTTGCTCATCAAAGGAATGTGGATGCCTCACTTCTCTAGGAGAATTTCTCTGTACTGTCTGATGGTCCTCTGATCAGTGCTTGGCCACAAACAAACAAACAAAAAACCCACAGTGCTAGGCCAGTGGATGCTCTGAGCGACTTTCCAGTACCATCCAGCCTTACCAAAAACACTTACAGAAATGAAGCACTGCACTGTTAATGCTTAAGGTATCTCACTCAATTTAGTATCGGCATGCTAAAGAATCCTCAACACAAATTGCTTTTATTATCTGTTGAATTTGCCCAAACTTATGCTTAGTGTTAAGCAGTGTGCAGATGAATGCTAATTTAAATATAAAATTTGTCTTTTGGACTGAAGAGAGAGTACAGGGTCTAAGGTTCTTGCCATGCCAGTTCAAATCCTGACACCAAGAGTGATTCCTGAGCACAGAGGCAGGAGTAAGCCCTGAACACTGCCAGGTGTGGCCTCCAAAACAAAACAAAAAGACGACCCAGCTGTGTTCAGGAGCCAAAGAGCTGCTCCCAGCTTTCTTTGAACAGATGTTCTGGACTTATGTTCTGGGTAGGTGTCAGGCTAGCAGTACTGGGGACCACATTGAGACCTTGCTGGGGATCTAATTCAGGGCCTCCTATGTGCAAGGCATGTGTTCTGCTCTGCTGAGCTCTCTGCAGTCCCCAAGTATGACATGTGTATTCAGATGTGCAGACAACTGCTTGTTTTTCACACAAATGAAGCTTTATACACTAATGTTTCGCCAGTTGTGCTTTTTGGTTGCACTTGCATGTAATGACTTCATTGCAAATTAACGTCCAGCACTGCCAAGGAATGTTCAGGCTGAGCCCCTCGACCTGGCGTTTGTCCGTGATTGGCCCGTTTGGCATTTGAGATAATGCCTGTTAGACAGACTGTTTTCTCGAAGTGAAAGAACAAATTCCTCAGAGCATTCCTCAGAGCGTGAGGAATCGCTCCTCTCAGGCAAAGAATCAGAATTATTTGACCATCTATCTTCACCCAGAGTCTGCGTTTCCTGACATCCTCATTTTTTCAGTGACACTTTTTGTTTGTCTTGTGAACCTGGCCCGCACAGTGTTGCCTTCCAGGGTTTGGGCTGCCGCTCTCACCTCTCATCCATGCCCAGAATGAGGCCATCTTCTGTGCCTGTGCGCATGTGGATGTGTGTCTGTGTGCATATGTGTATGTGTGGTGTGCAGATGTCTGCCGCACGTGTATGCCTGTGTGCCTGTGTGTGCATGCATGAGAGCGTATGTCTGCCTATGTGTGCTATATGCCTATGTTATATGAGAGCACATGCTGAATGTCTGCCTCACCTTCATATATGTCTGTGCCCTTGTGTCTGTGCATGTGCACTCTGTATCTGTGTGGAGTGTGCCTCTGTGGGTTTTCATGTGTATTTCTTTCACAAAGGATAGGGCTTGACTTGGATCAATTCTGCTAATTATGTGATGAATGTTAAAATAGAACTTCAGAAAATGGTAATGAGATGACAGAATACCATGTCTTGCCAGTAAATTCAAAGTCATTTTCTGCATATTCCCAGTCTTACCTGTAAATCCTGTTTCTTTTCCTCTCATTAAAGGAAAACTAGGAATATTCAGAATATCAAGCCTCCTCCAAAACACATGGCTTTGCTCTTGCCAAACAAAATACTTACTTGTGAGGCGTTAAAATGGCTTCGGATTAATGCCACAGCTGGTAGTTGTGATATTCAACTTGTGGTATTCTTCTTAAGGTTAGGGAAATTCCATTCAAAGTTCCCAGATTCTTTGAGTTTTTTCAGCATGTACAGCATGTAGAATTTTAATACAGTGAAATAGCTTTATTTCTTAAAAAGCAATTCAATATCTACAGGATTTTTGTCACAACTGTGACTTTAAAATCATCATAAAAGCCTTTTACGAATTTTTCTATTCAAGATTCCTAAGAATGCAAAACTATGGACTGTAATTGATAGCATATGGTGCTAAGGCTTTCTATAAAAATTAATTTGCCTCTCACATTTGATGTTAAGAATCTAATTCATTACACTGAAAACCCAAAGAATGTGCAGTTCCATGGTGTAATGGTTAGCACTCTGGACTCTGAAAACCCAAAGAAAGAATATTGGATTTGTCCTCTCTGTTAGACCAAAGACCACTCAAGCTTCTGGGGAATGTGTTCACACCCTACCTCCACCTCAGCCTTCACACCCGCGGGGGCCAGACCAAGCTGCACTCCACTCCACTCTCCCTCTTCCATGCTCCCAATGGGTCTCCTCACAGCTGCCCCTCCCACAGAGCTCTCTCCTCGCCAGGACCCATTTTCAGTTGCTGAGGAGAGATTGGTGGGAGCCATGTAAGACAGACAGTTGCCCCTCGTTTAACCATCCCCCAAAATTAGTGGCTGGAAGAGTCCAGCCATATCACCTCAGCATCCTGAGGGTGAAAGTTGCTTCAGTAGGACAGGCAAGGAGCAGGCCTTGCCAGGGAGATGTGAGCCTCATGTCCCCTTCTGTTCTTGACCGATACAGCATAACTTTGGGATTCTCTCTTCCTCACCCGTTCTCACATCTCTAAGCCACATTCATTTCCCTAAAGCTCAGTCTGCTCAGAGGCCTTTAGAAATTCCCCACAACTTACCAAGCACACTTGAGACAACCAGCGCTAGCATCTTCTGAGATAAAGAGGGACATTGGTTTCCCAGCACTCTCCTACTCTCTTCCTGTGATGTGTGTGTGTGTGTGTGTGTGTGTGTGAGACCCCAGCCCATCAAAATGACAAATGACACTTTCCTGCATGAACTCTGTCTCCTCATACTCATTCTTCTAAACTCTCCTGGATCCATGACTATAGATCTAGATACAGAGGTAGTGGATGGCTGAGGCCCAGAGAAATGAGTCGTTAAAAGTGGAAGAAAGCAGAAGAAGGGGGGCAGAAGCGGCGTTGAGAGATGTAACAGTGTAAGGAAGGGCTTGATCTGCTGCTAGTTTTGAAAATGGAGAAGTGGACCACAAATCAAGGAAAGAGTGATCTTCAGAAGCTATGAGAAGGTCTCAATTTATAGCTGACAAGGAAACAGATACCTCAGTCCTACAACCACAAAGAAAAGCCCAAACAGGTAGGACCCAGACTCGCCCAGGGCATGCAGAAGGAACCAGCCCTGGCTGTCTTTCCTGGACCTGATGAGATCCATGTAGGATTTCTCACCCCAAGAACCACGAGATAATAAATATGTGTTGCTTGTTGACCACTGAGTTTGTGGTACTTGTCACTGCAGTGACGGAAGACCACTCACCCTCCTGTGGAGGTCCCAGTGCAGTATCCTCACAGGTGGTCCTTGGTGAGCTTGGCCACTTTCCTCTCTTCTCTCCCACCACACTGCACGAAACTCCTGATGAGCAAAGTTCTGTGATCATGGTTGTTCGTGACTTATTTTCCTTGTTTTACCAGACTTTAGCTCATTGAGGTAGGTGCAGCAGCTGCTACAGTGTTCACCCCTTTTTATCTCCCTTATCCCACAGTTTTGTAATAGGATAAGTGGAAGTCCCCATAAGGATGGCAGAAAACAAGTAATCAAGCTCAGTAGAAACCTTTCTCTTCGCACGAGTTAAATATCTATTTTAATTCTAAAATTAGAAGTCTTTCCTTTATTATCAGTAGTATCCTCAAAAGCATTAGACTATTTACCATCAACACTAAATATTACTCTAGTCATATAATTCTAATTACATGTCATGATTTTTCTCTTCAGGGCACCTTGAGACTTTAAGAACTAAAGTCCTCAGAGAAAAGTCATGACATAGATCAATGCTTTTTCCTGTCAGCATCAAATTGATGCCACACTACAGCCCAGATTCTGCCCACAGAGGGAAGAGCCAACAGATTGTGGCTTCCTTCTGAAGGCTTGTCTGCAGTTTAACATTTCTTTTCCAGAGCAAAATTAGGATGACTCTGAGGATGAATATGAGGAAGAGAAAAACTCTATTTATGAGAACTACAAGGACATTGCTGGTGGCTGCTCTTGTCTTAGATCCAAACTGAGTAGTGACAGGCATTAAGGAGAGGTGAAGCTCAGAGACTCACAACCTGACAATGGGGACAGCAGCTGTGGGGAGGACCAGCAGAGCTGCCGAGGCACAGCCTGGCGGTCAGTGAGAGGCACTGACAGAGAGGATGCTGCAACTGTGTCCTGCTTGGCCTGTGTGGCTGGGGTCCCCATGCCCGTGTGCCCTGGTGCAATTCAGAGATGAGGACATCTGCAGCCTGAGGATGGGAGGTTTGTCTCACAGGAAGCTCCCAGAGGACTCTGTGGAAACATGATACTGGTGAAACGGAGCATTTGAAACCAAGTTGAGACTTGGAGGCTGGTCGCTGTGTGGCACCATCAGACTGGTCAGGACAAAGATGGACACTGGCAACAGTGATTCTTAGGACCTTAGGACCTCACACCCTACTCTCTTCCCCAAAGGCCTGATATCAGCATGCAGCCCCCAAATCCACCTCTTTGTCTCTCCAGCTTGCCTCAGCTTTCTGCCCTGGCTGCGGACTGCTTGGCGCTAAAGAGGCCCTACTTCTCTGATGAATTCTGTGTGGAGCAGGGACAGAACTAAGGCCGGGTACCCTTGTGTGTCAAGGGGAGGCAACCTGGGCAGCAGAGGGTCCAGCAAGGCTGTGGTATGACTTGTCAATTCCCTTCTCAGCTCCCCACCTCACCTTTCTGCCATACCCCACCACCTCGCAGACCCCTGCTCCAGACAGTCCCTGAGGCACCCCACCAGTAATATAAGTCAGAGAGCTAGGAATAACTTATTTGTCCCTCAGTCCAGACAACTAAGCAGTCTCTAATTTTTTATTTGTTGTTTTGAGACCACACCCAGTGGTGCTCAGGGCTTATTCCTGGCTGTGCACTCAGGATCACTGCTGGTGGGACTTGGGACCATATGCGGTGCCAGGGGTTTAGCCCAGGTCCATCACATGCAAGGCCGGTAATGACCTGCCCTCTGTACTCTGACCTCTCTTTATGCTTTTTCTACAGAGACTGAACCAGATAACATCCTACCAATGGTGAATGACGGTTCCTATCCCACCACATTCCTGCCAGGTTGTTTCAGTCTTTTGGTATATGATATTCTCTGTGGTGTGAGGTGATATCTCATTATTGTTTGGCTGTAGTTCCTTGGTTATATGTGATAAGGAGCAGTTTTTCATATGCTTACTGGCCACCTATGTCCTTTCCAAGAAAATGTCTTTTCATCTCCTATCCCCAACTTTTTATGTCTTGTGTTTATGAGTGCTGAATATATACTGGATATTCTTTTATCTGATGCAAATATTTTTTCCCATTCAGTAGGATCTCCTAACTTAACCTAAATTTCCTTTGCCATACAACATCTTTCTTTCTTTCTTTCTTTCTTTCTTTCTTTCTTTCTTTCTTTCTTTCTTTCTTTCTTTCTTTCTTTCTTTCTTTCTTTCTTTCTTTCTCTCTTCCTCTCTCTTTCTCTCTCTTTCTCTCTCTTTCTTTTTCGCTTTTTGGGTCACACCCGGCATTGCACAGGGGTTAGTTCTGGCTCATGCACTCAGGAATTACTCCTGGCAGTGCTCAAGAGACCATATGGGATGCTGGGAATCAAACCCGGGCCGGCCATGTGCAAGGCAAATGCCATACCCACTGTGCTATCGCTCCAGCCCATGCAACATCTTTCTAGTTTAATGTCGTCCCACAGGTTTAATGTTTTGCTTCTGTTTTCTTCACCAATGACAGAAGCACAAGATATCTCTGAGGTCTGAAGGTTATAGACTCAGACCTTCTCATGGGATTTTTCTCCCAACATTCTTCTGGTGTCTGCAAATGCAATAGCAGCTGCCAAGGAAAAGCGTAACGATAAATAAGAAAATGGCTGGTTCTGTTGTCACATCTCACTCAGCATAAAAAGTCAGCTAATAGAGGATGTGGTAAGAGGGGGGGAAATGGTTTTAGCAATTCATCCCTTAATAATGTAAAGTGTCAACATAAGAATTTTTGAAATGCAGAACGTGATTTGTATCTTGACAGTGTTTCTTTGAGGTCTTCTGGGAACAAATCTTCTTAAATTATTGAGTGATTCTGATTTACGCAAGCACATAGTTTATTCCTCATCTAAGGAGAGCAGAGTGGCTAGTCAGGGAGAGGAACAGCTCAGAATTTCTGGATGTAGCTGGAAAGGCGGGTCTGCACAGCAGCCACCTTAAGGAGCTTGCTGGGACTCTGGCCCCTGGGCTAAACACGCAAACTAGAGGTTTTTAAGCAAAATTCCAAAGACATTCCATTTCCCAAATAGCTTAAGTTAATGTGAAGTAAATTAAAATCAAAGAAGAATGGATTCTCTTGTGATTTTAGTATTGGAAAACATATGTAAGATTTGCTGTTCCATAAGGGAATTTGCCTCCTAGTATCAGAATTGTTTTCATAATGTAAAAAGTAAGATTTTGTACATTTGAAAGTTTAGGGTTTAGGGTGGGCTGGAGAGATAGTCCAGGACTTAAGGGGAACAATTTGCATGTGGTCAACCCAGATCAGCCCCCAGCATAGTGGGGTGTGGTCCCTCAGCACCCCAGGGCCTGAGCAGAAATGCATCCTGGGCTGATGACCAAGAAGTGCTGGGAAGGACCTTCAGGTCTCCTGAGCATGGATTACTGGCAATGGAAAATTTTTCTGATACTTTTCCATAGTTAAAAAAAAATTTTTTTTAACATTTTGTGTTTTTTTGTCCACACAGTCCTGCCAGACTGTGATTCCTGAGTGCAGAGACAGGAGTAAGCTCTGAAAAGCGGGTATATAAATAAAAGGGGCTAGGGACAAGGCTTAAGATCACCCTGAATTCAGCCCAAGCATCTGGGCATGGGCCCAAATAAGTCCCCAGCCTGTACAGACCCACTAGGCCCACTCTGCTGGTTGCACTTCACAGCTCCTCAGGCACCTCCGGGGGTGACCATGCAATAAAGCAATTCAGAAAGAAATCTAGTGGGGAACCTATAAATACCAGATATAGGGGCCTGAGAATGGCTGCATGGCTCCAAGTTCCTGCCTTGGCAGCATGAGACTATGAGTTTGGTCCTTGGTGCAGCCCACAAGTGCCAAGTGTGCTCTTACCAACTCTGCTCCCAGGGCCCTGAGCTGTGGAACAGTGTGAGTGCTGGCGATAGAGCCAGGCCCTGCGACTACGCAGCATGACCACGATGTGGGACCTCATGAACAGAGTAGCCGAGGCTGCCATGTGCCTGTCCCAGCACTGTAGCTCCTGCCTTAGCGTCGGAGCATGGGCCCTGAGGCGCCATGCCTGGCACGCACCATGGCAGCAGTAGGGGAGAAGGGTTCTACCTTTTGGTGGGTTGGTTTGGGGGCCTTGGAGCACTCAGGACTTAACCCTGGCTCTGTGCTCAGGGGACTATATGTGGTGCTGGGATTCCAATCACGGGCCACTATGTGCAAAGCCAGCATTCAATCTTGACCCTGCATAAATTTTTCTAAGTTTCCTCCACACCTATGAACAAAGAAACTTTTTTTTTCTTTCAGAAAAACCAAAAATCGGGGCTGAACTGATAGTACAGTGAGTAGGGCAGTTGCCTTGCTCAGGGACAACCCAGGTTCGATCCCAGGCATCCCATATGGTCTTCTGAGCCAGATCAGGAGTGATGCCTGAGAGCAGTGTCCGGAGGAAGCCCTGAGCACCACCAGGTGTACTCCCACGCCCCACTCCCCTTGTACCCTTCTCCTCCCTAAAAGACATGAAGATCTTGGAAGGAGCTTCTTGCTGGGCTGCTGGAAGCAGCAGACTGTTGGAGGCCTGCAGGGGGTGTAATCATTTGTGTCACACAGCCAGGACGACCCCACCAATAGGTCCTCACTGTGTTCACTCCCCTCCCTTGGGTGAAGAAAGGTATTTGAGCACCCCTCTCCCTCCAGACATTTCCTCAGTACATCATGATGATGACTTCTTTTGAGATTGTGGGCAGAAAATCTTGTAACTCAATGTCACTGGTCAGAGTTACCAAGGTTTGAAACTCTTGGAGGTACAGGATAGGGGATCTTTGATCTAACTGAGTCACCTGAACTCTGTTTGAGGGTGGTCCAGTATAAAACGGTGTTAAAAACATGGCGAAATGTTTAGGGCAACAGCTGGTGAGGAGTAAGGGCTTGTGCGCATGCAGGGACGAACACATGCACATAGGCATGAACGTAAGCACATAGCACGTATGCACATAGGCATGCATGCAGGCACAGAACACGTATGCACACAGGCATACACATAGCACTCACACACACAGCATGCATGAACGAGGCAGGCACGCAGGTATGCACATAGCATGCACACACTATGTAAACCACTTCACTGCAATTTAGACACGACTGCAGGCGCTGTGTTCCGTGGCTATTGCATTCTTGTTTCCTTCTTCTCTTTACTCTCCTTCCTGTCTGGTAAGCATATATTTTAAAGTCCTTTTATTGAAACATTATTTGTCAAAATTATTTTTTAATTTTGTCTTCATCTTTGAAGAGCCAAGGGAGGAGTATTGGCAACACTAAGCCCTGTGAGTTACAGGAAAAAGGAAATGCAGGGCTCTGCAGAAGTAAGGAGAAGAAATTACTCCCAATTTATTTAACAAAGAGAGAAAATAGAAGAAAATATTCCAGGATGGAGCTAAGGTCAGGCAGAACTGAAACACTGGGTTTCAAAGATGCAGAGGATGAATGTCCAAGCATCGCCTTAAAAGATGTGTAGTTTAACAGTTTGAAGATAGTGACCATAGCAACTCTTCCTTACAACATCATAAAAATTAATTTCCTTAGTTTAGTAACGGAAGAAAATCCAGTAGCTGGGTGGGTGCGTGGGGGCACACCGGGCGGGGTGCAGGGTCAGTCTGAGGTGCCACGGACCACGTGGTGCCAGGGATGGGACCGGCTTCCTGCGTGTGCTCCAGCTAGCTTGGATTCCTCCGGCACTGGGCTGGCTCTTCCTGCCCACAGCATCACTTGCTGAGGCCGGAGGTGTGGGATTATGCGAGATGGCCGGAAGTAGATGAGAAGTGGTTTTCAGTTTATTTCTGGTACGTGTTTCTGCATTTCCTTCTTCCTACTAACGCCAAAGCCCCCAGACATAGTCCAAAATGCAAAAACAGTGCTGGAGCCACAGAACAGCAGCAAGGCGCTCGCCTTGCACGTGACCGCCCCGATTTGCTTCCCGGCATCCTGTAGTGTCCTGGGGCGCCACCAGGAGTGATCCCTGAGCGCAGAGCCAGGAGGAACGCCTGAGCACCGCCGGGGGTGGCCCCCAAACCAATAAAATAGACAGGGGCAAGGACAAAAGCCCACCATCACCAGCACAAAACTGTCAGGAACATCCTCCAACACCTTTCATAAAAACACACCCGCAAGGGGACCTGCTCTGGTGGAAACTGCTGTGCACGCGGGGACCGCCAGCCGCGCCCGTGTCACCGGACTCCGCCGACAGCTGTCTGTCCTCCTCTGCCCTTCCCCGAGCGGCCGCGCGCGTCTCGGGAGCTCCGTGGCCCGGCCCGGCCCGCGGACAAACTTTGTCCGAGCCGCTCGGCGCGGGGCGGGGGCGGGCGCGGCGCGGCGCGGGCGGCAGGTGGCGGCGGCAGCGGCGGCGGCGGCCGCAGCGGCGGCGGCGGCGGCCGGGCAGGAAGCGGCGGCGGCGGGCGCGGCCGCGGCAAGGGCCCCGCCCGGGCTGGGCCGCCGCCGAGCGTGACGCGGGAGGCGGGGTCACGTGACGCCCGTGGAATGCCAACAATGTAGCGAATGTCCCACTTGGGTCTGCGCGCTGGCTGCGCGGCGTGAGCCCCGGGAAGATGGAGCCGCCGCCGCCCCGCGCCCCGCGCGCCCCCCGGGGACAGCCGTCGCCACGGCCCCCGGCGCCCGGACCCCCGGCGCGCGACGCCCCGGCCGGGCGGGCGAGGACGCCGCGGAGGGCGTAGACCGCGCCCCGGAGGTGAGGCGGGGCGGGGGCCGCTGGGGGGGTCGGGGGGCGCGTGGTGGCGCGGGCCCGGCGGCCGGCGGGGGTCGGGGGCGGCGGGAAAGAAGCGCCGGCGGCCGCCGCCCGGGGTCCGGCCGCTCCGCCGGACAGTCCGGGGCCGCGGGGCCGGGCGGGGGCGGGCGCCGGGGCCGGCCGGGCCGCGCCGCTTTGTGCGGGTCGGGCGGCGTCGGCGCAGCCTCGCCCTCCCCTCCGGGCCGGGCCAGGGGCGCAGTCGGGCCGGCGGGCGTCCCGGAGCTGTCGGCGTTCGCGCTCCTCGGCGCGGACCCTCGGGGCCCGCCTGGCGCTCGCCCCCGGCGCGCCCGGCCCGGCCCGTCCCGTCCCGGCTGCGCTGCCCGAGCTTCTCCCGGGGCGTCCGCGGGGCGCAGCCCGACTCGGGGGCGCGTCCGGAGCCGGAGGCGCGGCGGCCGTTGCATAACGCGCCCCGCCGGAGCCAACTTTCTGGAGCCCGGCGCGTCTGATGCAACCGCGGCGGCGGTGGGTCCCGGTCCGGCCGAGCCCTCCCCCATCCCCGGCTGGGGACTTGGGGACGGCCGGCCCCGGGGGCGCCGGCCTCGCCCGACCGGGCCGGGTTCGGGGCGCGCTGCCCCCAGCGCCGCCGAGTGGCTCGGTGCGGCCGTGCGGGGACCGTGCGCCGCGTGCGGACTCGCCGGCTTTCACACCGGCCGCTGCGGGGAGCGCGGGGACTTGGAGAAGTGCTTGCGTGTCTGCACTTAGTCCCGGGTGCGTGCGGCGCGGCGGGACAGACTGCGGACGCACCGAGCGGGTCAGCACCGTCGCGACCCGGCCGCCCTGGACCTCTCCTGCAGGCGCTCCGAGCTAGGCCCTTAGCCGCTGTGCCGTCTCTCTGGCCCGACACAGAAGCAAATACGTGCTTAAGAAGCTAATTTAAATGCATTTAAGTTCCCCGCATGTTATGAAGAAATATGCCAAAATTTGAGTGAAAGCACTTACATGAGCCCCTAGAGGTGTTCTTTGGTGATTTTTACCCCTGTAGGTGAGGCGAGTTCCCTGAGTCTGGGGAAAGTAAGCTTCAGAAATTTGTCCTTAGAGACATTGCTGCGTGTGTTCAGTTGAACCTCAGCTGAAATCTCCGCGTGTGGTATCGCTGTTTGATCCCTCTAGAGACTGAAGCTGCTACAGCTTGTCATAGACGGTGGCAGAGGTGGCCCAGATTAGGGTCCCGGTGGCTTCCACGGAGAGGGGAGAGGGGAAGGGTATCTTCCTCTCTGCCCACCTCATCCACGGCAGTGCCTGGGGAATCTGGACCTGAAGAGTCTGTGCTGAGCCCCTGCACAGTCCAGACCTCACGTCTCACCAGCCCCTGGAAGCAGCTGTCAGACTGCTGTCAGGTGTGGGAAACCATCCCTGTCTCCTTATTTCCCGGGAGTAGTGAAACCCAGGCTGGATGGAGGAGTTTCTCTGCAGAAAAGGGAAGTCAGCCCTAAGTCCAGATCCATTGCCTTTCCTCCTGCAAAAGGTTTGTGGGGACGAATAGTGAAGTCTGACAAGTTTATTCGGGAAACACAGGTAGGGAGGGAAAGGAGAGTGGGAGAGAGGGACGGATGGAGGGAAGATGGCGGGGGGTGGGGTGGGGGGGAGAGAGACTAGGAGGGGGATGGGGAGGAGAGAGGAGGCTCATATGACAGAGCACAGGCATCTCCAGAAGGGACCCTGCACGCTAAAGAAATGACACTTCTTGGGGTGATGCGGCCAGGAGCATCTTTCCTTTGCTAGGATAGTTTATACACAGTTTACCCAAGCTGCAGGGTGGGGGCGTACCCTACCTTCACCCCACCGCTTCCTCCTGGAGAGCTCCAAGCTCTTGATGGTCCTTCGATATTCTTTGTTCGAGCTGTGGATCCTCTCTTCCCAGGAGTCCAGCCTGGAATTCCAGGCTCAGAATTCTGTGTCTCAAAGTTCTTTCAGATTGGGCCTGGGTCTCAAAAGCTCTGACGCCTTTGGGCTGGTTCCAGATGGCACTTCCCCCAACCCACATCACCTGGGAACCTAGCTTTCTGTCTGCAACAGGTAGCAGCAAAACCGTTTCAAGACAGAATGTGGGAAGTCTGTTTTAAATTATAATTATCAGAACGCCATGTCATTTGGACTGGAGCAATAGCACAGCAGGTAGGGTGTTTGCCTTGCACTTGGCCAACTGGGGTTCGATTCCTCCTTCCCTCTCAGAGAGCCTGGCAAGCTACCAAAAGTATCCTGCCCACACGGCAGAGCCTGGCAAGCAACCTGTGGCGTATTTGATATGCCAATAACAAGTCTCACAATGGAGACGTTTCTGGGTGCCCGCTTGAGCAAATCGATGAGCAATGGGATGACCATGTCATTTGACCTTTCATAAAATTTGGTCTCCTTAATCAGGCATATAGAATATTGGTTAATGATTATGCCATCATTCCTTAGAAATTAAAGTTGCTGAACATTAAAAAAATCTAACAATATCAAGCAGTTAAAAATGGCACCTGAGCAGATGTCATATGGAATTATTAAGGTAGTTCCTGAAGTCATGGGAATTTAGAACTGAAAGAAATTTTCTACTACCAGTTTGACATGGTTTTAAGTGTAACTTAGAGAGATCTCTGCAGATTTCTTTAACAAATCAAAGGAGGTGGGAGGGACTTTCCTTTGGTGGGAGGGGAATTTTTACAATAAGAAGTCTTGTTATTTTAAATACTGGGATTGTAAATAGTCAACCCTGACTCCTAAACCCCTCTATGTGTGAGGACAGAGGAGATATTAAAGCCAATAAATTGAACAAATATGTGGGAAGGATTTGGGTAAGGGGTTGGGCTTTATATTGGAAAAACCACTTTTGAAAAGCCACTTTTATGTTTTATTTTATGATTATGATACTATGGGATCTTTGAAGTAACATTCCTTTACTGGCCTTTTAAAAATAGTGAACTGGAAAAAATACAGTAAGTTCCTATTTTCACACTGTCTTGACTGCAAATCTGCTTTTTGAAGGACCCAAATAATGATCAGCAGACTGAAGGAGCTGGGCTTGATCCTTAAGTGACTTGCCACCCCAGCATCCCGAATTTCCTTCCTTTGTGAAAGTCTTGCTGAGTAATTCCCCTGGACCTACTGGTATGCACAGGTCTGTCATGTTCCGTTGTGTGTGGAGTGGCCATGGGCTGCGACCAGGCTTTCATACCAGGAATCAGGCCCAGGTTCCACCCGGCCACCATCGGTGTGCTATGCCCGCACTACTTCTGTGGCTAATGTGAGTAGATCTGTGGTTTCAGTTTGAAAGTGTTGTTAAAACAGGACAGTGCTGGAAATAAAGAATGGTTCTGGTTCTAAAGTTAGGAGTGACATTGCTTAATGGTTGTCATTCACTGCATGAGAACTTGGTGTTGCTCAGTTGTGACACAGTGCTTTCAAGTTACATACTTTCTGTTTGTTGTACAGCTGACATGCATAGGAATCTTTCTGGAGGACAGGGAAACTCATTCAGTAGCAGTAGTCAGTATCCCTTGGTAGCTTGTTGTTAACTTATATGGCACTAGAGACAGTGAGAGCGTGTTCGTGTGCCCTCTTAAAGTGCTCTCCTGAAACATGGGACGTGGGTTTTGAGTGGGCCCCTTCTGAAGTATAGACCTCTCTGCTCGCAGGCAGTTATCTGATCAGAGATGCTACCAAACTTGAGTCTCTAAGGTTATACTGCTGCTTTATCATTCTCTGCCATGTGTAAGCCTTTCCACAGCAGCAGTCAGATGCCAAGAATTGCTTCATACTCCTGGATCAAGATCATGGTCTATAACCTTCCCACATTCATACAGCCATAGTCTTGCCTCTTTCCATAGCAGTGATTTTCGGATGGGCTTAGTTTCCAGGCAGCAGGGCTTCCTCAGAGGTCCAATACCTGTTCTGTGGAGTGTGAAATCACATGAGCAGACCGCCCTGTTGCTTGCTCTTGAATCTCTGAAGAACACGCTCTCTTCTCCCTGGACAATCCATATGGATGTTTCGAGTACAAAACTTTCTGGCTCTATGTAGCAGAAGTTAGGTGTAATGTTGGGTCATGCTGGGTTACACTCAGGGCTTACTCCTGGCTCTATGCTCAGGGGTCTCTCGGTAGGACTTGAGGGACCATATGCGCTGGTGGGATGTGGGTGTGTGGTAGGTGTTTGGCCGTGTGCAGGGCAAGTCTTCCCCCTGTACTGTCTCTCTGGCCCCATTCTCTGTGCCATCATCTGGAAAGCATACCTACAAAGCCAAGTGGTTTGTAAACTTATTTAAAGGGGAACTCTTCCACCTGGGTCAGCCTCTGAGTATGCCCAGCAGAAGAGCTGGTCAGATGCTTGCTGGAGATCTCAGGACTGTAATCTTGGTTTCCTCACAGGCCTTCATTTGTGGTGTGGCCCTGTGCTGTGGTTTATGCTGGTGATGTTCCACAGCTGGCCGGGGTCTGACCTGTCAGCCCGATTTCATTTCAGCTTGGCTGTTATAGTCAGGATATTACTTAAAGAACAGTTCCAAGAAATCTTTAAAAAATGCCAGTGAGGCCAGAGTGATAGTACACAGGTAGGATATTTGCCTTGCTTGTGGCTGTCTAGTGTTGACTGGTGGCATCCTATAGGGTCCCCCGAGCACCACCAGGAGTGATTCCTGAACAGAGCCAGAAGTAACCCCTGAGCATCATCAGGTGTGGCCCAGACTCTCCATCTCAATGCCAGCAGGGCCGTTAGTGTGGATCATAGGTGAGGTGTGGGTGGGTTTGTGAAGACTAGAAGAAACTAGAGTAGAAGTTCTTGAGCATCTGATAGCATCTCTCACAATCAGATGGAGAAATGGAATTGAATTTTGCAGGACCAAATTAAGGGATACTTAAAATACTACTCTTAGATTCAATTATCACACGAGACAGAGTTTAAGAGCTATTTAAGCCCAGACTTGAAAGTGAGGTGCTTTTGTTTCAGGAGTTGTATACCAATTGTAAAATCCCAGTGTCATTGTTAAGTCAAAGAAATATCCAAAATTATATTTACTTTTGTTTGCTGCTCACACTTTATGAATCCAAATCCATGTGTCTTAGAATCATATGTACAAATTTATCAAAAGAAAATTGTCTGTGTTACTTCAAATTGATCCTGTGGTTTATCGGAGCACCTTATTTTTTTTATTTTTTTGCTTTTTGGGTCACACCCAGCGATGCTCAGGGGTTACTCCTGGCTTTGTACTCAGGAATTACTCCTGGCAGTGCTCGGGGGACCATATGGGATGTCGGGGATCGAACATGGGTCGGCCGAGTGCAAGGCAAACGCCCTACCCGCTGTGCTATCGCTCTGGCCCCGAAGCAGCTTATTTTTTCACTACTCTAAATTTTGCTATTGCGTATTCTCACAAAGAAATTGGGGAGAATTTCCCTGGTGAAAAATGAATGCAGGGGCTGGAGTGATAGCACAGCGGGTAGGGCGCTTGCCTTGCACGCGGCCGACCCGGGTTCGATCCCCAGCATCCCATATGGTCCCCTGAGTACCGCCAGAGGTAATTCCTGAGTGCAGAGCCAGGAGTGACCCCTGTGCATCGCCAGGTGTGACCCAAAAAGAAAAAAAAAAAGAAGAAGAAAAATAAAAATGAATTCAGTACCACTGAATTGAGCTTTCAGCTTCTCTGAACGTTTTCATCTTGGAATGTTGATGAGAGTGGGGCAAAGAGCAGGAATGAAGACTACAGGGGGTGGAGTGATAGAACAGCAGGGAGGGCATTTGCCTTGTACTCAGTTATCCCGGGTTCAATCCTTGGCATCCCATATAGTCCCCTGAGCACTGCCAGAAGTAATTTCTGAGCAGACATAATTCCTGAGCACAGAGCCAGGAATAACCTGAGCAGGTATGGCCCAAAACCAAAGAGAAATGAGGACCACAGTTGGGACTCCAGTGAAGGCTACATCCGCTGATATGTCTTAACTCCAGCCTGGGCTCATCAATGCTCTCTGGTCATGGGAGGCTTTGTCATTAGAGTGTTTGGAGGACCCCTGAGCAGTTCCAGGCCCGTGGGTGCTCCCCAGTGGTGCTGGTAATAGGGGGCTGAGGCTGACAGAAGCATGGACTTCACTCTGCTGGGGACTTTGCCCAGTGCTCAGCGCCCAGTCCTGAGACCCAGACTTTGCACAGTGTGGCTGTGTTTGAAAGTGAAATGCTGTTCAAACACTGAAAAGCCAGATGTGACTGGTAGAGCACCTATTTTTCTTCCGTTAAAAATAATTAAGATAAAACACACATACATACTTTTACCATCCATAAGTATGATTCACGGGTATTATTTTGCATTGTTTCTCCGGTCATTTACCAGTATTCTTACTCAAAACCTTCTCTTCATCCTACACAGAAACTATCTATTGAATGATTTAACTGCAATAGCTCGAAATTTGTCAGCTCCAAGTGCATTTTTTAAGTGAATCACAAAGTCTGACCTTTTGATTTTGGCTGGTTTTGTTTGGTGTAATATCTTAATATCTGCTTGGTGCAGGTTCATCCACTTTGTGTAGCATGCAGCACAGGTTTTTTCTGGTGTAGCAGTGGAACATTTTAATTGGAGCCAGTGCTGTGGCCATGTGTCCTTCTATCCTGCGGCCCAACCTGTGCGCGGCGCCTTTTGCTGCCTTGTCTTCAGGGTGCTGGCGGACAGACTCGGGTGACAGACGACTGCTCGTGTCCCACTGGGGGTGTGGCACAGAGGTGTGCAGAACACACCTTCTCTCCAAGCCTATGGTCAGTGCTTCCCAGTGAAAAGGCTCCACGCTTCATGTGCCATAGGAGTGGCCGTGGTCCTCAGCGCACCCGGTGGGCAAGAGCAAGCTTGTTACTGGACAGTGGGAGCACAGAGACTGTCACGCAGTGCTGAATGCTGGGAGCAGGCGTGGGAAGTGTCACCTGCTTTCCAGGGCCATCCTTTCCTGGCCCCCAGCTGTCTGTCCCCCCTTATCCTTTGGGCAGATTTAGTGTCAGGTGTCCTGTCCTGTGCTTACACGGTCAGCATACTTGCTGTCACGTGTGTCATACTGCCTTACTGACATCACAGGCTGGTCATTCTTTATTTATTTATTTTTTTTTTGCTTTTTTGGGTCACACCCAGCGATGCACAGGGGTCACTCCTGGCTCATGCACTCAGGAATTACTCCTGGCGGTGCTCGGGGGACCATATGGGATGCTGGGATTCGAACCCGGGTCGGCCGCGTGCAAGGCAAACGCCCTACCCGCTGTGCTATCACTCCAGCCCCACAGGCTGGTCATTCTTTTCTCATGCCTGTCACCCAGGCTCCAGACCATAGGCTGTGCCCTGCTCCGGGCCTACACGAGGCTGCAGGTGCTCACGCCCCACAGACGCCATTTCCCCAAGGACATGGTCAGTTCTGTGGTGTCTGTGCCATGCGGAATATCTGGGCAGCAGGGGAGAGGCCGTCGTAGCCAAAACTGTCCAGCAGGTGTCACCCCCCAGGACCTGGATCTCCCCTCAGTCCCACTCTGTGGGCCCCAAGCCACGCTGTCCCTCTCTACTTCGTCTGCTCAGCGTCATCTGCCAGCTCAGCTGGGCTCAGGATAGCTGAGGGTGTGCTGCCCACCTGTTCCCAGAGCAGAATCCGCTTGTTAATGCAGTGATCAGGGGCCAGGCACTTCATCCAGAATCGGGTGTCTCCTCTCAACCCAACAGAGGTGCTGCGGTTTCCGCAGCCCACATGGGAAGGATGGATGCCGGGGTGCAGGAGCCTGGCCACGCCTCCCTCTGGCCCCGGCTCTAACCCCCCACAGATGCTCCGCATGCCTGCTGGATAAGGCCCCCGAAACAAAGCAAACCAAAAATCAAAGGGAAGGAAACTAAGGGTTCAGAACAAAGTGATGTGTATGAATTCACCTTGGAAAAGGGTTGAGCTCTGCCTGTTCTCAAACAGATCAATGCCCTGGGACCCCCGGGTGTGCTTGGCGGCTCCTGGGGTGTGTTTCCATTTAGAATGTGACGTATGGCTTGATAACGTCCTTTCTTTCTCTGTCCACCCAGCCTTCCTTTCACTACACTCAGCAGTGCTCAAGCTTCCTCCTGGCTCTCTCAGGGGTCTCTCAGTGGTGCTTGGAGGGTCAAACTGGGGTCATCAGGGCAAGGTCCTTAACTTAAGTAGCATGTTCGAACCCTGAAAGTTCAGTGTTCCAAAGTGTAATGCTCAGATGATGCCGTCACCTAAGTTGCAGTTTCATCCCCATTAGCCAGGGAGCTGGGTGTTGGGCACAAGACCACCTGGGCTCAGGGGTCTCAGCTCTGGGGCCTTTAGATCTTAGGCCTCCCCCCGTCTTAGAACAGGTATCTCAGTGACTTTGGTGTATGAGAGACTGTGGACTAAAGTACCAATTTTAGTTAGGTTCTTTCTTCCTAATGAAACTTTTCAGTTGTGTTGAGAAAGGGTTGTTTCGGGGGTGTGGGGGGGTGCCCAAGGGGACATAGAAGAACCTTTCAAGACTGTCTTCCTGGCCCTAAGAGAAGAATAGTAATCTAATGCCATGTTAAGGGCATTATAGAATAGGTGTATGAAAGTCGGTTCCAATTAAACTACGAATGAGCCCTGCACGTGGTAAATACTGGATACATTATTGTTCTTATTTTTTCTTAATGGAAAAAGCTGTGGAGTTCCTTTAACTGCTTTAAATTTTTTGATTGTAATGAAACTACCTCCCTTTGCTCCGCTCCATGGAAAGGATACCTTTTTGGGGACCAGGTTTTCTTTGTTCTTTATTTTTTCCTTTCTGAGCCACCCCAGCGATGCTCAGGGGTTACTCCTAGCTTTGCACTCAGGAATTACTCCTGGTGGTGCTTGGGAGACCATATGGGATTCTGGGATCAAACCCGGGTCGGCTGCGTGCAAAGCAAAGGCCCTACCCACTGTGCTGTCACCCCAGCCCTTGCTTTGTTCTTTATTTTATTTCTTTATTTCTTTATCTATTTCTTTCTTTCTTTATTTATTTATTGGGATCATATCTGACAGTTCTCAGGGTTTTTTCCTGGCTCTGCACTCAGGAATTACTCCTGGCAGTGCTTGGGGGAGGACCATATAAGATGCTGGGCATCAAACCTGGGTCGGCCATGTGCAAGGCAAATGTCCTAAAACAAAATCACCATGTGAGAAAGCCCCAAGTCATCCTCAGACCTACTGGCCAAGTTCTGTGGGTCAAGGGGCAGGTCGGAAGCGAGGTGGAGGGAAGTGTCCAAGTTTCCTTAGCCCAGAGCTCCACGTGTGTCCAAGTTAGTGCCATTGCCCCTTTCTTGGTGCTCAGTTATTGTCTCTCATCTCCATGGGGTCAGGATCAGAGCCAGACCCTTACCTCAGAAGCCAGGCATGAGACCAGTGCAGAGAAGAGAAGCAGCCAGCGGGGCCTCACCCAGGTGTCATTTGCTGTCACTCATGCCCACACAGGGGAGAGCCACTGAAGGCAGTGAGTCGCCTCCAGGGAGCGCCCTGGTGCGTTGGCTTCCACGGCCCTCGTTGCAGGAGTCTGCTCTGTGCTGTTGCACATGTTAGTGTGATGTGTGAGCCTGAGCAACACTGATGGCTGTAGAGAAAATGGGGGCAGGGGGGTGGCGTTCATGTCTGTCTAACTCTGAAGTCTTTCTTTCTGTGGCACACTGATGTTTGCTGTACATTTGCTTTAGAGGAAGTCCTATTGTACATAACCCATTGTTCTGTGGGAACTTCTTTCATTTTTAGTATACAGATGCTTTTTTTCTTTTCTTTCTTTCTTTCTTTCTTTCTTTCTTTCTTTCTTTCTTTCTTTCTTTCTTTCTTTCTTTCTTTCTTTCTGCTTTTTGGGTTGCACCTGGTGACACACAGGGGTTACTCCTGGCTCATGCCCTCAGGAATTACTCCTGGCCAGGCTCAGGAGACCATATGGGATGCTGGGAATCAAACCCAGGTCGGCCTCCTGCAAGAAAATATTTTAAAAGCAACATCTCTGCCGTTTAAGTGCATAAACAGCCGTGATCCAGAGATTCACAAATGAATCTCAAACCTAGCAGCTCGCCCAGAGATGTTCTGGACCTTGTGCCAGGCCGATTTCACCGGGTGCTTCATATAAGAGCAGGCGTCATCCCTCCACCTGCCTCCTAAGAATCCTGGTGGCTGCAATCCTCCAGAACCCAGTGAAAAACCCAGGTATGCTGGACCAGTGACTGAAAACTCCAGGCCTCAAGGGATTGGAGATGGGCCAGTCCTTCCTATATCCTGGCCCTTTCTGGGTCCTGGCTGTCACACCCACAAACTGCTGGGTGCCATTTAAGCACATTAAGGGCCATGAAGACTGGAGCGCTAGCACAGCAGTTGGGCGTTCACCTTTCATGCAGCCAACCCGTGTTCTATTCCTCCGCCCCTCTCAGAGAGCCTGGCAAGCTACCGAGAGTATGGAGCCTGCACTCCAGAGCCTGGCAAGCTACCTGTGCGTATTGGATATGCCAAAAATAGTAACAATAAAGTCTCAATGAGAGACGTTACTGGTGCCCACTCGAACAAATCGATGAGCAACGGGATGACAGTGACAAGGGCCATGAACCTGAGACTCACAAATGAATCTTAGAACTGAGCAGCTTGCTGCAGAAATGTCTCTAGACCCCAGTTACTTAAAATTTTAGAATTCCAGGAGTGATATCTCATGCTATTCGTAACAAGCGATAGAAAATAAATTATTTAGCATCTGCCTGTGGGGCAGGCTTGAGTGGTGTTGGGAAAATTCGAAATGATGGTGGTAGAAAGATGTAATGGTGGTAGGATTGGTGTTTAAATATTGAATGTAATTAATTATTGTGAACAACTTTATGAAAAATAAAATTAACTGGGTGGCAAAAAAAAAAGCTCAACATCTCCTGAGACCAGAGCAATATACAGCAGGTGCCCGGTACATGGCTGACCCAGGTTCAATCTCTGACACACTGTGTGGTCTGTCAAGCACCTCCAGAAGTGATCGCTGAGCACAAAGCCAGTAATAACACATGAGCACTGGCAGGTGTACCCCCCCCCCGAGAGGAACCCACAAAAGTAACTTGTCTGCTCCTCAGTACAGGGGAGAAACTCAAAGAGATGGGAAAGCCTCACAAAATAAACTGCCACAGTTCCCACTTGAAATAGATGCAGTCTAGAGCAAAGGGTATTGAGGGAAACAGACGCTCTCTGGAAAGACAGAGCAGGCGGGAAGCCACAGAGGAGGCCTGGCACATGTGGGGAGTTGACTGCCTGTTCAGCTGCCAGAGCCACAAGACCGCACCTGCACTCACACGGACAGTAGGGGTGGGAGCTGGCACAGTGGAAGTGGGGTTGGCACTGTGGCGGACAGCGGGGGTCGCAATGTGCGTGAAACCCCAACCTGAACAGTGTTCATCATCACAGCCCCTCAATGAAAATCGAAAGGGAAAAAAAAAGATGTAAATTCAGAGTAAAACTGTTACGATGAAATATTTCAAAGTAGCTGCCAGTGCTTCTCCCTGTGTTGTCCTGCCTGGACATTTATGATGATGATGGTCAGGTGGGCACTGCTGTTACTACAGGTCACTCGACAGAAGCCTCCAGGGTGCAGACAGTTGCCCTCCATCTTACCTAGTGATCTGCTGGGCAAGGGGTGAACTTCAGTCCCAGGGGCCTCTGGGGGACCCTGTGATGCCGGAATGAGCTGGGGCTGGCCAGGTGCAACAGGGCTGTCTCCGCCCGGGAAGTATTCCCACCATTTCTGAGAGGTGATGTGTTTTCCCTCAGTCTTTGTGAGCAGAAGATTTCCAGGATGAGCCAGATTCCTGAAGAGAGTTCTTAGCAATTATGTGAAAACCACGAATAACCACTTTCTTCGCATTTTCTCTTGCAGATAGCAGTGGTCTTCAAAATGAAGACTCCGGGAAGTTTCAGGTTCTTTATAGGAACTACAGACATGAAAAGAAAGACAATTTTCAGAAAAAAAATTTTTTGAAAGTTTGTTTACAACTGATACTATTGACATTAAAAAAAAATTAAAGATTGTATTTATGGTGAAAGTGAACTGGACTAACAATGAGGCCAAAGACTTTTCCTGCCACGACTTACTCTGGAAACAGCCGGCAGCGCTTGCAGGAGATTCGAGAAGGCTTGAAGCAGCCGTCCAAGATCTCGGCTCAGGGGCCATCTGTGGGACCAAACAGCGATGCCCCTTTGGATGCCAAGGTCCTGGGGGGCAAGGACGCTGCCCGGCAGCAGCAGATGCGAGCCACGCCCAAGTTCGGGCCCTACCAGAAAGCGCTGCGGGAGATCAGATACTCCCTGCTGCCTTTCGCCAATGAGTCCGGGACGTCTGCCAGTGCTGAGGTGAACCGGCAGATGCTGCAGGAGCTGGTGAATGCCGGCTGCGACCAGGTGAGTGCTGGCTCCCGATGGCTGTAGCTGTGAAGGGGCCTCTACTCTGAAGTGTTTAGGGGCTGAGACCCCTGTACCCCATATGTAGATCCTTGAGCCATTTGACACCATCTTTCTGAAAGGATCTGTTTTAGCTGCTTTTCCTTTTCAGGTCAAATCCAGGCGTTTCTCAGGCTGGAGAGATAGTACAGTGGGTGAGGCGCTTACCGGGCATGGGGCTGATCTGGGTTGGATCCCCGGCATCTTGTATGGTGCCCCGAGCACCACCAGGAGTAAACCTGAGAGCAGAGTCAGGAGTAAGTCCTGAGCGTCACCAGGTGTGGTCCTCCCTTCAAAAGAAACAAAAAGCAAAAGAAAATAAAATCACCCAATCTAGACTTTGCTGAGTTCTGCCATTGCTGGGCCTGTGCTTTCTGTTCTGTCCATGAAAGATGAGGATTTCACAAGGCCAATCCTTTGGGGCTTATTGGGATGAACCTGCCAGGGGCCAGGCACTGGTTTCCTTTATCTTGTCTTTGGTTATACATTTTTTTCACTTAGTTAAGGGGAAAGTTGATAATTTCAAGTAACTAATCCTTGATTGTTTTTTCCTATTAAAATTTGCACGCACATACATGCTGTGAGAAGAGATGTAAGGAGATGAGAAAGGTTAGAAAGCTTGAGAAATCAGAGTAGCGGCACACAGCCTCGCTCTCTGCATGAGAATGGAGTATACAGGAATGGAGTTGGTGCCAGTTACAGGTAAACATGTCATGCTATGATCCTAGAGTGACTCACATGTCATGCTGTATTCCTAGAGTGACCCACATGCTGAATAAAATCCTGTTGACCGGCACTTATTAAAATCCATATTAATTACTTTTAGAGTCCCGCCAGATAAAATATCATTTGTGGGGTGCTCAGAGAAGGTAGCCCAGTGGGCTGCGTGCATGCTGTGCGCGCAGGAGTCTGGTTGGGGTCTCTACTCCTTGAGTACTGACAGGAGCAGCCCCAGGCACAGAGCCGGGGTAGCCAGCTGGGCCCCTCCAGTAGAACAAAGCAAAACTGTGTTTGTGTAATGTAACTAGCAAAAAATCAAATTGCCTAATGCAATAACTTTTCCTTAGTTGAAGTTGAGGTAAGACACTAGTATTAATGATCATGACTTTGATCTACAAAGTTACTGCACCTTTGCCACCACAAAAATGTCTGAGATCCTCTGGAATGACTTTTGATTGCAGGAGCATTTTACAACTTTATTCATTATTCAGGCAGTGACACCCAGAGCAGGCCCTGTGCAGGAAGGCTGAGTGACATCCTCTGCCCAAGCCAAGCCAGTGCTTTATTACCCTCTGCCTCCTTAAGAGTTTCAACTGTAGGAAAGTGGAAATAAGCTAGTTATTTTGCTGTGCCAGTCAAAGCGATAGCACAGCGGATAGGGCATTTGCCTTGCACAAGGCCGACCCAGGTTTGATTCCTCCGTCCCTCTCAGAGAGCCCAGCAAGCTATTGAGACTGCCCGCATGGCATAGCCTGGCAAGCTACCCATGGTGTATTTGACATGCCAAAAACAGTAACAACAAATCTAATGATGGAGATGTTACTAGTGCCCGCTCAAGCAAATCAGTAAACAACGGGACAACAGTGCTACAGTGATTTTTTGCTGCTCAGAGTAGCATGGCTTGTTCTGGATGGCTTGCTCTAGTCCTGCTGGTGTCTTACTGCTCCTGTCATAGTAGACATGTGAAAAATACTAACAATTCCCTGTTATTTCCGACAGTCTCAGCCCTCTTGTAGAGTATCACTGGAGGACCTAACTCAAGGTTTTACATTTCTCAAATGTTGTTTATGAAACTTAATTGTGCGATTTTGTTGGTCACTTTCTCAAAGCTTTGGGATACACTGGGATCAACTTGTGTGTGTAGTGAGGGTTGTTTTTATAAAGAGTTGTAGTAAAGGTCTATAGTAAAAGTTGTTTTTGTAAAGCAGGAGTGGGGTGAGCATGGCTTATTAGCAGCAGGAACTGACAGCAAAGACTTGAAGTTCCTCGGCAGAACTCAGTAGTTTTGGAAGCAGGAAGAAGCCCTGGGGAGCTGCAGGGAAGTTGCAGACTTGCAACACAACAACAAAGTGTAGAACTTTCTCCTGTAAATCACTTGAAAATAAAAGAGGTAACCAAAGCCAGGGTGTTCTCTGTAGGTGTTTCAGCTGTGATAAAAGGAAACAAGTCAAGCAAATAATCCAGAATCAGGTGGGATCTCATTATGGTTAAATCTATTAGAGATAATTACAGTGCAATCAATAATGAAGCTGGTGCTGGTTTTCAATAGAGTAAAATAAGAATACAGTAAAAATTAGGATCTTGGCATCAATAACACTCCATCCACATTTAATTTATGTTAATTGCTAGCAGTGAGGAGTTTGCTTATTATGTTTAATGCTCCTGAAATAATTCAGAAATAATTTGTATATAATACTACTTTGTAATTTAAAACATTTCTATTTTCATCTTTACCTCCCAACTCAGTTTTCTTTTGGTTTAGATATTTGCTTTCAGAGAGTTTTGGTCAGAAAATCATTACTGACATCTAAATAATGTGAGAGAGGAATCAGGGTATGCGTGTCGTGGAAATAGGAGTCCTAGGATCCCAGCTGTGATGGGTGCAGGGCTTAGCTTTGTTGCAGCCCCATCTCCTAATTACACTGCCTTTTAATTTAGGTTTGGTTTTGTTCTCTTAGATTTTGAGTTTAATTGGCATTCTCACCCCCTCTATTCAATAATGGTAATAGACGCCATATTTTCCCAAGGTCTGACCTGTACTTACTTATGATACATATTTTATTTATTACAGGTTCACACACATTTTCCCCATCATTTTACTTGGGCCATGACCTATTGCAAATCATTGCATTTATAAATGAGTACCTAATTTAAAGCCTTTTCTTTCTCTATTTTTTCCATTTTTTTAAAACCGTATTAAACACTGTATAGTTTTTATAATGCTGTTGTTTCAGGCATTCAGAGTTCCTACATCAATCCCATACCACCACCAGTGTGACCTTCCCTCTGCTAATGTCCTCAGTTTCCCACCACCCCTCACACCTGCCCTCTTAGCAGGCACGAAGTAATTGAGTTTACAGTGCTTGTTGAAACACAGTGGACAGTGGAATTAGCTATTTGTTAGTTCAGTTACGTCTCAATGGTGGTCACTGTCTGAAGATTTGCTGAGCCCTTTTGGTGTTGGTTTAGCCGTCTGTGCGATTGTCGTCATTCAGTGAGCAGGTGGACTTCACCGAAGCCTCTCCCTCAGGCACTGTGCTCCTGTGGGCTGTGAAATGGGAGTGTCATGGCATACATGGCCGCGCCTTCCAGCAGCCGTGGAACTAGGATGATCTGGTGCCTCTGAGATTAGTCGTGAAGCTGTGGTGAAACTGGGCTGTGGGGTGGGGGTGGGGCCGCTAGGGCTTCAGCAGGGCAGGGGCTGGGCCGCCCCCCTCCCGAGAAGGCCCAGAGCTCTCAGCCCTGAGACCTGTGGACCTGGAAGTTTAAGCAGCATGTTTCTTCTGAAATTCATTTTTTTTTGTTCTTTTTATAGAAGTCATTCATAAAGTTCATTTAATTTACCTATTCTGAATTTTGGGCTACATCCAGGAGTGCTCAGGGTTTACTTCTGGCTCTGTGTTCAGAGGATCAGCAGTACCTTACCTCCGTACTAATCTCCTCAGCCCCTTAAAGAGCAGTTGGTCAGCTCAAGGGATTTCACATAGTGCTTCATACCTATGTAACAAGACTGTATAGGTAGACTGTAAATTGAAATATTTTAAAATGAAAAAAAATTGGCAAGACCTAAGTACTTCTGTGTAATATAAGTATGTATCAAATGATATGATGTTCACAATTGTTTCTCACATAAAATACTAAAGACAGGATGTTTCTATAGGAAAACCAACTGTATCTTTTCATTAGTGTTCCCGGGTCGGGCTGTTTTCTCTTGCAGCATGGCGCTTTCAAAAATCACTAGTCTGTTTTTGCAGAGATGTTAGTGGGTAATTATTTCCTGGCCTCCCAGCTCGGCTCAGGAGGCCCAGCCCTCCCGATTATCCACCAGCCCACCAGCCCAACCTACCAGACAGTGGTCCAAGGACCACCAGTGGTGTGGTACAGGGGTTACCCAGACCCACACAATGCTCATGACCCCCAGGGCTGCACCCTTCAATGCTCAGGAGCCTCACGGCAGCATCCTGAAGTGTTTGGGACCCCCAGGGCTGCACCCCTCAGTGCTCAGGCCCCAGGTGGCACCCCTCACCCCTCAGTGCTCAGGACCCCAGGGCTGCACCCTGTAGGCTCAGGGCCCCCACGGCTGTACTCCGAAGTTTTGACCCCCCCCCCCCACCCACCCACCCACGTGAATTTTCCACCTGCTCAGAAGCCTGTGACCATGTTCTCTTTGTGTGTGGCAGTGAGTCACGTCCTGGGTGCATGTTTGCAGTATTGCAAAGTGTATGGCAGATGCCACGGGGCCTTGGGCGGGCTCTGAGTCTTCGCTTGTTGAGGTTGTCCGGGGATGCCCAGCAGAGCCAGAGACCCTTTGGTGCTGCCTGTGACAGGTGAGAAATCCCTTTGAGAATAAGGAACTGCTCGCTTCCCTTGCTCAGTTGACGTATACTCTCTTCTTTTTTTTTCTTTTTTTCTTTTTTTTTTTTAATTTTTGGGCCACACCTGTAGGTGCTCAGGGCTTCCTCCTGGCTCTGCTCTCAGGAATCATTCCTGGTGGGACTCAGGGCAGCATGTGGATTGACAAGGAGCAAACCAGGGTTGAGCACAGGCAAGGCTAGTGCCCTGTCCATCGGCTTCTCCAGCCTGACGTGGGCTTTTCCTAGGGGTGACTTACACACCAGCCTGTGTCTGCGGCTCCTCTTCAGCCTGTAGTGCTGGGTCTGTAGGGATCTGTGGGTTCCTTGACTTGGAGATGCTTTTTCTTGCATTCTTTTTCTCTGGGGGAGGGCAAGGGTGAGGCAACACCCAGCTGTGCTCAGAGGCTGCTCCTGGCTTTGCACTCAGGATCACTCCTGGCAGTGCTCAGGGGATCATGTGGGATACCAGGGATCGAATCTGGGTTGGCTGCATGCAAGACAAATGCCCTACCCACTGTGCTATTGTTGAGGCCCTGAAGGTGCTTTTCTTGTGTGGCTGTTTTGGGTCTCTTACCTGGCAGAGGCTGGAGTGGGCCTGGGCCCTAGTGCACATACGCACATGTCCACTGCTTGGGTGCATCCCTGGCCAGTGCCAAGGACTCTTCAGGCCCCTGGCCTAGTCACACCTGCCTTCCCTGCCTGCTGTCTGCATCATGGTCACTCTCTTAAGCCTGACTTAATCCAATTATCTCACTTTATTCTCTGTGTTTAAGTGATTCAGATACTGAATGAGGGTTGAAAGAAATGTCAACAAAGGAACAAATTGAGTTTTTTGCTAGATGCTAAATGCTAGCACTGGGGGCATGGGAGAGTGGGTCCAGAATTCATCATCTGTTAGGGGCGAGGGGTGCCCATAGGAGGCAGGAGGACAGTCTCCTTGCCCTAGCAACCAAATGGCATGGTACCTCAGCCAGGTCCTCCCCAGGAGACAGCAGATGAGTGCTCTGCAAGAGGCCCCGTGTGGAGGTGGCAGCAGGCTGCCTGCAGGGACTACTGCGGGCCTGGTGCTGATGACTCTGAAGTCCTCTGCGAATTCCAACTGTTGCCCAGTGTTTCCAAAGAAGTAAAGGGGCCAGAGATATAGTACAGAGGGGGAGGTGTTTGCCTTTCATGTGTCCAACCTGGGTTCAATCCCCAGATCCCATATACTCCCCGAGCACTGCAGGAGTCATTTCTGAATGCAGAGCTAGGAGTAACCCCTGACATGACTGGCTTTGACTGCCTCCCCCCAAATTAAAAACCATAAATAAAATAACAAAGAAGGCACATCATGAGGTGGTGATGGTGGTAGGGGCGTCAGGATGTCAGCTGACCTCCCTGACCTTGTGTTTCTTTTTTGTTTATTCTTGTTTCACACCTCGCTGTGCTCAGGTCTTGCCTATGGCCCTGCTTTCAGGGCTCACTCCTGGTGGGCCCAGGGATCAAGCCCAGGCTGGCTGCGTGTAGGGCAAGTGTACCCTGCCTGCTTACTCTTGCTGCAGCCCCATCGCCTGGTGTTTCTGGGGTAGAGGTGGGTGCACCTGTTGCTCCTGATGCCCCAGGAGATGCTTCTGTGCTAGGTCGTTTGGCCTCATCTTCAGTGCACCCTGGCCATGCTGCTGAGCTCTGGGCTTGCTGGTGTTCCAACTCAGGGCACACACTTCCTGTTGCTGTGGTTCCTCCTGCAACCCGGAGGGACATTTGTCTCCTTCCTTGCTTCTCCAGGAACCTGCTCTCAGCATTGCTGAAGTGGTGCCTGGAGGAAGCTGGAGCCTTTTAGAGGTGGCTCTGTGTCATCCCAGGCAGGACGCCCCCCTGAGCCTGCAGAAACCTGAAGACATGGGGGTACAGATTTGCCTCTCACTGGTGACTTGTTTATCTTGAACAGTAGTGTCCGTGGGCATCTCCAGTGTGACCTGGAGAACCGTCAGAGCCAAACAGCACTTCCCTTCTGTCTGTCTTCATGACCGGTCCTCTGGGTGCCTGTATCGTCACAGGTGCTCTGCGGATGACACAGGTGTGTGGCTGAGAGGGAAGGGGCTCTGATTGCGTGCACATTTCCTTCTCCTTCCTGTGGACACCCGGCTTCACTCTCTGAATAAGAGGAGACGAAACAGAAACGCTGTGGTTGGGAATGTCAGTAATGCAGGAGGAAGTCGGCTCACAATGGTTCTGGGTGTAGCAGTTCCTTGCACCTCCACCCACCCACCCGTTTGTTTTTTTGGTTTTGTTTTGTTTGGGGGCCGCTCCGGAATCACTCCTGGAGAAGTTCTTTATTGTCCTGGTCGGTTTTCACCCAGAGTATAGCTTGTCCCTGACCAGTGCCCAGGCTCAGCTCTCCCCAAAGCCCTCCCCGCTGCTCCTGCCTCGGAGCCCCCACCCCTTCCTCCTGTGTGTGGGACGCCAGCTTGGCTCGCTAGGCTGCCTGTCACCCCCTGTCCTGCTGTTGGTCTCCCCTTCATGCCCCTCCCCCAGAACCCGATAGCCTCTCACCACTGTTCAGATTTCTGTCACTGGTGCCCCCTTACCAGCGGTACCCGCTCCTCTGGAAGCCGCCTCTGAACCCTCGGTGTCAGTCTGTCCCTGCCTTTATGTCCTCTCTTTGCATCTGTATTTCCTTTCCTGGTGCTGATCAGACTGGGTTCTGTGTACTGAGTTGACTGTTAGTGGATCCTTTTATGCTTTAAGCCCGTTGAGGCAGTGGCCTTCCTTTGCCTTTTTTTAATAGATTTCCATGACTTCACCTCTTGGTTTATGCATTGTTGCAGTAGCTTCTCTGTTCAGTTCATTTAACTTTTGGCTGTGAGGGACTGAAACGATAGTACAGCAGGTAGGGCATTTGCCTTGCACTGGCAGACCTGGGTTCGGTTTGGGTACCACAATATGTGATTCCTCAAGCCTTGCCAGCAGTAATCCGTGATCACTGCTGGATGTGACCCCAAAACAAAACAAAGAGCATTTGGTAGTGAACCACCTCCTGCAAAAATCTTTATGGGTACCACTAATTTCCTTAGTATACTTTTGTTTTGTTTTATTTTGCTTTTTGGGTCATACCTGGTGATGCTCAGGGGTTACTCCTGTCTCTGCACTCAGTAATCACTCCTGGAAGTGCTTGGGGAACCATAAGGGATGCCGGGGATTGAACTCGGGTCAGCCGCATGCAAGGCAAATGCCCTACCCACTGTGCTATTGCTCTGGTCCTCCTTAGTATGCATTTTACACATGGAATTACTTGCCTTCTGCTTGGGTGGTCTCCTTACATGGTCGTTGGGTGGCACACTTGCTTTCTTGCAGCCAACCCAGGTTCCATCCCTTGCAACACTGGGCCTTGCCAGGAGTAATCCCTGAGCACAGAACCAGGAATAAGCCCAGAGCACTGCTGTGTGTGGCCCAAAAAGAAGCCAAAAACACCTCCCAAAACCCCTTTTCCAAACCATTTTGAGAGAACTTATGTGTATATAGACAAAGGAAAAACCCAAAAAGGAAATTGATCTTTTTTGTTTAATGACAGTCACTTTCAGTGATTGTCTAATGGTAACTGTGAAACTCAGACGTAACAGCAGTTGCTGTATTCATCATTGTAGTCACAACCCATTGTGGCTTCTCTTTGGTATTGCAATTCAGTTTCCAGAAGTTTCATAGTATATTTAAAGCAAAGCACATTCGGTGTGTAGCTGTCCTCTGTTTGGTTTTATCCATCTCGGCTTTCTTTTTTTTTTTTTTTTGCTTTTTGGGTCACACCTGGTAATGCTCAGAGGTTACTCCTGGCTCTGCACTCAGGAATTACTCCTGGCAGTGCTCAGTGGACCATATGGTTTGCTGGGCATCAAACCTGGGACAGCCTTGTGCAAGAAAAAAGCCCTTCCATCTGTGCTATTCCCTGGCCCCGGCTTTCTTTATTTTAGAGGGAGATAGATGTTTGCCAGAACTGTATTTTAAAAGATGTATTTTCATGTGATTTTAGAGTGCAGCAGTTTGAAGTTTTCAGTGTTCTTGCCATTTTTCCTGCAGTTGTGGGTCATGGTTGGGCATGTGCATCAGCACCTGTTGGCCTTCCCCGCTCCCATTACCCTGCAGAAGGAGTGGACACACAGTGGGTGTCTTGAGGGGGGGTCATAGGGGACCATTGAGATTGGGATTCAAACTGAGCTCCCGCTGAGAATAGTTGAGGAATTCAGCTGAACTGTAGTAAGGGCAATTGCTAGTGATGGCCACTGGGGCTTCTTTCTTTCCTCCTTTCCTTCTGCTGGGCCAGCCCTGGAAAGGGTCTTCCTGGCCCCAGGGTTCTGGGTGTCACCGCTTCAGACCATTTTCCATACTGCACTTTCTCCCTCAGCAGAACTGGGTTGTTTGGTCACTGTATCACTGTCACTGTATCACTGTCATCCCATTTTTCATTGATTTGCTTGAGTGGGCGCCAGTAGCATCTTCATGTGTCCCTGTCGTGCTACTGTAGCCCGATGGCATCTGCTCGCTCCAGGAACATGAAGAACACGTTTATGTTACTGTTTTTGGTATATCAAATACGTCACAGGTTGCTTGCCAGGCTCTGCTGTGCAGGGTAAAAATAATAAATAAATAAAATAAAAATAAATAGGTAGTGTGGTCATAAATGTGGCCACACGCTCCAGGAAAAATTGTGTCGCTCTTTGCTCTCTTCCGGGGGTTGTTTGGTCACCTGAAGTTAAAGCAGCCCAGCCTGACAATGTGCTTTGGGATATTTTGTTGGAATAAGATTGGTTTTATGATAATGAGGAAGAGTAGTGGCCCTGTTGGGAAATATTGCAGAGCCCGTGTCCAGCTGGCTGTCTCAGTGCAGGCAGGTCCTCCTGTGGGCTTGCTCTGAGCTTCATCTGGCCAGAGCTCTGTCAGTAGGCCCTTACCTCCTGAGGAACCCCTGGTCAGTGCCAGGGGACAGTCATTGCTCCCACATCCCCAATGACCTGTGGCACAAAGAGAAGGCGTGTATGAAGGTGAGAGAAGTCAGGTGAAGGCGTCTGAAGGAAGGGAAGGGCATGCGTGAAGAAGAGTGAAGGTGATTCTGTTGGTGAAGGCGTGTGAAGGCAGGTACAAAGGTATGTGAAAAGGCATGTGAAGGCGTGTGTGAGGTGGAAGAAGGTATGTGAGAAGGCATGTGAAGGTGTGTGTGAGGTGGAGGAAGGTATGTGCGAAGGCATGTGAAGGTGTGTGTGAGGTGAAGGTGTGTGTGTGGTGTGAAGATGGGAAGGCATATAAAGAGGTGTGAAGGTGTGTGAGGGCGTGTGAAGGTGGATGGAGATGTGTGTGTGTGCAAAGGTGTGTGAAGGCAAGTGAAGGCGTGTGACGGTCTGAGGATAAACCAGCATGTGATGAAATGTCTGTGAGGATGAGCCATTGGGGCCTCCTGTCCATGGGAAGGGCAATCAGGGCCCCCTGGGGGCTTGCTCTGCGGTTCTTGTTCCATTGACACACACGGGGGTTCAGCTGGCCAGGAACGCTGTGCCCTTGTGCTCTTGACACCTCCTTGATTGACGTTAGTCACTCATCATGTAGCAGGAGTACAGGCATTGTGGTTCAAAAAGTAAACAGCCAACCGCGACACTTTCTCTGCCAACAAGTAAACATTTGGTTCCTAATGTTTTGCTTTGTTGAGAAGACAGGACCTGGGGGCTCCCCTCGGAGCGATGTGGGTCCTGTGGGGTTGGCCTGTGCTCCCTCCCTAGCACCTTCTCCCCAATCCTAGTGGCAGCCCTCACCCAGCCTGTGGGTGGCCCAGAAGTGGGGCATTCAGCCTCATGATGGCCAAGCAAGCACTTTTGCCCCAAACCTCTGCAGACTCCCTCCATTCACTGTCACCTGTTTCCTTACATAGTACATACTCATTTGGGGTAATCTAGTGGTGCTCCAGGCCTTGAGGCCTCCTCTCCGGAGATTTGACTTTGAAGTGTGGGTCTGGCAACACCAGCGAGCACTGGGCTACATGACAGCTATCCCAGGAAATGCTGGGGCTCGGGAACACATGGATCCAGGGGTCAGACTCCAGGCCTCTGTGTGCAAGTCTTAATCTTTTGAGCTCTCTCTGGCCTTTTGATTGACTTTTTGTATGGGAAAATCTTTGAAGTAGAATAACATGTTAAGATATCCTGCATGCTCATCAACAAGCTTTAACCTCAATCAACATTCTTCCTTTTTAATTTCATCTACCTCAATATTTTTTTAAATAAACATTTACTTGAAATACGGTATCTAGGATATTTATAAGACAAATATGGTACCATATCATTTATCACCCATGTATTAGTTTTTTAAAAGTAAAAACAAAACAGAACAAAAGTTCCATAACTTCAAGGCTTATGATAGACAAAACTTTATAGACTGTAGACAAGTGGACTAATACTACATGAATCAGAGTTGTGTGTTATTGATACACAGGTGTACATGAGACAGTGGAAGAGTGCCGAGTTGAGAATAGGTGACATTCATGTGGCCATTTTATTTTCAACAAGACTTCAGTGGGGAAGAAAAGGAGTCTGTCTTTTCAGCAGATGGGACTTGGAGAACTAGATACCTTAAAGGATCAACTGAACATCTCCTCTTAACATTCACCATCACTCAAATAGATCAGAATACGAAACTATAAAACTTGTAGAAGAAAGCTTTTGAAATCATCTAAACCAAGCTGACTCATCTTTTGAAAAATAAAGATCAGGCTGGAGAGAGAGTATAGCAGGCAGGACACTTGCCTTGAGTGTGGCTGACCCAGGTTGGCTCCCGGGCACCATGTATGGTCCCCTGAGCATTGCTAGGAGTGATCAGTGAGCACAGAGCAAGGAGTAAGCTTTGAGCACTGCCTGATGTGGCTTTCCTCACCCCCCCAAAAAAAGTTCAGCTGATTCAGAAGGGATAACTTGTACAAGTTTAATATTATTATTAAAATGGTGTTTTAAGGACGAGTAAGGAGAGGCTGCTAAAATCTCAGGGCTGGAATGAATGGAGACATTACTGGCGCCTGCTCGAGCAAATTGATGAACAGCGGGATGACAGTGATACAGTGACAGTGATTTCAGGTTCATTGTAGAGCATTTCAGGTAGCCATAGGGAAGAAAACAAGCAACTCTGAGTTTTATCCCTGAAAGATAACCCCTGATAAGGTTAAATTTTGTGTGCATACATTTTATGTAATTGAACATACATTAAACATACATTAAAAAAAGCAACATAGTCACATCATTTTGTGTATTGTCAGGATTAAATTTTTTTCCTAGAGGCTTTAGGTTTCTCATTCTTTGAGTGGCTGCCTCTTGGCGTATTTTGCTTTTTTCTTGTTCTTAAACCTATTTATATTGTTTTATAAACTGGAATTTTCATTTTTCAATTGTTTTTCCTCTGAACTTCTGAAACTCCCTTGAATCTTCCAGATCACAGTATGCCAGGGACCTGCTTAATTTTGTCCCAAAATCCCCATCATTTTTGTTTTCTTAGCCGAAAGTACAAAATGTGTTATTGATCAAACCTTCCTTCTATACTTTCAGGGCATTCCATTTTGTTCTCTCTGTCCTTTTGGGTGTTGTACTTTGCAATAGAGGTATTGAGTGGCCATCGTGTTTGATCTATAGTCTATTTTCAGCGCTTGTCTCCCATCCCCAGCGGGTCCTCAAAGGGAACACCAGGTAAAGTGTGGTTAGATTATTTTTCTTGGTGAGGTGTTCATTTCGTTGAATTCTTTTACTAAATCCTTTCATTCTCTTTTGACTTGTAGAGTCTCATTTGACAGATCTGCTGTGAATCTTAAAGGCTTTCTTTAATATATAAGTTGCCCTTTTGATCTTACTGTGTTCAGTATTCTGTGTTTATATTTGGATTCTGTCATTTTGATTATAGTGTGTCTTAGAGTCCTCCCAGTGGGGCATGACTCCTGTTGCCTGGCCCTGTGCTATCCCCTCAGCCTGCCAGAGGGCTCCAGAACCATCCAGAAAGCCCACCATTCCCTGAGTGCTGAGCAGCACGAAGCCTCGTGTTCTACTGCCTGCTCCCTTTGCTGGGGAAGCAGAAACCCAGTGGGAAGGAGGGATTCCATTTGCCTGCTGTGAAACATCCCTCTGAAGCAGCTGTGTGACAGGCATCAGGAAAGACCCACTTCTTGCCAACCCCCCATGCAAAGGTCTGTTGGACATTTCCTGCCTTTTATTCACCAGTGCTCAGGGGGTCCTGCAAAAGCCTCGATCTCTCTGTACTTCACTGCATCCTGACCCCTGGCTTTGCTTCATCAGTTTTTGAAACTACAGAGTTTGAACTAGATTCTTGAATGGCTCAGACCACTAATTTGGAGGGTTATGAATAAGCATGCAAAGAATTGCATTGCTTGTGTTGTTTCTGTGGAATTTGAGTCACAGGAAAATAATAAACAGCTATAGATAGAATGCTGATGGATCCTGTGTGCGAAGATGCTGACAGTGGACTTGGCTTCATCATGCTACTGTCCTGCAAGGGAAAGACACTTTACTTCTGCTTTTGCTTAAATTTCTAGGAGATGAGGCTGGAGAGATAGTGTGGGAGTGAGGGGCTTGCCTTGAGTGGAGCAGAGTTCAATCCCTGATACCCTCTATTGTCCCCTTTCAAGAATGGTCCTGAGCCCAAGCTTTGAGCACTGCTGGGCATGTCCCAAATCCCTCTGTCTACCCCCCCTCAAGCCCCGCCCCCAAAAGAAATTCAAGGAGACAAATGCTTCTTGTTCTGCCATATCTTCCTTTATGGGATGTGCTTTTTCGTTTGAGAGATTTGGTCTTTGATTTGTCTTACCTTTGTTTTTTTGTTTTCTGTTTGTTTGTTTGTTTTGCTTTTTGGGTCACACCCGGCGATGCACAGGGCTTACTCCTGGCTCTGCACTCAGGAATCACTCCTGATAGTGCTCAGGGGACCATTATGGGATGCTGGGAATTGAACCCGGGTTGGCTGTGTGCAAGGCAAATGCCCTACCCACTGTGCTATTGCTCCAGCCCCGATTTGTCTTATCTTTGAGGACAGATGTGTGCCTGAGAGTCGTCTGTCTGCTGTCCTGCCTCTTCAGGGAGCCGCACTTAACAGGAGACACACCGGCGAGTGAAGGTTTGGCCCTGGCGGGGAGTTGCCTCTGTAGGGTGACAGTGAGGCACACAGTCCCCCCGCCCCCGCTTTCAGCGACCTGACACAAAGGAGTCGCAGAGTCTGGAAACTAGTTGTCATGCAGGTGGAGATGCAGGGCATGGGGGATATGTAGCCTTGAGAGAGGGGGTGCTGCTGCCTTCCTGCTCAGGCCCCGGTGCCCCTGGAGAGTGCTGGCAGGGAAAGGCTGGTCATCTTCTCACATGTTCCGCTGCGCAGTTCAGTACAGAGCACAGGATTGCTGGCCGTCCTCTGTGCTCTCCCATCCATCAGGGAACGGAGCACAGGACCAAGCCTCTAGCATGACAGCCCCACTGTCCCCACAAGCACCGTGTCCCTTCCCCCCTTTCGTCTCCTGCAAGCTCGTTTCCTCCTCCTCCTCCCCCTACCCTTCGTTCTCTTCTTCCTTCCATCCCTTTCTCCTCCCCCTCCCCCTCCCTTCTCCTCCTCCCCCTCCCCCTCCCTTCTCCTCCTCCCCCTCCCCCTCCCTCCTCCTCCTCCCCCTCCTCATCCTCCCCCTCACCCCCCATCCTCATCCTCCTCCCCCTCCTCCTCCTCCTCTCCTCTCTCTCCTCCCCCCCCGCCCCCCGCCTCCATCCTGGTAATGCTCAGGGCTTACTGCACACTCAGGAATCCGTCCTGGAGATACACCTGGGACCATATGGGATGTCAGAGATCAAACCCAGGTCAGTCTTGTAAAAGACAATGGCCTTACTTGTTGCTTTACTATTTCTCTGGCCTCTCTTCTTTTTTTTCTGATCCTGAATTCCAGTTTTTAAAATTTTATTTTAATGAATTACCGTGAGATACAGTTACAGACTTACAGACTTTCATAATTATGTTTCAATTATGCAGTGTTCAAGTACCCATCCCTCGACCAGTGCCCATTCTCCACCACCAAGGTTCCCAGTATCCCTTCCATCACCCCCACCTCTTCCCACCCCCTGCCTCTGTGGCAGGCACATTCCCTCTGACTCTCTCTCTCCTTTTGGGTGTTACAGTTTTCAATTCAGGTACTAAGTGGCCATCATGTTTGGTCCATAGTCTACGTTCAGCAATCATCTCCCATCCCGAGTGAGGCCTCCAATCATCATTCACTTGGTGCTCTATCCCAGCTGCCTTTTCCCCCAGCATGTGAGGCTGGCTTCCAAGCCGTGGAGTCATCCAGCCCTTATCTCTACTATCTTTAGGTATTGGGCTGGAGCAATAGCACAGTAGGGTGTTTGCCTTGCACACAGCCAACCTGGGTTCGTTTCCTCCGCCCCTCTTTGAGAGCCTGGCAAACTACCTGTGGCGTATTTGATATGCCAAAAACAATAACAACAAGTCTCAAAAGACTTTAATGGTGCCTGCTCGAGCAAATTGATGAGCAATTGGATAAGAGTGATACAGTGATACAGTGATCCTTAGGTGTTAGTCTCCTATTGTGTTACTTTATATTCTCCTATTTATATTAGTCTCCTATTATGTTACTTTATATTCTCCTATTATGTTACTTTATATTCCACAATTGAGAGCAGTCCTTCTATGTCTGTCCCTCTCTTTCTGACTTATTTCAATTAGGATGGTACTATCCATGTACATCCACTTCTATGCAAATTTCATGATTTCATCTTTTCTAACAGCTGCATAGTATTCCAATGTGTATATGTGCCAGAGTTTCTTTAACCAGTCATCTGTTCTTGGGCACTCAGGTTTTTTCCAGATTCTGGCTGTTGTATATAGTGCTGCAGTAAGCATACAAGTGGAGATGTCATTTTTACTGTAATTTTTTTACATCTCCGGGATATATTCCGAGAAGTAGTATTGCTGGGTCAAATGGAAACTCAATTTCTAGTTTTTTTGAGAAACATCCATATTGTTTTCCAGTTGGCATTCCCACCAGCAGTGAAGGAGAGTCCCCTTATCCCCAAATCCACGCCAACACCAGTTGCTTTTGTTCTTTTGGATGTGTGCCAGGCTCTGTGGTGTGAGATGCTATCTCATTGTTGTTTTGATCTGCATCTCCCTGATGATTAGTGATGATGAGCATATTTTTATGTGCCTTTTGTCTCCGGCCCTCTTAGAATCACTCTTAACATCTGTGTTTCATCTTCATGTATTTAGTATTTCAATTCCATATCTTTGTCAATCTTTTTTCAAAGTTTTATTAAAGCATGTTTATCTTTTATTTTTATCTGTATTGCCCTTGTTCTGTTTCATTGCTGTTTTTGTTTGATTTGTAGTGGTATCAATTCTGTGCTTTAGTGCAAGGTGTTCTAGTACCACATCCACCAGCCTCCCTTCTGCTGCTTGGCTGAGTCTTTCTGGAAGCAGGAGTTGTTTTTTTATTTAAAAAAAATTTTTTTGGGGTCACACCTGGCAATAAACAGGGGTTACCTCCTGGCTTTGCACTCAGGAATTACTCCTGGCAGTGCTCGGGGGACTATATGGAATGCTGGGAATCGAACCCGGGTCGGCCGCATGCAAGGCAAATGCCCTACCGCTGTGCTGTTGCTCCAGCCCCCTAATTTTAATTTTAATTTTAATTTTTTATTATTATGTTTTGTTCTTCCACCCCTCTCGGAGAGCCCAGCAAGCTACCGAGAGTATCTCGCCCACACGGCAGAGCCTGGCAAGCTACCCATGGCGTATTTGATGTGCCAAAAACAGTAACAACAGGTCTCACAATGGAAACGTTACTGGTGCCTGCTCTGGATGACAGTGATACAGTGATTATTTTTTGAATCACAGTGAGAACAGTTACAAAGCTTTCCAGTTTAAGTCTTGGTTATACAATGATCAAACACCCATCCCTTCACCAGTGCACATGTTCGACCACCAAGAACCCCAGTGTACCCCCCCATCCCACCCTTCCCCCTGCCTATGTGGCAGATGATTTCCACTTTACTCTCTCTCCACTTTGATGACATTCAATATTTCTACAAAAGACCCACCATTATTATTTGGAATTTCCCCCAACAATCAGACCTGCTGAAAAGGCATCATTAGGTAATTTTTCTATTGCTGATTATGAAGAGTATATGATGTCATGTGGCTGTGAAACAGCTGCGCAAGTTTGGATTTCTGATATTTTAGTAATAAGTCTAGAGGGGTTTCTGTCAAAAGCCGCTGGGTTCTGAGATTGTTTTGTGTGCCTCTGGGTTCATGGCCATTCAGGAGCCAGGAGCTGTTCATGGGTGGCAACTCGGGGCCTCGTCGGGGTGGGGAGAGGGGCTGGTTCCACCCCCTCCCCCAGTGAGGCCCCTTGTGACACTGCTCTGTCTCTCTCTCTCTCTCTCTAGTTTGGGGCTGGGGCAGACGCTAGATCATTTATTTTCCAGTGTTCACTTTGCTTATCAGGAAAGGTCATGTGACCACGTGTAAGCGGCTGTGCGCTTTGGAGGAATAGTCCTGTAGCCACAATACTGAAGCTATGCTTCTAGAAGCTCATGGTCGCCGGGATTCCATCTAGAGAAGGTGGGGAGACTGCACCTGCCCCATCTGGGGGTCCCGGAGATATTGGCTGGGTGTGGGGCCCAGAGGATTCTCCAGTGTTGTGGTGCCGCCGGGTTTCCTCACTGCTGAGTGCGGCCAGATGGTGCCTGGGGCCCGGAGTTGTTTTCATTAGCTTTTCCCTACTTCATTGTTCCTCCATAGTTGGCTAGAGAGTGAGATCAGCCAGTGTCTACTCTCTCTGTCCTGAGACCTGCTTGGCACTGTCCCCTTCAGTCCCATCCCAGCGTGGCAGACTGACTCGCTGAGGATCAGTGCTCTGTTGGCCCAGAGCACAGCGTCTTCAGCCACCCATCTCCCGTGGCACTTGTGGGCTGTGTCTGATCTTGGCTGCTCTGAGTGGCACTGCAGCAAACGGGGGTGTTCATGCATCTTTTTGTGTCAGTGTTTTATGTTTGGGAGATGGATGCTGTGGAGTGGAACTGCAGGATAGTGTGGAAGTCCTGTTCTTATTTCTTATTTCTTTAAAAAAGTCCTGCAGTTTTCCACAGAGGCTGAGCCCGCAGACAGTCCTGCAGCCATCTGTGGGGGTGTTTTTATTACCGCATCCCACAAGCACTGTGTACTTCTGCCTTTTAAATACAGGCCATTTTCACCAGTGTGAGGGGATAACTCATTGGCGTTTTGATTTGCATTTTTCTGATCACCCATAATGATGCATATCCATACTGATGACACACACACCTGTTGGTCACCTGTATCTTTTTGTATTGTCTGTTGTATTCTTACATTTTTTTTTCTTTTTAGATTTTTGGGTCACACCTGGTGATGCTCTGAACTCAGAAATTATTCCTGGCAGTGCTTGGGGGCCCATGTAGGATGCCCGGGATCAAACCCGGGTCAGCTGTGTGCAAGGCAAATTCCCTACCCACTGTACTTCTCTCCAGCCCCCATATTCTTCTGGGTTTTCACAGGATTGATGTTGCATTTTGTGAGTACTTTTATATGCCTTGGATATAGTCCCTTGTTAGATATATGATGTACTTTCTTTCCATTCAGTAAGGTAGATGTCTTTTTTATTTCACCCATAGTTTCATTCACTGTACAGAAAATGTTAGTTTGAGTGGTTCCATTTCTTTGGTGGCTTTTTTTTTTTTTTACCCCTCCCGCCTTTCCCCCCAGCCAAGGTAAACTTGCTTTGATGCTGAATCATTGAAAACACCTTGAAATGAACATGAGGGGGAGTTTTACCATTACTTTTCTTGATGTGTCTCATGGATTTAAAAGTGAGATCGGAGGGTCTTTAACATCCAAAGGTCTTTAAACCAATTTAAATGAATTTTATGTATGGTGTGAGGTAGGGTTCCAATTTTGGCTTTTTCCATTTGACTAGCTAATTTTCCCATCACCGTTTGAAGAGACTTTTTTCCTCTACTTTGGGTCCTTTGCTGTGAATGAACTCCCCATGTATCTGAAGGTTAACTTCTGGGTTCTCGGTTCTTTTCCATTGGTCAACAAGTCTTTTTTTCTGAACCACACTGTTCTTTATTACTGTAGCTTTGTGCTATAGGTTAAAAGCAGGGAATGAGGGGCTGGAGCAATAGCACAGCAGGTAGGGAGTTTGCCTTGCATGCAGCTGACCTGGGTTTGATTCCCAGTATCCCATATGGCCCCCTGAGCACCACCAGGGGTAATTCCTGAGTGCAGAGCCAGGAGTGACCCCTGTGCATCATCAGGTGTGACCCAAAAAGCAAAAAAAAGCAGGGAACATAATGCCTCCCATCTTTTTTTCCTGAGAATTTCTTTGGGTTTTCAAGGAGTTTTGTAGTTCCATTTGTTCTCTGTATTTTTTTTTTTTAGCAGGGGGCGGGAGTCATACCTGGTGATGCTCAGGGGTTATTCATGGCTCTGCACTCAGAAATTAATCCTGGAAGTGCTTGGTGGGACCATGTGGGATGCCAGGATCAAACCTGGGTCGGCAACGTCCAAGGCAAATCCCCCTACCCACTGTACTATCACTCTAGCCCCTTTTTCTCTGTCTTTGAAGATTTTGTTGAAATTTTGGTAGATTTAATCCCACTTCTTCGTTTCATTCTTTAATGATTTGTACAAATTTAATGGCAAGATAAGAAAAAAATCACATTGGAGCCAGTGTGAAACTAGAGCAAGTAGGACACTTGCCATGCATGCAGCTGATCCAGATTCAATCCCCAGCATCCTATGTGCTTCGCCCCTAAGTAAATTTGTTACAGCCTAACAGTTATTCCCAATTTTCCTAGGGAATGAGTGAAGGAGAGAGAACTTGGACCCTCTAAAATACACATCTGCATAAAGATTGTTTGTTGTTGGATCCATCACTTGAGGCTGACTTCAGTGGCATTTGGTATACTTGCTAGTTTTTCAAGTATTACCAGGATTTTATCCATACCATTTTCATCATTGCCAAAAACAGCCTCTTCATTACCCACTGACCTCTCCATTCTCTCTCTCCTCTGGTTCCTGGCAATACTCTCCTTTTCTCTTTGTGAATTTGTGCCCTCTGAACACTTCATATACATGGATCCTAAGATATGTGCCATTTGTGACTGCCTTGGTCAAAACCTGGCACTTTCAAAGTTCATCTGTATTATGGTGTGTCAGTACTTCATATGGCTAATATTCTGTTGTATAGATCTACCGTATTGGAGAGTTTTCCACACTTTATAAATGCACAGAGCCATGGATGTCTCATACGTGGGCTAAAGGAAATACTGACAGTGAGAGGAGACGTAGTACAGAGGGTAGGATGCATGCCTTGCGTGCAGTAGGCCTGGCTTGGCTCCCTGACACTGTGGTCCCCTAAACCCTGCCAGGAGTCATCCCTAAGCACAGAGACAAGAGGAAGCTGAGCACCACGGGTTGTGGCCCAAACACAAATAAACAAAAAAAGAAAGGTAAAGAATAACTGACATTTCAGAAAGTAAACAAGGAACCTCCCAACCTAAAGTGAAAGGGATACCCTTTAAAGCCAACCCTGCCTGGGCAGTCACGTGCGCCAGGACTTCCTGTATGGCCTTTCAGACACTGTCCCACCCCTTTTCCTGGAAGCCCAGGTCTGGCCTGTGGAGCACTGTCCATGGGGGTTGAGTTTAGCCAACATTGGTTTTCGCTTTTCTCAGGTATTCCCTCACGCACACTGTTGACAGACTCATCGGTGAGGAATCAGGACAGCTGTTCTCTCTTAGTGGAGAATGAGTCCAGTGGGAATTGTGACTCCCTGGTCTGGTGAACAGTGACCAGCAACTCAGGCCAGCGTCCCTGCATCCCCATCTCTGTGGCTTCGGCCAGCACCTGCTTCACTTGTTTCTACAGGCAGTTAGGGCCCCTGGAGAGCCTGTGGTGAGAACTTAAGTTTCTCCGCCACTCGAATGTGACCTTGAGAGCAGAGGGACTTTTCATATGGTTTGTCACTTCTGTGTACTTTAAAACCACATCACCGTCTCACACTGTTGTTTAGTAATAGCATCGAACAAAAAATGTTACCACCAAGATCTGGAAGCCACTGACTTAAAAACGTTTTGGGGCCACATCTGGTGATGCTCAAGGCTTACCCCTGGCTCTGTTCTCAGAAATCACTCGTGGATGGGCTGTCACTATGGCTCTGCCCCAAAGTTTCTATAACTTCTGTCACTAGTACTGTCATCCCGTTGCTCATTGATTTGCTTGAGCGGGCACCAGTAACGTCTCCATGGTGAAACTTGTTGTTACTGGTTTTGGCATATCAAATACGCCATAGGTAGCTTGCTAGGCTCTGCCGTGTGGGTGGGATACTCTCAGTAGCTTGCCAGGCTCTCTGAGAGGGACAGAGGAATCTAACCCGGGTCGGCCACATGCAAGGCAAACGCCCTACCTGCTGTGCTATCAGTTAGGGCATTTGCCTTGCATGGGGTTGACCCGGGTTAGATTCCCAGCATCCCACATGGTCCCCTGAGCACCGCCAGGAGTAGTTCCTGAGTGCAGAGTCAGGAGTAACCCCTGAGCATCGCTGGGTGTACCCCCCCCCAAAAAAAGCAAAAAAACCCCACCTCAACTGAATATAATACTTATTCTTTTATAACTTAACTGCAGTTTTTCTTGATTTATCCATGTTGAAAAAAATAGTAGCCAGCCAGAAAGTGGAGTCCCTGCACCCCTGTCCCTTACAACCACTGTCCTAAATTAGCTTTTTTGTTCATATTTTGTATTTACTATACTATAACCATCTACAGTGCTTTTTCATGAGTTTGGGTTGGTTTTTTTTTTTAAACTCTACACAATATAACTTTGTAGACTGCTTTTTTCCGTTCAGCCTTATTTCTGAGATTCATTCATGTAGATGGGTGAAACTCTAGTTCATATTAATGAATGGCATTGCATTGTGTGACTGGTCGCCATTCTCGGCCCTCTCCCACTGGAGACCTTTCCAGTGGTTTCCAGTTCTCCATAAAAGTAGAAGTGCAGTGGGGGCATGAGGAAGGCCTTCAGTGCATGAACCAATATGTGGAATTTTAAAGTCATAGGATCTGAGTATCTCTGACTTCGTTAGATGTCAGTGTCTCCTGTGCTGATTATTTCCAGTTAGCCACAGGTCGCAGTGGTTGCCAACAGTTGGTAGTGCTGGGTTGTTGTTATTATTGTCATTCAATATTTTACTAAAAAATTTGGAGGACTCCCAAATGATGCTCAAGAGATCCATGGGAAGCTCCTGTGTTTCTCGGCCAGGAGGCTGTGGTTCAGTTCTGGGACTAAGGATATGGTGCTGCCTAAGAAAATGATGGCTGGAAGAATCAGTCGGGGTGGGAGATGTGTGCCGAAAGTAGATAATAGAGCAAACATGATGACCTCTCGGTGTCTGTGTTGCAAGCCATAATGTCCAAAAGTAGAGAGAGAGTATGGGGAATATTGTCTGCCGTGGAGGCAGGGGGAGGGTGGGAAAGGAGGGGGTAGACTGGGGATATTGGTGGTGGGGAATGTGCACTGGTGAGGGATGGGTGTTTGATCATTGTGTGATTGTAACCCAAACATGAAAGCTTGTAACTATCTCACTGTGATTCAATACAATTAAAAAAAAAAAAAAAAGGATACCGTGCTGCGGTCCCCGGCGTCTGCAGGGCTGTGCTCCTGCACTCCGCTGTCTCCGAGCCGAGTTCCTGACCGTCTCAGCCTCCTGAATTGGACGTGATCTTATTGTTCAAACCGTGTGACTGCTAGTGACATTGGATTGTCTTTAACTACTTGGGCTTTGAATTCTGACTTTATCCGTGCCCTGTGAACCTGGGGAATGATTACTTGTTTCCACTCGTCACTGTGTGTTCGTGAAACATGAGGACATGTATTTCACAGTTGTTTTGAGAACTGTTCTGTTCTGCCTCAGTCTCCAGCATTTTACCTAGAACTTTGACCCACCCCACCCTCTACAGAAGCTCCAACAGCAGAGCCCCTGGAGAAATGAGAGGGTCTGGAGGGACACATGTGGGTGTGGGGACACTGGAACCTGGGAGGACATGTGCGTGGCCATGGAGACACAGAGGCCTGTGAGGACACGTGTGGATGTGGGGATACTGACGACGTGTGAGGATAGGTGTGTATGGATGTGGGGACACAGAGGGCCTGTGAGGACTCGCGTGTGTGGATGTGGGGACGCAGGAACCTGGGGGAACACATGTGACGATGTGGGGATACAGAGGGCCTGTGAGGACACTGTGTGTGGATATGGGGACACAGGAACCTGGGAGAACATATGTGTGGATGTGGGGATACAGAGGGCCTGTGAGGACACAGTGTGAGGATGTGGGGACACAGGAACCTGGGAGCACACGTGGTGTGGGTGTGGGGACACAGAGAGTCTGTCAGGCAAGGGTCTCACTGATCTCAGAGATCGCTGCTCTCTGGCGTCTGCCTTGTCAGACTCAGCCTTTAGCCTGGCCTCTAGTTTGTTGCCACTCCCAGATCCAGCTCCTCCTCCACAGTGAAGAGCAGCTTGTCTGAGCCATGAGCGTGGCTGAGCCCAGAGCACTGGTGAGCTGGGTTGGCTGACGGACACCGTGCACATGTGCTGGGACCCCCTGCCAGCAACCCCGTGTCCGGGGGCTCCCGCAGTCGGCTTCCTCTTGTGGGCCAGCTCAGCAGCTCCAGCCCTTCTGGAGCCTCTTGGTCCCTCAGCCACTTTCTGCAAGGCACGGCTCACGCTCTTGCTCCTGCTCCTGCCTAGACCTTGCCCAGACTGAGGCATGACCTGCTGTGCCATCCCACCCGCTCCCCATGCCACACACATTCTGCTGTATTTATTATTTCTCATCCCCCCCCCGACCCGTTATCACATTCTTTTGTTTTTTTGGACCATGCTCAGCAGTGCTCAGGGATCACTTCTTGGTGAGCTTGGGGGTCTGTGGGATGCCGGAGATTGAACTGGGATCAGCTGCTTTCAGACCAGTGCCCTCCCTACTGTGCCATGGCTCCTCCTTACCATCCTGCATGTGTGGTTGCTTTGCCTTGTTCAGCCTGTAAGTGCAGCATCTTCAGTCCTGCAGGCCAGTCCCCCTGTTGCATGGGCACCGTGCCTGGAGCATGGAGCGTGCTCAGTGAACACATTTCTCAAGTGAAGAGTGCAAGTCAGTGTCCGGTAGGTGCGAACAATATATGAGCTGAGGTCATCAGAGTGGTGTCAGTTTGATGACAACACAACCAGGGCATTCTAATACAGGGAGACCGAGAGATCGTTCTCCTGGGTTGGATTTTGGGGTGACAGGTAGAGCTTCTGGAAGGGCTCCGTGGAAATGAGTGATAAGAACGACTTGAGCTGAATCTACGTAAGTCCGAGGATGTTTGTCAGGCAGGAATTTGGCTGACGTGAGCCACAACGTCAGGATCTAAGCCTCACGACAGCCTTCTGCAATGCAGTTTAGAGTGTCTTGTGCCGTGTTTGCAGCCCAGGTGGTGGGTTCAAGCTCACGCACAGAAGCCAGGGCTGCTGGGTAAAAGCAGCTAAGCTGAGGCCCAGGAGTGTAGAGTGATTGAGCACTTGAATTCAGCTGTGGTTTGTACGTGGGTGTGTGGAGGCAAGGCTGTTTTAATAAAAACTTTATTTTCTGGGTATAGACATTCTTCAAGCTCATTATAGAAAATATGGGGAATGAATGGAAAATGAGAATAAACTGACTATACTAAACAGTCCTAGACCCTCAGCTTGTTTCTTTGGCTTCCTGTTGTATTAATGTCGTCATTAATAAGCAGTCAGGTGGAGAAGGCGGGAGATGGAGCTGTGTACTCTGATCCTTTCTGAAACTGCAGGGCGAGTTCCTTTTAACCCTTTCCCTTAAATACAGAAAAACTGATTTTGGGTAAACCCTTATCCAAACCAGCTGGTTCATCTGTCTCTGAGTCTCATCCACCTGTCCCTACTGGACACCCGTCCTCTGGCTGTAGGTGTCTAAACTGACACAGCCACCCCAGGGCTGCTTGGCTGGGCCTGATCGAAGTCTCCTCTCAGCAGAAGGACGAGTCTTGTGGCTCCTGTGGGTCCTGTGAAGGGTCGTCAGATGCTGGGCTGAGTCCTTAGTGCTCAGACATTTCTTGAATAACTTTATTCTCTCTAGAAAAAAACTGAAGACGGAGAAGTATGTTTGACTTCTGAACTTAGAAATGCTGTCTTTTTTGCCTTATTGGGTACAGCAGAAATTTTAATGCAACATTTTATTTAATATTAACTTAATGAAATGAGCACAGTTTCATTTTGACACAAAAAAAGTTTGTAGCACCACTTTGCTTTCACAATGTATCTCTGATGATTTCACTATAGGCAAAAATGAAATTTAAAAAATCTGCTAGAAGCACAATGCCCAAAAGGAGAGAGAGAGAAAGTAAGAGAGAGAGTCAGAGACAGAGAGAAGAAAAGTTTCTGCCATAGAGGCAGCTTTTGTGCTGAAAAAGGCTCGCAACCTTCCCGTCATGTCAGAGCCCCTGCTCGGCACTCTCGCGCTGGCTGCAGAGCACCGGCTTCTGTCGAGCACCCTGGGCCTGGCTCCGTCCTGACAGGGAGGCGTTGAGTGTCCTGGGGAAGTAGATGTTGTTTGAGAAACTTTGTGAAGCAGAGCACAGGATCATTTTCCATACTTATGTGCTTATGTGTGTTTGTTAATGCTTGTCTTTGAGAAAAGCTGGGGGAGAAGAGATGGTCCAGAAGGTAGGATGGTTGCCTTGCCTGCGGCTGGTTCAGTCCCCAGCATCCCATATGGCCTCCTCAGCGTTGCGGGTGTGGCTCCAAAACAAAAACCACACAAATTTTGAAGCAGACTGTACTATTTTTTAAAACTCATGTTTTGGTTTTGGAGCCACACCTGGCAGTGTCCATGGCTTACACCTGACTCTGTGCTCAGAGATCACTCAGAGCCTGTAGTTCCCCTGAGTACCAAGCAGTGCAGCACCATTTTGTAATTTGCAGTTTGTAATACTTTATTGTGGTGGGTTTTCCCCAGGGTTAGTCACTGCAATGGTGGAGGTGCTCTGGGAGTGTCCGTGGGGCCTCAGACGTGTGAGAGACAGGCTCTTTGTTCCCCAGCCCCCACTTTCTCTGCACACTTTACAGCCTGGGTGCTGTGGATTTATGATTTATTTTCCCGGTCTTGGGGCTCCACCTGGCTGTACTTAGGGGTCCCTTCCCACAGGCTCAGGGGCCCTCTGTGGCCCTGGCTCTCAGGTGCTGTGGGTCCAGCGGACTTATCAGCTTTCACTCCCGGGTGGCAGTGCCAGTCCTGCCCTGTGTGCAGTGGTGACTCTGAGGGTCACTGGCGCTCCCACACTCTTTGTCAGCCATAGGTTAGCCCATGTCAGTCTTATGAGAGGTGGGGCAGCAGCTCTCGTGTCCCGCTGTAGGCTGGCAACTGGTGCAGGAGCCCTGTAGTGTTGGCAGAGACGGAGTGAATGAGTGCTGGAGTGACACATGCCACCCAGGGATGTGTCTACAGTGTCATCGTCACCAGGACCTTCCTCCCTGGGATCCTCGAGGCTTTAGTCTCCCTGGCCCTGCCCGGAGTTTGCTCTCCTCTCAGCGCCACTCTGAGGAGTACCTGCTGCTGGGGCTGGCACCTCCATCTTCCCTTTAGAGCTGGCGCGCCGGGGCGTCTCTCCCCTCCATCTCACGTATCGAAAGACGGACACCAGAGCCAGTGCCCTCAGTCCTGCATCGTTGGTGAGGACATGGCTCTGGTGGCATCAGGAAAAAGCAGCCATGCTTTTTGGAAAGAGGGTATGTCCATGGAGTCAGGGTCAGCGTAGGAAGCTGCCATTCTTGTATGTAGAGAGATGTGCACGGTGTAGGCCCATGCAGCTGAGCCTGGTTCCATCCCTGCATATGCTCCTGAGAGCTCCTCCGGGTTGACCTGAGTGAACAGAAATGTCACAGCTGCAGGATCCCTGAGAGCATGTCCTGCCGCCTCCCCAACACAAGTTCTCACTGAGGATCGCTGGCATGGGATCACTGGCACTGGGATCATTTTACATTGGGGATCACTCAACCCTAATGATCATGGTACTGAGGATCACTCAGCACTGAGGAATCACTCATCACTGGGGGACCACTTGGCACTGGGAATCTCTCAATACTGGCGGATCACTCGACACTGGGGCATCACTATATACTGGAGATCTCTCGATATTGGGGGATCTCTCGGTACTGGGGGGTCACTCGACACTGGGGGATCACTGTACTGGGGATTACTCGACACTAGAGATTTCTCGACACTGGGGATCACTCAACACTGGGGATCACACATCACTGGAGATCAATCGATACTGGTGATCACTCGGCACTGAGGGATCACTACTGAGGATCACTCAACACTAGAGGTCACTGGCACTGGGTATTACTCAGCATTGGGGGATCACTATGTTGTGAGGATCATGTGACACTAGGAATCTCGATACTGGGGGATCACTATGTACTAAGGGTCACTCAGCACTGGGGATTGCTTTGTTTTGGCGATCTCTGGACACTGGGGGATCACTCGACACTGGGAATCACTCAACATTGGGGATCACTCGACACTGAAGATCACTCAGAACTGGGGATCACTCGGCCCTGGGGATCAATCAGCATTGGGGATCACTCGACACCAGAGATCACTCGGCACTAGAGATCAATCAAAACTAGGGATCACTCAGCATTGGACATCACTCAGCAGTGGGGATCACTCAATATGGGGATCAATCAGCCCTGGTGATCAATAAGCACTGGGGATCACTCAGGATTGGAGATCACTAGGCACTGAAGATCACTTGGCACTGGGGATCAATCTGCACTGGGAATCACTTGTCATGGGATCACTCAGCACTGGGGATCACTCAGCACTGGGGATCACTTGACACTCGGGGATCACTAGTCATCACAGGCAGGTCGTGAGCCCAGACACATACAGCATAGAGTTCATACAGTTGGGAATGATTTGCTTTTTTTTTATCTTGACCAGCTCTGAGGTATGTGTAGTGGGGTGTCTTCCGGGTGCCTCTGCAGAGATGCAGTCACTGGGGAGGACTGTGGACAGCCAGGGCCCCCTCCATGCCTGGGTGTGTCTGCAGGTTGATTGGAGACATGGGGTTTATTCATGTTTCTGGTGTCCAGAGTCAGGCGGGCACAAGTCTATCTGTAGTCTCCTGCGGCTCTGTCTTTCTTTGGTTACAGTCAAGGACTTTTAAAGCAGTTCTTTTTTTGGGAGGTGGGGGTAGGGGGAGGGGAGAAAGGGATTTGGAACCACTCTGTGAGTGCTCAGGACTGTCTCTGACTCTGTACTCATGAATTATTCCTGGTGCTGGTCAGCGGACCATTTGGGATGCCAGGGATTGAATATGGGTTGGCCACATGCAAGGCAAATGCCCTCCCTGCTGTACTATTGCTCTGCCCCCAAGTATTCAGATCTTGATGTCTTGGATGCTCAGTAAACCGAGTTGGCATTTATGAGTGCATATGTATCTACACACGTATGTGTAAGCATGTGTGCATATGTATTTACGTGTGTATATATAATGAGTGAGTGTGCACATGGGTAAGGCTTGTGCATGTTTAATATATCTGTGTCTGTGTGTATGTAAGTTTATGTGTGTATATGAATGAATGTATGCCTGGTTACATTTGTGTGTTTGGTGTGTACACATATGTATATGTGTGAGGATGACCATGTGTGGTATGTGTGTAGAAGTGTGTATGTGTCTGGAGTTGGCACTTTAGCAGATGTCCCCTGTCACAGAGGTCAGTTGGCCATTCCTTCACAGGATACAGGAGGAGAACTTGTCTCTGATCAGACTGATGAAATGGTAGCGTTTGAGGGCTGTGGTCAGGGTCTCCGCTGTTCAGCTCTGCTTTGGTTTCTAGTCTTTGGACTGTGCCTGGCAGTACTGAGGATCACTGCTGTGCTGCCGTGGGGACCGTGTGGTGTCAGGGGTGGGCCTGTGGCTCCTGCCTGTACAGTATGTGTGCCATCTGCTGAGGTAACGTTCACCCCAGTGACATGTTCTAAGTGGGTACCCAGGACCCCAGATGGCCTCTCATTTTCTCCAAGCCACTGACGGTTCCTTCCATGACACAAGAATGGCCCAGAGAGGGTGGAATCTGTCTCCCATGGCACAGGCATGGCAGGGAGGGGTGAATCCACACAGTGAGCAGGGGAAGATCGAGATGTTACTGTGAACCTCTCTGTCGCCCTTTGCTCTGGAGATCATGTATCTTCCCTGTGTCCAGGAGCTGTTCATGACTGTCCCCAGAATGTCCCTCTGCAGCCCTCTTCCCTACCTGTTCCCCCACCATCCTGCTGTCCGTGGTGTCCTCTGCCTCCTCTGGACTCCTGCCTGTTCCGTGCTCTCCCACTGTCAGCACTGCAGATGAGCAGCCTGCCTGGCCCCTGCTAGCAGGACGGCCTGACACCCTGGAGCAGTGCTCAGTGCGCCCAGTAGCGGGCTACCCTGGAGACTGCATCAGGTGACGAGAGTGACGTGGAGGGAGTCTGTCCCTGCAAATAAAGCAGGGAGAGACGCAGACATGGACGTCTTCTGAGGGTCACAGGACCCACGAAGGAGGAGCCACAGTGCTTGGGACCCTCCACAGGGTCCCAGCTGGCGGTGGCAGGGGGCGGGCACTGACAGCCCCGCTGAGATGAGCCGTGCTTCCCCTCCAGGAGATGGCGGGCCGGGCACTCAAGCAGACAGGCAGCCGGAGCATCGAGGCCGCCCTGGAGTACATCAGCAAGATGAGCTACCTGGACCCCAGGAACGAGCAGATCGTGAGGGTCATCAAGCAGACCTCCCCAGGTGAGCCACAGTGCCAGTAGTGTGGGCATGCTGGAGAGAGAGATGGGGGGGAGAGAGAGCGAGGGAGAGAGAGAGAAAGAGAGAGGGCGAGGGAGAGAGCGAGAGAGTGAGAGAGCAAGAGCAAGCGAGAGCAACAATGAGAGAGAGCTCGAGAGAGAGGAAGCAAGAGAGAGGGAGTGAGAGCGTAGTGTGCTGGAGGTGCTCTGGGCATGAGGCCCCGAGTCCTGTCCCCGTCTTGTCCCCACATGCAACACAGAGCCATGTGCCAGCCACTCCTCCAACCTCAAAGCTTGACAGGGGAGGCCCCTACAGGAAATCCAGAAGACAAAGCTGGCCAGGGAGAAGACTCGAGTCGGCACCTGCTCTGAACCGTGTGCTTCCCGGCACCCCAGGGAGTGATCCCCAACTACAGAGCCAGGAGCAGTGCCCAGAGATAAACTTACAGACAGCAGAAGCTGATTCTTAGAGAACCAGAGCTGAGGAGAAGCAGCCACTCTTGCACAAAGGAGCTATGGGCCCGGGGCCCAGGTTGTCCTATGGGTGGTACCTTGTCCCGCTCTCCTGGATAGATAGGACAGGTGCGCAGGGCTTAGCGGGTTTCCAGCCCTTGTTAAAAACAACCCGGTGCTTCTTACCCGGGATCTCTGTGTACTTGTTTGATCTTTGTGCGCTTGTTCTGTTTCGTGAAAGACTGAAAGGTCCACTGATGTCAGCATCATGCACCCCGCAAAGTGAAAATGCCCTTTCTCACTTTCTTTCTCTTGGGGCTCTTCGGGGCTCCCGGAAAGGCTTATGCTGTTGGTTTCTGAGAGGGTTCTGGGGCATGTCTCTGGGCACCAGGCCCTACTCGTGGCAGATGCTCCCAGCCCTGAGGTGCTGGAGAGGGCAGGAGCCTCTCAAGTGCTCGTCCTGCCTGCTGTGAATGTCCCTCTGTGCCCCTGAGGTGATGGGACCATGTGTGGCATCTGAGGACTTCACAGTACATATTTAGGACAAAGGGGATTTCCCCCATCTTATAGGTAACAGTATATCCAACCTGTTTCTTCTCCATGGCGAGTTAATCCCCAGCTTTATTCCTGCTGTCAGAGGGTGTGACTCTCAGGCTGCTCCGAGGAGAGGAGAGCAGGCATCCACTACCCCGCTCTAAGTCACAGAGGCCCCTGGTCTCGGGTCCCTCCCAGCATCCCAGGGTTTCTCCAACTGTCCCCAGCATCCTGGGCCTGCTCTCGAACCCAGGATCAGCAGCTGCAGCCAGGTTGTGCCGGCGAGTGTGTGTCTGGCATTGATTGGGGTGGTGGGAGGCCCCAGAGCTGGGCCACGGGGCTCAGACACTGACAATTTCTTGTTCTCCTGCAGGAAAGGGGCCGGCGCCAAGCACAGTGCCGCCGCGTGCCAGCTTCGAAGGGACTGGGGAGCCCTTCCCCGCCTTCCAGCACCTGAGTGCAGGAGTGTACGAGGGCCCCGGGCCCCTGGAGGAGGTGCCCCGGCAGTACATGGACTTCGTCTTCACGGGAGTTGGCCCCCACAGCCTGCCCGGAGCCCACTCGCACCCGCCCAAGGGCTACCCTGTGGGCATGGAGGCGGCGGGCCTGGGCTTCCCTGTGGGCGGCTCCGGGGGCGCGGCCCTGCCCCTGCCTGCGCCCCTCTACCGGCCCCATGTGCCACTGGCCTACGGCGTGCAGCGCAGCCCCTCCTTCCAGAGCAAGGCCCCCGAGACCCCCGGCTACGCCCTGCCACTGGGCTCAGCCCATGGCTTCCCACCCACGGCGCCCGCAGCGGGGCTCTACACGCCACACCCACCGCACCCGCACCACAAGCCACATCAGCTGCACGTGGTGGGCTCCCGGGGCCCGGTGTTCGCCGGGGACAGCCCCCCACAGAGCCTGCTGGCACCCTCCAGGAATAGCCTCAACGTGGACCTGTACGAGCTGAACGGCCCCCCCGGGCAGCAGTGGCCAGCTGCCACCCTGTCCCGCCGGGACTCGCTGCAGAAGCCCGGCCTGGAGGCGCCCCCACGCCCGCACACCAGCTTCCGGCCCGACGGGCCCGTGCCCAGCAGGACCAACTCCTTCAACAGCCACCAGCCGTCAGCAGCGCCCGGGCGGGCAGCGGTGCCCAGCAAGGCGGAGCCAGCCCTGCCCACCCCCAACACCATCACGGCCGTCACAGCCGCCCACATCCTGCACCCCGTCAAGAGCGTGCGCGTCCTGCGTCCAGAGCCCCAGACAGCAGTGGGCCCCTCGCACCCCGCCTGGGTGCCGGCGCCCGGGGTAGACGGCCTGGACGCCAAGGAGGAACCCCCGGTGCCCCTGGGCGTGGCCAGCACCTACTCACTGGACGCCGAGTACGGCGGCCCTGGGCCTGAGATGCGGTGCCCGCCGCCGCCCTACCCCCGGCATCTGCTGCTGCAGGGCACGTCAGAGCAGCTCGATGTGGACAGCCTGTGTGTGAGCCTGGAGCAGGGCCTCCGGGGAGGCCAGGCCGCAGAGCCTGGCGGTGACAAGAGCCACAAGAGCACCAAGGCAGACAAGGGGGGCAAAGACAAGAAGCAGATCCAGACATCCCCGGTGCCTGTGCGCAGGAGCGGCAGGGACGAGGAGAAGCGCGAGTCGCGCATCAAGAGCTACTCCCCCTTCGCCTTCAAGTTCTTCATGGAGCAGCACGTGGAGAACGTCCTGAAGACCTACCAGCAGAAAGTCGGCCGCCGGCTGCAGCTGGAGCAGGAGATGGCCAAAGTAATCGCTTCTCACGCCCCTCCACCACTCCCTGCAGCTGAGCAGAGCCCCGGGTCTCCAGGGGCTCATCCTCTCCTGGGTCCCTGGGTTGGCGATCGCCACGAGCATGGCGAGTCCTCATGATACAGGCCACACCCTTAATCCTAACAGATGCCACGGGTTTACTCACTAGTCAGACTTGAGGGGCAAGCGGGGAGATCGTTTGGGCTCATGGGATTTGTGAAATTCTATTCAATAGTGCACCATGTTCTTCCTCTCTGAGTGCTCAGTGACGTTTCAGACCTGTCTGCAACTGGGGAGGTGGCTCAGGTATGGGCCATACGCCTGCCTACACGTGTGGCACCTGGCTGCCTGCTGCCCTGCTCAGGTGGCTCTCTACAAAACAGTTCCAAAAATAAATGGAAAATTAATATGGCCTGGTTGATCTTAAACTGCTAAAAAAAAGTAATTATTAATGAAGTCATTTAAAGTACTGTAGGGTTTCTTGTTTGGGGGCCATCCCCACGGTGCTTAGGGGTACTCCTGGCTCTGAGCTCAGACTAACTCCTGCTGGGGCTCAAGGGATCCTATGTGGTCCCGAGGATTGAACCTGGGCTGGTCGCATGCAGGACAAGTGCCTTTATCCCTGTATTGTTTCCCCAGCCCTCTTACAGTCAATTAAATGCATACGGCGTGGTTTCAAATTCTAAAACCCACTCATGCTGCTTTCCTGTTGTCACTGACTTTTTCCTGTTTTCTTTGAACTTTTTCTCAGAGCTAGTACAGTTTTAGATTAAGAACCCAACAAGGAGGGCCTGGAGAAATAGTACAGCGGGTAGGGCGTTTGCCTTGCACGCGGCTGACCCGGGTTCGATTCCCAGCATCCCATATGGTCCAGGGGTGATTCCTGAGTGCAGAGCCAGGATTAACCCCTGTGCATTGCCAGGTGTGACCCATAAAGAAAAAAAAAACAAATGAACTGATCTTGAGATACAATTCTAAGAAATTCCTGATTTATTAAAAAAAAAAACAACTCAATGAGGGGCTGGAGCAATAGTACAGCAGATAGGGCATTTGCCTTGCACGCGGCCGACCTGGGTTCAATTCCCAGCATCCCATATGGTCCCCCGAGCACTGTGAGGAGTAATTCCTGAGTGCAGAGCCAGGAGTAACCTCTGAGCATAGCCGGGTGTGACCCAAAAAGCCAAAAACAAAAAAAGGAATCCAACGGTAGGTCCGTGAGAACTCTTGGGCAGGCACAGACCCTGGCACCTGCCCTCAGTACCCAGTGAGACACAGGGACACTGCTGATGGGGCCCCAGCTGAGCACTGCAGCCACTCATGCAGACAGAACCAGAGTGTAGACACTGCTGCCACTTATGTAGACAGACACTGCAGCCACGCATGCAGTCCCTGCTTTGCTCATTGTAACAACGAATAGAATGGTGGGTAGAACAAATGAAAATAAATAAGTGTTAAAGTATTATATTGTTCTTAAGGGAATTTTCTGATTTCCATTTTCACAGGTTATTTGGTCCTTTCTTGATGTAGCATTATTATGTATATTAGTTTTAGGTATGAGATAGAATCCAGTATGTCAGTACTCCACATTCTGCTCAATAGCAATAGCAAGTGTCTTAGTTTTCACAGATTTTTGTGTGTTTTGGTTTGGTGGGCCGCACTTGATACTTGCTGAGGACTTACTCCTGGTTCTGTGCTCAGGGATTACTCCCAGCAAGCCTCAGGCATTATATGTATTGCCTGAGATCTAATGGGCGTGGTTGCATGTGAGGCCAGTGCTTTAATTCCTGTTCTGTCTTTTTGACCCCATGATTTTTTTTTTTTTTGGTCTTTCTGGGTCACACTGGACAATGCTCAGGGGTTACTCCTGGCTCTGCACTCAGGAATTACTCCTCGTAGTGCTTGGGTGACCATATGGGATGCCAGGGATTGAACTTGGCATGGCCAGGTACAGTCAAACACCTTCCCCGCTGTGCCATCACTCCGGCCCCTGGCTCCACAAATTTTTATGAAAGCGGTTTTCCTTTTGATTTTAGGTCCAAAAATCTTATAAGGAAAGAACTCTTTTTTTTTTTTTTGTCTTTATCTTTTTGCCTTCTTTGGATTATGGATTTGTGTCTGGATGGAGACAAAGAACAGAGCCAGTTTCTGGATGGCATCTAGTTTGTCGGGGGCATGCCTCCTGCTCTCGGGCCTCAGCGTAAAGCCAGGGCTCCCCACCCTGTTGTCAGCCGCAGGCCCCCTCTCACCGCCCCTGTCCTCCCCAGGCCGGCCTCTGCGAAGCGGAGCAGGAGCAGATGAGGAAGATCCTTTACCAGAAGGAGTCGAATTACAACCGGCTGAAGAGAGCCAAGATGGACAAGTCCATGTTTGTGAAAATCAAAACCCTGGGCATCGGGGCCTTTGGGGAAGTGTGTCTGGCCTGCAAGGTGGACACACACGCCCTCTATGCCATGAAGACGCTGCGCAAGAAGGACGTCCTCAACAGGAACCAGGTGGCCCACGTCAAGGCCGAGAGGGACATCCTGGCTGAGGCCGACAACGAGTGGGTGGTGAAGCTGTACTACTCCTTCCAGGACAAGGAGAGCCTCTACTTCGTGATGGACTACATCCCCGGTGGGGACATGATGAGCCTGCTCATCCGCATGGAGGTCTTCCCCGAGCACCTGGCCCGCTTCTACATCGCCGAGCTGACGCTGGCCATCGAGAGCGTCCACAAGATGGGCTTCATCCACCGCGACATCAAGCCGGACAATATCCTGATAGACCTCGATGGCCACATCAAACTGACTGATTTCGGCCTCTGCACTGGATTCAGGTGGACTCACAATTCCAAGTACTACCAGAAAGGTATAGTCTGAGCCGACCAGGCTGAGCCGCGCAACTGGGGTCGTTGGTTAGAATCTGGGCCCTCGGTGCTGGCGCCTGCGGACTGTGGCCATGGCTGGCGCTATCTCTGAAGAACCAGCGCTTAGCCTGTCTCAGTGCACTTTGGGGAAAAAGCTGTCTTAGCCCTCTGTGGTACTGTCTCACAACTAATCTGAATTTTCTTTTTTTTTCTTTTTCTTTTTTTTTCCTTTCTTTTTGGGTCACACCCGGCAATGCACAGGGGTTACCTGTGACTCTGTACTCAGGAATAACTCCTGGCGGTGCTTGGGGGACCATATGGGAAGCTGGGAATCGAACCTGGATCGGCCACATGCAAGGCAAACACCCTACCTGCTGTGCTATTGCTCCAGCCCCACACTAATCTGAATTTTTCTCAGCTTCTGTAGCCACAGTTTTATAGTTTCATTCCCTGTCCTCTGGTTCTGATACTTGGGAAGGTCATTATCTTATTCTTAAATTAAGAATAATTTTCTAAAATAATATTTTTAATTGAATCACCATAAGATACACAATTACAAAGTATATTTGTATTTGTATTTGTTACTGTATTTGTCCATGATGGGTTTCAGTCATACAGTGTTCCAACACCCATCCCTTCACCAGTGTACATTTCCCACCACTAGTGTCCCCAATTTCCCTCCCACCACCCACACCCTCAGCCTGCCTCTATGATAGATACTTGTTTCTTTTTTTCCTCTGTCTTTCTTTTTGGCCATTATGGTTTACAGTACAGGTACTGAAAGGATGTCATGTATATCCCTTTACCTGCTTTTAGCACTCAGTTCCTGTCAGAGTGATCATTTTCACTATCATTGCCATAGTGGTTCCTTCTCTGTCTTAACTGCCCTTCCCCACCTCTTAGAATTAGATTCTAGATTTTGTACTTGTTTATTCTGGAGCCACATCCAGCAGTGCTCAGGGCTTACTCCTGTACCCAGACATCACTCCTGTTGGTACTTGGGACCCTCTGGGGTGCCGGGGATCAAACCCGGAGCCAGCTAGAGCAGAGCAGTGCCTACCCACTGTTGTATCTCCTCAGCCCCCTTTCTAACCTCATTTATCTTGTTACTAACCTCATTCCTATTTTATGAGATGGAAGTAGTTTTGGTATTCTGGTGCTCTTGTGCTTCTCTTTGCTCTCGCCACGGTGCTGCTGATAGCTGTGTCCGCCCTGCCCCTCGCCGCTCCTTCACTCTGCTCTCTCCAGGTCTCCCTCAGGCCTTGGCGCCCTCGGCGGGAGGCGGGACTTCCCACTTCTTCACTGGGAATGGACTGGGTCACTTTCCCAGGTTGTTGCATTGTTGAATCGTGACTGTCATTTGTTCCCACTCTTTTTTGCACCCTGACTTCGGGTGAAAGGCAGCCACATCAGACAGGACAGCATGGAGCCCAGTGACCTCTGGGACGACGTTTCCAATTGTCGCTGTGGGGACAGGCTGAAGACCCTGGAGCAGAGAGCGAGGACGCATCAGCGGTGCCTGGCGCACTCCCTGGTCGGCACCCCCAACTACATTGCCCCCGAAGTGCTGCTTCGAAAAGGTGGGAGAGTTTTGGATCCAGAACGATAGTGCAGTGGGGAGGGTATTTGTCTTGCACTCAGCCTGTCTGGGTTCAGTCCCTGGCATCCCATGTGGTCTCCTGAGCACTGCAGGAGTGATTCATGAGTGCAGAGCTAGGAGTAAGTCCTGAGGACTGCCGGATGTAGTTCAAAAGAGGAAAAAAAAACAATCCGAAGGGTGGATTTTCCCACTGCAGCCCGTGGCAGGTCCCACAAGCCTGCCTGGCATCTGAGGAGGTAAACCTCACACGCAGCCCCTGGAGTTGGGCCCGAATTTCGGCCCCTTTAGCCTTGCTCCTGCAACTGCCTTTTCCGGCTCTGCCTCTTTCCTTTGTGTTCTCGCCCCAGGTGCCCAAGGGCTCATCTGCTTCCTTCCTCAGCATCCCCAGGCCCACTTCATTTGGAGACTGGTCCCTACCCAATGATGAGGACATTCCCCGGGAGGGGTAGGTGGGCTCTGGGAGCACTGCACAGCGAGTCACGCTCCTTCCTGCATGTGCCACCTCCCGTGGTTCAGTGACTCTGAACCTGCAGGTCTCGCATCCTGCCCCTCTGGAATCTCCTGGAGCTTGACCTGGGGGTGGCAGAAGGCATGTCCATCCCTGAGTGGCTGGTGAAACACAGGTGACCCTCGGGCATGGTTCCGTGACACAGCAGCTGTGTTCACGGGTGAGTGGGTGCTCCGGGATGAGGCCACAGATGAGTGGTCTGTCTCCTGACCCGGGGCACGCCGGCATCCTCCCCGACAGTGGTGATAACTGGGAAGAAATTACTCCAAGGCTGGCCACCAGGAGCCTCCTGAGAGGCTGCAGGGTGCAGCAGGGCTGGGAGAGGCCAGGGGTTCTGGGGACACGCGGGAGCAGGTGACCTGGGCTTGGCTCCCTGACCCCTCCCTGCCCATGCAGAGCAGCTCTCGGGGCACAGTCTCTTTGTAGAGTCCACTTTCCTCGGCCCCACCGCCCGACGTCCCCTGCATGAGTTGGAGGGACCTGACCAAGTCCCCACCAGCATGCCTGTCCTCAGCCCCATGGCTCAATGCCGGGCGACTTAGCGTCACACTGGGGGATGGCACCTGTCTTGCACATGGGTGACCCAGGCTCCATTCCTGATACCATACCCTGAACAGCCACACGTCCTTGGTCCCTCACACTGGACGATGGCCCATTTGACTGAGTCTCCTCCAGTAATGCCCCAAGCCCTGGTGAGCAGCACTTGGAAGCCATCCAGATGGCCTTTATATCATTTTACTATTGCTATTGTCCCCGCTACTGGGTCAGTCCCAGCCGAGCTCCGGTGACCACGTAATGTCAGGGATGCACTGGGGCTTCCTTCAGGCAGTGGCCTGGCTCCTGCTTTGGGACTCTGAGCCTGCAGGTGCTCTCCAGGGCCCTGTTCTGAGCGGATGAGCCTGGGGCTCGGGACTCACCTGGTGGCAGCCATCCCTGTGACTCACATGTGCTGTGCTGACGTGGCTGTCCTTGTGCCCACGCTCAGGACCTGAACCCCAGTTTGTCTTGCAGGGTACACGCAGCTCTGTGACTGGTGGAGCGTGGGAGTGATCCTCTTCGAGATGCTGGTCGGACAGCCCCCCTTCTTGGCCCCCACTCCCACGGAGACCCAGCTGAAGGTGATGGTGGTCCTTAAGGTTTTTGCCTGGTTTCCTCTGAGTGACAGAGTTTCACTGAAGCAACCGTCAGATTCCCGTCAACCCTTCCCGCTCCCATGGGTCCCCATAGACCCCGTCCCCAATAGGTGTTCTAGGAACCTGGCTTCTTCCTGAGTAAGCGAGCAGGGCATTTGCCTTGCACATGGCCGACCTGGATTCTATTCCCAGCACCCCGTATGGTCCTCCAAGCTCCGCCAGGAGTGATCCCTGAGTGCAGAACCAGGAGTAAGCCCTGAGCACCACTGGGAGCTGCCCCAGAAACCAAAAGAGAGGGTGGGGTGGGGGGAAGAAACCCTTTTGTATTTTTGTCATGGTGGATGCCTTTCTGTGTGTTCTTCAACTTGCCTGCAGTGGTCTTGAAATGTTACCAACTTGACACTAGGGCCATAAGCTGTTACCAACTTGACACTAGGGTCAAAAGCAGTCTCAGAGTCAAGTCAGCTTGACTCTGAGACTGCTTTTGGGAAAGCAAGAATCCCAAATCCGGTTGTTCTTGGTTTTGGAAGGGGTGGTTGGGGACTCCTGGCTCTGAGCTTGAGGACTCTTTCCACAGTACTTGGGGGCCTCACTGGGCTGGGGTGGAACTTGGGCGTCCCTAGTTCCTGCAACCCACCTAGCTGTGTCTACAGCCCCTGCCAGCTAGTTATTTTTATTGTTTTGTTGGGGTGGGGTTGAGGCTATAGTTCACGGTGCTTGAGGTCGACTTTCAGCTTGGACTTGGGAGCGACTGCAGCAGATTCAGGGCCCAGGGCTTCCTGCATGCAAGACCTACGTGTGGCCTGTGGCACTGTCACTTCAGCACCCAGCCTAGTGGGGCTTGGGGCTTGTTTTTAGTGCAACTGTCACCCACGGTAAGTGCCAAGAGCAGAGCCTGAGGATAACAGGAGTGTGTTGCTGTAGCTGAAGCAGCAGCTCATCGGGGATCAGTAGTTCCACGCACTCCTTTTACTCAATAGTATTTCTGATAGGAAAAAAAATCTTTCAGTCCATATTTGGTGTAGTCCCTACAATTCCAGGGCACCTCTAGAGGCGAGGGGAGACTCACGTTTGCTGTCTGGTGTCGCTCCAGGTGATAAATTGGGAGAACACGCTTCACATCCCCGCCCAGGCCAAGTTGAGCCCAGAGGCGCGTGACCTCATCACCAAGCTGTGCTGTGCCGCCGAGCGCCGGCTGGGCAGGGCCGGGGCCGAGGACCTGAAGACTCACCCGTTCCTGGCCGCCATGGACTTCTCTAGTGACATCCGCAAGCAGCCTGCTCCCTACGTGCCCAAGATCAGCCACCCCATGGACACCTCCAACTTTGACCCGGTCGAGGAGGAAAGCCCCTGGCCCGGCGCGAGCGGAGAGAGCACAAAGGCATGGGACACACTCACCTCCCCGCACAGCAAGCACCCCGAGCACGCCTTCTACGAGTTCACCTTCCGGAGGTTCTTTGATGACAATGGCTACCCCTTCCGGTGCCCGAAGCCCTCGGGGACAGATGCCTCTCAGGCAGAGAGCGGGGCACCGGAGAGCCCCGCCCTGGGAGAGCCAGCGGAGAGCTGCCAGCCCGTGTACGTGTAGACAGTGGCGGGGGCTGCGTGGGCTGACCTGGGCCCTGCGGAAGTCCCGGGCCTGCCAGAAGCTTGAGGTCAGCTTTGTTTTTAAGTTAGTCCATTGGTGTCTTCACTTGAAGTCTGGCCTTCACTCCCAACTGCCCACCAAAAAGAAAAGAAAAAAAAGGGCACCCCCGAACAAACAGAAGCGTTCTTTCTGGAAAGGTTCCCACTTCAGAGACCTTCATTTCTCCATTCTGGATGACGGGAGACTGCGTCAGCATTGTTGGGAATTGGGTTTTGTGGACCGTAACATCATTAAAACAATATTTTTTAAAACTTTTAGTACAGTTTAGAAAGAGCACTTATTTTGTTTATAGCCATTTTTCTTACTAAATTGTAGGGATTAATTTTGACAAATCATGCTGCTGTTATTTTCTACATTTGTATTTTATCCATAGCACTTATTCACATTTAAGAAAAGATAAAAACTGAAGAACATGGGATAAGAAATCTCTGTGCAATAATGTAAAAAGAGAGATAGAGGAGTGAAAGAGAGAGAGGGAGAGAGAGAGAGAGCGAGAGAGAGAGAGAGAGAGAGAGAGAGCACTGTTCTAATGTTACTGATACCATTTTCTTCACACAGTGGTTTCTATGCCCTCCCCCCACATTTCAAAAATTGTGATATAATGTTAAAAGGCTGCTTTTTCTTTTTGCTTTTTGCATATTATAGTATAATAGAAGGTGTAAGCAAGGTGGTTTTGTGGGTGTGATTTCAGATGTCTGGTGCATGAACAGGATTTTTCTATTATAAAGTTACCGTATCTTGCCATTCACAGCAGGTTCTGTGAATATGTTTTTACCAAGTATCTTAAGTGAGGTGTTAGCCAGTGTGCCGATAATGTATCATGTGGATGCCTTATTTGCTATGATTACATCCCCTATTTTGTTAAAAAAAAGAATGCAGATGTATAATTGAAATGAGAGGAATGTATGTGTGTGTGTGTGTGTGTGTGTGTGTGTGAGTGTGTGTCTTTGTGGGTATGATAGGAGTGGAGTGGGGGTTAAGATTAAACATTTGTCATATATGAAACTTGCGTAGATCAAAAGGGATTCATTGAGCTATGCCAAAAACTGTTGACTTTTTCCTGGAGCAGTGCCCACTTCACTAGTCAGTCTGACTTAGGAGTCCATGTACTACAGCCAAGTGCTGGGGCCACTGGCCAATGTGGGCAGAGTGTGCCCACCCTCTGCCCTACAGCTGACAGCTTGCTCAGGTGTTACCACCCTAAGGTCTGGTCATCTGAGGGCGCTGTCACATTCTTTCTGTTGTGCTTTCACAAATCAATCTTAACTTGGTCTGAAAACATTTTTTTTAAAACCTTTGTGAAAAAGCAAGGATTATTCAAAGTGACATTGGAAGACAAAATTATTAAGCCATACATATTTTCATAGACATGTAGGTGTGTATATATAACTACATAGGTAAGCACATCAGGTATTTCTTATTTCAAATTAGTATGATTCCTATTGAAAGTGATTTATATTTGAGTAAAAAATTCAATTTTTTTGCTTTTTAAAAAACTGATGCTTCATATTTTTTATTATATATTCCACATAATTTCCCTTCCATTGTTTAGTGTAATGTATCCATTATTTAGTCTGTCCCTGGACAACAACACTTAAGAGTCTATCGACGTGTAATCGGGAAGAGCGAGCGGCTTCTTCTGCTGGTTTCCATGTGTATGAGCGGTGCGGCCGTGCGTGTCTGTTCTCGCTGTCTGCTAGGAATGTCCTGTTGTCACAGCGCTCTGACAGCCTTTTATGTGATAGGTCCTTTCTCAGGAACTCAATTTAACTATTATTTATTGATATATCATTGCCTTTGAAAAGCTTCTACTGGCACAATTTCTTATTAAAATTTTGAATCCAAACCCCGAAGTCAGTCTCCTGGTTCTCTGGGTTCTAGCTCTATTGCTGCACTGTCACCTCCCACACATGACTTCACTCTGGGGTCTGGTGCCCACAGAGTCGCCAGGGGACCCAGGAGGGAGCGAGTCCCCAGGGACCTTTCTTCTTAGGACGGTTTGGGGAAACTGGCTCTCAGGTCTCTTCACATACTATCAAAATGTCCCTCATTAAGGTTTTTCAGGGAACCTCCCAGATATGTGGTGTCGATCAGAATCACTAATATGCATGAGACAGTTTTAAACAGTGTAAAGCCCCCAAACTGGTTGAAATAGTGATGCTAAGAAGTTCAGCTAAGAAATTCGAAATTCTGGGCCAGAGAGATAGTTCAGTAGGTAGGGCTTTTGCCTTACATGAGGTCAACCTGAGTTCAATCCTCAGCACCCCATGTGGCCCCTGGAATCTGCACCCTGTGTGCGGAGTCAAGAGTAAGCCCAGAGTATCACTGGGTGCCCTCCACCCCACCAAAGAAGAAAAAAATTTAGAAATTCATGGTTTTACTTAGAGTTACTATTTTGTGACTTAGCTTTCTTTTTATTAGCACTATAGGATTTTATTGACTCTACCTGCCACCACTGCTTTTTTAGCAACTTTTTTTTTTTATACCTTTAGAGAACAAGCAGAGGGCAGCGCTGAGGGCCAGGGCCACTGCAGATGCTGTGTTTTAAGGTGCAGTTTCCTGCTGTTAGACTTGGTTATTGCTGCTGTTTTGGCCCACACCCCGCTTGCTCAGGGCTTCCTCTTGGCTCTGTGCTCAGGGATCACTCCTAGAGAGGCTCAGGGACCACACACAGAACCAAGGATTGACCCACTATATTGTTTCTGCTGCCACTATCCTCACCTCACTCCTGTCTCACATCCAGCCACAGTTCTGTGGTCTGATTCTGCACATTTTCTCATTCTGTTGGTTTTGTTTCTTCCATACTTAACTTTTCTACTGAACATACAAATGAGATTATCTAACAATTGTCTTCATTCTTTGACTTAATTAACATGGGATCTTCCAGTTCTGTCCTGGCAGTTGCAACAGTGTCACTTTTTCTTACAGTCGAGTAATATCCCAGGGGACCTGAGTACTGAGCCAGCAGCTCTATATTACCAACTGAGTATGACCCTGATTTCAACAGAAAAATGTGTGTTCTGGTGTACATAGCTCAGCATTAGAGCACATTTCATCCCACCGCCCCAAAGAAAAACACAAAGCAAAAATGATAGTGTAGGGCTGGAGTGATTATACAGTGAGACCCATGTTTGATTCCCAGCATCCCATTTGGTCCCTAAGCACCTATGGGAGTAATTCCTGAGCACTACCAGGTGTGGTCCCCAAATTAAAAATGATAGTGTAGAAAAAGATATAAAATTCTAGGGATCAGAGAAATACTACAGTGGATAGGGCGTATGCTTTGCATAGTTAATCCAGTTCAACTCCTAACAACGCATGTGGTCCTCCCAGCCCACCAGGAGTGACCCCTGAGCACAGCTAAGTGTGGCCCAAACCCCATCCCCCAGAAAAATTTTACTCCTTTTCTTAGTCATATCAATTAGTAGCCACAAACAATAAATGATAGCTTATAAATTTGTACCCTTAGAGAACATGCATGGACTAGAGCGATAGCACAGTGAGTAGGGCGTTTGCCTTGCATGCGGCCAACCCGGGTTCGATTCCTCCACCCCTCTCGGAGAGCCCGGCAAGCTACCGAGAGTATCCCACCCGCACAGCAAAGCCTAGAGCCTGACAAGCTACCCGTGGCATATTCAATATGCCAAAAACAGTAACAAGTCTCACAATGGAAACATTACTGGTGCCCGCTCGAGCAAATCAATGAACAATGGCATGACAGTATAACAGTGTGGCATATACTGCACACAAAATTGTCACATTTTAGCCTCCTTTAAGCATTTGGTAAGGAAAAGTCTTCACCTGTGTTCTTATCAGTCTTTGTCAACACATACAATCCTTCATGCATTGTTACTAATACATGCTATTCCACAGTGAAATGTGCTCATCAACCAGTCCCATAGCAAAGGACATTTTCATTCCAGATTTTTTTCCCTATCATAAACTGTTGGAATAGATGGCCCTTAATAGCCATCATTTTGTATATGTAAAATATGTAAAATAGATTTCTAGTAGTGGGATTGCTAAGTCACAAGTATCTTGAGAATTACTATGTTAATAGTCTATTGGACAACAAAAAAGAACTAGTGTTTTATGACTTGGAATGGATATGAATTGTAATTTCTTTTGTGGGGATGGGTGTTAGAGGGATCACACCTAGTGGTGCTCAGAGCTTACTCCTTGCTCTGCATTCAGGGATCCTCCTGGCAGACTCAAGGGAGCATATGCGATGCCAGGGATCAAACCTGGGTCAACTGTGTGCAAGGCAAGCACCCCACCTACTGTACTTTTGTTCCAGCTTCTAAACTGTAATTTATTGAATAGCATTTCTTATGGCTGTGATCTACTTTGCTAATTACAAGTCATGATTTTGGGATCTACCTAATGATGCTCAGGAGTTACTCCTGACTCTGTGCCCTGGGATTACTGGCAGTGCCCAGGGGACCATATGGGATACCAGGGACTGAATCAGGGTTGGCTGTGTGCAAGGCTGTGTGCAACCTTTGTGAAGTGGAAGAACATATATCAAACTCAGGACTTGTTTTCACCAGCTGATCAGATATAGTGCAAGAGAGGGGAAGGAGAGCAGAGGGAGCAATAGGCGCTGGGGGTGTGGTGTCCCCCTGCTGTTTGCACTTTCACATGTGTTGCTGGAGTATTAGTGCTTAAGACCTTTCTCAGAGAATCCCACATGATTTCCATTCCCTTCTCATGCTTCATCTCTTCCTACTCGGCTAAAGAGAACTGTTTAACTGGTCCATTGGCCAGATGACAGGTTACTCAGAACAAACTTTCAGTGATTTTTACAGATTCCACAGGAGATGAATAACTGCTCAGAGCATCTCAGGAGCACACGGTCAGGCCTCGGTTCAACATATTTGTGGTCACTGTGGGGCATGATTAGAGTCTGCTGAAAGAACAAATAGCTTATTACATTTCTTCCAAGTTTCCTTCTTCACACTGCATGTTATGTTTCCCTTGATAATTCTAAATGCAAATCATGAAGAGAAAAATATGAACCCATATGACATACCCTCCACCTCCTGGAGCCCAAAACCCCATTTTTTCAGTTGAAAAATTTTTGAAATTGAGTTTGCCAAATTTACTTTCCCAAGATTTCACTTACAAATGAAGTTTTCTAAAAAGACCATGATACTATATATTACTTCCACTAACAAAATTTAGCATGTTCAAAATTATCTTTGCTATTGATTGCATGTTTATAAGTAGTACATTGATGACATTTACATATAATATTTTCAGGTTGGAGCAATAATACAGTAGGTAGGGCATTTGCCTCGCACACAGATGAGCTGGGTTTGATCCCCAGCATTTCATATATGATCCCTGAGCAATGCCAGGAGTGATTACTGAGTGCAGAGCCAGGAGTTACCCCTAAGCATCGCTGGATGTGACCCAAATAGCTTATATATAATATATATGTACATATATATAATTTAATTTTCCATCAGCTAAGAACCTTTTCCTTAGCAAGAGTTTTCCATTTCCAAAAGTGGCAGCTTAAATTTTGATGATAAAATGTGCCTGTTCTCTGTAGAGAGGAAAGAAAACTTTATCATTGTTTGACTTGGGATAAAATATATATATATATATGTATACTCATATGTATATGTTGTTAAAAAAAGAGAAAACCTGAGTTACAACATAGTTCTTCACCATTAATACTGGGAGTACATTAATTTTTGTTTGAACCATCAAACATTACTCAAGAAGGAGTAAATTTTATTTACTATAGTCTTGCTTAACTTGTAATTTTCTTCTTGCTCTTTTAAAATATCTTTCTTCCATGTCACTGACCCTTACCAGCCACCTTGCCTCCCCGCCACTGTTCAGCATCTTACATTTATTATATATTTAATATTCAGGAATTTTTCTTGTACTTTATTTTTTTTTTATTTTTGGGTCACACCCAGCGATACACAGGGGTTACTCCTGGCTGTACACTCAGGAATTACTCCTGGCGGTGCTCAGGGGACCATATGGGATTCTGGGAATCGAACCCGGGTTGGCCGAGTGCAAGGCAAACAGCCTACCTGCTGTGCTATTTTCCAGCCCCAATTTTTCTTGTACTTAGCACTTTTTATGATCCAATACCACTGGCCAAGCAAATGGAAGCGAAGTAACGAATGGAATACAGCCATCTAAGAAGCTTCCACACTGCAAAAGAAATGGCCAGAATAAAAAGATACCCCACGATGGCCGAGTGGTATAGCAAGCAGAGTGTTTCCCTTGCAAATGGCTGACCTGGGTTCAATCCCAGCACCACATATGATCCCCCAAGTCTTGCCAGGAATGGTTCCCACAGTGTTGGGAAGATCCAGAACAAAAAATACAGTTGGTAAATAGAACTCACAGTTCCTTCTCTTGACACACCAGCCACATTTCACAGGTCTCACGCTACAGATGCTTAATGACTGACATAATGGATAGTATAGGTCTAAGAGGGATATAATCTAGGTTTGCATAATGCCTGCATTAACAAACCTCTTGATGAATTTTGTTTTGTTTTTGTTTTGAGTAACCCCAGTGGTACTCTGCACTCATGGAATCCCTCCTGCCAGGCCTCTGGGAACCAGAGGTAGTTCTGGAAATTTAACTCAGGTCATCCTCATGCAAGGCAAGTGCCCTACCTGCTGTATTATTGCTCTGACCTACTTGCTAAATTTTGGGACCCACATAAGAAGTTATATTTTCTATTTCTTAGGTGCCACTTAGATGTGGGCACTGGAGAGATGTGCTGTTTCTCAGGGAGTAAGCTGTGCTATCATGCATCTGACATAGTGCCTTGGGTTCAGTGACAGCATTCTCTTCACTATTTTGCTCCTCTAACTCCATGGCACTTGCTGAAATACCAGTTATTTTTTTTTAAGCTGGTGACTAGTGTCTCTAGAAGGATCATGACAACTTATAACAAGACAGGCATTCTGGGAGCTGGAGCAATAGCACAGCAGGTAGGGCATTTGCCTTGCACACAGCTGGCCCGGGTTCGATTCCCAGCATCACAGCTAGTCTCCCCTGATCACACTCAGGAGTAACCCCTGTGCATTGCCAGGTGTGACCCAAAAAGAAAAAATAAATAAAAGGCATACCATCGGAAACACACTGATCACATACCCCTCTCTGTCTCTTGTCTTAGCAGATGTCACTGACATCACTGGTTAATCAAGGCACATACCTGGTAAACCCAGAAGCAGCCTAAAAATCCAAACTCAGAACCTGAAACATCGTATCAGCTGATCAGGCACGAAATACATCTGCTCACCACTTTCATTTTCCTCCTCCTTTTGACCCTTTTATCTCTTCCCCATTTCTAAAAGACCTGAATTCCCATATGGATTGACTTTATTTGCTTTTAGTGGGACCAGAGATATGCATGTTTTGCACGTGTTCTACCACCAATCCACATCTCTTTTATTTTTAAATTCCTGAATTAAGGCTATATGAAACATGGGGCCGGAACACTAGTACAGGAGGCTGACTTGGGTTCAATCCCCATACCCATAAGGTCGCCCTAGCCCACCAGGAATGATTCCTGAGCACCATGGAATGTGGCCAATGGGGGGAAAAAAAGTACATGACACAAACTCTTCCTGAGGAGACAGGGCTTATCCCCCGCCAGGAACCCCACTACCTGGGAGTGATATCACTGGGGGTGTATATGTTCCCAGGGTGGAAAACTTCTGGGGAAGAAGGGGTTCAGAGGAAGTCAGTGGCTGAAGGGGACATGGTCCTTCGCAGGTGGGAGAGTCGAGCCCTGCCAGAAGGAACGGGCTCCTGAGAAGGTTTCCGTGTGGTGGGGAGAAGAGAGGTGGCCAGGGGAAGAAGGGGCGTACTGCTTTTCTCTCCCCTGCCCTCTGCTTCCCACAGTACCTGGACTGTGGGACTCATGGGGTTCTGTGCTGGTTAGGGAGGCAGCCGTGACACTGCCTGGTTCCACTGGTCCTGCCCAGCATGGGAGATGATCTGTGCCATGGCCATGGATGGAGACTGGAGCGAGGAGTTGCTCTCTGAAGCAAAGGATGGTCAGTCCCAAATTCTACCCCATTCTTTGCTGAGGAGATACCAAAGGGGAAGGAGAGAGACTGCTAACTTCTCCGGAGAAGGAAAGAAGCCCCCAGGGACGTGCAGGCCGGTCCCCCATGCCCACAGCAGGGACAGCGTGCACCTGGGGGAAGGGAACAGGCTGCCCAATGCCCCATTTTAGCTGCATCCAGGAAGCTGCAGGGACCTGGCCGGCCCTTGCCCAGGACCTGCCACTACCAGCAGAATCCATTTCCCTATGCCACCTGTGAAGTGCACTGGGCATGGGCGGGTACTCTAGAGCCAGTCCCAACAAGCCACCACAGTGGACCTCCCCCACTAAGTGGGCAGAGTATGTTTCTGGGCAACCTGTCCTGTGGTAAGTCTGTAAGTACCACAGTGGCTTCTTATGGCCGGAGATCATTCCCTCACCTCCCCCTCACCCATCGGCCTTGTTCTTGCTTGAGCCTCCGGGGAAATTGCCTGAAAAACTGTTGATCAGAGATCAGAGCCAGGCTGCAACTGTGGGTTTACTTGCAACTTGAGGCTTCTGTAAAGCATGGCAAGGACACGATTACAGGGCCAAAGAGATAGTACAGCTTTTAGGACACTTGCCTTGCATGTGGCAGACCTAGGTTCAATCCCCGGCATCCCAAATGGTCCCCTGAGAAAGCAAGGGCAGAAGTGATTCCTGAGTGCAGAGCCAGGAGTAAATCCCTGAGCATCGCCTGGTGTGGTCAAAACCATATGAGCAAACAGGATATGTTTCTTGATGCTCCCTCACTCAGTTCATGTGGTCACTGCACTGTGGATGCATGTACCACTGACAGGAACACCTCCTGAGCCCAGATTCATGGATCCTAGAATAACTTTGCGCTAGCTGGATCTTGAGCTCCAGTTACCCTATGAGGTAACCAGAGAGTCCAGCAACAAAGGGAGCCTGCAAGCTTCAGTTCTGACATGATTGTTCAAGCCGAGCTGGCAAGAAATGCTGTTTAACCTAACCCACAGGAGTAAACTCAGAGCTTCCAGTACAACGTGGATCCAGGAGAATTCACCCCAGCTGAAATACTGAAAAGAATGCTGTAAAAAGAATGAATACAACAGAACTGATTAAACTACCTGAAGGAGACTTCAAAACAATGGTCTATTTTTAATATATATTTTTATGAATCACCGTGAGGTAGTTACAGACTTAACAAACTTTCGTGCTTACATTCAGTCATACGATAGTCGAGTACCCATCCCTCTACCAGTGCCCATTCTCCACCACCAATGGTCCTGGTAACCCTCCCACACCCCCATCTCATCCCCCCTCCCAACTGCCTCTATAGTCTACTTTCAGCACTCATCTCCCATCCTGAGTGGGCCCTCCTAGCATCCTTTACTTGGTGGTCCCTACCCTATCTGAGCTACCTTTTCTCCCAGCACGTGAGGCCGGCTTCCAAGCCATGGAGCAATCCTCCTGGTCTTTATCTCTACTATCCTTGGGTGTTAGTCTTCCATTCTTAAAACAATGTTCTTGAAGATGCTCATTCTAATTAGGGGAATAATGGAGACGCTAAATGAGAACTTCAAGAACACAGAAAATATGAGAAAATTGAGCCAGCCATACAGCTAAGGAATATACTAGTTGAGATCATTCTTCAAAAGCCCCCGGAACTTGTAACGACCATCTTTAATCAGGAATGTGTGTTGGGCAGTTTGACAGTTGATGAACTAACACAGTCCCAACAAGTTGCACATCAAACAAACAGCAGAGGGAGCTGGTGTTGTGCTTTTGCAAGTGAGATTTGTGCTCAAAATTTCTTTCTTTTTTTTGAAGTAAATAGATTTTATTCAGAGGTTTCTGAGGGAAGGAGGAAGGGATAAGTGGGAGAGAGAATAGTAAGAGTAACGTGCTCAAGAGAGAACGTGGGCTTCTCCAAGGGTGGAGGAAGCCCCTACACATTACGGAGCGTTAGACACAAAAGTATGAAAGCATGAAAGTACACATCTCAAGAGGGAAGATGCGGGTGACACATGTACTCGGCCACATGAGCACAAACAGCACATGGGCTCAGGCAGCATATGCTCGCCTGTGCTCAAAATTTCTAGACGTGCCATTTTCAAGATGTAGTTCTTCGTTATTCCATACACAAATCATAATGCTTTAATTTAGTGATTGAGTTATATATCTAATATTTACATTTCCACTCACCACTCCCCTAAAAATTCTAACTAGTTGTCAGGGAAATTTTGAAAGGCATTACTCCTAGTCTTAAGCCATCATGGGCACTTAGTATTGACTTCATACTGTCATTTCATACCGAGTCAATAAACAGATATTGAGCAGAGTTATGTTCAGTGTTTATATTAGACTATCATTTTGTGCATATTAGGTGTTTAAATAAAAACTTTTCTAAAATTCATAGTGTTCTCTACATAATTTAATCCAAATCTTTTGTATATGCTGGTATAGGTTGATTGGCTTAGAAGTTTTATGGGTTTGGGGCTGGAGCAATAGCACAGCGGGTAGGGCGTTTGCCCTGCACGCGACTGACCCAGGTTCAATTCCCAGCACCTCATATGGTCCCCTGAGCACCACCAGGGGTAATTCCTGAGTGCAGAGCCAGGAGTGACCCCTGTGCATGGCCGGGGGTGACCCAAAAAACAAAACAAAAAAAAAGTTTTATGGATTATTACTTTTTGTCAAACATGAAATTTGTGGCATTTACCTACCAGATTTAGAAGAATTTAAACTTTGTAGAGAGAATTATATTAAGATCACAGAAAGGAGGCCCCAGAGAAAGGTTGGAGCAATAGTACTGGGGGCGGGGTGCTTGCTATGCACAAGTTAACCCAGACCACCCCACATGTCCCCCGAGCCCTGCAAGGAGTGAGCCCTAAGTGCAGAGCCACTGAGGGGTGCAGTGATTGAACCAGGTCAGCACATGCAAGCAAGCATCTTCCTCTTCCTGATCTCTCCAGCCCCATCTCTGACTTTTGGGGTTTAGGCCACCCCCAGTGATGCTGAGGGTTTACTCCTGCTTTGTGCTTAGGGATCATTCTCTGTGGTGTTTGGGAAACCATGTGGTGCTTGGGGTCAAACCTGCACATATACATACATGAAGCATATGCTCAGTCATCAATCTATCTCCCTGGCCCTTTCCTCCTCCATTTTTGATTTTGTGTTATTGAGTTTTGTATGAGATATAAAAAAATCTTGGCTATTAGTCCTTTGTTATGTTTATGTTAATATTTATCCCATTCAGTAAGATATTTTTATTAAGGTGCTCAGGTGCCATCAGGGTCATTCCCTATAGTGCTCAGGGGCCATGTGGTGCCAGAGATCAAACCAGGGTACTGCATATTCACAGCATATGCCCTAACTACTATACCATCTCCCTGGCCCTTGTCCGTGCTTCTTGTGTGTTAGAGCACAGCACATTCATCCTTTCAGTCCAGTGGATTTGGGCACAGTCCCTTCCGTATGAGCGCAGGAAACAATCATGTTTGCTGTCTTCATAATCTGTCTCTCAAGTGGGCTTCCTCCTTTCCCCAGCTTGCAAACGCACCTCCTCACACAGAAAACCTTGCCACTGTCATTCTCTGCTCCCTGGCAAACAGCCTGGGGTGTCATCCTCGAAACTAGAGGATGTCTTGGGAGCTCATCCCATTCAAGTGCTATCATTTTTTTTTTCTTTTTGGGTCACACTTGGCGATGCACAAGGGTTACTCCTGGCTCATGTACTCAGGATTACCCCTGGCGGTGCTCGGGGGACCGTATGGGATGCTGGCAATCAAACCCACTGTGCTATCGCTCCAGCCCCCTCAAGTGCTATCTCTTGAGAAGACTTAGTGAGCACTGAGTGGGGAGGAAGTATCCACTTTAAGTGACACTTCAAGAGAGTCCAACTTTCCCCCTTTCAGACCTCTTCACACTACAAATAGACTCTGGTTTCTGACATCCTGTAGCACCCACTAAAATCACATTCTGTTTGGGGGGCATGCCCCAGTAGTGCTTGGGGGCTATTCCTGGCTTAGTGCATGGGGGTTGCTCCCAGAAGTATTCTGGGGATCTCGTGGTGCTGGGGGTCCCACCCTGTGCAATGTGTGGGTCCAGCCCTCTGAGCAATCTCTTCAGCCCACACCTTTTTCAATAGGACTTTTCCTGTCTTACTACAGAGGCTTCTTCAATCCCAGCATTTCTGGGTAGCTTATAAATCCTTCAGTTTTCCAGGCCAGGAAGTCTCTCTACCTTTGAATGATCTATCCATGAAAAAGCATTATGCACACCAACTGTGCAAACCAATTATGCAAACCCTATCTAAATTATGCAAACCCTATCTAAAATAGAGCTTTTTAAATCTTGTTTTGTTTTGAGGCTACACCCAGAGATGCTCATGAGTTACTCCTGGCTCTCAGGAATTACTTCTGGTGGTACTTGGGGGACCATATGAGATGCCAGGGATTAAACTTGGTTAAGCCATGTGCAAGGCAAGTGCCCTACACTCTGCACTATCTCTCTAGCCTACCAAATTAGAACTTCTTAGATGTGAATCTTCTACCATGGCACATGCAGCTCTGGGAGGGGTTCCTGTCATATGTGGGTTCATTTAAAGCCCTTGTGAATTCATGCCTTCAGGTTGTTGGTCAGTAAGGTTAGTCTGCAAGTTTTCTGGAAAAGCATAGGTTTGTATCTCAATCTCAAACATTTTTAATTGGACAAATGCCTTGTAATGTATAAGAAAAGTGAACCAGGGGTTGGAGTGATAGTATAGCAGCAGGTAGGGCATTGGCCTTGCACATCGTCAGACCAGGTTCAATCCCCAGCATCCCATAAATTCCCCTGAGTAGTAATTCCTGAGTGCTGAGCCAGGAGTAACCCCTGAGAGTAGACAGGTGTGGTCCAAAAACCAAAATGAGAGAGAGAAAGAGAGAGAGAGAGAGAGAGAGAGAGAGAGAGAGAGAGAAGCGAAATATTGTAGCTGGAGATTGATTGCAAACATTGATTAACAGAGGATTTGGGGGCTGGAGTGATAGCACAGTGGGTAGGGTGTTTGCCTTGCAAGCGGCCGACCCGGGTTCGATTCTCAGCACCGCCAGGGGTAATTCCTGAGTGCAGAGCCAGGAGTGACCCCTGTGCATAGCCCAGTGTGACCCAAGAAGCAAAAGCAAAACAAAAACAAACAGAGGATTTGGCTCTGTTTTTGGTGTGTGGTTCTGGGGATCAAACCCCAGATCATACATATGCAAAGGAAGGTCGAATACTGAATACATCATTGACCTTGCTATCCTTTATAGATACAAATGGAAACAAAAAGTGAAATAAAAAATAGATTATAGAGTTCAAATTTTTCAGCTTGTAAAAATCGTAACTTAAAAAAATCCTAACTTAAAAATCCTAATTAAAAATAAATCCTAACTTAAAAAAAAAATCCTAACTAAAATTCTAGAAGCAAACTAAAAATTCTAGAAGCAAACTAGCATCAATGGTTGAGAGACAGCATAGAGGCCAAGGGACTTCCCTTGCATGTGGTCTACCTGGGTCCCATCCCTGACACTGAGTGGATCCTGGAGCACTGCAGGGAGCCACAGACCTGGAGCAGCTTCTGAGCACAGCCGGGTGGGATCCAGATATCTCCCTCCTGTCCACATAAAAAGAAATTTCAAGATAGTCATTTCTGACAAGAGGTATAAAACTACTCGTTATTGTTGTTTTGGGGCCACACCTAGCAGTGCTCAGGGGTTTACTCCTGGCTCTGCACTCAGGGAGCACTCCTGGTGGGCTCAGGGGCCATGTGGGATGCCAGGGACTGCATTGGCTGCATGCTGTGAGCAAGGCAAGTGTCTTTCCTATTGTACTATTTCTCTGGCTTTTTTTTTTTTTTTTTTTGCTTTTTGGGTCACATCCGGCGATGCACAGGGGTTAGTCCTGGCTCATGTACTCAGGAATCACTCCTGGCGGTGCTCGGGAGACCATATGGGATGCTTGGAATCAACCCAGGTTGGCCTCGTGAAAGGTAAACCCCCTACCTGCTGTGCTATCACTCCAGTCCCTTCTCTGGCCTTTTAAAATCGAAAATATCAAGTTGATTTGAAAGGAAAGCATATTCATCTTTTCGTTTGTAATGTGTTTGCTCTTCCTCTATGAAAGAATGCCTCAGTGGGTGGAAAGGTGATAGGGGTTAGCAGGCAGGTGACCCCTTTATATCCCTGACACTACATGGCTCCCCTGGCACTGCAGGGCCTGAGCACCCAGCGGCAACCCAGATTAGATAAAGTGCCTGGAGTAGTCTATGGGCCTCCTGAGGACTATTTAGGGGATACCTCCTAACACCCCTTTTTTGGGGGCAAAAAAGAATGTTTTGATGCACTTATGTGATTTCACACACACACACACACACACACACACACACACACACACACACACACACACACACACACACACCCCAGGCTGCAGTTTTGTAAGCTTCAATCACTTAATTTCACATATCCTTCGTTTGTGTACATATTTTTAGATATATAATATTGACCTGCAGTAATTATTCTTTGCAGCAGCTAGATATTTTGTAAGGTCATGTAGATTGCTATCCTTAGTCAAATGTTTATTGTGTATGTGTGTGTTAAGGCACTATGCTAAGCACCTTTTGTCACACACTATGGTGCCTAGAGATCAATTTTGGAGGGCTTGGGATTGAACTTGGATAGGCCTCATTCAAGGCAAACGCCCTATCTGCTGTACTTTCAGTCTGTCCCATATAAATCACTTTTTTACACAATTCTTACCGTGAAAAAGGCAATCTGCTGCATTTTGGCCTCTTTTGCACTTTTTTTTTTCTTTTTGGGTCACAACCGGTGATGCACAGGGGTTACTCCTGGCATGCTCGGGTTACCATATGGGATGCTGGGAATCGAACCCGGGTCAGTTGCGTGCAAGGCAAACACCCTACCCTCTGTGCTATTATTCCAGCCCCTCTTTCGTACTTTTGAAATGAAACAAAACCTTGCCAATCCTTTGTAGAGAGGCCTAATACAAGAAACATGTATATTTTAGTGGAATCACATTGTAATTTTGACGCAGAGTCCCCATAAGTCTTAGGTACGAAAGAAGAAATACAGAAAGATTTCTGTGAATTACTGTGATGTGGATTTTTACAATCTGCGTTGCGGGCAGCAGACTAGCACCACAGGACGAGTTTGAGGAAAGTACCTGTGAGCTCCCAGCAGAAGCAGCCTGCCGCCCAGACAGCTTCCCTAACCGGCACTGGGTGGACAGTGGATGGACTCGACTCTCCAGGTTATCGTTCCATCCTGGATTCATGGCTGAAAGGACTACTACATGCTTCTCGCGTGTGAAGTCAAAGCTGGTGGTCAGAGTTCTTACAGGTTTCGGGCTGTGTCCCTGGAGACCGCGCAGGGAGCGAGGAGGAGTTTTACCGGCACCACTGCGCTGGGGTCTGCGCACCGAGCAGGTCAGGCCACACTGCAGGGGCTCTCTTAGAGGCCTCTGGGGTCGGCGCGGTAGTTCTGGGGTAGCCCCCAAGCTCTCTGGGTGTGGTGAAGAGAAGCAAGAGACACCCCCAGGAGAGCAGCGGAGACGGACGCTCGGACCGCAGGCGCGTGGCAGAGAGCGGCTGGGAGCGGCTCCAAGTCAGCCCGCACGGCGCGGACGGAGGGGGCCTCTGGCAAGGGAGCAGGGCGGGCCGGGGGTGCACGGGTATGAGCGGGCCGGGCGTGCACCTGCAGGAGCGAGGCAGGGGTGCACCCGGCTGAGAGCGCGGGGGGTGTGTGGGGCAGGGCGTGCCGCGGATGAGGGTGCACGGGCAGAGCTGGCCGGGGGTGCACGGGGCAGGGCGGGCCGGAGTGCACCGGCAGAGCAAGGGGGGTGCACGGGGCAGAGCGAGGCGGAGGGTGCACGGGTAGAGCGGCCCGGAGGTGCCAGGGGCAGAGCTAGGCGGGGGTGCACGCGGAGGAGAGGGCCGGGGTCGCACGGGCAGAGTGGGCCGGGGGTGCACGGGGAGGAGCGGGCCGGGGGTTCACGGGGAGGAGCGGACCCGGGGTGCTCGGGGAAGAGCGGGCCGGGGTCGCACGGGCAAAGTGGGGCCGGGGGTGCAAGAGGAGGAGCGGGCCGGGGCGCACGGGGAGGAACGAGTCAGGGGTGCACTGGACAGAGCGTGCCGCGGGCCGGGGTGCGTGGGGCAGAGGGTGCCGCGGGCTGATGCTGGACGGAGCAGAGAGTAGCAGGGGCGCACAGGGCAGGGCGTGCCGCGGGCCGGGGTGCACGGGGCAGAACGGCCGGGGACCAGCGGACCTGGCACACACCCCCGACGCCCAGAGCCGGGGCGTCCCCGCCGCCAGCCCCGCACGTGGGCGCGCAGGGCCGCGTTCCCGGTGCCGCGGGGACGCGCAGGGCCGCGTTCCCGGTGCCGCGGGGGCGCGTGGGAGCGCGCGATTGGCCGCCCGCGGCGCGGCTCCCAGAATGCCCCGCATGGCGCGTCATTGAAGAGAGACCATGATGGCGGCGGCGCTGGGGCCCCCAGAAGTGATCGCTCAGCTGGAGAACGCGGCCAAAGTTCTGATGGTGAGTCCGCCGCAGCCCGCACCCCGGCGCCCGCGGGCCTCGGGCCGCCCCCGCCGGCCGCTCCTGCCGCTCGCGGGCGGCGGGCACCGAGGGCCTGGCCGGGCCCGGGCGGCGTGGCGCAGGCTCCCGCCGACTCTCCTGCCGCGGCCCCTCTCCGGGCTGCCCCGACCCCCGGCCGGCCCGAGCGGGCGCGGGATTCGGCGCTCTCGGGCGTGGGGTCCCGCCCGCGGCCGGGTGAGGACCCGAGGCTGGCCGCGCGGGCGGGTCTCGCCGGCCGTGCGGGGCTCGGGGCGGCGCCCTCGGACCCCGGGCCGGGCGGGCCGAGCGGAGCGGCCCGGGCGCTGCCTTGTCGGAGGGCGCCGTCCCCCCCGGGGGCGCGGGGCCGGGGCGAGCGCACCCCCCCAAGGTCACCGCGCAGAGCCTGGCCGGGGGCGAGCGCCGCGGGACGCTGAGCTGGGGCCGCGCGACGCTGAGCTGGGGCCGCGCGCGGGCAGCCCGGGTCTCGGTCCGGGGCGGTGCGGGCGGGGCGGGACGCGGGGGACGCTGCGCCACAGGCCCGAGGGAGGTGTCCGTGCGGGGCGTCCGATAAGGATGTGACGCGCGGGTAACTCGGCGAATGCTTGCGTTTGCCGAGTTTGTATGGGGTGACTCACTTTTGCTTTTGGAGATGAGGGCTTCGTGCCGGTACGATTATTTTTAGAGGATAGTAGCAACTATTGATTCCTAGAGTTGGATCAGACTTTCTAAGAATGGAACGCGATCAGCTTTATTGCCCCTTTCGACTCTTATTCTTCGCCCTCTGCTTCGGTTTTGGGTTCTGAGTTCGAACATAGTATTTAAAAAGTATTTGAACTCGTTCGACCACTGCTTGTGATTTCATTGATCAAGATCTATTTTCCAGATAGCTGACATTGAGAAGCCCGATGATAAAAGGGGTTTACTTGCTTCATTATAAGCAAAGTTTAGTAAATCGTTTTGTCACGAAACTGAGTGGGTAACGTTTTCAGACACTTGCAAAAGAATTCCACGAAAAACTAGCTAGTATCCTATAAAGTTTCTAAGTCCCTGACAGTATTTTTCTGCGATAACCTGAAAAAAAAAATCATAGGTTCGAAGAGGTCCTATTACATTAGTCTCTGGCAGTGTTATATGACCCATGAACCAGTGCTTTAATAATTGTTTTGATAAACTGAATGTCCTTTATTTTTGCTCTGAATACAGAGTTTGAGCTTCTAGCACCACCTTCTATATTCTCTGGCAAAGCTCGTTTTATCATCTGTAAGGGAGTAGCTGTGAAGCTAATAATAGGTTCTGTTTATTGAATGCAGGAGGCCAGATTCTATGCCTTGATGTGTTTCCTACTTAATAATCCTTGCATCAGCTTTACAAGATTAAGACTTTTGGTGACCTGTATTACAGGTGGTTGAATTAGGTCTAGAACTCAACTTTGTCTGGCTCTAAAACTGGCACTCTCTCTGATATCTTTGCCATGTCTCATATATGTTGGGATATCCATTTATGAGACCTATAGGTCTCATTCCCTGACCCTGAAAGAGCTTCCAATGGTTGGGAAAGGGAGTAAGGAGAGGCTGCTAAGATCTCAGGGCTGAGAGGAATAGAGACGTTACTGGTGCCCGCTTGAGTAAATGGATCAACAGCGGGGATGACAGTGATACAGTGATTCATTTATAGTCTTAGTATTTTCTTTTCCCCAGAGGAGAGGAGCATTTAGAAAAAAAGTTGTTATTGAAAATGGAAAATTTCGCTTTTTGGAAATTTCCACTTGCTAGTTAAAAGTCTGTAATTATGGCAGTTACTTTATAATTTCTCAGTATGAAAGCTTCTTTGCAGTTCCGTTATCATTAATAATAATTGTTGACATATATTGGGTCCTCTCCATGTGCCAGTACTTTCTATGTTACTTCATTCATCAGTCATTCTAAGAGAGGTAGGTGTTATGACTTTTGTCTTCCTTTACAAATCAAGGCACTCAAATATGTAGATGCTGAGTAACTTACTCAAATTTTCAAAAGGGTTTGCTCAAGAAAGTGGTGGAGCTACAACTTGGTTCTGTTAGTTAACCAGTTACTAGTTCTTAAGGGTAGTGAGGCCAGGAGCAGGTAAACTCACTCATTTGAAGATAAATTCCAAATGTTGAGTCTCCTTCAGTTATTAAGCATTGGTAGTATATTCTTTCGTGAAAATAGCAGTTTTAGTGTGTAGAACAGTTTCAAGAAATCTTAATAAGGAGATCTTACAGAGTCCACAGTGGAGACAAGAACAGTGTAAAATTTTGGGTGCAGAAAAGACCTTTTTAGTAATAGAGTCTGTAGCATTATTAGTTTCTTGCAGGAAGTAGAGATCCTGGGAAATAAGAACCTAGTCTAAGCATTTTCCCTTCCATCCTACAGATGGGGAAACTGAGGTTCAAAGAGGTAGAAGTGACTTGCCAAAGGTAGGTCACAGAGCAAATTAGTGTTAATACTGATCCATAACCCAGATCACCAGACACCCATGTTCTTTGCCCCGCCCCAGGAGGTGGGGCGTTGGTGGTCAGGGCTTATTCCTGATCTGTGCTCAGGGATCACTCCTCATGAGACTGAGGGTGGGGGGGATTTGGAACCATATGTGGTGCTGGAAATCAAACCTCTGTTGGCTGCATGCAAGGCAATCACCTCTCCTGCTTTATTGCCACACACAGGTCCTGACTCCCATTTCTTTTTTTTTTTGCTTGTGCTCGCTCTTTCTCTTTCTCTCCCTCTCCCTCTCTTGCGCTCTCTCTCTCTCCTCCCCCTCCCTCTCTTCCTCTCCCTCTCTCCCGTCCTTCTTTTCTTCTTTCTTTTTTTGTGTCACATCCAGTGATGCTCATGGGTTACTCTAGGCTCTGCACTCCAGAGTTGCTTCTGGCGATGCTCAGGAGACCATATGGGGTGCCAGGGATCGAACCCAGGTTGGCTGTGTGCACCCGCTATACTATCACTCTGGCTCCCCAGACTCTCATTTCTGACTTCTCTAAATTTTTAGTTATGTTGCTTCCTGACTGGAGCGATAGCACAGCAGGTAGGGCATTTGCCTTGTACCTGGCCAACCCGGGTTCGATTCCTCCATCCCTCTCGGAGAGCCCGGCAAGCTACCGAGAGTATCCCACCCGCACCCGCACGACAGAGCCTGGTAAGCTCCCCGTGGCGTATTCGACATACCAAAAACAGTGACAACAAGTCTCACAACGGAGATGTTACTGATGCCCGCTCGAGCAAATCGATGAGCAATGGGACAACAGCGCTACAGTGCTATGTTGCTTCTAAAAGTCAACATTATTGTAATAACATGTATTTTATTACTTGATGGGAAATTTCTGAATGTGGTTTTTGATATTACAGTTTCTTCACAATTAAGAGTTATTTTCAGTCCTATCTCAGCCCTGTATGCTACTGGGTAAACTCTTAAACCTATTATATTAGAACTTTTCTGTAAAAAAGGATACTTAAGAATTAGATCACTGTATCACTATCGATTTTGCTTATCGATTTGCTCGAGTGGGCACCAGTAACGTCTCCATTGTGAGACTTGTTACTGTTTTTGGCATATTGAATATGCCATGGGTAGATTGCCAAGCTCTGCCATGCAGGTGGGATACTCTTGGTAGCTTTTGGGGCTCTCCGAGAGGGACGGAGGAATCGAACCCAGGTCGGCCGCGTGCAAGGCAAACGTCCTACCCACTGTGCTATCGCTCAATAAAAAAACTAAAAAAATAAAAAAAAGAAGAAAAAAGAAAAAAAATTCTTGCTAAAGAGAGAGAAAAGGGGAGAGAGAGAGAGACAGAAGAAAAGTACCTGCCACAGAGGCAGGTGTGGAGGGGGGGCTTAGGGTAACTGGGTACATTGGTGCTGAGAAATGTACACCAGTGAAGGGACAGGTGTATGACTGAAACCCAATCATGAACAGCTTTGTAACTCTTGTTTCGCTTTGTATCTCACAGTGATTCAATTAAAAAATATTTTTAAAAACTTGCTAAAGAATTTTAAATATAATTATCATAGTTTTATTCTGAATATATTCTTAGTCTGCCTTTCTAAATCAGTGGTTTACTGTATCTTCAAGTGTGTGACATAATGTTACTATATGCAACTTTGTTTCTGAGACATATGTTACTTCTGCTTGGTCATAATATGTTTCTCTCCCTGCAAAATAATGTGTCCAAGATATAAGCTCAAATATTTCAGGATGTGATTTTATTTGAAAAGGTGGTAAATGCACATGTGATTAAGATATACTAGTTTATAACTTTATAAGAGGAGTAGAAAGCAGCAGAAAGAGGCCCTGTAAATACACAGAACACAAAGAGGAAAGAAGGCCATGTGAATACTGAGTTAGAGAGTGCAATCTGCTATCATATCCCAAGGAACTCCTAAGACTAGATTTACTGGAGAAAGGCAGAAAGGCCTCCTTACCTACAGGTTTCCAAGGTATCCTGTGGATACCTTTACACTGGACTGACAAATCTTCACAATTACAACTTTTTAAAATCTGATATTTCAAGGACACTAGGTTGTGGTACTTTTGATACAGTAAATGTAGGAAACAAACTACACAGAAAAACTGCGGATTAGATGTCTTGATAAAAAGAGTGACCTCAGGAGCTGCAGTGATAGCACAGTGGGTAGGGCGCTTGTCTGGGTTTGATTCCCAGCATCCCGTATGTTCCCCTGAGCACCGCCAGGAGTAATTCCTGAGTGCAGAGCCAGGAGTCACCCCTGTTCATCGCCGGGTGTGACCCAAAAAGAAAAAAAAAGTGACCTCTTTCCTACGTAGTATCTTATTTTCTGTAAATGCTTGTAAAATTCTACTTGTTTCTGATTTAAGATAGCAAAGCTTATGTGCTAGAAAATTAATTGGAAGAAAGATAACATGAAGATTGTAGTAGCAGTATGCAAGTAATCTGCTCTGCAAAAATTGTGCAAATGAAACACTGTTTAAGAGGTTAAGTTTTAAAAAAATAAAAAAAAAGAGGTTAAGTTTATTTTCCAACTAGACACTAGTTGTTGACTTTTGCTTCCTGATTTTTTTTTTGAAAGTATATTTAATGTATCCTAGAGCAGGTAGAGTTAACTACATTTCTCTTATCAATCTTTTCTCTGGATTTGGTAGGCTAGTTTCTAGATCTGAAAATTTTCTACATCTGACAATTTAATAATTCTTAAAAATCATAAGACTGGAACATACTATTTTCAAGTGAAATGAGTCTCATTTTACTTCCCAAAAGTAGTCCACATTAATTTTATTATCCTTTGACTTTTTTTCCTGTGTATTTACAATGTATATTATATTTTTGGGGACAGGGATTGTTCTTGGAGGTCCTACAGGACTATTTGAGGTGCTGGATTTGAATTGGAATTGGCCGAATACAAGACCTAAGCCCATGTACCATCTCTCTGTCCCTATACCATATATTGCTTTTTATTTTTTTTCATAAGTGATATAAATGTTACCCTTTAATAAACCATCCTATTTTCTGAATAGTAAGGAATTCAAGCTGAGCAGAAAGGTGTATAGGGGAAAGTAGAAGTTGCCCGAACTCCATTCATGCCTTCTCTTCAGATGCAGCTTCTTGGACTTCCATATTGAGAGTCTCTAAGCATGAAAGAACATACAAACTGCCACTGTCACTGTCATCTTGTTGCTCATCGATTTGTTTGAGCAGGCACCAGTAACGTCTCTTGATTGTGAGACTTATTTGTTACTGTTTTTGGCACATCCAACACACCACGGGTAGCTTGCTAGACTCTGCCGTTCTCGGTAGCTTGCCGGGCTCTCTAAGAAAAAAAAGTTTGTTTTTTTTTTTTAAGAATGGACGAGATTACATGATCCATATCTTTCTGCAGTTTTCTTTGTTCTCCCCCAAATGTAGATGTATTTTATAGGAGCTCTGTTGCCATCATTTATTCTGTGAGAGTGGATGCTGCAGGGCCAAGACTGCACCCTGTGATCCTGGGCCTGACCCTAAAGGTCAGTGCTTTCACCTGGCAACGGGCTGCTTGCTGTGCCCAGCAGTGCGAGCAGCCGGACCCCCTTTGCTCCACGGCTGGGTTATGTGGACTGCAGGGGGACTGTAGTCTGAGCCTGACAGATCCAGGATACATGCCCCTGAACTAGCTCTGTAGCCCCTCTGCTAGTGTTTGATGCAGCTATAAAATATAGGATGTTTTGATTTTAGAAATAATAACAGTGGAGAGGTTTAGTATTTTTTCAACATTATCTCATTTGCCGAACTCTAAGTGCAGCGTTCTTTCTTTATGTGTGTGTTGCCTTGAATTTCCCTGGCTCTGTTCCCCAGCTTCCCTAGACTGTGAGGGGTTGTCCTTAGTCGGCTGTGGCAGTAGTGCACGTTGCATGTACTGATGTGTTAGATAAGAGGGACTTGGGGGGCTGGAGAGATCTTAAAGGGGGGAGAGTACTTGGCCTCCGTGTGGCTGGCCTGGTCCCATGGCCTGTGTTTCTGTGCCATCACCAGTGTTGCTGGGGGGCACTGGAGTCCGGCGATCGCGCCCCATTCTCCAGCAGTTTTCACAGTCCTTATTTTCATTTTTGGTATTTGATTATATTTTTGTAATTGATTATATTATGTCATAAAATTAAGAAATGTGATGGTAATGTTCACTTTTTTGTTTTGGATGATGCTAGCTTGGTGCTTGGGGATGGCCCCCAGCAGTGCTCCTGTGGTCTCTGGCATCAAATCTGGGCCCGTGGGACCTCAGGTGGAACCCAGAGCCCTGCAGGCAAAGGTTGTACTTTGCCTCTCTGTGCATCTGCTTGGTCCTCATTTATGTATCTTATTGGAAAGATTTATTATGTTCATGCATTTTGTATTTTTTTAACCTTGTTTTTACACTTTTTTTTTTTTTGTGGTTTTTGGATCACACCTAGCAGTGCTCAGGGCTTACTCCTGGCTCTGTGCTCAGGACTTACTCCTGGCTCTGTGCTCAGGGCTTATTCCTAGCTCTGTGCTCAGGGATCACTCCAGGCAGTGCTCAGGGGACCATAATGGAATGTCAAGGATTGAATTTGGGTTGGCCACCAGCTGTAGGGAGCCATCTTACAGAGCTTGGCTCTTATCGTCTAGTCAAGCGGAGGCTGCTTGGGATTCCTGTGATCTTATCATTTCACCACTTGTCTCACTAGCCAACGGCCATGCCTGATCAACATTTTACTATTGTTCCTGTGGGGGTCCAAGCATGCATACCACCCCCTCCCACCAAGAGGTATAAGTATTGTAACTGCTGTGAATAAACTCTCTCTCTCCTCCTCCTTCTGGCTCTGCGTCTGTTCATTCGGTTACGTCCCCTCCTTAGCACCACGAAGGGTCCTCCCTGCGGGACAGGATGGGACCCCACATCTCAAACTTTAACCAAGGCCCAATACTATGGCATTAGACTATCAGGCTGACACCTGAGATTAATCTATTATAATTCTTTGCTAAGTATCAATAGAAATTTTAGTTACCGAGTCTCAGATCAAATAAAACACTTGTAGAATAAATTTTGCAACCAATTTTATAACTCTAGAAAAACATATTTTAACTAAACCATTACTCTTCTAACCTGTTTTTAACCACAACTATTTCAGCTCACATTCTAATAATCCAATATAGATGCATATGTACATTTACACAACAGCATAAGACCTTTAAACCATCAATTTTTATGAAACATGAGTAAATCTTCTTTGGCTTAAGTTCAATAGTTCTCGTACCTTAGTTAGTTCAAATCACAAACTTTCTAACTTTATCAATTCCACAATACAAATATGCTTTCAAACACAGAAAAAGCCCTTTGGGTATTTATATATATATATATATATATATTTTTTTTTAACCAAACTTTGATAATAGCATAGAAAGAAAAGCATTTGGACTGTCAAATGTTTATGGAAACACAAGTAAACTTTGTTTATTTTGAGGGTTTCTGTACCTCTGTTGCTTGAAAAACAGCTAAATTCCTCATTAAAATTGTTGAGGCTTATAAGATAAAGCCTTGCACTCTCTGAATTCTTATTTCACTTAGTTTTCTGGCTCTAGCTCTGTAGCTTTTTCTAGATAGTACAGCTACTGGAATTCAAAAGAATTTCAACTGTTAATAACTATTAATGTTCTTCCAATAAGAAATTTAGACTAAAAATTTCAATTTCGTTGTAGGCGCCACATTCTAATTAGAAATCTTTGTTTAAACCTGGTCTAACAGGTTCCAAAATCACATAGATCCTTTAAATTGCTGAACTGCATATCACTCTGATCTCTTGAGACGATCCTGTTTTCCCCAGGCCTAATTTTTACCACTGATTTTCACTCTGGCTCCAGCACTCAAGTGTTCCACATAGAGAGACAGACAGACAAACAAACAGACAGACAATAAGTTCACTAAAAACACCACACATACATGTGCACACATCTGCAGTTGATCTATCGATCTGGCCCTTCAGAAACGGCAAGGAAAAAACTGATAGACTGAGAAAGGAAGGAACAAGTCCCCAGGGCAAAGTTAAGTCCTGTCGGCCGATTGGGAACATTGCTCCCCGTTTCTCTGCCTGACCAGCCCGTTTCCTGCTTGTTAAAAATGGGTCAAGAAAGCGCTTTTGTTGATATAAGCCGGCAAAACCTTTTCAAAATTGTTGAAACCTAAGGTGGTCAGATGCTAGCATTTTTCTTTCTTGGTCAAGACTAGTTCTGAGGCAGGGAACTAGTGACTTATCAGATTTGGGGATAGGCTATCTTAGTGATATACTTTTATTTCCTGATATTATTAAACACTTAACCACATGATCTTGCATTTTCCTGCCTTCTCTGCTGATAATAATAAGCAGAACTAAGAGAAAGATAATGAGACAATTACACACACACTAAAGGCACACGCACAAAGCACACTCCTGCACTCGCTCGGACCGGTCCTTCTTTCACGAGGGTGCGCACCCACTCACCACATTCACACTGAAATTCCTGAACCTGCCCTACGGACGTCCACATTATCTTTGGTCTTATCCCCCTGACAATGGGGTTGCTCCAATGTACATTGGGCTCTTTCTAATTAGAAGCTAGCAAACTAAAGGCAAAGCGGGGGTGATCATCAGGATGCAAGGGAATTGAGAAAAAGCAGTCTTTTAAATCAAGTACTGTCTTATACATTTCTGAAGGAATGGCTGCTGGGGACGGCAGTCCAGGTTGAAGCGCCCCAAAAATGACTATGGTTTTATTTACAGCTCGTAGATCCTGTAGCAGTCGCCAACTGCTGTTTTTCTTTTTAAAGTCTTGGAGGCGCCTCCGCTTGGGAGGGCTCAGGTAGGAAAGCAGGATGGTCAGAGTCTATAGTAGTAGAATTTGAGGAGTCAGTTCCGTGCATGGGGGTGGCCTCATCCCCACAGACTGAGGGAGCCTTGGAAACAGAGGATAAGCAGGCCATAAAGCAAGAAGAGAAAAGAAAGGGTCATTGGTAGGCTGTTTCTGCCAACTCGACAGAAATGAAAACACAGGACAAAGGGGTTCAAGCCTTCCACCGGTGGCTGCTTCACTGGTAGGCTGTTTCTGCCAACTCGACAGAAATGAAAACACAGGACAAAGGAATTCGACCTTCCACCAGTGACTGTCTACACTGGGAGGTAGTTTCTGCCAACTCGACAGAAATGAAAACACAAAAGACACAAGAAGGGGCGGGGGGGATGGGGACACTCATAACAAACCACTCAGATGCATGTCTGGCCGGTGAGGAACTTAGCCATAGTGGATCAGCCTGAGAGGTGACTTGCGGCCGGTGTCTAAACCAGCACCACCCTAGACCATATGTTCCTCGTGGAATCGCAGACAGCCCAATCGGACTCCGTAACCTTAAAGGGATCTTAAGGATGCCAAGTCGTGGAGCCACAGACTCAGTACAAGGACGAGGACGTCCAAGACTGCACAATCACTCACACATACACACAAGACAAGGGAATTCAAGCCTTTCTGCCAGTGACCGTCTCGTCCTTAACACGAGACTGTATTCAAGCCCGGTCCCATACCAGGGTGTGCGCCAAGAGAGAGGCGACCCTCAGAGACACTCACTTTTCCGTGAATTCGTCGGTTGACGTGAACTTGACCGGGCGTTCGGTGGTCCCCTAGTGCCCCACCTGGGCGCCAGATGTGGGGTCCCATCCTGTCCCGCAGGGAGGACCCTTCGTGGGGCTAAGGAGGGGACGTAACCGAATGAACAGACGCAGAGCCAGAAGGAGGAGGAGAGAGAGAGTTTATTCACAGCAGTTACAATACTTATACCTCTTGGTGGGAGGGGGTGGTATGCATGCTTGGACCCCCACAGGAACAATAGTAAAATGTTGATCAGGCATGGCCGTTGGCTAGTGAGACAAGTGGTGAAATGATAAGATCACAGGAATCCCAAGCAGCCTCCGCTTGACTAGACGATAAGAGCCAAGCTCTGTAAGATGGCTCCCTACAACCAGCAAGGCAAGTGTCCTACCCACTGTTCCATCACTCTGGACCTTAGAATTTATTAATTTAAAAATATATTTTATAGTATTACTCAACTAATTCAAACATAGCCAGTGATCCAGAGAAGAAATGTGAAAAGACCTTTAAAATCAGATATAGATACCTAAAAGTATGTTGATAAAATTTAGCAGCATTCTGCTATTAAACATTTAGTGGGGGCTATTGAGATAGGGCAGCTGGCAGGGCTTTTTCCTTGCACGAGTCTGACCCGGGCTGGTGGTGCTTAGGGGACCAAATGGGATGCTAAAGATTGAACCTGGGTTGACTGAGTGCAAGGTAAACCACTTTACCTTCTGTACTATTGCAGTACTTTTTCACGGAGAAAACTATAGCTTATTTTAAAAAATAAGAGATATGAATTAAATGAAAGTGATATGTTTCAACCCAAAGAATTACTAATATGGTTAAGGTGGCAATTATTTATCCACTGTTAATAGAAAATATATCTGGCAGAATAATGGTCTGAAAATAACAAAGAACATTTCAAAAAAGAAAAGTGGTTTGAGGCATTGAGTATGCAGTTTTTTAGGATGCATTCAAGAGTGACAGTCATTGGTCCTTTTCTTTTTTCTTCCCTGAATGGTGCCTGGAGTTGAACCTGGGGCCTGACCCAGGCAAGGTCTGTGGCCGCCCTGCACACCGCACTGCTGCAGAAACTGGGATGGTGTCCGAGGGTATCTGGAGACAGAACAGTGATTAGAGTTGGGGTTCAGATCGCAAAGGTGTGCGCATCAGGCAGAGTAAACGTTTAGAAAGCTTTATTTTTTGTAGACAGTATATTCCAGAAGCCTTCAATAGCTCCTTATCCTTTGACACTTCCTAATAACTGTTATTATACATCCTAAGAACTAACAGTTATTATACATCCTAATAACTGGTATAGCCAATGCCTCAAACCATTTTCCAGATAGTCGGTCTCTGGAAAAACTTGTACACATATAATGTACATTTATCGTAGTTGTGTACATTGCTGTAGCAAAGAACTGAAAGGATCACAATTACTTTATACAGTAGAATTTTATTGCACTTTCAAGGAATATGGATCTAATATAAGATAAATTTTTTAATGGAAAGGTCTTCATGGACATGGAAGGATGCTCAAAATAAGCTAGAGAAAAACAGAGAACATGAGTTTATGGGGCTGGAGTAATAGGTGGGGAGGGCACTGTCCTGGCACCCCACTGACCTGTGTCAGATTCCCCGGCACTCTGTACGGTCCCCAAGCAACACCAGGAGTCATTCCTGAGGGCCATGCCAGGAGTTAGCGCTGAGTATCACAGGGTGGAACCTCAAACAAAACAGCAAACAAAAAAAATCTGAGCTGTTTTCTTCATACACATCTGCATACATTCTGTCTGTACAGAAACAGTCAGAAATTATATCACTAATATAAAATGTAATTTTTCTGCATTTTATTTATTTTAGTTTGGGGGCTATACCTAACAGTGCTCAGGGCTTACTCCTCAGCCTGTGTTCAGGGATCACTTTATGATGTTTGGTGGACCATCATCTGGGGTGCTGGGGACTGAACGTGGGTCAGTCTTGTGTGTGGCAAGCACCCTGCCTGCTGTCTTGTCTCTCCAGCCCCCTCAATTTCTGGATTTTAATGTAACTTGAACTCTTTAAATATAGAACATTGAATTGATTATTGTCATTTTGATGGATTTTAATGTTGTATATGTCTTGTAAATCTATGAATACTTTTTTTGGATGCTCTGTAATATTTATCTTGAGGTTAAAAAGCATCATCATTGTGGTTTGGGCTCAGTAAAGACAAGATCTGTAGTTTTGCATTTATAAAACAGGTCATCATATTTCTAGAAATTTATTTAGTCATTGCTAGTAAATAACCTTGCTAACAAATGGACAGGAATCCACAGTGTGTTAACAATCAGTATTTAAAAAGCAATACTTGGGGCTGGAGCGACAGCACAGCGGGTAGGGCGTTTGCCTTGCACGTGGCCGACCCAGGTTCGATTCCCAGCATCCCATATGGTCCCCTAAGCAGCGCCAGGGGTAATTCCTGAGTGCATGAGCCAGGAGTAAACCCTGTGCATCGCCGGGTGTGACCTAAAAAAAAAAAAGCAAAAAATAAAAAGCAATACTTTTTCTAGAGAAAAGATAGGAATATATTCTTAGAACAAACTGTTCTGAGTTGTAGGGAAAATGAAGCCCACTATAAATTGCCAAAGAATATTTTAGAGTAGAGGTTTTAAAAATTTAGAAGATACATAATTAGGCTTAGGTAATTTACTAATTTACTAATTAGATAGCATAGTGGGTAGGGCGTTTGCCTTGCACAAGGCCGACCTGGGTTCCTCTGCCCCTCTCGGAGGGCCCGGCAAGCTACCGAGAGTATGTCTGCCCGCACGGCAGAGCCTGGCAAGCTACTTGTAGCGTATTCGATATGCCAAAAACAGTAACAACAAGTCTCACGTTACTGGTGCGCGCTCCAGCAAATCGATGAGCAATGGGATGACAGTGACAATGACTAATAGGTAAATTTGCAGATTTCTTTCCTTTCATTGTTCTTTGGTTTGGGGTCACACCCAGTGATGATCAGAACCTATTCTTGGTGATTGTATGTGGTGCCTGGGATCCAGCTAGGGTCAGCTACATTCAAGACAAATATCTTCATTCCTGTACTATCTCCCAATTCTCAATTCCCTCCCTCCCTCCCTCCCTCCCTCCCTCCCTCCCTCCTTCCTTCCTTCCTTCCTTCCTTCCTTCCTTCCTTCCTTCCTTCCTTCCTTCCTTCCTTCCTTCCTTGTTCTGTCATTCTTTCTCCTTCCTTTCTTTTTTTCTTTCTTTTTTCTTTTTTCCTGTTTTTTGGCCACACACCGTGATGCTCTGGGTTACTCCTGGCTCTGGCACTCCTGGCAGGCTCAGAGGACCAAAGAGGGTCCTGGGATCAAACCTGGGTTGGCTGTGTGCAAGGCAGACGCTCTACCCGCTGTGCTCTCTTTGACCCTTCATCCCCAAATTTCTTATTGAATCGTTTGTTCTGATTTACTCTTCCCAGGCTCATTTCTTTCATCTTCACAGGTTGTTTAAGCACGGTTCTGAGAACTCTGCTTAATTGTTAGCCCTGCCTCGTGGTGTTCCAGCATTAGGTGTTTTTTGGTTTTAGGCCAGGCCTAGGTCCCTTATAAGATGAAAGTGTGGGATATATTGTTCAAAGCATACTGGAAACAGCTATTTGATATTCTAAGATATAAGACGCTCATTTGTGGAGAGAAGCAGGTGAGTTTCCTACAGGAGAGAAACTCGAGAAGCCTCAGTTCTGTGCTGGGGCCCAGTGATGGGCTGAGTGGGGCTGGGGCCAGGGAAAGCCTCTCCTTAGTGATGCTGTCTCCCTTGCTCCATCACTTGATTTTATTATAAAACATAATGTGGAGCTGGGGTGATAGTGCAGCGGGTGGGGCGCCTGCCTTGCCTTTGAACTCTTGGCCTATCCAGGTTCAATCCCTGGCATATCGTATGTTTCCCCAAGCATTTCGAGGAGTAATTCCTGAATGCAGAGCCAGGATGTAACCCCTGAGCACTGGCAGATGTGGCCCCAAAACAAAAAGAAAACCAATAATGGGTAGTTAATCTTTGCAAATAATAAACATAAAAATTGCTTGAAATGTTTATTTTTGTGGTGCCAGGGTCTGAACACAGGACTTCTTAGTGCAAGGTATTTGCTGTGTTGCTGAACCACATCTCAAGCCCAAGTGTTAAAATTTTTTATAGTGAAGAAAAATTTTTACATGATATCTTGACTTTTTTGTTCTTATTAGATCATCCGCTCCAGCAAATCGATGAGCAATGGGATGACAGTGACAGTGAATAAATTATAAAATAGTTTTACTTTTATCAAGTTTAGTTTTGATGAGTTTAACTGAAAGTGATGTCAGTTTTTTTTTTTTTTTTTTTTTTTGGGTCACACATGCACAGGGGTTACTCCTGGCTCTGCACTCAGGAATTACTCCTGGCGATGCTCGGGGGCCATATGGGATGCTGGGAATTGAACCCGGGTCAGCCAAGTGCAAGGCAAAATGCTCTACCCACTGTGCTATCACTCCAACCCCAAGTGATACTAGTTCTTGACTAGTGGAAATGTGTAAGTCATTTTTGATCATTTTTGGGGATATGTTTTGTTTTTGAGAAATATTTCCATTACAGCGCTTAATGAAAGCTGCATATAATCTGACAATTTTGGGGTGTGTGTGTGTGTGTTTGTTGGGAGATGGACTCTAAACAAGGCAGAGAATAGATAGTATCAAATGTTACCAGACTTTGGGTCCTGGCTTACAGAACCGATAGGAGTCAGGAAGGACGTGGCTGCGGGAGAATGAGGACTGGAGTCCCGCCAGGGGCCTGGGGCACTCTGGGTGGCTGCGTGCATTGAACATGACGCTACAGACTTCAGTAGCATTGTTAAGGTGCGTAGATTGGAAAAGTAATAAAGGAATAGTAATATGATTGAGCAATAAAGGAGTAGATTTTGTCTTTTGGGACAAAATGGAGCTGGAGGTGATGGTGCTGAATCAAAGATGGCTGTGAGCGCACTGGATGGTTCTCCCCATGGAGAATGGGAGTGACCTACGGAATGAGCAGAGACACAACGGACTCCTGACAAAATCAGTGTTGTTTGTATGTGGGCTTACGGTGGAGCTGTACATTTACACGGTATCTCCATGTTTCCTCTGGCCATTGTCTTTCTCATGTTTTCTCTGGCTGGAGCTGAGGTGACATGTGGTGGTGGCAGCGTTTCTGCCCTGCTGCAGGTGCAGGAAGCTCCTCGCCTCTACTCGCACCTCATGTGTCTCACACACGGGCCCTCTGGAAATCAGGAGTAGGGTAATGAAACTGCGTGTGTGTGTCCTGTTGATTTCTACTTAGAAAGGACACACACCTTGTTTTCCCTATCACGACACAGGGCGAGCTAGTGGTCTGGGTAAAGCAGCAGTCCCCGTGGGCTGGGTGATAATTGCCTTTAGTTTCAAAGCCTGTAGCGAGAGTCCAGCCTGTGTGAAGGGTTCCAGCTGCTCCCCTAATTCCAGAGCTGGGCAGGGGTCCCTTGAGGGGTGGAGTGGCTGCTTCCTGCTCCAGTGAGCCTGTCCTCACCACTCCCACACACTCTGTTTTGTAAGGAGCCCCTACAAAACAGGTGTGGAGGAAAGCATGGAAGCCTTCAGTGAGGTGGCAACACATACTCGGGTAAAGTAAGTGTGGGAGCTTCGCAGAGGCTCAGGGCCCCTGTAAGCAGCTGTGCCTCAGTTTGCTTTGAGTCTATGAGGAGGCCTTCAAGGTGGTTTATTTATTTATTTTTCTTCTTTTTTGTTTTCAGTTTGGGGCCTCCGGTATGCAAGCTGTGGGTGCCCCTTTGAGGTCTCTCCAGCTTGAATTGACATCTTCATTTCATACGGCTCCACAGTGCGCCAGTTCTGATTTCGGTCCCCAGCAGTTGTGGGGCTGGGGGGTATGACTGGCCAGCCCTTGACTGGGAGACCTGCTCGCGTGACGCTCGCTCTTGATGGTCTCATGATCTCAGCTTTCCCATGTGGTATTACTTGGTATTAAGTGAAAGAATGTAGATTAGCTTTCTGAATGGCAAGTAAACGGGGGCCTTTGTTGATGATGATAAAGCACTAACAGTATAAGCAGATCCTGGGAAATAATCTGTATGTTCCGTAGAGTTGGACCATTAGAATACCTTCCCCTGCCCCCCGGTTTTTGGGCCACACATAATGTTGCTCAGGGCTTAGTCCTGGCTCTGCACTCAGGAATTCCTCCTGCTGGTGCAGGAGATATGGGATGCTGATGCTGGGGACCGCACCTAGGTGGGCAGAGCAAGCGCCCTCCGCCTCTCTGGTCCCGGCCACAAGAATTCCTGACTTTGGCATAGTAGCAGGGAGCAAGCCAGAAGGAGTAGACTCTCAGAGTACTTTACCTGGCTGACTTCTAATAACGCAGGCTTCCGTTAGAGCGCCAGTGTCTCTGACTTTGGTAGTGCTCGTTCTGGGCAGCGCGTGTTGCTTGGCATACAGGAGCCCCCGAGAGCATACGGTTTCCCTTTGCGCTGTGGTCGGTGGCAGAGCTGCATGTGACACTGTTGGGCTCGTGGTCACGGTGAGCCGGGGGCGCACACTTGGGTGCTCTGTGTTGTGCCAGGGGACTGAACACAGGACCGCGCGAGGGCAGATAAGAACCCTGCCACCAGCCGTGTCACAGTGCCTGGCTGTCTTCTGAAAAGAAATCCTTCAGGTATCTCTCGTTCACACACGCTATCGAAGTCCATATTATGCTTTATTCAGTCCATTCTTCAGTAACTAACCTTTAGCGTTTCTTCCAATGCCCCAGCTGTGAGTACGTGGTGGTGGTCTTCAGGTTTGTTCACCGGGTGGCTGGAAGGCAGCCCGCGCGTGTTGGGAACCTGGAAGTTGCTGTCTTCTTCCTGCGGCCCCTTAGAAAGCTGCACGTGTGCCCGCTCCTGCTGCTGCTGTCCCAGCCACGCCCTGGACTGTTGCTGTTTGTCCTCTCAGCTCTGCCGCCTGCTGTCCTGCTTGCTGGCGCTAGGGGGTGACTGGATCCCAGCTCTGTAGAGCTGCTCTCCGTGTGCCCCCGCAGTATTGGGCTGCAGTGTCAGGCCTTTGGCGGCCCTACGCAGGCCCATCTGTTGGGGCCCCACGGGCTGCACGGGCTTGAACTCGGTCCCCTGAGTGCATCTCCCCATCTCTGAAGTGTCTGCTCTTTGAAAACTTTTTTGGAGTGTGTGTGTATGTGGGGGGGAGGGGGGTTGGATTTAGGCCACACTTGGTGGTGCTCAGGGCTTATTCCTGGCTCTGTGCTCAAGGATCATTCCGAGCAGGACAGAAAGCTGTTACTGTTGGTGACTGAGAACTTGAGGGTGAGTGAGCAGTCAAGTAAAGTCTCATGTCTGCTTTCAGGTCCCAGAGAAAGACTTGGGAGGTCTGCTTCCTTTCTGTCCCCTAGATTATGGGGACAGACGAGTCTTAACAGATCACCAATCTCCCTCCCTATTGTTGCTTCCGTTACCAGTTAGCCTTTGCTGCCTAAGAAATTGAACATGCTCTTATATATCTTATATAACTTACTCTTCTATACCTTTCCATTCTGTAATGTGGGATTGACACTAGTATCACCTTCCATTGTTGAGTTTTCTGCCTTTATATCTGCCTGTCTGCTGATCCACTTGACATATTACAATGCCAAGTACTTGGTACTCATGAATAGTAGCCTCCTTCCCTCCCTTATTCTCTCCCTCCCTCTCTCTCTTCTTTTGATCTGTCCCTTCATTCCCTCCCTCCGTTTTTCTTCCTCCCTTTCATGTGTGCCCGCCCTAGGAATTTTCAGATTTAAGTAAATTTCGTGGCCTCAAAAAAACAGAGCCAGGGGTGGAGTGGTAGCATAGCGAGAGGGACGTTTGCCTTGCACGCGGCTGACCCGCGTGTGATTCCCAGCATCCCATATGGTCCCCTGAGCACCACCAGGAGTAATTCCTGAGTGCAAAGCTAGGAGTAGCAGCCCCTGTGCATCGCCAGGTGTGACCCAAAAAGCAAAAAAAAAAAAAAAACAAAACAAAACCAAAAAACACCACGGGAGCAAAGAGTCTGTTCTCTGGGGGTGGGGGTGGGGTTAGTTGGGAGGGTTTCTGGAACTCAGACACTCAGAGTGCGGCGCTCAGAGACTGTTGGGGTGGAAGGGAGTGGGCACTCTGAGGGTGTGGTGTGGGAATTACGCTCGTTTGCGTGCGCGCGCGCACACACACACACACACACACACACACACACACACCCACACACCCACACACACCCCTATCATTTACAGCACTGCACACACACCCCTACCATTTACAGCACTGGGAGTCATGGTACTCAGTAACACTGAGGAAAGAAAATGGGGGAGAAGAGAGTTCTACATGGTAACTGTTCCCAAGGTGGGGACGGACATCTCAGAGCTTGGGCCACCGAGGGAGAAGGTTGATTGATGGAGGAGACAGTGAAACTAGGTTTTTTTTTTTTTTTTGAGTAGAGTTCTGAAGAGTTCTGAAGAGAAAGTGCAGAAGTAAGGGTGCTATAGGTGACTTGGGGGAACTTTGAAAAATGCAGCGGTATTTTTGTACATTAGTATTAGTTTTGTACATTAGTATTGGTTTAATGATTTTGTTTTTTGATGATAAAATGTTAACTAGGAGGTTTGGATAGACTAGATTATATTTCAGTATTTGTGTAACTATTTTAGACCTGTGTGTGTGTGGTGGGTTGTGGTGGGCAGCTGTGTGGGTGCTGGGGATTGCACTGTGCTCCCACCTGCTGAGCCTGGACCTGGACTTGCATTCAGAGTGCGGTGTTCAGAGATTGTTGGTGTTAGCAGTCATGTTTGTCTGTAGAACAGCTATGATAATAATTTGTAAAACTGCATGTAATTCACTTACCTTGGAAGATAGGAAGAAATAATATGTAATTTAGAGAGCATTTGGGTAATTGATTTTATTTTTATATCCGGAATATAGCATTTTTTTTTTCGGAATATAGCATTTAATAGTGTTTATTAATGTTGTACATATCAGGGTATAACCAACAGGTAATAGTGGTGAAATAGTGTATAAGACACAATATTTCGGATTGGGGACAATGATGGGAATTCAAGTCTGTATTTGTAAGTAGAAAGACAAGCATGTTTATATTTATTTTGTATAATTAGCTGTTCATAGCTGTATTAGGGCTGGAGCCATAGCACAGCGGGTAGGGCATTTGCCTTGTACATGGCTGACCGGTTTCGATTCCTCTGTCCCTCTCGGAGAGCCCAGCAAGCTACCGAGAGTATCTTCCCCACACAGCAGAGCCTGGCAAGCTACCTGTGGCGTATTCGATATGCCAGAAACAGTAACAACAAATCTCATGATGGAGACGTTACTGGTGCCCGCTTGAGCAAATGGATGAGCAACGGAGTGACAGTGACAGCTGTATTAGTAATTAAAAAAAACCTTTTAAAACATAATAAAACTGGAAAAAGAAATTGAAGGTGGAAGGCCAGAGATAGATAGTACAGGGGTTAAGGCATTTGCCTCACATCTGATGTCCCTGGTTTGAATCCCTGACACCATATACGATCCTCTGATCCTTTTCACTAGAAGCCCCCAAACCAGCAGCCTCACCTTCCCCCCGAAAAAGTCTAAGAGGGCCCAAGAGTCATGGAGCTGTGGGTTAGTACCTGCAGGTTCTCAGCTAGTAGAAACCAGGCTTTGTGTATGTGAGACCCTGAATTTGTTCTCTGGCACACAATGACAAAATTTAATTGAACTTTAATTTTAATTATTTTGAATAATTTAACATAAATTCCTTAACAAAAATATTTTCATTTTTATTTTAAAAAATATTGGTGGATTTCTGTAGAGGGTGCTCTATCATTACGGATAGTAGTCTGAACAGACTTTCTTTCTTCCTTCCTTCCTTTCTTTCTTTCTTTCTTTCTTTCTTTCTTTCTTTCTTTCTTTCTTTCTTTCTTTCTTTCTTTCTTTCTTTCTTTCTTTCTTTCTTTCTCTCTTTCTCTCTTTCTCTCTTTCTTTCGTTTCAATCACCATGAGAAAAGTTACAAAGCTTTCAGGTTTAAGTCTCAGTCATACAATGATCTAACACCCATCCCTTCATCAGTGCACATTCCACCACGAAGAACCCCAGTATACCCCCCCTCCCACCCCACCCTGTGTGGCTGATGATTTTCGCTTTACTCTCTTTTTACTTTGATTACATTCAATATTTCAGCAGAAAGCTCACTATTACTATTTGAAAATTTCCCCCAACAATCAGACCTGCCGAAAAGGCATCATTTGTTAATTTGTTTTCCATTGCTGAGAATGAAGAGTATATGAGGTCTTTTGGATTTCTGGTATTTTAGTAATTAAGACCAGAGAAATTTCTGCCAGAAGTCGCATCATTGCAAAAGCTCGTACCTCTGTTTAGTGGGCCTTATAAGATGGTGTTCGCCATGCCGCCGGGGAAATGAAAGGCCGAGAGAGAAAAGCCTTTCCCCTCCCGGGGCGGCATGGGGCTGTAGCTTAGTTCACAGTCTCGAGGCATTTCTGTAAGAAGCCGCTGGGTGCCGAAAGTAGTTAGTGGGACTCTGGGATCATGGGCGTTCAGCAACGGAGGAGCTGTTCGTGTGCAGTCGCTTGGGGTCTCTTCTGGGCGGAAAGCGGCTGAACAGACTTTAATGATAAGCAATCCTCTAAGCTAGAGTATCAAGGTTTCACTTGAATGTATACTTCTTTTATATTGAATGAAATTAGTGACTTATGTTGCACAATTTATTTAGTTCTTGTTTGCAAAGTTTTTCATTTTTCAGTTTGAATATAGCTACAATTAGAATTTCCCCCTTCCTATTGACTCTGATGACAAAGGTTTATTTTTATATCATCTACCTTCATCCTCTTCTCCAAAATCTGAGAATTTTGATATGTTGAATGTAGAACTCTAAAGTCATCTCTGTCCCATATATTCAACTACGTCTCAAATAGGTAAAAAATAACTGAACTAATAAATGGACATGTATATTTTAGATCAGTCAGCCCAGAAGGCTATTAATACTTGAAACTTAATCATTCCCTAATTTTTCTGATTTATAGATAATTTTAGAAAAATCTTTCTATAAAAAATACTAGTCTGATAATACTGTGATAGAGAATTACTGGACAAATCAATTTTAATGGCTGATGCTGACGAATTTGGAAATTTCTTGAACTTGGTTGATTTAGATGGAGTGGTATATTTGGAACAAAAAATAGTGAATTCAAGACATTAGATAAGTATCTTTCTAAAATACAGGCAGTTTTAAAGGATGAAGACTAAAGTCTTGCCATGAACTTTTTCTGAAATTGTATTTTAAATATTTTTAATGAAATTTTATGCTGCTGTTTTTTTTTAAAAAATGCTAGAAATTAGCTCTTAAAAGTGAAAACATCTCTGGTTGGGTATAAGGGTTGTCATTGTTCTGGGTTTCTCATTAAACAAGTGTACTCTCTTTTTTTTTTTTTTTTAAACTCTCAAGGCACCGCCTTCCATGGTCAATAATGAACAGCGCCAGCATGCAGAGCACATATTTTTATCATTTAGGAAATCAAAATCACCATTTGCAGTTTGCAAGCATATTTTGGGTAAGTATTCACTTTAAAATATTTTTTGCACAATCAAATCTAGTTTTTCTATCTTGAATGTTAGGTATTTTAAATTCTTTCAAAAATAAGCAGGTGTGTACAATTACAATTTTTCATTAATAATCATTTTGCCCAAGTGACTTCAAAGATAATACTGTATAAAATCAGTGAGAAAAGTTTGTTCTCTTTGGATTCCACCTTCACACCCAAAGAGTGCTCAATAATTTGTTTTATTATTGATCATAACATGAAGGTTGTCAGTAGTAGTAATGATGGGGGAGATCTTATTTTTTTAATTTTCAAGTGTTAATTTATTGTAATAATTATACTTTATCTTAGTCTTAAAATTAACTTGTTTTTTGAGAAATTAAAATATTTCTTTATTGTTTTTAGTAGGTTTTAAAACAGTCTTTCAGTTTGTATGCTGCGTGTTCAGCAAAAATCAGTAAATTCTATCATGTATATTCCAAAATAAAGCATTAATTATTTTCACTCTTGGAAAAAATGTTTTATGAATATCTTAACAGTGAGTTTTGGAGTCTGGGGTTATAGCTAAGTAGTAGAGTACTTGCCTTCACTGGGTAAGGCCCTCCCTTGGTGCCATCCCTGGCACTGAACAAAAAGGAGAATAACAATAGAAATGCAATGCCTGTGTTCTAGCCGCTCAGCTATCTTCCTGGCCTTTATCAGAGATTTTTTTTGGGGGAGGGGTTACATCTGGCGATGCTCCGGGGTTATTCCTGGCTTTGCACTCAGGAATCACTCCTGGCAGTGCTCAGGGGATCATATGGGATGCTGGGAATCAAACCCGGGTCGGCCACATGCAGGGCAAATGCCCTATCCGCTGTACTATAGCTCCAGCCCGGCTATTTTTCTTAATTGAAACCTTGGTCATAACCCATGTTTAAGACTTTGAATGGTTATTTGAATTATTCATGACTATAAAGTTGATGCATTGAGTATTATGAAGTACAATATCTAACAAAACGTGTCTGGTAAGAGGTATCCAGATTAAAGTGACCTGTGATAAAAGTGATAAAGGCTAAGAGTAGTGTTCTGCTCAGGGCTTCTCAGTGAGGACTGAGGTTGGACTCAGAAGAGCACTGGGATAGGAACACCAGGTCCCGTGCTCCCTACCATGTGAGTTCACCCGAGCGCCCACTTTTCTTAGCGTCCACTTCTCTTGTTTCTTTTCCTTTTTTGTTTTTGTTTTTGTTCCGCGGCTACACCCCAGCAGTGCTCAGGGTTTACTCCTGGCTCTGCACTCAGGAATTACTCCTGGCAGGCTTGGGAGACCGTGTGGGATGCCAGGGATCAAACCTGGGTCAGCCGCATGCAGGGCAAATGCCCTACTAGTTGTACTATCGCTCTGGCACCTAGAGCCGATTTTTCATCAGAGGGACTGATGACACCATGTCACTTTATGGACTGTCTTAAACTGTTGTGAGGCACAATGTTGTGACACAATGAAAACACGGTACAAGTAAGGGAGGTGCCGTGGCCTGTTGCCTCATTTCAGATGGCTTTTTGGGAATCTGATAAGCCTAAGAATGGCCCAGTCCCTGTTCTCAAGTTAGCAGTGGTGGTGCAGGGGGCACCGTGTCATTGAGGGACTAGCTCTTCCCATTAGATGGACACTTTTGGTAACTATCTTTTGCATTCTAAGGGACATGGTCGGAGTGTATTTTTGTTTCAGTGTGGTTTCGTTTGTTTGTTTTGCTCTTTGGGTCTCCCAAGTGATCAGGGGGCCTGGGGCCACTCCTGACAGCCCTCAGCCACCTGGGACAGATGCTCAATGTTTGCACCCTGCAAGTGTGATGGGGACTCCAATGCCACCTCAGGAGTGGCATGGGGCTCACATACAGTGCTGGGGTTTGAACTGGGCTCCTGCACTTGCAGAGCCTACACCCCTGAGCACTGTGCTCTCTGGCCCAGCATGGTCAGCTGTATAAACTGGAGTGAATTTACTTTGGCACACAGGTTTGTTATCCTGTGTCTTTTAGTGTTAAAGTGAAGTTAGGCATCAGTGTTCAAAGTTTAAGGAGCTTTATTTCATCCTTTTATTACCTTGAAATCGTCAGCATTAATTTAGAAAATCATTATATTCAACACGTAACATTAAATTGAGGTTGTTTTCATGGTATATGCCTAGAAGACCATTCCATTAGTGCTTTTCTGACTTTCTAAATTGTAATTCAGTTATTGTTTTCCACTTGTTGGGAAATAGTTGACCTATGCTGTAAGTATTTTAATAGAGTTTGTATATTTCATGCAGTACATTGCTGTGTATGGTTTTAGGTTGTTTTGGAATATGGCTAGTCGTAGTCATGCTTTTAAAATTGATTTGAGTTTTGTGATATTAACTACTTAAAAGGTTGAGTGCATGTTTTACAAGCATAATCATTAATGTGCAGCAAAGCCTGTATTACATTGATGTTTGCATCTGAACTTCACAGAGAATCTTTTAACTCCTTACTTAGTTGCCACCAGCACAAAAGGGCCCTTCCTCCAAGAAGACTTCTCATGCAAGTGGCAGCCAATCACAGTTCAGAATTTTCACATTCTTAGTTAGTGGTGATATGTCATTGTTGTAGAAAGTCTGGGTAATATATTCTAATAAAGGAGAGACTTTGATGTGTCCGTCTCTGGCCTCTTGAAATTCTTTCTGCTTCTATCTGAAATTTTATTATGTTTCTCCTTTTTTCTCATTTCTTTCTTTATAGGGTTTTGTTTTCATTGTTTTTGTTTTGTTTGTTTGCTCTCTCCTGTGTATATGTACACAACTGTGGGTGCATGTTGAGTGTTTGTGCATTTTGTTAGAAGTCTTCAGCCTTTAGGAATGCTAAATTCACGTCTCGTTTTATTGGGTAAAAAAAAAAACTTGTGAGTTCTAGTCTTGCTTCAGAAGTGCTGCCAAAATAGTGAGGGATTGTTTGGTGCTTCTAGAGCTAAATTTGTAGTGTTTTAAAAATCCACTGTTTTCTTAGGGAGAAGAGGATTTCTCTCATTTCTTATCTCAGCTATTGCAAAATAAAATGAAATCTGATTGGTATCTGTTTGTATCCCAAGTTTGTAACTTTGGGTTTAGACAGCGATCAGTAAGTCAGAGAGGTGACTGTAGTAGCTGAATGTTTCATAGGGTTCAGCTATTAACTCAGGGTTTTCTTCCTTGTGCTGTCATAGCTGACAGTGCGCAGTGGGCTGGCTTCTTGGTGCTGGGAATAGAACCAAGACTTTGCGCATGCCAGGCTGGTGCTTGGCTTAAGCCTTTATCCCACTTGTCATCTTTTGCTCCCCCGCCAGAAAGCAGAGCTTTCCTCTCCTTGTTTATGTTTTGCCTTTAAGACAATTTCAGGTGGATGACAAATTGGAACAAATCTTATTGGTGTAATGATTTGTGAATCTTGTCGTGGAGGTGAAATATCACAGGGGCCATGGCTCTTGCCCTGCTTGCAACCTACCCTCAGTTGCCGGCACCGAGTGGTCAAGTACTGCTGTGGTCACGAGAGTCAGCTTTCTGCTAAAGTGCATGAACTGAGAGAATTGATCATTTAGACAGTGTCTTAATTGGCAGAAGATCATCCTAGAAGTGCAATTCTAGTTGAGTTGTGAGTTTGCGGGTGTTGACATGACAGGGTATGGATGCAGCTTACATCCTGCTGGTAGGCTTCTAGACTCATCCTCGGTAGCATCTCTGGCGCTTGGTTCTGAGTAATGTTCATGAAGGCTAATAGTTTTTATGAGAAGTGTTTATTAGGAGTGAAAAATTCAAATTTGGCTTTCTTATTTTCATATTTATTCTTGGAGTCAGTTTCACTTAATACTATTAGGGGATCTAAGAAATAGTTACCTGGAAAACTTTCCAGGTCAGGTCCCCTTTGAATTGTCCCCCATCTCTCCCACTCCTCTTAAAAAAGGCAAGGAAAACTGTTTAGAATCCAGTCACAAAATAAGCCAGTTTCATTGCTCATGACAGCTCAAGGTGCTTATTTGATTTTCTCTTCATTCACCAGCCTTCTGACTTGACGTTTCTGTTTGTCTCTGGTTACAAAGATTTCTTCAGCTGTAAAAATGCAGGAATCAGATGAGATGATCTTGGAGTTACATTTCTAAAATTCTGTGAATTGCTGAGATTTCATTTCCTTTTAAAATCCATGGATGATTTTCAGGTTTTTTTTTTGCATTAAATTTTTTTTTGCTCAGAGGCTGGAGCTGATAGTACAGTGGGTAAGGCACTTGCCTTGCATAGGCTGATCCGGTTCAGTCTCCTGCGCACTGCCGGGGCATTCCCGAGTGCAGAGCTGGGAGTCAGCCCTGAGTACTGCTGGCAGTGGCCCTTCCAGGTTTTTTTTCCCCTTGCAATAGAGAATGAAGACAGGCAGAATATAATTTTTTAAAGAAGAGGTTTATAATTTGAGATTTGACTTACCTTTATTATACAGTACCATATTTCTCTTTAAGTGATCTTACTAGATAAGACAAACAGGTTCTGTTTCAAATCATCTTTAAATGAAGTATTTTTTTTCCTTCCCGGAACTTTGATTGCATCTTTTTTTTGATAGACTTTATCTTTGGGAAGCTTACTTGTTGATTACATTGTATCGTTTTTAAATTTTTGTGAATTCAGAATTCATGTTACAATAGCATGGAGTTATCACACTTACAAAAACCAAAGGTTCATATTGACTCCTTATTAAGTTTGGGTATTATCAAAATTCTTATTTTGTAGAATAATGAGGATAGAAATATATAGGATGTACTTTTTCTCAAGCACTTTTATAGCTAATGTGTCAAGAGTGCTTATAAATTTTTTAAGCAAGTAAGAGAGGAATTGATGTGCCTGGCCATATCTTCAGGCTCCTCTGAGAAGTTCTTGAAGGTGCCACTCTCTGCCTAGAGTTAATTTCTCATGACTCTGATACTCATGTCTAGTGATCTTGGCAAATAATCTAGAGTCTAATCGTAGACCTTTCATGAATTTCACATGATGGTAATTTTTTAGAGCTCCGGAAAATTTCTTCTTTTGCTTCATTTTTGACTGTTTCTCCCTATTGATGATGCTGCTTGGAAATTGCAGTGATTTTGGTGAAAAAGAAAAAATAGAAAGTTAATATAAAATATTTCTGAGGTGTGTTAATTTTCTGTTTTTTCTTTCCTTCCTAATGGGTTGCTTTTGTAGTCCAGATATTATTTCTTGCCAGTCAGGCTGTATCTTTCTAAGTGTAGCTCTGGGGTTTTGCTCAGTTTGCTCAGTATTGCGATCAGAAAATTTCTAAGAACTTCTCACCTTGTGTAAATGTGACTAATTTTTTTAAATATATATTTTAAGAAAAATAACCCAAATGTGGACATGCTTATTTCTGAACTTGCTATTGGAGATGGGTCCTTCTGCTGAAGTATTACTTACTGGACATGCTGAAGCATTTCAACAGCACGGCTCATCACAAATAGTCATGTTCAAATATTGTTTTATGAAGTTATTTTTCAGACATGCAGTTCTGTTTTGCATAGGGTGAGAATCTCTTAGGACATTTTCTGATTGCCTTATATTTTTATTTTTATTTTTTTTAAAGCTGTGTTATTTTTTAGTTCTTCATGCTTTGGAAGTAACAGTTGAAGAGAGGTGAGGAAAGTTTGTGAAAATTGGGATCGGTGATTAGCTGCCACCTGCCTGGGGTGTCTTCTGAGAGGAACTAACCTCTTTGTGGTGCTAGAACAAGGTCACTGGATTAAAAAAAGAACAGGTAATCATCTTATTCCTTGCCTGCAAAGTTCTGCTTTCAAACCGCTGGATGCACAGTGCTCCAGGGAGGATGACTCATCTTCACAGGCTGTGTCCAATTTCTTCCCCAGAAACGAGTAAAGTGGACTATGTCCTCTTCCAAGCCGCCACTGCCGTGATGGAAGCCGTGGTCCGGGAATGGATTCTCCTGGAGAAAGGCAGCATCGAATCGCTGCGCACATTCCTTTTAACCTACGTCTTACAGAGGCCTAAGTAAGTATGCCGGGATGTGCCGCTGATGGTACCCTTTCCGGAGCGTTCGGGGTGGGGGTGGGGGGTCCGGAGCTGCCCTTGGTTTCCTGATGGGATTTAAGGCTAAGCTTCTACTGGCAGTGGTTGTGTCAGTCTGGACTCGGCCTTATTTCTGTGTGTTTTGGTGGGGGAAGGCGGTGGGGTGTTCCCTGGTGTGCTTGTGGGGATCCAGGACCCTCTCCCAGTGATTCAGCCGCTTAGTGCCAGGCTCTGAGGTGGTGCTGCTGCTCGCTTGGTCCCTGTGTGCCACCTGGGCAGCCCTGGCAGCCTGTGATCCTCAGGCCTTCCCCCACAGTGCTCCTCAGGGAACCCCGTGGTGTCAGACCAGGGTTATCCACATGCTGAGTGTGTGCTTTTCCCTGGACCATCTTTCTGCCCCAGTGAAATATATTTTTTATTTAAAGTCATGATAGTTTTTTTTAGCAGTATGTGACAATTTTTTTGTTTCTTCACCACCTAGCAAATGTTTGTGATTACTTGTCTTGTTCAATAAAACCATCTGAGTGTAAAGTTCTGTTTCTTTGGAAAACATTGTGCTAATGTTTTGTTATTGAGTTCAGAGAATTTGGATTATAAGTAAAACTTGATTTGGAGTCAGTAAAATCTTTGTTTTTTTGTGGTTTTATTTATTTGTTTTTGGGCCACACCTCACATGCTCAGGGTTTACTCTTGGCTCTGCACTCAGGGATCACTTGATCACTTTTGGCAGGCTCAGGGAACCATATGGGGTGCCAGGGATCAAACCTGGATTGGCTGCATGCAAGGCAAACGCCCTACCTGCTGTACTATTGCTGTGGCCCTCAGTAAAATTCTTTATACTTGTCCTCGTGTTGATGCTTGGTAATATTAGAAGACATATGTGATGTTTCCAGGACAGGGCAGAGGAAGGAAACCAAGTACATACATGATAGCCACCCCCATACACCAAGTTCTGTTTTCAGATGAGGTGGTCCACACCATACCTATACTGTTTCTGGGTTGGCACTGTGCAGTGCCGGGCGCCCGGAGCCTCTCCTGGTGGTGTTCAGGCCTCGCTCAGTAGTGTTGGTGACTGTGTAGCTCAGAGGTGATCCTGGGCCATTGCATCTGCTACTTGAGCTGCATCCCTGGAGCCTGTGCTGAATACATTCTATGTAGATGTTTGTCACCAAACTTGATTTAAAAAACAACCATTGCTATGTAATCACGAAGCTTTTAAGTTTAGGAATGTTGATTTAATAGCAGTAAACATGCATACAACTTTTAAAATAATATTAAGTATTGTTATACCTTTATTCATTAGCAGCTTTTGAGTTTATAATATTTAATAATAATTATGGGAATGACTTTAGCATTGATGTAGGTGCTAATTGCCTTACATAAAGAAAGTACAGGAGAGAGAAAGGCTCAAGTAAATCTGCATGTTCTATAGACCCTTCTATGTGTGTTTGCATGAAGTAGATATGGCCTAGCTTTTTGTGGTTCTAAACAAATAAAAAAAATTACCCTGTTTTCAAAACTATCTCTTCTCCCTCGTACTGGCTTTATTAATTTATTTTCTTAAGTGAAATTTAATTTGATGAGGTGATTATGTCATGCGCCATTTTATTTTATTTTTGGCTTCTGGGCCACATTTGGCGGTGCTCAGGACTTACTCCTTATTCTGTGCCCTAAATTTACACCTCCTGGTGCAAAGGGAGCATATGCAGTGCCAGGAATTATAAAATATAAAATAGTTCGGAAGCCACTTTATAATTGATTGTTAAGATATATATTGAAATAAATCACTTAAATAATTTCTTCTCAACTTATGAAAAAAAAACTTTCAACAGAGTTGGAAGAGTACAATGACTGCATTCCACGGCCCCTTTCCCTAGAGAGGCTGAGTTAACAGATCTCATTTGGGGGGTTGGGGTGGTGGTGAAAGCAAACGCCCAGGGGTACTTAGAGTAAGTTCCTTACACTTGCCCAGGGTTTGTTCTTGGTGGTGCCCGGGAGACCATGCAATGCTCGGGATGGAATTTGGTCTCTTGTATGCACAGCAAAGTGCGAGCTCCAGCTCACAGAGCCCTCCCACTGGCCCGGCACTTCTGCGCATGGTTCCTCTCTTACACGTGTGTGGTGAAGCATGCACAGAGACCAGGATACTTCGTCCTTAAACATCTCCCTTTGAATAACCTCATTTCAATAACCGCTCTTTAACGTAATTGGCATATTTATGACACCAAGTATAATTTCGGTTCTATGTTGAATCTCTGGTTATCTGATTGATGTTATTACACCCTTTTTCTCAAGTGGCCAGTTTTGGTTTTTTTTTTTTTTTTTTTTGATTATACATTGTACTTCGTTGTCATGTCTCTTTTGTTTCTCTTAATCTGGAATAATTTATTTCTTTGTGCTTCCTGACAGTCACTTTTATTTTGTGTATTATCTTACGATATGGACTGGAGCCAAGTGAAATTTTTGGTAAAATGAATAGGTGGAGTGTTGCAGGCTCCTGCTGTAGTCTTCTTCATATGTTATGCTGTGTACTTGCATCCCATGTGCAATATTTTCCTTGGTATTTCCCCCTAATTGAAAAGAATTGCATAGATAGAATTAAATGTTGGCTTACGCTTCTATTTTTCTCTTTTTATACTTGGGGTATACTCCCTCCAGTTTCAGGCATGATGCTTGGGGGATCGTGTGCTGGGGATCAGACCTGGGATGCATAATGCAAACAAGTGCTTCTCTGCCTTTTGAGCTGTCATCCCAGAAACCCAAGGGTATATATTTCTCTGTGAGCCAAACCTGGGAATGCTCAGGGCTACTCCTGATTCTGTTCAGGGGTCATTCCAGGCGGCAAGTGGTATAATTCCGGTGCTCTCTCTCCAGCCTGCTAAGGATAAACATATTTAGAGAAGCAGCCTGGCTTGGTCATTGAAAATGTTCTAGGTCACTTTTTTTGTAAAAATGTAAAATAAATTATTTTTGTGCTTGCTAAAGATTCAGGCTTGGGGGTGGTTGGGAAAATGGAGACAATGGTAGAGTGAATGTCACACTGGTGGGATTGGTGATGGAATATTGAATGCTTGTGACAAATGCATCTTGGACAACTTTGTACACCACAGTGTTTAAATAAAGGGGGAGAATTTTCTAGGCACACACACAGAGACATACATACACAGTCAGTGAAAAAAGGGCTAAGATCTTCTGCTGTCTAGTAACCCTGTTGTTTTATGTAATACTTTATTGAGCAGAGTATTTACAGTGTTGAGTATTATAAGAATTTTTTTTGTGATATTAAGTTTACATAGTTTGTATTTCATAACAAACATTTAGTAAATGTTAATTAGTTATTTTCATAGTAACTTGTTATTCTTGCCAGTAGAGATATTTAAAACTAGTTTTATGGTTGTGTCTAATAGTAGTAGTAATTATATATATATTTTTAGTAGTATATTTGTAATTATTCTGGCCTTCCAAAAGTAGAAAATTCCTTGGGCACCTGATAACTTTCAGGGTTTTTTTTTTTTATAACTTATATAACCTTGTAACAAATTTATAGGATGGCTGCATTTTGTTTGGTTAATGGATACTTTAAATCTGCTTTGAAAGCATATTTTTTACTTTGGTCTTAAATTTTTTTTTCTTTAGTCTTGACATTGTGGGGACATGATCATTCATCTGAATAAATGTTTAATACATAATTCATGTGTCAGGCAAGGTATGTGCTCTACTGTAGAATTGCATTAGCAATAGGCTTACTGTGGCAAGTAAGTCTATTAGTCTGGGATCAGACTAATCTGGTCCTATTAGATGCTTTGCGCTCCCAGTGCTCTCTGCAGAGCCAGTATCACGGGCTTGGCCTGAGAATGTGGGGATTCTCAGACCTCCCAGGATATAAGCATTGTGCCAGGATCTGGGAGAAATCCAATCCATCTGTAGTTCTCAGTGTGTGTGGAAGAAGAGGTGAGATTGACTAGGGAGTCAGCCTGTGTTCTTGAGGGGCCTTAGGAGTCACGATTGATCTCACTTAAACAAAGAGAACACTTTGCAGGGTAAAAGAAAGCACTGTATTCATAGATACATGCCTGTTCTTGCTGGGATGCCCTAGGAAAGCATGGCTGGATTTCAGTGCTGAGAAGCCATCTGAAGAAATTTGGATTTTGTCTATCCAAGGACACATTGTGTTGGTGTATGCTGCGGTTTTTAGAGGCTGGATTCGAGAGCTTGGCTTGTTTGCCGAGCCTTACCTTTGAGAAAGGGCTGTGAAAAGGCAGTGAACATTCTGTGCCCTCATAGTCCAGGGGCTCTCAAGTACCATGTGCTCAGTCACCATGCTGACAGTAGACACAGTGCTTTTGAAAGTATTGTTTGGAACTTGTACATTTCCACAATGTTGCACCTTAGGTACATAGCATGTTGTTCTTCCACATAAAACAACTACTATAACTTCTGAATATAGTATATAATCACTCTTGGTGGACATAGGTATCAGTCTGGATTTACATCTTAATAGTGAAGTCTTAAAAATCTGACTCTTAGTGAATTTACTGAACTCTGAACACATATTTACTGAACACTGTTTTAAGCAACGAATACTTTGATAGTTTATTTATTTTGGTTTTGGGACCATATCCTGGGATTACTCTTATCTCTCACTCAGAAATCACTCCTGGCAGTGCTTGGGGGACCATAGAGGATGCGTGGGCTCGAACCCAGGTCAGCTGTTTGTGAGCTAACTGCCCTACCCACTGTACTGTATGTCTGACCCCCAAGCACTAATATTTTGAGGCTCAGTATGTACAGTTTTAAGAACGTTTAATCCTTTTCCCCCTTTTCATGTTGGGGAGAGCAGAGAGATAGTAGCGGGGTAAGGTGTCTTGCATGTGGTTGATCCTCATCAGCGCCTCCAGTCATCTCCCAAGCTCCACTGGGAGTGATTCTTTATTGCCACAAGGTGTATCTCTCCCTCGACTCCAGTAATTAAAGATAAAAAGTAAGGACATTTCTAGGAGTGCTGGGAGCAGAGTGGCTAGGGTCAGTCCTGGTGGTTCTTCCCCTGACAATGCAGACCTGACACCTTGGTTCTGGCTCCCAGCCACAAGGGTCCAGTGGTGCTCGGGGGCCATCAGAGCTACACAAAAGAGGGGTGTTTTGGGAGGAGGACATGCAGTGCCAGAGACTGAGCTCAGGGTGTCATTCATGCGTGGGCATATGCTCCATCCTGGTGAGCCACCCCCGTCCCCAAGAACATTTACTCCTCGTGACAAGGTTGAGTTCTCTCTGCGGGAGCTTCTGCCATCCTCAGATGCAAGCAGGTAGCTAATGTCTTTGAGGTATTGTAGGAACTTTGGGAATATTTTCAAATTAGATTCATGTCGATGTATTCACAATGCCTTTTTATGTTTTACAGCCTCCAAAAATATGTTCGGGAACAGATTCTCTTAGCAGTAGCAGTGATTGTAAAACGAGGATCGTTAGATAAATCAATTGATTGCAAAAGCATTTTTCATGAAGTCAGCCAGTTGATAAGTAGTGGCAATCCCACTGTGGTAAGTATTCTATTTATTTACAAAGGTGCTTTAAATTTTTATTTTGTGTTGTACAAGTTCTGTAGCAACAGTGTTAGGTTTTCTACATTAATGAAAAAGTTCAAAGAAATCAAGCAAGTTTTACTGGTTTGTGTTTTAGTCTTTAGCTTTCATTTGATTGTGTGTTTCATATTACTAATTTTAATGGTATAAAATGAGTTAAATTAATAAAGCATGATTTTTTAAGTTTACTAGACTGTATGATATTTTTATTTGTAATTTTTTTTAGACAAAGCATAATTTTAACCCCTCTTCTTGAACATTTTCATCCATCTCTAATAAGTCATTGAAAACTATTATAAGTCATTGAAAACTATTAGTGATAATGTGGGAATAAAATAATATGTTTTACTTAACTACTAATCTAATCTAGGTCAAAGTATTCTGTGTCTTTCAGATATTAATGTCAGAGAACCAATTTGAGAATAATTATTCTTGACTGAATCTGAGGAGCCTGAGTTGTCCCCTTCGCCCCCTTTAACCTGTCTTAAGAACAGAGTTGTGGAGCCATAGAGATAGCACAGGACTAAGGCCCCAAAAGCAAAACAGAACTTAAAAAAATACCATCAACAATGAAAAATCCAAGTAGAACTAGAGTGTGAGTTCATTGTCATGCTGTTAGAGGTAGGAGATGTTGGTGGTGGTGAGAATGGTTGGCTGTCAGCCTTGATTAAATCTGTTTATGTGTGCAAGTGTAGAATGATGGTTATAGATAATACCAGGCTGTTTAGATTCCTAGGTGTTAATTCTTTAAATGGTTTGATGAACCTTTCATATGCCAGGTGTGTCTTATTAAATATTGCTGTGCAGGTTTACATGCATCTTCATGGCCCATAAGCACCGAGCAGCATCAGTGTGCCATGGCTCTATGGATTTCCTGGCTAATATGTGGTTAGGCTGTAGTCTGTTTTAGGAGGTCTGAAGGACATTTGTGCCCTCATTTCCGCTGTGGCTCTCTTCCCTCTAGCCAGCTGGGACGACCCCATACTGACGTACCAGTGTCTTGGCTGAAGAAATACCTAAACAGTATTCCTTTGTGACTTTTGATAGGATCTTGGGTCGGGTCTTTTGACTTTTCCTTTGGACTGTAGTCAGAGGCCACAGTGGTCCTGTGTTTTTTCTTTCTTGTATTAGCTTTGTTATTCTCAGGCCAAAAAAAAAAAACAAAAAAAAAAAACGTTGGACATGGAAGTCTCCCGGTGGACAGTTCCACAATGAAATTGACCACATCATATTCAATTGAAGGTTTTGCCAACTGATGTGGCTGTTGTTCCAAAATTCCAAACAGAATTGAACCACTGTCTCCTTCGTGCAAAATTCTACTTCACAGAGCGTGGAGAAAGGTCTACAAAGTTTAAGTTTAAGAAGAGAACTCCCAGAATGACCACCAGCTGGGAGCTCTTTGGTACTATTGCGGCAACATGGGAAGATGCCGTTGTTGACAACATTGACGAGGAATACGATCAACTGGTTCAGCACCTCCATGACGGCATGAAGAATGCCGAGAGTGGGAAAGCCACAAACAGACGCCTGTCTCTAGAAACTCTCAAGCTCATTTGCCAATGTGGTTTGGCATGAGCCTCAGGCAACCACAAGCTAACATCTGAGCTCGAAAAGCTATGCAGAGAAGCGATAAAGGAAGACCTCAAAGAGAGAAGAGCAGCTGTGTTGGCCGATGCGACAGAAGCCAGGAAAAGTGTTCGCAATGCTCACCTGTCCTTCACCAACTACAAGACCAACATGACTGCCCTGTGACGTCCTGATCGATCTGTCTTCCAGAAAGGCAATGGAGAGGATTATTCAACACTTCTACTCAGATCTGTTCGACAGCCATGCCTACCTGCCCACATACCAAATTCCACAGGATGGATAACTAGTAGTTCCCAATGTTCTCCCTTCCAAAATCTGACACACCATTTCATCGGTAAAGACTCGAACAGCACCTGGTCCAGACAAGGTCAGACCTGAACACCTAAAGAATCTGCCTCCAGTACTCATCAATACATTGGCCTGGCTCTTCACACTATACCTGTCTGAATGCAAGGTTCTGTCCCAATGGAAAACCAGGACTGTCCTGTTGTACAAGAAGGGAGACATCCATGACATTGGCAACTATTGCCCAATCTGCCTGTTGTCCATTGTCTACAAGTTGTTCACTCAAGTCATCCTAAATAGAATAGGCAGAACACTAGAAGAAGGACAACCATGCCAGCAAGCCGGGTTCCGAAAAGGTTCAGAACGATCGACCATATCCACACAGTGACCAAGCTCATCGAAGTTTCGCAAGAGTTCAAGATGCACTCTAACATTCTTGATTGAAAGAAAGCCTTCAATTCTGTTGAGATTGAAGTGGTCATTGGAAGCCCTAGCCAAACAGGGCATTCAAACTTAGTACATCAAGATCCTCCTCGAACTGTATTACGGATTCACCACCAGGATCTCACCATTCTGTAAGGAAATGATCATTGACGTAAAGAGAGGGGTTCGGCAGGGTGATAACATTTCACCAAAACTCTTCAGTGCCACCCTCGAGAACGTCATGCGATGACTGGAATGGGAAGGAATGGGAGTGAAGATAGACTGTCAGCAACTACACCACCTTTGCCTCGCTGATGACATTGTTCTCATAGCACCAAACATTAGCCAGGAGGCACAAATGCTGGCTGACTTCACGAGTGTGGAAAGGTTGGACTGCAGCTGAATCTCAGCAAAACAATATTAATGAAAAACAGCTAGTCCCTGATGCTCCATTTGCTCTCAATGGAACGAACATCTCCGAATGCAGCAGCTATGTGTACCTGGGTCGAGAACTCAACATGAGGAACGACTTGGCTTCAGAACTGCACAGGAGGAAGAGAGGAGTGTGGAACGCTCTCAAGAGCGCCGAAGAAGTAGTTAAGAGGACGAAGAACCTCTGGCTCCAGGCACATCTTTTCAAGTCCACGGTTCTTCCTGCACTAATATACGCCTCAGGGATGAGAACCCTATTTGGGTATCCCAAAGAGGAATTGAAAGAACTATGCTAGGAGTATCACATTTCACTCAAGTGAGAGAGGGAATTTGGAGTTCCAATCTTCATTGACCGTCAAGAATCAGGGACGCTATCTTGTTTGCCAGGGCATCTAAAATCAGATGGGCTGGACACGTAATGCGATTCAGAGCCGACTGCTGGACTAGAGCTGTTACCCACTGGATTCTATGGGGCGTCAAAAGACCACATGGCCACCCACCAATGAGATGGTCAGATTTCTTCGTCTGAATGAGTGGTTTGAGGCTCTTCCTGTTCCTGGAGTGAGCAGATATCATTGGGCTATACTCACACACAACAGGGACAGATGGAGACATTACTGGCACCCGCTTGAAAAAAATCGAAGATCAGTGGGATGACAAGTGACAAGTGATACAAGTGTATCAGCTTTATTGAGGCATGTTTTGCATATTTTCATGAGTTGTAATAATTGTCTTTATCAATTACCTACCACCAATCAGTGTAAAATGTTTCTATCTGTAGCTTTAAAAAAAAACCGTGTGATAGGTGTTCTGTGCCACTCTTCTGGCAGATGACTTCCAGAACAAGGATGTCCAGTAGAACTCAGTCTGGAAGCTAATGTTCTGTCTGTCCTCTATAGTAGAGAACTGCTGTATTGGGTACATGTAACTTCTGAGCGTCTGAAATGTGACGGCCTGACTGAAGAACTAGATTTTTGTTTTACTTAATTCTACTTAAACTCAAATGGCTGAATGCCAAATGCAGCTATGACTACCATATTGGACATATTCTAGACTTGTAATAATAATCCAGAGGCTTAATTTTTTTTTTCAAGAATGTTTATTGAGACATCTTGATTTACAAAGTTGTTCATCATAGACTTGTTTTGGGCATACAACATTCCAACACCAGTCCCACCACTGCTGTCCCTTCTTCTCCCTATGCCCCAGGTCTCTGCTCACCTCCAGTCTGCACCCTTGGCAGGCACATGAGAAATTTAGTCCATATTACTTGGTGGTCTGATAAAACTTAAAGGAATGGCATATAGAATTATCAGAAAGTAAGTCAATAAAAATCAGTGATATTAATTGCTATATTTTTTTAACCTTTTTTAATCTGGTGGAGGACAACCATATGTACCATTAGTGAGTGCCATACTCAGTGCCAGGTGATGGGAAATTTCTCCTGTCATTTAAAGGAGCTCTTGTAACATTTCTTGCAAAACTGGTTTCAAAGCTACGAACGCACTAAACTGTTGCCAGTCTGGACTGGAGCCATAGCACAGCGGGTAGGGCATTTGCCTTGCACGTGCCGACATGGCTTTGATTCCTCCGTCCCTCTTGGAGAGCTCGGCAAGCTACCAAGAGTGTCCCACCTGCATGGCAGAGCCTGGCAAGCTACTCGTGGCATATTTGATATGCCAAAAACAGTAACAACAAGTCACAACAACAGTAACAACAATATATATATATATATATATATATATATATATATGTATATTCCTTTCTTGATCTTGCTACATTCAGCATTCTATTTCTTCTTTGGATTTTGTCATTTTGAATGTGTCCAGGAGATTTTCTGATTGGGTCTATTTCTGCAGAGGCCCTTTGGGCCTCTTGGATCTCTGGGTCTATAATCCTCAACTCTGGGAAGTTTTACTGGTGATTTCTTTAACTCTTGTTTCTTCATCACATTTGCCTTCCTGTTTTTTTGGGACTCAGATGATTCTCATATTGTTCCCCTTGATCTTACACCATAGTTCTGTGGTGTGCTGTTCATTTCTTCAAGACTGTTTTCCACCTTCTGCTCTTTCCTAGCGATTTCCTCTTTCTCATTTTGGAGCTCCTCAATCTTTTGCTCAGCTGCTTTTATTCTGCTTTTCAGAACTTCTGTTGACTTTTCTGTTACCTACCATGGTCTTCATTTTTGTCATTTCTTCTTGTGGTTTTTTCATTTCTACTCTCATGCTTTTTTTTCTGCTTTGTTACCCACGTATTGTTTCTTTTTTCTTTTTTTGGGTCACACCCAGCGATGCTCCTCACTCTGCATCAGGAATTACTCCTGGCGGTGTTCGGGGGACCATATGGGATGCTGGGAATGGAACCTGGGTTGGCCTCATGCAAGGCAAACGCCCTACCTGCTATGCTATTGCTCTAGCCCCCTATTGTTTCTTTCAGCTCATTGAACATTCTCATTATAGTGTCACTAAAAGACATTACCTGAGGATTTACTGGTGTTCTTTGTGTCTTTGGTGATATTATTTTTGCTTACGGAGCTTGGTGGCTTCCCCATTCATTTTCTGGTGTTCTTGCTATGCTGGTGATGAGTCTTTGTAGGTGCCTTCCGGAAGATGCTGAGGGATTAAGCTGGAAATTGCTCTCTGTTCTCCTTGCCTGTCCTTACAAAACGACAGGAAGAGTAGGGTGAGCAGTGTGTAATTTATTGAGTAGAGATGTCACAGGGCTGCCTAAGTGTCTGCCCTCTTTAGGAGCTGTGATGTGGGCCCATACTGTGGCCCAGGTTGGGTGTGGAGGCTGCTGGGACCTACCTGGTAGGGGCAGGCTCAGTGATGTCAGCCAGAGTCAGCTGTGCCTGGGATAGTGAAACAGGCATAGTGATAGCAGCTGTAGACAGCCTCACCTAGGACAGTGGCACCTCAAGCAGAAGGTTAGGCTCAAAGTTTTAATTTTTTGTCCTTTTCGCTTAATTGCAGTACTGTAAAATTTATATTAAACTAACACCTTTTTGGGGGGGGTTCATTTTATTTTTGGTCCATACCTGGCAGTGCTGAGACTTACTCCTGATTTTGTGCTCCTGATTTTGTGCTCGATAATTGCTCCTGGTGGTGCTCAGGAAACCATATGGGATACTGGGGATTAAACTCAGGCTGGCTGGGTGTAACACAAACATTCTTCCTGAAGTACTATTACTGTGGCCCCCTGACAACTTTTATTTATTTTTAATTTTAACCTTACCAAAGTTTTGGTCTAACTTTGCCAGTACCCTAAATGTATAATTTTACCCATATCCTAACTTTCATTCTCAGCTTCTGTCATGGCTAAACCTGAGCCCTAACTCTCTTTCTTTTCTATGATTTTCTTTATTTTTTTATTTTAACTGCACCTAGCGATACTCAAGGGTTATTCCTGGCTTTGCACTTAGGAATCACTCCTGGCAGTTTTGGGGATTGAACCTGGGTCCACTATATGCAAGGCAGTTGCCTTCCCTGCTTGCCCTGGCCCACTTCTCCCCCTCCCCCATCCTCTTAGCCACACCCTGTCCTATGCTTATTAGTTACCTCGAATTTATCATTTACCTCACTTTAACTTTCATTCTGTTTCTACCATAGCCATCACTAAAACCTAACCCTAAGCTTATTTCTAACCTTTACCCTGGTCTTGGCTTAATACTACCAGTTACTCTAAATTTAGCTTAACTTCCACACCTTAACTTCCAAACTGAACCCTAAGCCTAACTCTAATCCTAATCTTAAACCTTCCCGTAGTCATGGCCTAACATTATCAATTACCCTAAATTTAATGTTCAACCTTACCCTCTTCAAGTCTAACATCTTATAAAATATGCATGTTTGAGTTATTAGGTTCAAGGAGCCATTGTGGCTTTATGTAGTGAAAAATTATCCTTAAGATCATCCCCCCCCAAAATATGCCATTTAAAACTTTTGAGGTTGGTACTGAAGAAGTAGTGCAGTGTGTGTTTTACATGCACCTGGTTGGGTTTGATCCCTGGCACCCCATATGGTCACTTAAGCATCACAAGGAGTGATCCCTGAACACCAATGGATATGGCCCAAAAGCTGAACTAAATGAAACAAGAAAACAAAAACAGAAGAAAAAGAATTTTTTTTTTCTTTTTGGGTCACACCTAGCAAAGCTCAGGAATTACTCTGCACTCAGGAATTACTTCTGACGGTGCTTGGGGGACCATATGGGATGCCGGGGATCAAACCCGGATCGCCGAGTGCAAGGCAAACGCCCTACCCACTGTGCTATTGATCCAGCCTTGAAAATAATTGTTTTGGGATGATAATTTTATTAAACATTTTTCTTTTATTCCCCCCTTCATTTAGACATTGTGGTTTGCAAAGTTGTTCACGATGTATTTGTTACAGGCTTTACACACCCCACCACCAGGCGCACCACCAGTGTGACCGTCCATCCACCATTGTCCCCACTTTACCAGCCATCCCCCAAGCCAGCCCCCTTCTCAAGCAGAAAATAATCTGTTCATATTTCGTTTTTTAAAATCTTTTTATTTTCTTGGGTCTCCCAGTAACAAGTCTCACAATGGAGATGTTACTGGTGCCCGCTTGAGCAAACCAGTGAGCAACGGGATGACAGTGATTTTTTTTTGGGTCACACCCAGTGATGCACAGGGGTCACTCCTGACTCTGCACTCAGGAATTACTCCTTGAGGTGCTCAGGGGACCATATGGGATGCTGGAAATCGAACCTGGGTCAGCCACGTGCAAGGCAAATGCCCTCCCCGCTGTGCTATCGCTCCAGCCTCTGTTTATACTTCTTGTTACAGCTAAATGTTAACTGATAGATTTATCAAAAAATACAAGTACTTCAGTAAAAAAGAAATGAACAATTTGCTGTATCTCACCACAGGGACATTAAGTCTGGCTGAGGATTTACTGAGTGGTTTGTTGCTAGTTGAGCCTTCTGTGATAATGCTTCTACTTATTGAGCTTATGGCTTTTATGTTACTTTCCTATAAAATTTGGTGCACACCTACTGGGCTGTCAGCATTGTCAGGTTGGAGATGTTGAACTCTGTGAATGAGGTGGGTACTCCAGGAATTGCAGAATGTTTAACTGAGCCATGAGTTTACATGGTTGTGAGTTTATATGGCAGCAATTGTGGGATATGGGTGTGACGATCAGGGCTTCGAGAAGAATGTGGGGGTTGTGAGGGGAGGCTACCTGACCCCACCCCTCAGAGTTCTCAGCCTAAAGACCAGTGTACCTGGGAGTTTTGGCAGTTTGGCGTCTCTGCCGAGCTCTGGCGTGGGCCAGTGGAGTGTGGTCGTTGACATAGGTGCCATGATGGCAGCTATGGGGGTGTGAGTGCTGCTTCTGGCCCACCCCTCTTCTGAGGATGCACCAAAGTTTTCAACCAGGAGACCTGTGTACCCGTGAATTGAAAAAGTGTCCATAGGTTGAGGTAATGAATCTGTGTAGAGATTCAAAGCATCCCTATCAAAATACTATTGGCGTTTTCCAAGAACAAACAATTCTAAAATTTGTATAGAATCACAATATTTTCTCAGTAGCCATATTGCTTCTGAGAGAAGAAAAGGGAGGGGTCATTTCTCTGATTTAGACTATATTACAAAATAGCAAGAAGGTACTGCAACAGAAATAGGCACACAGAAGGACAAAATGGACTCGACAGTCCTGGGCTGGGGGCTCGAGTCCTGGAGCTAGCCTAGGAGAGTGGAGCCCTGCCTTTGGTCCCTGGCCTGCCTGGTCCTCTGAGCAGCACCTGGTGGCACCCAGCACTCCTGAGCTTTAGTGACAGCACAGTCATGAGCCAGAGTCCCCCTGTGTGCCCCTAAGCATGCTTTGGAGGCCCCTCTCCCTCAGACAAAAGGCGAGCTGGAAATACACTCATTCATACAAGCACTCGGTGACAAGGAGTCAGGTCCGTATCCAAGCAGTGGAGAAGAAAGCCTTCTTTACGATTGTCATACAACAGCCTTAGTGATATTTAACACCGTATATAAAACTGAACTAAGAATTGACTAAAGACAAGGCTTTATACACTCAGATCATCAGATATTAACTTATTTTGAAGGATGTCTTTTTTAATTTAATTAAAAATTTATTTTATAAAGTAGTTTACAATTTACAATTTGATTACAATTTGATTAGCTTACAATTTGATTACATTTAATATTTGAACACCAGTTCCACCACCATTACCCCTTCCCACCACCATATTTCAGATGTTTCCATCTCGAAACCCAACTCTTGCCCCAAAGCAGAACTGAAATAATTTATTTTGTTTTGTTTGTTGTGAAAACCCGCTGAAAATGCTCCAGGAAAAGTTTCCTTAGAGGAAAGAGTGTGAAGATTGTTGTATTTCGCCCAGGGGCCATTAAGCCCTTCTATAAGAGATCACTAACATGTTGTTAAAAGTTGAGCCTCGTGTGATTATATATATCTGTAAAAAAAAAAAATACTTCCCTCTAAGGTTGTTGTCTCCTACTTTGAACCCCATCAGGTGTGGTGCGGTACTCTTGGATTGTACCTTCTTGCTATTTTGTAAGTGCTATGAGGGCTGAGCTGGCCAGCAGTACATTTACTCCGGGATGAGGCATGGCCTGCTTGTGTGGAGAGCAGCTGTGAGCACGGTGACTGAGTATTGGAGGTTTTCTGCTGCTGGGGCTGGGGCCCCTTGGTGTAGGAGGGGTCTCACCCCCTTTCAGAGTGCCCCCAAACCCATCAGATATTTAGAAGAAAACATAGATTTACACTCAGGATCTCAAAATCAGGGGCATATTAAAGATGGCTGCAGCAGTGGATGCAAAATAATAAAAATGGGACTTGGGCCTATATCAGGTAAAAAGTTTTCAGACAGCAAAAGTAACTACTGCAAAAAGAAACAGCAGCCTAGTAATTGGAAAAAGGTGAATCCAAATCACAGTGGGATACCATCCACATCATGGGAGTAGCTCACGCCACAAAGATTGGAATGGAGTAGTGCTGGGCCTGGATGGGGGGGACAAAGGGCCACCAGCATGCTGGTAGGAATGGAAGTCAGTGCAACTTCTCCAGAACACACTGGCAGGAGCTTTCAAAAATAACATGGGCACTGTAGGAGGTGGCAGCACCTCTCGGGCATTTTCATAGGGACTGCAAAAGCACTGAACGATATGTCCATCCTGTTACTGGTAGCAACATCACTCACAGTGGCTTAAGAATGAAAGAGATGACTGGATAAGCAAGTGGGGTGCTACTCTGCCACTGGTAAAGATGAGTTTGTGCCTTTGGGGCAAAGTGAGACAAGTGGATATGAGTAAAGCAGGTAAGTTGCATGGTACAATAGCAGTAGCTCTGAGACTTGCTGCAAACTGTTGTTTACTGAAAGGTTAGGGGTGCAGGTGAGTAGGAGCGAGTTGGGGATCTCACTGGTGGTGGAAGTGGACTGGAACCACAGTGGTAGGTATGGGAAGTAGAATGTACATATGGAGGTGAGAAGCTAAGCCCCTAAAATTCCATAATATTATAAAATGATAGAATACAACTTTAAAATTACAATTTTTATTTTATGTGGCTTGTGTTCTGGCATTGCTCTTTGCTTTGCACTTTGTACTTGAGCATTGCTCTTGGCAGAGCTGGGGCGGGGGGTCATGCAGTGTGGGGATTGAGCTTGGGCTTGCCATAGGAGCCAGCTCTGACCATTTAAAATAAAAAGGGGTTTAAAGTGGCTTGGAAGCTACGTTTTCTTTATATTAGACTTTCGAAGGTGATGAACTCTGTGACATGGTCTCCAGATTCTGAAGAAGGGATTTGCTCTTGACGCTGCTCAGTTTTTCTTGTTGCAGTATTAATGGAGTAACAGTTGTTTTGTTACTTGTGGATTTTTGTCAGGGCTTATTCCCTTGGCATGTACAGTCCAGTGGTGATTGTCACAGTTAGTGAGATAAAAATGAATGAACTGGCTGGGGTAGGATTACCCAGTGACCTGGAGCATGTGCTCTCCTGGTACTGGGGATCGAGCCCTAGTGCTAAATGGGGAGTAGCCCCTGAACACTTCTAGGTGTGACCAAAAAATCCAACAGTAAGTTTTTTTTTTTTAAGCAAAAATAAATAAAATGAGTCAGAAGCAATAGTAAGTAAGGAGATTTGAAACTAAAGCTGCTTCTTTTAACCTGAGTCAAGTTATGACACGGCTAAGGATATAGTGCCCAGCGACATTCTGTGGTGAAGTTGGCAGGCTCAAGAGTGTTGGCCGGTATCTAAGAACTTAACTCCAACTCTGGCATCACTATGTGTATGATTAATGCCTTTTCCTTGGTTGTTTTGGTGACTGTGTTTGCTGAAACTTCAGTATTATCATAGTATTCCTGCAGCTGGTTTTTATTTCCCAGGAGTAGGATTTTTTGAGCCCAAGAGGATGCTGTCAGGATGGAGCTGTGCCCTTAGAAATGAGCACTCAAGGAACTGTGCTCTCCACTGCCTTTCTTTCCCCTGGGTAATCTGACCCAGTTCAAGAAATAGTCCCTAATGCAACCTGGCAATTGGATTTTTTTTTTTTTTAAGCCACTGATGTTCTTAAGAATGATTGGAACAGATGTATCTGTTTAGAGAAGATTTTGCTCTATTCATAGTACATACACTATGAGAGTAGTGGATAAATTTAATGTCCCTACTAAATTGTTCCTTAGCGGAAAGATACTCTTTAAAGTTGACTTTCTACTAACAGGGCTGAACTTACACATTGAGCAGGTCTTAAAAAAATGAGATTGCAGAGCCATAAAGCATTAAAAATATTTTCCTCTCTATCTCAGACTATTTAGGAATTTTGGGGATTATTACAATTTTCTTAGCTCAGATATATGAAGCAGTGGAAGAGAGGTTTGAAATTTTTTTTTTTTTTTTTTTTTTTTTTGCTTTTTGGGTCACACCCAGCGATGCTCAGGGGTTACTCCTGGCTTTGCACTCAGGAACTACTCCTGGCGGTGCTTGGGGGACCATATGGGATGCCGGGGATCGAACCCGGGTCGGCCGCGTGCAAGGCAAACGCCCTACCCGCTGTGCTATCGCTCCGGCCCCCGAGAGGTTTGAAATTTTGATAAGCAGGGACTGGAGCAATAGCACAGCAGGGAGGGCACTTACCTTGCATGCTGCCAACCAGGGTTTAATTCACAGCATCCCATATAGTCCCCTGAGCCCCCCAGGAGTGACTCCTGAGCACATAGCTAGGGATGTAGAGCACAGCCAAATGTGGCCCAAAAACAACAAAAAATTTTTTTTGGTAAAACAAGAAGAATGCTAGAATAATCAAAACATTGACATAATATTGACTAGATACTTAATAAAGGTAATCTTAAAAGATATTTGAAGAGATGACTGGGGGTTTTTTATTGATAAAAGAGAAGTTAACCTCATAAATTAAGTTAGTAAATTTATTTTCGTGCCTCTTTGAGAATGATGTTTTTCATTACCTTCACTGGGCAGCACCTTTTTCTGTGTGTTCTAAGAATACTTTTGGTATACTTTTTGGTAGTCTATCCCTTTTATTCTTTTCAGTTATCTTTATGTAGGCGTTTACCCACTTACAAGTAAGTTTACAGTCAGTATGTGCACCCACTACACTGATTTTGATACTGAAGTTGAAATCCCAACTTGTTATTTACTGCCTGACAGGAGCAAATTATTTAAGAACTCTAGGTCTGGATTTACTAATCTGTAAAATAATTGTGGTCCCCCTCTTCCTCTGTGAGAACTGTGGATGAGCGGAGATGGTACTGAGTGCATTCAGGTATTTCACAAGCGGCTTCTCTCCTATGGCTTACAGTGCTTCTCTAATAAAATGTGGGGAGATCAGCTATATCAAATCAGCTCTTTTTCTTCTTTCCTTTTTGTGGGGTGGTTGAGTGGGGAGATTGAACCATATCCAGTGGTGCTCTCAGGCTACTCCTGGCTTGGTGCTTGCTCAGGGATTGTTTCTGGCAGGCTTGGAAATTGAACCCAGGCTTCCTGCTTATAGGAGGAGGAAGATATTTAAAAAAAATCCAGGCCTTAATGCGCTCCAGCCCAATGAGCTATGTTTCCTGCCCTAAATGAGTTTTTAAAAAATAAACTAATGAATAAATCACTGTATCACTGTATCACTGTCATCCCATTGTTCGATTTACTTGAGCGGGCACCAGTAACATCTCTATTTCTCTCAGCCCTGAGATTTTAGCAGCCTCAGATGAATAAATAAATTAAGTCAGAAGAAAGTATGCTTATTATTTGTAAAAGCTATATGTTATATATGATACAATAAATGTATTTCATCTTATGGATGAAAACTCAATGCATATATTTTTTCACTTTTATTTATTTTTTATTTTATTTATTTTTTTATTGAATCATCGTGAGGTACAGTTACAGACTTACAAACTTTCGTGCTTACGTTTCAGTCATACAATGGAGTACCCATCCCTCCACCAGTGTCCATTCTCCACCACCAATGGTCCCAGCATCCCTCCCAGTATCCCCACCCTGTTCTCCCCCACCCCCACCCTGCCTCTGTGGCAGGGCATTCCCTTTTGCTCTCTCTCCTTTTGGGTATTGTGGTTTGCGATATTGACTATTGAGTGGCCATCATGTTTGGTCTTAGTCTACTTTCAGCTTGCATCTCCCATCCCGAGCGGCCCTCCAAGCACCCTGTACTTGGTGGACCCTTCTTAATCTGAGCTGCCTTTTCTCATTGTATATTTTAAAAGTATAGATGACATTAACTTGCACTTAAGTGCTTTTAAAAATACCATACAATCTTGGTTCTTTACAGATAATGTTATAGAAAAATGCCTAATTTATAAGGAACTTAGATTTTTCAGTTTTTCATGTATCATGATGCATGCTTGATGTAGCCCTGTGTGTACCTATTGAATAATACGTTGTTTCCTGCCTGTGTTTGTGGATGGCAGTTTTCTTTCATGGATGTAAAGATTGCCATAGTTACTTCATCTTGGTTTACAATCCCGCCAAACCCACTTTACTGATTTGAGAGGGATAGACTAGGAGACTTTATTTCCTAAGGAAAATGTTTTTACATCTAAGCTGAATTTTTAATTACTTCGTGCTTGTCTTATTTCCTTTATAGTAGTAGGCATTTTAAAGCTGCTTAATATAGCATTTGAGCCTCCTTTCTTCCTCTTAGCCATGCTAGAGAGAAGTGGGTGAGAAATTCACTTGTCTACAGCAGTGCTGCCCCTGATGTGATAGCCGGCTTAATCTCTCTTATCACAATTCTCATTGATGTTTGCTTAGAGGAGCAGCTGGAGGTCTGCTTTATGTATGGCAACCTTTCATAAAGTTTATTCTTGGTAATAAAGCTGCTGGGTACGAGCCAGGCTATTCTCAGAGACAATCCTCTCTCTGAACAAGAGTGTTTGATTTTGTCAGCTGGAGTTTGTGTTGGAGTGTCTGGTGCTTGTGACGCTAAGGTGGTGAGTAAGGCAAAGCTAGCTCTGAAGATTTTTTTTTCTGCTATCATGAAATTAATGGCTTTTATTAGATGTGGAAAAGCTGCTAGAAGACTACAGTTTTTAAAAAGTGAATGGATTTGTGAATTTTATGTTATTTCAATGATAGGAGACTTGTAAGACTCTTGAAAACCTGAGAATTTATTGCATTTCTTGTTCATTTATTTAAATTTTTCTCTTTGAAGTTTAGCAAAAAGTAAAAACTTAGGGAGCACAGCATGCATTCACTTTCCACTTTTCATTTTCCCTTCTGTTAGTACATTTTATTATTTTATTTATTTATTTATTTATTTATTTGCTTTTTGGGTTGCACCGGCATTGCACAGGGGTTACTCCGGGTTCTGCACTCAGGAATTACTCCTGACGGTGCTCGGGGGACCATATGGGATACTGGGAATTGAACCCGGGTCCGCCGTGTGCAAGGCAAACGCCCTACCCGCTCCAGCCCCTTTAGTACATTTTAGATAGACAATTTAAACATTTTAAGATTCATTCATCTTAGATAGCACCTATCAAGCATCTATGTTTTTATTCGTCTCATTTTCATTGATGATTTATAATTTTTATTTGATGGAAAGCGAATAACAGTCAAGAAGTACCACCCAAAAAAGCTAAAATAGATGTTTTTTTTTATAATGACAAAAGTACTATTGATACATTCACCTTGACTTTTAACCTACTCTTTCACATGGTAATAAATATATATTATCTAATTTGAACAATTTTGGATATAATTTAATTTCTTTATTAACTTGCTTTTTTACTTATCAGAAATCAAAATTACAGTTCAGGACAGTTCATGGGATTGTTAGCAGCAGTGAGTGATAGATGCCAGCAGAGTCTGATCAAGAAAAATTGTGGCGCAAACATCAAAAAACACTGGGCTCTAGTGCATTTTGTCCAGCTGCCTAGAGCCCAGTGCGTCTTGGTAGGTTTCAAATAATTACTTGATTACAGTTTTGTCAGAAATCTTTTGGAAAAGTCTACATGAGGTGCGTGTCATTAAAAATGCTTTTGGGGTTTTCGTTTACTGAAGTAGTTCCGTGCTGACTCTCAGATGTGCACCGCTGGCCTTTACCATCCTAATCTGTGCAGGTTAGACACTGTCTAGCCTGCCGCTCAGAGGGTCAGCTTTGGTCGGAGTCCGCTGGTATTTGCCATTGTGGTTCTCCTGAACGGCTGATGTTTCTGACCCACGTGTCTCGGCTGCTGGGTCTAGATCAGAGATCATATCTCACGTGCGGCCCTGTGCAGTGTCAGTAGGGGGTGTCGGCGTTCCTGGGAGAGCCGCAGAGCAGCCGGAGCCTCCTAGGGTAAGGGATTTTTCACCAGCAGGGTGGTGGTTTCTGCCTCTCCCTCTCTGTGCCTCAGAAGTTGTCCTCTTTTTCCCTTTGACTTCTCCCTGGGCATCCTTCCCTGGGCATACAGTACATGCATGGCCCTGCGAGGGACTTTGTGAAAAAAAGTAAGATTTACTTGACAGTTCTGAGAATGAATAAACGTTGGGAAATGAATCTTAGGCTTGTGATATGTTGAACTCCTTGTGAAATACTTTTGTTGATAGTGTGCCATGCTTTAATTTATGTATTATTAGTGCTTAATTATTTACACTTCAGGGACCCTAGTAAAAGTGTGTGATAATTTTTATTGGGTAATCTCTTACCCAATTAAGAAGAGATAAAGTTTCTTGATATCTTTTAGTGATATGTTTAATGACCGTATTTTACTGAATTTCAGTTCTTTGAAAGGTAATAATAAAAATTTATTTATAATGTTTATATAGTTTATAATATTTAAAATAATATATTTATAATAATTTTATTATAAAATAAATAATTTTATTTATTTGTTTTTGTTTTTGTTTTTGTTTTTTGAAAGGTGATAATTTTAGATAGGTTAGAAGCCAGAGTATTTGATTCTTGGTAATATTTCTAGCCAGGCTATATAATTTATTTTTAGGTTGTTTCTTAAGTACTTAAGCAGTAAATTAGGAAAAAGTATGCTTGAGTAATTTTATCTTTATTTCATAGGAGTAAAGTGGAGGAAATATACTGTGAAACAGTGCATGTGGGTACTATGGCATGTGAATAATGTATACTTAACATTAACATGTGGGGAAGCTCTAAATGTATTTCAGTGCTAACTGGGATGAGAGACACAACAATTGCCTCTTGGTGGGCAATTTTATCTTCTCTATACTCTTCATTTTCCTAAGATAAAGGTAGTGTTTTCGTAGGAAGAAAAGTTATTTGAAGGCAGAGTGTGCATTTGTTCAGTAAGCTAAGTGTCTGTTGAGAGAATGTGTTTTGTTCCTGGCCTTTCTGGGCTGAGCTGTGCTTTGCTAGAGTGACCGTGAGCTGGGAGGGCCCCTTGCTATGCCTATGAAGTCAGTCCTTACAGAAGGCTTTGACTTTTGAAGGATTCTTGCTCTTTAGAAGGGGGGAAAAATACTGTGGTGAGGGGCCATTGCGCTTGACCTTGGTGGCCCAACAGCCTGCTGCCCTGAGGCTTAAGCACTTTGGCATGCAGTGCTGTGTGGCCTGGTTGGGTGGGAATTGCTGGGTGGCCCTGTCCCCTCCAGACCTCCTTACAAAACACTGCTTTCAGAGTCATAAGATCTTATAGTGTTAAGGTGTTAAATCTTTGAGTTAATTTTCTTCATATAATCACATTCATGCTTTCCCACTGAAGCCTAGCTATATTTAAAAATTATGTTAATAGTTACCCCAGTGTAGTTTAAATACATCTGCAATGATTTGGTGACTAGTGCTTTAATATTGAACACCATTTTAAAATAAGCCACTTTGAAAACTACAACTTGGCTAATAAATTGAATTTGATGTGTTTCTAAGCTATCCTTTGAGAAGAATGAGGTCAATGTGCAAGAGCTGTTTTCTCTCTAAGGGCCCTTCTTGGTTTCTCAGATGAGTCTTTTCCTTTGTGTGCTTAGGAGGCCCTGGAGGCATCTGTGGAGGGAGGGTGTCTGAGGGGAAACACAGTGGGGGTACGCATATACTTTAGGGTATATGATTGTTAACAGTATGTTTGGTCTCTGCCTCAGTCACAGATTACCTGGGGGCTTGTATCTATTCCCTACTGGGTCTTCTAGATGTGGGAAAAGTAGAGAAGCCCTCACATATCACTTATATAGTCATACCTCGTTTAAGAAAATGAAGACGCAAATAGGAATTTAGTTCTCTTTTAGAATTTTATGGGGAATTTTCAGGTACATGAACAGACAATATGTTGGCCACCTGCTCAGTGGTCATTAAACCTCATCAATTTGTGTTGGTCTTTAGGATGTTAATTTTATCTGTGTTTGCTAAGATGTGTGAGGATAAGCATCTTGTAAGGTCAAGGTACTGACATCAGAAGCATTTCTGAACAAAGATGTTGCAGTTGGTGGGTGGGTAGACAGTGTTCAGCTGTTGTAGAAGATGCATAAATAGTATCATCTGGACTTTAATCTTTCGGTTGTTCAGATATAGTGTGCATATTTCTGCTTAACCCCTGGAAACGCGCCAAAATAATTTGCACCCTCTCTATCCTTGGCACCTTGACTCTGCATAGCCGTGAGCAAAAGGAAAGGGTTTACACTGGGAAGTGCGTTGGATAGAGCTGCTGAGGAGGAACATCTTCAGGGTCGCAGTTGGGTCCCCAGACTGTGGAGTTTCAGCTCATCCCCGGTGTGTCCGGCCAGTTCCCCACCAGAGACTTTCTCCAGACCTTCACTCAGCCCGGAGTAGTGTTACTAGAATGAAATTAGAGCTCACTGGTTTTGTCCATTTCTTTGACAAATGGCTTTAAATATTCATATTCCCTCACCTCAAGATACATTCATTTTGTCCCAGAAGGAACTAGTTGGTCTTTCTCTAATGAGAGGATGGTTACTGAATTCTTTATCAGTTACTTGTAACAGGCTTTAGGTTGAACAAATGTCCTTTGAAATTAGTGTCTCATATTTCTTACGAAATAAGAATATTCATATTTTTCATGTCTCATTTCTTATGAAATAAGAATGCCTAGGAGAGGTATTGTTGGATCATATGATGTTTACATTTTGGGTCTTCATTTTAAATTTTAAATATTTTTGTTTTATTTATTTGCATTCTGGGTCACACCCAGCAATGCACAGGGGTTACTCCTGGCTCTCCACTCAGGAATTACTCCTGGTGGTACTCAGGGGACTATATGGGATGCTGGGAATCGAACCTGGGTCGGCCGTGTGCAAGGCAAACGCCCTACCCGCTGTGCTATCACTCCAGCCCTCTAAATTTTAAATATATTTTTTTTTCTTTTTGGGTCACACCCAGCGATGCTCAGGGGTTACTCCTGGCTTTGCACTCAGGAATTACTCCTGGCAGTGCTTGGGGGACCATATGGGATGCCGGGGATCGAACCCAGGTCGGCCGCGTGCAAGGCAAACGCCCTACCCGCTGTGCTATTGCTCCGGCCCCTGAAATTTTAAATATTTTTAATTTTTCAATTAATTTTTAATTCTACCGTTGGAGACCATAAAATTGGTTTCCCTTTTTTCTGTTGGGAATCCTTTTTTTCTGTTGGGCGTCTTTTACAGACAGCAGACCACAGTGTTAGACAGGAACTATTCAGGTGTCCAAACCTCACTTTCAAGTATAAAATGGGCACTTTTATGTCAACTGAGTGAAATAATATTCAACTTTGGTTATCTTCAAATTTCATTTGCACTGTATAGTTGAGTAGAAATATACCCTGAGTTCAAATCTTTAAATAGATTTGTTAAACTGGTGTTGAAGAGTTTTAGTTAACTTTCTAGATTACTTAGAAAAGAGAACAAATTTCCTCATATCTAGTCTTCAGGCTTTTAAAGTGCATGGCTTATTTATTTATTTATGTTTTGGGACCACACCCAGCAGTGCTCAGGGCTACCTCTTGACTCTGCACTCAGGGATGACTCTTGGCATGCTCAGGGGACATTGCAGGGTACCAAGGATTGACCCTGGGTCAGCTGCTTGTAAGGTAAGCATCATACCTGCTGTACTATCTCTCCAGCCCCTAGTGTAAGATTTAAAGATGTAATGGAAGATCTGAAAATAAAAACGTGTTTGAAAAAATATTTTATTGAAAATAAGCATTGGAAATGCCTCACATAATTTTAAAATTATTACAGCAAACTCTGGCCTGTTCTATTCTGACTGCACTTTTGAGTGAATTCTCAAGTTCAAGCAAAACGAGTAACATTGGACTGAGTATGGAGTTCCATGGTAACTGCAAAAGAATTTTTCAGGTATTGACATTTTCTTTGTTTTAGCTCACTTCTTATTCAGTCTGTTCCTGATGGAGCAAGAATGCTTTTATATATATATATACATATATATATAGTTGAGTGATAATCTTATACTTGAGGGTTTGTTTTGTAATTTTATAGGATAAAGTGATAGGTTTGGTGAACATTGATTAGTTGCTTGATTCTAGACTTGAAACACACTAAAAAAGAAATCGTACAATAAAAAATCTTTAGTTTTATTCTTATTGTGCTTAACTGTAAGTAATTCAACTGGTGGGATTCTGCAGACCTTAAAAATAGGCCTGGATGAGTGCCCAAGAGAGGAGTGTATTAAAATGTTATTGCAGATGGTGTGCGCTCTTTGTCTCGTATGTATTGTTTGGCTCTGAAGTTAAGTTATGTGGAGGCCTTGGCTTCTGGCCGAGGGCTCTGCACTATAGCAACTGAGCGCCCCGGCTCTCGGTAGTTGTTGCACCCTTACTTTTTCCAGAGTTGTGTATGTAGAGCAGCGACTGTGTCCAAACTGCTGTCATTTGAAAGCAGACTGTGATGTAAATTATGAGCAGTCCTGAAAATGGAAACAGTTCTTAAAGAAGTAGGGTTTTCCATTGGAAGTGTTCAGGTTCTTCTGGTGTGTGATGGTTCTAAAGAGGGATCCATTCTCGATCCCTATTTGATGCAGTTCCCTTGTGACTCTCGGGATCTGTCTGTTGCAGGAAGAAGACCTCCGTCAGATCTTCATGCTGACCGTGGGGGTGTTGCAGGAGTTCAGCCGGCGGGAGAACCTCAACGCACAGATGTCTTCTGTGTTCCAGCGCTACTTGGCACTTGCCAATCAAGTCTTGAGCTGGAACTTTCTGCCTCCAAATTATATCCTTTGACCAGCAGTTTGTTTGTGGGCAGTTTTATCGATGACTTAATTGTGACCAAAAGTGCTTTTTTTGCCATAGGTTTGTAAAACATTCTATTGATGGGAAAACAAGAGTCTTCTTTAGGAATGGATTTTTTTTTTTTGTATTGCCAGAGTGCAGTGCAGTGTTAGAAGATTGTAAATTTCATTTACAACTTTGTACAAGAGGAGCTGAAAAGGCAGAAAATAGGACTTGCTAATCAAGGAACTAGCTCTTTTCCTTAGAAAGGAGAAGAAAAAAAGTTGGCACCTATATTTTTTAAAATCAAGGAACTGAATTATTTTCCTAAAATGTGATTACTTTGGATTTTTGGACTGACATTCCTGAAGGCTAGTTTGGAATTCTTTATTGGAGTTCTTATGGATGTGAATGATATTTGTTACTGTAGATAATAAGGTATTATACTGTTCAAAGACCTTTTCCAGTATAAAAACAGGAACATTTTATTTTGAGCAAATTATCAGTACAGTATAAATTTAAATGGATTGTATTATAGATAAAAGTACCTATCAGTTGTTGAAGTGGAAGAATTTATATTTTAGAAAAGCGTTTCTTAGTTTGGAGCCTATGATTTATATTTGTTGCCTATTTATAGACTGAAGGCAGTGGCTGTCCATTTTCTCCATTGTTGAGTCAGGCAAAGCAAGAAGCAGGTTTCAGCTGGTCTTAGGTAAATTTGTTAACTTCTTAGCCTCAGTGTTTCCAAGTGTGCGGTGGTATGGTTAAGTGACTTAATGAAGCAGCACATTTCAGCTCTCAGGAGTTAGCTGTTAGTGGAGCTCCTGTTTGTCGTGACTAGCTGTCTGCAGTCCCCTCTTCTCTTTTGCCAGGACTTCCTCCATGTGGTGTAAGAAGTCATCACTGTCACTGTCATCCCTTGCTCATTGATTTGTTCAAGCGGGCACCAGTAATGTCTCTCATTGTGAGACTTATTGTTACTGTTTTTGGCATATCCAATACGCCACGGGTAGCTTGCCAGGCTTTGCTATGCGGGCGAGATACTCTCAGTAGCTTGCTGGGCTCTCCGAGAGGGGCGGAGGAATCGAACACAGGTTAGCCGAGTGAAAGGCAAACACCCTACCATTGTGCTATTGCTTCTAGCCCGTAAGAAGTCATAGAAACTTTAATTTGTTTTAGATGTCTTTATTCAGTCCCTTTTTTGGGGACCTCTCTATGTTCATAGGCCAAGACATAGGTGAAAAAGACAGATGGTATGCAAGAAAGAAGTAGTTTTTCAGCTGTGTCAAAGAGTTAGAATGAGAGTTATCTTTATTCCAGAAGCCCAGAGTGCCTGTACTCACAGACAAAGAAGTATTTATTCATGGCTTGTGAAATTGTAGGATTTCAAAGGAGCAGGGTATGGTGTTAGTGTAACTTTTTCTCCTGTTTTCTAAATAGCACATTCATGTACAAGGGAACTCCTCATAAACTGCTGAGCACTAGGGTCACAGTTCTATGAATTTTCCAGTTTTCTTTCCCAGTGTAATTACATCGAGCTTCGGTCAAAGCCAATGGAAGCTAACACTTTCATTTTGTCTCCAATCATTCTCCTGTTAATCAATTTTATGTCTTTAATATATTCTTTTAAAGAGGCACATAATTTCTTATCTTTGCATAAATTTTTTTTCCTCCATTGTGAGGGATGGGAATAATTTTGTTGTTGTTGTTTGTTTGTTTAAATTCAAAGAGAACTTAGAAAACATTTGAGACAGATTTAGAAAACAACAGGCTCTATGAAATTATCAAAACATAGTTATGTATGTAGGGGAAAATCATGAAAATGACACTGCATACATAGTAGCGAATTTAAAAATCTATGTTGGGGTATTTATAGTTGGCTAAGGATATTTGTAAAGAGAAGCAGTGTGCTGGGGGTTGGAGACAGTTGGTCTAAAGATACCCACACAGAAAATATGTTTTATCATGTATTTAGATAAAGCTTTGGAAAACATATTATCAGAAAATGAGAAATGCCACAGTGTTGTCCAAAGAAATGCTTCCTGTTCAAACAAGAGCAGATTGTAGGGCCCCCGGGATGGAATTCATCGGCAGTGTTTGTGTCCAGCCTGCATGCAGCTCTCGCCCCCAGAACAAAGACCAGCAAGTCTTGGTCCTGACCTGAACATCTTGGGGGGCCTTGTCTCTGCTCCTTTGATTTTTCTTGTGATCCTAGTTTTTAAGTAAAAAACTTGGGTTTAATAATTTAGGAATGGTAGGTTTATTTTAGATTTCTATGACGGGTTGCTCTAATTATTTAAATTGTTTTTTTTTTTTTTTACTTTTTCTCTTAAAATTTTTTTTAATTAAATACCCGTGAGATAGACCATTACAAAGCTGTTCATGATTGGGTTTCAGTCATACAGCGGTTCAGTACCCATCCGTCCACCAGTGCACATTTCCCATGACCAGTGAACCCCTGTTTTCCTCCCACCATTCCCAGCACCGCCTCCATTCACCAGCCTCTCTCTATGGCAGGCACTTTTCTTCTCTCTTTCTCTCCTTTTGTGCATTATGGTTTGCAATAAAGGTACTGAGAGATCATTGTGTTTGTTTAGGGTGTTCAGGATTTTTATCAGGAAGATAAGGCTAGAGTAGCTTTTTTAACTGGAATGCAGCTTTGGGGTGTGGACGTGGCTGCCAAGGCTTCCGAGAGTACAGAGAATTGGGGGAGGGAGGTAGCTTATCTTATCCCTGAGAAAGCATGGAGATTTCAGTCACAAAACCCTTATACCCAAATTTTCAGCATATTATATCTCAGTGAGGTCATCCGAGATGATGGCGTCCACCCAGGGACCTGGAGGTTATTTCGGATTGTGAGTAAGCGGCTGCTGGGGGCTCTGCTTATGTGGGCACAGACAGGCTAACCCGCCTGCTCCAGTTTACCCCGGTCTGTTCAGCTTTGCGTATGTCCGAGATTAACTGCAGCTTTTGATCTCTTTCTAGATTTATTTATGGGTCTCTGAAGCAAGACCAATGAATGAGCTTTAATAGCTGAGCCAGAGGTTCCCACAAACCAAACTTTTGGCTATTTAATTTCTCGGGAAATTTGGTCTGGCCAGAGGCACAGCAGCAATTTTGGGATATCAGGAAGCCTGAAGGCACCATCAGGTTGCTGATACACTTGCCCTGTGGATACAGGTTGACCTGCTGGCAGCACTGCACGCCCTAAATTTCTTTTTAAAATAAGTCGAAGTATTTAGTGCCAGAGCAATAATATGCTTGCCTTGCATGTTGCCAATCCAGGTTCGAGCCCTGGCACCACCTATGGTCCTGGCAGTGCTCAGGGGATGATATGGGGTGCCAGCTCTCTCAGTTTCGTGTAAGTCAAGCCCCTTGTCCACTGTTCTATCTCAGTAGCCCCTATTTTGAAACATTCTTACCACGCCAAAAGAGCAGCTATATGTCTCATTGCAGACATTTCCCATTTCCCTCAGGGTCCCTGGCCCTTCTGTGCTGAATTATGCTAGGCACTTTGTGTGAGCAGAAGCTTTGTGGCTGATGGTTTTTGTGTTGACGTGGTTTCATTGGTCTTGAGTGTATCTAGAGATTGCTGGATCATATGGCAACTTTAACTTTTGAGGATTCACCAGGTGCTGTGCAAAGTGTATCCAGGCTGTATTATTTTATATTCCCACCAGCATCATTTGAGGGTTTTAATATATCCACCTCCTGATCAACACTTGTGATAGTATTTTTTTGTTTACAGCCAGCTTGTAATCCTTTGTATAAAGGTTTACCTTACTGTGATTTTGATTTGCGCTACCGTAATGGTTAGTGTCTTGAACATCTTTCTAATATTTTGCGCCATTTTTATGTTATTTCGCCTTCGGAGAAGTATCTGTTCATAGTTTTTGTTCATTTCTAAATTTTGTTTAAATTGAGTTGCACAGGACTGGAGAGATGGTTCACTGGGTTAGGCACTTCTCTTGCACGCAGCTTACCTGAGCTAAATCCCATCACCCTATATAGTCCCCTGCCCCCTCCAGGAGTGATCTCTGCACACAGAGAGTCTGGAGTAAGCCCTGAGCACAGGTGAGTGGGGCCCCAAAAAGCAAAAACAAGGAAAAGGGTTTTTTAGTTGCTGTAACTCTTTATATATCTGGATACAGGTCCCTTTACAAATAGCAGTTTTTCAAATATTTTTTCTGTTTTGTAAGTTATACATTTTGGGCACTCCCAAGCAGCACTCAGGAGGCCCAGTGGTCCTGAAGACCCCTGGATGTGGTGCTATTCAGAGCCTGTGGTACCAGGAATCAGTCAGTCGCTCCAGTGGTGCTCAAGCCTCCAGGGCCACATGTGGCAGTGCTCAAGATCAGCCTTAATCTGTGTACTACCTCCTGGACCCTTGTAAGATTACTCTGAGACACAGAAAAACGTAATTTTGATGATGACCGGTTTATCTTTGTTGCTTTTATTGTTGTTTCTTGATTCCAGGTCATAAAAATATTTCTTTGAAGACTGCTTTCTAAAGTACAGGGTTTCAATTCAATCAGCTTAATCAATGGCTGAATAAATAGCAGTGCTCCTACATTAAAAATAAATTAGAATAAAGTACAGGCTTTGTTTATTTTTGTGCAGCACTGGGCAGTGCTCAGGGGTCACTCCTGGCTCTACACTCAGGAATCGTTCCTGGCGGTGCTCAGGACCGTATGGATGCTGGAAATTGAACCCAGAAACCCAGATTTGCTGCACGCAAAGCAAATGGCCTACCCACAGTACTTTGTCTCCAGCCTCACATACAGGCTCTTACAGAAATGTTGTTTTTTTAATCCCTTCGGATTTGATTTTTACCTTCATTGTAAAGTATTGATCCAACATTATTCTTTTGTGAACATTATTCTGCCAGCTGTCAGCAGGGCAGCAGCTAGATTGGAGAGAAGACTGATGGGACGTCAGATGCCCCAGAGAGAGCTGGAGTACTGAGTGGCTGCTCTCGTTCCTGTGCAGAACAGGGAACAGGACCCTCTGTTAGCATCTGTTTTTTGTGTGAATGTAGAAGGAGAAATTGTATGTGAATCAGTGATGTCTGCAGAGACGATATGTACAGCTTTGTACTTGGGTGCTATGTGAATCTGTGCTGGTGAATGGAAGCATGCGATTGCAGGCCAGGTGTGCAGAGAGTGTCTAGGAGGACAGATTGAGGTCTTAGTTGCTAAAGCTTTTAGAAGTTGCTTATGCAGTAGGGCTTTTTCTAAAAGTTCCTTATAAAACATGACTAAAACATGATTGAGAGGTGCTGGGGATATTGTTTCATGGTAGAGAACATGCTTCACATGCATGAGGTCCTGTGTTTAATCCCAGCTCAATTAAAGTTAAAAATTTTATTGAATAGTGATGTACAAAGAGGGACTGAGGAAAGAATGCATGGTAGAATGTTTTGATACTGTTTTATTTAAGAGTATTAGTGTAGTCATATTTAGTAGCTTTCTTTGCAGTGATCTATCAAGATTTATATGCATATAAAATTTCATTAATTTTACAACTCTATTAGTGGTTGGGGTAATTTTACAATTTTTCAGATATTTGAGCATGTCTGGAAACACTTTATTGATTGTCACAATTAGGGGAGAGATACTGGCAATTAATGAACAGACCAGGGATACTGCTAAACGTCAAAGGAAGTGTAGATGGCACCACAGGCATTTGTTCTGTCCCCAAAGTCCCACATAAAGACTTGCACAAGAATGTGCATAGGTGCATCGTAATAGGGAAGGGATGGAAACAGAATTTCCCTCACTGATGACTTATATACTAAGTGAAAGAAGCCACTCATACACGGCCTTGCACTATGTGATGCCATTTATATACACTGCTCAGGGTGGGCAGACGTATGGAAGACAACATGTTCATGCTTACCTAGGGCGGGGAAATGGGGAGGAAGTAGAAGACAGCTTAAGAATTTATCTTTTTTGGAGCTTGATGTAAATGCTCTCAAATTGTGATGGTTGTATAGTTTTGTATACAATCGCAGGGCTATAGGATAGCTACTCAAATTGTTGAATGCTCAATAAATTGTATAGAATGTGAATTGAATCCTTATAAAGTCTTAACAATTTGCACCATGGATTTGAAATACTGCTGTAAGGTCCGTTGCCTGCTGCCAGTATGTAAAGGGAGATTCTCCTGTGATGATCTTGAGGTCAAGGAAGTAAGCCCATTTATACTGAAGAGAGAAAGAATTACTATCAAGACGTTTAGGTATAATAGGAGTGAGAAAAGTTAAGAGGAGGTAGCATAAGAAAATAAGTAGACCAGTTCAGATCAGCACAGAGAAGAACCAGGAAGCAAAAAACATGATTGTGCCAAAGAATGAAAGTCGAAACATAGTCTGACTAGTGATGGCTAGGAGGGTGATTGAAACAGGCCATTGGATCTACACTTTAGAGCAGTCAGATGGTCACTGCATGATGGAAACATGTGTGCAAAGGGATGTTTCTATAATATTTTCATAGAATTCTTAAAAGCCTCTTTATACATTCTCTTAACAAGAATGTTTTATTGTTGCTGTGATTTAGAGAAAGTATTTCATTATGCAGGTTTCATGTTTTCATGCGTTTATTACATATATGTTGCTTTTGTCTTCAATAGAGCTGTACTTCATACCCTGGTGAGTTAGCCATCTTGAGCACTATCTCGTGTGTGTGTGCGCGCGAGCGCATTGATGGAAGTCATTGTTCTACTGATAGTCGATCATGTGACCTTTGTCAGTGAAGATACGGAGCTGCCCACCAAAGCCACCTTCTAAGCGATCTCCATTATGAGTACCCTTTGTTCACTGCTCAGCCCCAGTCAGATTGCAGGACGCCAGGGCCTTGAGCCTGCATGTCCACTGGGCCCAGTAATACTTGGGGTCTTCTGGGTCCACCCTGGAAGTGGTCGGTGACATTCACCCTATCAGCTACACTATTTCCCTGACTTCTTGAAACACCTTTTTAAAACTCATTATGTTGTCTACTTGATAGTACAGCAGGTAAGGTACTTGACTTGCACGCAGCTGACCCAGGTTTGATTTCTGGTACCCCAGATGGTCTCCCAAACCCCACTAAAGTGACCCCTGAGCACAAAGCCAGGAATAAGCCCTGAGTAGCACCAGGTATGACCCCCCAAACAAAATAAATGTCTCTTGGTACGTTATGTTATGCCTAAAACAAGTTGATAGTTGATGTTCAGAATTTTATTTTATTTAATTTTTTAAATAAGATTTTTATTAGAATACTACTCAGAAACAAATAAGATCATGTGTGATATTATTTTTAATTTAAAAAATTTATTAAATCGCCATGAGAGCATTACAAAATTGTTCATAACTGTTTCAGTCATACAGTGTTCCAACACCCATCCCTCTACCAGTGTAATTTCCCAGCACCAGTGTTCCCAGTTTCCCTCCCATCCCTTCAAACAACCCCCCACCCTAGCCTGCCTCTATGGCATACCCCTCTTGTCTCTCTCATTTTAGGCATTATGGTTTGTAATACAGATGCTGAAAATTTATCATGTACATCCTTTTTTACCTACTTTCAGTACTCTGTTCTTGCCCAGAGTGATCATTTCCAACTAGTATTATCATAATGGACCCTCCTCTGTCTAAACTTCCCTCTGTCGCCCACACCTCTGACCAACCACTGACCAGTCCTTCTGACCTCTTTTTCCCTGGCTTTGGATATTAGTTTCATTCTGATTTTGGTTTTTTTTTTTATACTTCACAAATTAATGCAGTCATTCTATATCTGACCCTCTCCTTTTAATTCATTTCACTCCGCATGATATACTCTATCTATCCATTTATAGACAGATTTCATGACCTCATTTTTTCTGACAGCTGTTTAGTATTCCATTGTGGAGATGTACCATAGTTTCTTTATCCAGTCATCTGTTCTCAGGCACTCAGGTTGTTTCCAGGTTCTAGCTATTGTGAATAGTGCTGCAGTGAACATAGAAGTGCAGATGATGTTTCTGCTCTGTGATTTTGGACCCTCAGGGTATATTCAAGAAGTGGTTTTGCTGAGTCAAATGGGAGCTCAGTTTCTAGTTTTTTTTTTTTTTTTTTTTTTTTGAGGAATTTCACATTGTTTTCCAAAAAGGCTGGGCAAGTCAGCATTCCCACCAGCAATGATGGAGGGTCTCTTTCTCCCTGCATCTGTGCCAGCTCTGGTTGTTCTTGTTCTTTTGGATGTGTGTCAGTCAGTCTCTGTGGTATGAGATGATATCTCATTGTTTTTATCCGTATTTCCCTGATGATGAGTGATGATGAGCATTTTTTTCATGTGCCTTTTGGTCATTTGAATTTCCTCTTTGAGAAAGTTTCTGTTCATTTTATCACCCCATTTTCTTTTTTTTTGCTTTTTGGGTCACACCTGGCGATGCACAGGGGTCACTCCTGGCTCTGCACTCAGGAATTACCCCTGGCGGTGCTCAAGGGTATTCCCAGCATCCCATATGATGGGAACCCGGGTGGGCTGCGTCAATGTGAACGCCCTACCCGGGTGGGCTGCGTCAATGTGAACGCCCTACCCACTGTGCTATCGCTCCAGCCCCTATCACCTCATTTTCTGATGGGGTTGGATGTTTTCTTCTTGTAGAGTACAACCAGTGCCTTGTATATCTTTGATATTAAATCCTTATCAGCAGGTTACTGGGTGAATAACTTTTTCATTCTGTAGGCTGTCTTTGTATCTTGGTTACTGTTTCTTTTGAGGTGCAGAAGTTTCTTAGTTTAAAGTAGTCCCAATTTGTTAGTCTTCCACTTGCTTGGTCAGTGGTGTTTAATCTTTAAAGATGGCTTGAGCTTCAATGTCATGGAGGATTTTGCCTATGTTTTCTTCCATGTACTTTATGGATTCAGGCCTGCTGTTGAGGTCTTGAAGCCATTTTGATCTGACTTTTGTGCATGGCATTAGATAGAGGTCAGAATTCACTTTTCACATGTGGCTGTCCAGTTTTGACAGCACCACTTGTCAAAGAGGCTTTCCTTGCTGCTCTTCATATTTCTTGCTCCCTTATCAAAGATTAGGTGATCGTATATTTTAGAATCTCTGCGGGGATATTCAACTCTGTTCCATTGTTCTGAATACCATGCTGTTTTAATTACTACCACTTTGTAGTAGAGTGTGATTTGGGAAGGTGATGTCCCCCATCTTCTTTTCCCCAAGAATTGCTTTAGCTCTTCATGAGGGTTTATTGTTCCAAATGAATTTCAGGAGTGTTTTTGTCTATTTCTTTGAAAAATGTCATGGGTCACCCTAGGACAGTAGATAAAAGGGCCAGGAGGATTACCCCATACCTGGAAGCCTGCTTCATGAGCGGAGGGGAGAATGCAGATGGAATAGAGAAGGGATTACTAAGAAAATGATGGCTGGAGGAATCAGTTGGGATGGGAGATGTGAGCCGAAATTAGATAATGGACCAAACATGATGACCTCTCAGTGTCTGTGTTGCAAGCCATAATGTCCAAAAGTAGAGAGAGAGAGTATGGGGAATATTGTCTGCCATGGCGGCAGGGGGAGGGTAGGAAAGGGGGGTATACCGGGGATATTGGTGGTAGGGAATGTGCACTGGTGGAGGGATGAGTGTTTGATCATTGTGTGATTGTAACCCAAACATGAAAGCTTGTAACTATCTCATGGTGATTCAGTAAAATTTAAGGAAGGAAGGAATGAAGGAAGGAGGGAGGGTGGGAAGGGAGGGAGGGAGGGAAGGAGGGAGGGAGGGAGGGAGGAAGGGAGGGAGAAGAGTCATGGGTATCCTTATAGGGATCATATTGGATCTGTATAATGCTTTGAGGAGTATTTCCATTTTGACAATGTTAATTCTCCCAATCCGTGAGTAGGGAATGTGTTTCCATTTCCTCATGTCCTCTTTTATTTCTTGTAGTAGTGTTTTGTAGTTTTCTTTGTGTAGGTCCTTTATGTCCTTAGTAAGGTGATTCCAATTTTTAGGTACTTGATTGTCTGTGGCACAGTTGTGAATGGGATTGTTTTTTAACAGCACTTTCCTCTCGTTCATTATTTGCATATAGGAAAGCCATGGTCTTCTGGGTATTGCTTTTGAAACTTGTACTCTACTGTTTCTAGGATACAAATCGACTGTTTCTAGGAGCTTCTTGGTAGAGACTTAGGGATCTCTAAGTATAGTATCATACCATCTGCAAATAGTGAGAGCTTGATTTCTTCCATTCCTATCTGGATGCCCTTAATGTCTTTTTCTTGCCTAACTGCTATTGCAAGTACTTCCAGTACTATATTGAATAGGAGTGGTGAGAGTGGGCATCCTTGTCTTGCCCCTGATCTTAGAGGGAAGGGTCTTAGTTTTTCCCCATTGAGGATAATGCTTGCTGTGCGCTTATGGTAGATGGCTTTGACTATATGAGGAAAGTTCTTTTTTTTTTTGGCTTTTTGAGTCACACCCAGCGATGCACAGGGGTTACTCCTGGCTTTGCACTCAGGAATTACTCCTGGCGGTGCTCAGGGGACCATATGGGATGCTGGGAATCGAACCCGGGTCGGCCGCGTGCAAGGCACATGCCCTACCCGCTGTGCTATCGCTCCAGCCCCGAGGAAAGTTCTTTTGAATCCCATTTTGTTGAGAGTTTTTATCATGATGTTCAGGAATTTATGTTTAGCATAAATGCTTACCACTCATCTTTGAGGCTCAAGAAATAGTTTTTCCTCTGGTGAGGGGGGCTCCCATGAAATGCTCAGGATGTCTGGGGGTGCCCCCCCACTGTGAGTCTCGGCCAGGCAGTGTTTAGTGCAAGGCCCAAGGGTGAGATGCTGCTCCAGCTTGCTGTCCTAAGGAATACCTGGGCAGTTGTAGAAAATTCTTTTTTTTTTTCTTTCTTTCTTTCTCCTTTTTTTTTTTTTCAGAAAATTCTTGATGCAAAATCTGATTTGAATTGAGTTATGTAATAGCTTTTTAAGGTAGCATCTGTTGTGAGCTGATTATTTTCTGTAATCCTTAAAGTGTAAAATTAATAACAACTTTATTGTTGGGCTTCTCTTTTAGTGGTAATGGATTTGGAGAAAAATGAGGCAGTGGAGTGTTTGGATATTATGGCATGTTGAAGTATTGCTGTAATTTACATTTAGAATTTTCTGGGAAAGCGACTTTCATAGTTTTGAAACATTAATTGCTAATATGAAATTAAAAATTAAATTGCCCTTCTTGTTTATATTATTGTGAATGTAAAAGATACGAACCAGATGTGTGTGACTCTGTTCTCAGAAGCAGTAACTTCAGCATTTTATAGTCAACTTTAATTGAAGCTGAGAGGGCCGGGTCACACCGGGCTGTGCTCAGGAATCATTCTTGGTGGGCCCCGGGGCCATATGTAGTGTTGGGGACCAAGGCCTGCCATGTACCTTTACCCCTGCCTTATCTATCTGGCTCCAGCACAGTACAGTTTTTAACTAAAATACCAATTTTTTGTCAGGATCCATTATTCTTGTCAGCTGTTCTTTTTGTTGTTTTATTTAAATGCTTTTAAGGATCATTGTGTGTCGGTAAGTTGACAACCTGGCTTTATTTAGTAGAGACATTATTTTTGACCATGTTGTATAGTTGCATCTTAAGATACAGCTAGTGTGGGCAAGCATTATTAATTAATTAATTATTGCTTTTTGGATCATGCCTAGCGATGCACAGGGGTTACTCCTGGCTTGCACTTAGGAATTACTCCTGGCAGTGCTGGGGTACCATATGGGATGCTAGGAATTGAACCTGGTTTGGCCACGTGCAAGGCAAACACCCTACCCGCTGTGTTATCACTCTAGCCCCTGAGCATTTTTATTATGACAATAAATGGAAAAAAAAAACAAAAAGTAAGAGTGATAGTCTAAGTACTGTCCTAATTGTGGAGGTGAAGGTAACTGTATGGTGTTGTGTGCCAATACTTCAAGACAACTTCAAGAAGTTACAAGTGTAACTTCTTGTAAAGTGCTTTACAAAATGAACTTTTCTGGGGGGTAGGGCAGGGGGCCACCCACCCTGCAGTGCTCAGGGCTTATTTCAGTTTGTATTCAGGCATCATTTCTGGCAGGGCTCAGGGACCATATGGGTTGCCGGGTATGGAACAGAGTAGCCCGTGTGCCCGCTGCCCTGTCTCCACAGGGACTTCAGAGAGAGGGGAGTTTTCAGTTTGGAGTTGGAAACCAGAGGAACTTTGAAATAATCATAGGGATAGTATTTTCTGATAGATATTTTTCGAAAGTGTTTTCAGATACTGAACCCAGCAGCTCTCTTGTTGGATTCAGCTGTGGGCAGCATGTCAGAATTTCTTTTTTTTTCTGAGGAAAGTGTTTTATTAAGTGTTGCAGCTTGGGGAAGATCCAGTGTCCTGGGGCTTAACCCCCACTGGCTTGTGGTCAGAACGGGGTCAGGTGCCATAATGGGGCAGATTCTGCATCACACCTGAGGTCCTGAAGCGTCTGGCTGATGGCCTCCTTGGTTTTAATGACCTTTATTTCAGCAGGAGCTTCTACTGGGCATCTTCCTGCTGCGCCAGCTCTGGGTTGCCCATTAGTTGTGACAGGGTCACCTTGGCCAGGTGCGTGTCTTGCCGCCAGTATTGCCTGCCAGGCAGCAGAGACCTGGATCACTTGGTGCATGGTAAGGTCAGGGTGGCCTCAGGCAGGTTGGAATTTCTATCTTGAATGTTTGCTCCTGTCAGCTCTTCTAGACAGTTTTGGCACTAGGGGGCAGTGTGATTAAAACATCAAGGTCAGGAAGGGAAAGTCAGGACTCTGAGAAGATTTGGGGGCTACTTGGAATTTAGGTGAGGAGTTACAATGAATTTTTTTCCATATATTAAAAAAAGACCTCCGAGACTCTCCCTCCATCCCCCTCTCTCTTTCTCTGCCTGCCTTTCTGTCTGTCTGTCTCCCTTCCACCCTAACCCCACCTCTGTCCCTCTGGGCTGATCTTGGTCTGTGCTCAGGAATCACTCCTTGTGGAGCTCGGAGGTGTCTCAGGGGAGTCGGGGCTAGAAAGCAGGCTGGATGCATGCAGGGAAGACACCTTACACTCTGTACTATTTCTGTGCCCACCTCCTTTCCATTTTCTTTTATTATAAATTGTCAGCCACAAGTATTTAGGAAGCTGCTGGAGACCTGAGGTGCAGTGGAGGGTCCTCAGGGCCACACCGTTGGAGCTTGGGGGATCCACTGGGCATAGAAAGTGGGATTGAACTGGGCTTGAGCACGCATGCTCAAGTAGTCTTGTTTAGACGTAAAGAGGAGGAAAAATATCAAGTAGCCTAGTTTTGGATTCGCCTGCTTTTGTGGTGACCCTTGGTCTCCATCACCCCCTCTCACCGCAGAGCACGGATGGGCCCTGTGCTCTTTAGGAACTCTCCACACTTGGCGTGAGCCCCTCACAGTGCTGAGATGTCCCACAGATTTACCCCCTTTCCTTTACCTGCCAGTGCTCTTGCCTGCATGTGAACTCCAGGGGATTCTGGGGGCTTGTTGACTTTAGCCGTCTCATATAGTTACTGTCTTGCGGGGTTCTCTGTACTGGAGACTTCTGACCTTTGAGATAGCAAGTTGCTGGCTTGGCTTTATTTGTCAGAGATTTGGCAAATGTTCTGCTTTAAGACTAACATTTTATTATGATTGAATCTGTCTTTGCTTACCTACCAAGTTTAAGGATAATTTAATACCTTTTGTTAGCATTTGAACAAATGAATATATTGTTATTTTCCCAGTTGAAATTGTTTAGTGAATATTATATATGTATTTTGTTTCAAAGATTGGGTGTCAAAAAATTATTAACGTTTTCAGTTTCGGGCTTATATCCCACGATGCCCAGGTATCAGTACTGGCTCTCAGGAATCACTCCTGGTGGCCACCTGGCATGCTGGGAATGGAACTGGGCTGGGCCTGTGGAAGGCGAGCACCCTGTCCATGTAATTATTAACTCTTTTGATGTCAGATGACAAACTCTTATAAAAATGTAACTTGGTTGCCATAATTTTTCTTATATAGCTTCACTCAATGAGGTACTTAGTAACTGTTTTCCGACACTCCACAATAGCTGCCATGCTCCCAGCCAGACTCCACTCCTCAGATGAACCTCATCCAGAAATTAATTTATTGAAACATTTAGGAATCTGGGTTTTGCGACTGAAATCTCCAGCTTTCACAGGGCTGGGGATGGGCACCTCTCCCCATCTCCCTGTACTTGCGGAAGCCAGCAGACATGCCTCATACCCCAAAGCTGCCACTTAGTTTAGAATTTAACTCCAGCTGTTTCACCCCCTTAAAACTTTTGGACACCCTAGAGCACAATTTTGGCCATGAGACATCTCACACTCTGCAGCACTGATCAACCAGGAGCAGCACACCAGATTGGATGGGATGTAGTGTAGAAGGCAACCAATCTCAGTTAACAAAATATAAACCAAAAGGCTTAACCTGTAACAACAGTTTAGTAATCTCTTATGCAAGGACTTAAGCGCTCCATGGTGAGAGACAATAATCCTCTCTTCTAAGGAAACATTTTTTTGATCATCCTTTTAGCAAATTATAACAAGCAATATAAAGTAAATTATTGGGTGCCTATTATGGTGGCTGACTCAAGGGGTGGTTTGGAAAATTGGAAATATGGTGATGGGAAGGTGCAATGGTGGTGGGATTAGTGTTGGAATATTGAAGGTCTGTAACTAATGACTTACTCAGATTATTTTTAAAATATTTCATTATTGGGGGGAAAATATTTTTCATTACTCAGGAGATTGCAGGTTTCAGAATAAAATAGAACATCAAAAATAAAGGGAAATGACGGAGGGGAAGGGTTTTTGTCCCTTGGCCTTTTCCCCTTTGCAGCAGCATGGCAACCACCACCTTTCAGAGCCAATTGGACAGAGAAGTAGGAGCTTGCAGTGATGGGGCACAGGGGAAATCTTGAGATGGCGGGGGGGTGGCGGGCTGGAAGTGACCCTGTTCACCACCCAAATGAGACCCTGAGCATCCAACCACGAACAGCTCCTCTGCTCCTGAACAGCTGTGATCCCAGAGGCACACAAACCAATCTCGGAACACAGTGGCTGTGGGCAGAAATACAACTGGACTTAATTACTAAAATAGCAGAATTCCAAAACCACGCGGCCGCTTTTGTGGCCACACGACCTCATAAACTCTTCATTCTCAACAATGGAAAACAAATTATCAAATGATGCTTTTTTGACAGGTCTGATTGTTGGGAGATTCCAAATTATAATAGTGGGTTTTCTGTCAAAAATTGAATGTAATCAAAGTAAAGAGAGAGTAAAGTGAAAATCATCTGCCACACAGGCAGGGTTGGGGGTGGGATCGGAGGTGTACTGGGGTTCTTGGTGATGGAACATGTGCACTGGTGAAGGGATGGGTGTTTGATTATTGTACAACTGAGACTTAAACCTGAAAGCTTTGAAACTATTCTCATGATGATTCAATTAAAAAAAAGTTAAGGAAAATGAAACTAAAAAACAATGAAAAACATTGATAAACAAATTTTCTGACTTATTCAGGTGCTTTATTTCATATGCTGAAGCCTATTCCTTTTTTGGGGGGTCACGCCTGGCAATTTTTAGGGGTTAGTCGTGGCTCTGCACTCAGGAATCACCTCTGGCAGTGCTTGGGGACCAAATGGGATGTCAGGGATCAAACCTGGGTCTGCTGTATGCCAGGGAAAATACCCTATCTGCTGTACTGTCGCTCCAGCCCCATCTGTTCTTTTTTTATATTCTGAATTTTATGGTGGAAAATTTCAGATATACAATAAAATTCCTAGCCTCAGCAGGTATAATTTTTCGTTTTATCCATGCTGTGCACTTGAAGCATATTCCAGACAGCAGATAATTTCATCCACAAATATTTGGCCTTTAAAAGATACTTGTATTCACTTTCAGTCATGTAAAAAGATGTTATATTGATTGAAGAGCACAGTACTAACAGTTTTATACCAAAATAGGTGTTCAGTGAGAAAATAAAATCACTTTTAGATATTATTTATGTGCTGATAGTTCTGGTATTTTTTGGGCTGTGGGGGATCGAACCTGATCAGCTACGTGTGAGCAGACACCCTGCCTATTTCCTGCATCTCCAGGCCCTCAGATGCTATGACCCTAACTATTCCTGCGCTGTTGTTTTTTTTTTTTCCTCCTTGAAATTTGGTCTTGGTATTTTGAGTTCCTTTCTGTGGATTTTATTCCTTTCTCTGCACCCCCACGAGGGGGCAGAAGAAGGAAGAGCAAAGTGGAATTTAAATGAATCCAGTTTGAAGTTCATTTTTATTCATCAGTCACTGAACATTTTTGGAGTAACTTTTCAGAGTGACTTCTGAAACAACTTATAATGCCTTTTCACGTTTTTTTTTTTTTTAACAGGAATAACTGGATATTTCTAGGGGGAGTTAAATTATAATCTTTAAAAAAGCATTTCCAGGGATAGAGCAATGGTACAATGGGTAGGGTATGCAGCCTTGCATGAAGCTGACCTAACCAGGTTTGATCCCCAGCACCACATATGGTCCCCCAAGCACCGCCAAGAGTGATTCCTGAGCTCAGAGCTAGGAGTAAGCCCTAAGCAGTGCTGGGTGTGGCACCGCAAAACAGAAATAACAACAACTAAAAAATTTCCCAAGCACTATCCAAGTATTCAACTTTCTCAGTTAATAATTTGGGCTTCAGAGCCAGAGAAATATCTCAGTGGGCTGGAGTGCATGCTTTCACAGAGAAGTTACAGATTCTATTCCTGCACTACAGGGACCTTTAAGAACCTGCCAGGAAAGACCCCCGAGCGCTTAGCCCCCAGAATAACTTCTGAGGTTTGAGCTTATAAGTAGTTTGAAAGTTAAAGGTTTGAAAGCTGTTCTTGAAATTTCTCATCTGCTGCGTGGATTTGGGTTGATGGTAGGTTCATGCTCCGGGACCCTTCACAGTGCCCGTGCCAGAGCAGCCTGTGGCCCCGAAGCATTGCCTGGCCCTCCCAGTGGACAGCGGGCACTGGAGCAGGTCACACAGTGCAAAATAGGGGCAGCGTTTTTGAGTAATAGTGCCTGGTGGTACTAGAAGACAAACATGCTTGATGTTTACATATTTAGATATTAGCCATTTTCAGGGAGCCATCCTATGAGATTAAACCGTTATCACTTTAACCACATTATTACTTTAATGATGTCCTATTTGAATACTCAAAATGTAATGATAATTTTTGTTTGTTTTGTTGGCACTCCTGGTGGTATTCAGGGCTTACTCCTGTCTCTGTGCTCAGGGATCACTCCTGGCAGGCCTAGGAGACCATATGGTGTGGAGGGGATTGAACTTGGGTTGGCAGCATGCAAGACAAGCACCCTACCCACTGTACTATCACTCCAGCCCCTGATTCAGTGATAATTTGTAGAAATAACTTGTTGAAAGTAAATTGCCATGAGCTAAATGTCTATTTGAATTTTTAAATGTCTTTTTAAAGTACTGGCCGTTGAAAGGTTTATTGATTTGAAATTCATTAGTGAAGTTCTTAATGGCTATTCTCTAATTTTGTGTGATATAATTTGTATACTGTTATTTTTATTTATTTATTTATTTTTTTGCTTTTTGGGTCACACCTGGCGATGCACAGGGGTTACTCCTGGCTCTTCACTCAGGTATTTCCCCTGGCCGTGCTCAGGGGACCATATGGGATGCTGGGATTCGAACCCGGGTCGGCCACGTGCAAGGCAAACGCCCTACCCGCTGTGCTATCGCTCCAGCCCCATTATTTCTTTTTTATTTAAAGTTTTTTATTTTTTATTGAATCACCATGTGAAAAGTTATAATGCTTTTAGGTTTAAGTCTCAGTCATACATTGATCAAACACCTATCCCTTCATCAGTGCACATATTCCACCACCAAGGACCCCAGTATACCTCCCATTTCCACCCCTCCAATGTGTGGCTGATGATTTTCACTTTACTTTCTCTTTACTTTGATTACATTCAATATTTCAACAGAAAACTCACTATCATTATTTGGAATTTTCCCCCAAAATATCAGACCTGCTGAAAAGGCAACATTTGATAATTTGTTTTCCATTGCTGAGAATAAAGAGCAAATGAGGTTGCGCGGCCGCGATATCTGTATTTTAGTATTTTAATAACTAAGTTCAGAGAAATTTCTGCTAGAAATTGCATCAGTGCAAGCTCGTATCACTGTTTAGTGGCCTCCGGGATCATGGGTGTTCAGCAGCGGAGGGGCCACACATGGGCGGCCCCTTGGGTCACATCTAGGCGGAAACCAGCACCCGGTAATGACCCCTCCCCACCCGAGATCTGCGCATCCCATCACTGCAAGTTCATACCTCTCTTTAGTGGACCTTACAAGATGTCGGTCGCGACGCCGCGCCCCCCTCCCCCAAAGGAAAAGCTGAGAGAGTAAAACCTTTCCCCTCCTGGGGCGGCATGGGGCCGTAGCTTAGTTCACAGTCTGGAGGCATTTCTGCAAGAAGCTGCTGGTGCCAAAAGTAGATAGATGGCCTCTGGGATCATGGGCATTCAGCAACGGAGGGCTGCACACGTGTGACCGCTCGGGTCACATCTGGGCAGAGAATGGTGCCCGGTAATGTCCCCGTGTCAAGATCTCCCGAGCATCCCCTGTATACTGTTATTTCTTAACAAAAATTTCTCCTCAAGTGAGAATGTTTGGTTGTTGTATCTTTGCGTTTATTAGTTGTTGTCTTTATGTCTTAATAGCTTACTCATTTCTTTGCATCTCAGTTAGTGTCATTGAGTTAATTATAAACACAAGTATATTATGACTTTTTATATGTGACAGACTGTATTTTTAAGATGTTACTGTAAATCACAACAGTTGCTACCTGATCTGTGAGAATTTCAAGTGAGCATGTTTCGTGTCTTCTGCTACCATTGTCTGTTTTGTTGTGGTACTTGGGAACCCCGGAAAGTGTTCAGTCTGAACACACTGACGTCAGAGATGAAACTCAGGACCTTGCACAGGCTAGACTTGCCCCCTGACACTTGAGCCCTCTCCCTGGATTCTGGGCTGATTCTTGTGTGCTGCCGGCATTTGGATGTTCTGATATGTGGAAGGTTTTCATACTTGCTCTTGTTCCCCTAAAAAGTTTTTTTCTCTGAAAAGATTTCTTTAGAAGAAGATGCTGCTCTTTGAGCATCATATTTTGTGTATGTATATGTTAGGAGATTCTGGGAGAATTATTGGGACAAACATGCAGAAATTGATCTTTGATATCTATTTTGCATAAGTATTGTTTTTTCCTGATGCCACTGTTCAGTTCTATGATTTTCAGAGTTTCTAAAACTTTTTAGCAGGGTACGGAATTATATTAAAACTGTTAACTTACATTCCTGTGACATCTCCCCTCCCTCATAACTTTTCTTCCATAGCTTCATGCATGCAATATGTGGTGTTCGTCAAGAGGGTTAAACTGTTTTCATTCTGTACTTTCCTGATGGCTTCTTTTATCTCTAGGATATACTTACTCTGTAAACAAAGTATGATGCGATTGTTGTTGACCTTGACACAGCTCACTGGGCAGGCATTATATCGCTATGTTTGAGTCTTCACAAAATGTGCTGCTGAAGCCAACAGAGTCCTGGCGGGAGACGCTTCTGGACAGCAGAGTGATGGAGCTTTTCTTCACTGTAAGTTGTGGGTTCACCTTTGGGCACAGAGCTGTGTGACTGCAAGGAGCACATGCCTCTGTTGTTTGCTCAGTAGAATGGGCAGATTTCTTCTCTCCTCTTTCTTAATCTGTGGAGCAGCTCAAAATGGCCTTATTGATTTTTAAAGTAATAACTCCTTGTGCAGAGCTTGGTAACCCAGTGGAGCTGTGAAACAGACCTCCTGTACACTCTTAAAAACAGCCAACCCTGAAGATCTTTGGTTAGTGTTGGCTGTATGTATTTATGGGCTGGAGTGATAGCAAAGCGGGTACGTTTTTTGCCTTGCACGCGGCTGACCTGGGTTCGATTCCTCCATCCCTCTCAGAGATCCCGGCAAGCTACTGAGAGTATCCCATCTGCATGGCAGAGCCTGGCAAGCTACCCATGGCATATTCGATATGCCAAAAACGTCTCACAATGGAGACGTTACTGGTGCCTGCTTGAGCAAATCAATGAACAATGGGACGACAGTGCTATGACAGTGCAGTGCTATAGTATGTATTTATATACTATGTTCAAAGTTCAGACTGGGGGCTTCAAATTTTTTTATTCATTTAAAAATGACTAGAGATGCTTTAAAAATAGCAATCTGCATCACCATATGTTAATGTAAATGATATTTTGACAACACATTGATATATTTTTGCAACCAAAAATTTTAATGTTTAATGAGAACACTTGCAGGCATTGCTTTAGATTTTGCAGATCTCCATGGCTTTCAGGTTGAGTGAGAGTTAGCCAGTCTCCTACCTTTTTTATTTTTTTTTACCTTTTCACACACACAAAAGACTTTTTCCAGTTTATTCTTTTGACAAGTTTTATAGTCTCATCTGATTTTTTTTCTTTTTTTTAATAAGAATATTATTTTTTTGAATCACCATGTGGAAAATTACAATGCTTTCAGGCTTAAATCTCAGTCATACAATGCTGAAACAACCATCCCTTCACCAGTGCCCATATCCCACCACCAAAAAAAAAAAAAAACCCACACAGTACACCTCCCATCCCGCCCCCCACCCCCTTGTAACTGATAAGTTTCACTTTACTTTCTGTTTACTTTGGTTATATTCAATATTTCAACACAGACCTCACTATTTTTGTTAGGAGTACCCAACTGGAGTCAGACCTGTTGTGAAGAGAAATGAGGTTTTGGATTTCTGTAAAAGTTGTACTTTAACAACTAAGTCCAGGGAGATTTCTTCCAGATATTGGATCATTTAAAGCTTGTAAACCCCATCTGTGGTCCTCATAATATGCAGTCACTACCCCTTCATCTCCGGAAAGGAAGAGGCGAGAGAGAGAAATACCTTTCCCCTCCTGGGCGGCATGGGGCCGCGGCTTAGTTCTCAGGCTGGAGACATTCTGCGAGGAGCTGCCCATGCCGAAAGTAGTTTAGCTGGGTCTGGATTCACGCTCGTGCAGCTGTGGAGAGGCCGCACACAGGTGCAGTCCCCGGGATCACATCTCGGAGGCAGGAGGGGCCGGTGCCACCCACCTTCCCAAGAGCACCCTCACGTCCTTTTGCTGCAGTTTTTGTAGTAAATCCCATCTGTGGTCATCATAATATGGTGGTCACCACGCCCTTCATCCCCGGAAAGGAAGAGGTGAGAGAGAGAAAGAAAAACCTTTCCCCTCCTGGGCGGGCATGGGGCCTCGGCTTAGTTCTCAGGCTGGAGACATTCTGCGAGGAGCTCCCTATGCCGAAAGTAGTTTAGCTGGGTCTGGATTCACGCTCGTGCAGCTTCGGAGAGGCCGCACACATGTGCGGCCCCCGGGATCACATCTCGGCGGCCCTCCTACCTTTTTATGCTTTCAGTTGGTTGCAGTATTACATGTTCTGTACCTTGGGGAAATGCCACTATACTTGTGTGGCAATGGAATAAAAGGAAAATACAGGTTTTTATTATTCTTATTCTTGTTCTTATTGTTATTCTTATTATTTTGTTTGTTTTTGTTTTGGGGGCCACATTCAGTCGTGTTCAGGTCTTACTCCTGGCTTTGTGCTTAGGGATTACTTTTGGAAGTAATGATCCCTGAGCACACCGATATGGGGTCCCAGTGATCAAACCTGGGGCAGTCATGTGCAAAGCAAGCGCTCTACCTGCTGTGCCATTGCTCCAGCCCCTTTTTTAGTATTATTATGAAAACAATTTTGCATTTGTACGTAAGTTTTTCAAAACCTTTAGGAATTCTGGGTCGTACTTTGAGATCTGTTGCTCTGAAGTAGTGCTGTTTTATGTTCTAAAAACATAAAGTTTTATGTTCTAAAAACATAAAGATTAGTCACAGGTAATTAAATAGCTGCTTATTTCAATTATAGGTTTAAAGTCTTCTTGCTAAATATCAAAAAGTATATAGTATATTCCCATGTTTGCTCCCATGTGTCCCTGGCATGGTAGAGATGCACAGTAGAGAGTGTGTGGGGTATGTGTGTGAGTAGGGATATGTGAAGGGTGTGAGTAGGGTGTGTGTGTGAGGGCGGTCTTGGATTCTAATCTGCAGTTAAAGGGTGAATCTACAAGTTAAATATGATAAATGAAGCATAGTAAGGCTATTTTACCTTGTCTCCTGAGCTAATTATGATTTTATACCTTTCTATTTGTTTTAAGGGTGTTGACTAACCTTTTTGGAACTGCTTTTTATTTTTCACTGAACTTCTTAAAATATTGTAGTTAGTTTGGGGCCAGAGTACAGTGGTAAGGGCTTTACCTTGCATGTGGCCAACTTGGGTTCAATCCCCAACATCCCATATGATCCCCTAGCACCGCCAGGAGTAATTCTGAGTGCAGAGCCAGGAGGAACCCCTGAGCATTGCTGGGTGTAACCCTCATGAAAAAATAAAATAAAATAAAATAAAATAAAACAAAATAAAATATTGTAGTTAGGGGTCTGGAGCACAGCAGTAGGGTGTTTGCCTTGCACACAGCCGACCTGGGTTTGATTCCTCTGCCCCTCTCGGAAAGCCTGGCAAGCTACCGAGAGTATCCCGCTTTCACGGCAGAGCCTGGCAAGCTACCCATGGCATATTCAGTATGCCCAAAACAGTAACAACAAGTCTCACAATAGAGATGTTACTGGTGCCCGTTCGAGCAAATCGATTAATAATGGACGGCAGTGCTACAGTTAGGAGCTGGAGCGATACATAGTGAATAAGGTGCTTGCCTTACATGCAGCAGACATGAATTCGATCCCCAACATCCCATATTGTCTTCTGAGCATCACCAGGATTAATTCCTGAGTGCAGAGCCAGGAGTAAGCTCCAAGCATCTTCAGGTGCTGCCCAAAAACCGAAAAAAATAAATAAAACATAGTAATTTGTGGTACATCCTTACTTTTAAATATCTGGGGCAGTTATCTACGCAATGTGAAGAAATTCTCAAACTAAGTATTACCTTGCACATTATTCTTTAGACCAAAGAAATGATTTGAAACTGAATATCTACGAGATCTCTGTAACTAAATTTTAAATTTCTGTTGCCTGTTCCATCTTATGGAAATTGATTTGCTATGTAGCTGAGGCTAATTCTTTGTATGGTTCATTTGACTGAAACTAGGTCCCATTCTAGCAGCTTTTGAAGAGGTGAAGAACTTGCTGGCGGTACTGGAAACCACCACTACAAATCTGAGCAGCTGTCTAGACAGTGCGGCCAGCTGCTCTGTCAGCTGTGAGCTACCACATGCAAATAACTTCAGAGTTTGAAAGTTAACCCTTCTTCATGATATTATTTTAACAGTATTGCATATGGGGCCTACTTTAAACAGTTTGTAAATACTTTGAATTTTGTTATGTATTACCAAAATAATGGCTGGTCTCTTTCACTCTCTTTAACAAAAATAAAAATTAACAAAATTTGGTTTTAAATATGTGAATTCATCTACATACTTTTTAGACATTCTTTGTTGGGTATCACTAATTCCTTCAGTTTAAAAGAGAGACATAAGAATTCTCTTGCGTGGAGTTGAGACTTTACATCCAGTGAGCATATCTGAGATGGGTATATTTCAGATTACATTCAGACCCTCAGAAGTTGATAAACTTCCTAATTCTCCTTTCTTTTATGAGGTCTTGGAAAAATCATTTATTTTCCTTAGTTTTAGTTTTTTCTCCTCCCCTTTTGGCAGATTTTTTTGGATCCCATTTTGAGCTCTCCTTTCTGTGTCCATTACATAACAGCTTAGCATCCTTTAGTTCTCAGCTTTGTTAACCGGACACACTTCTTTTGGACTGTTTGTTCTATGTGAAGGACTTTCGTTACTACGTCAACGTGAATGTATCCTAAATCTCTTCAACATAGGTTACTCCTGAGAGTCAGTGCATTATAACCAAGTATTGGGGGGAGAGTACAGCCAGTAAGATGTTTACCTTGCAGGCGAACCACCACTGTTCAATCCCGGTACACATACAGTCCTCTGAGCACTGCTACGAACAAGCTCTGAGCTCAGCTGGGTGTACCCCAACAGCCTCCTTCCCCCAAAAAATCTTAATTCAAGTGCTATTACGTGTTTTAATTTAAATAACCCACAAACTGACGTATCGTTTCTATACAATTGATCATTTGACTAACCTCGCTTCTGTCTTGTCTTTATTCTTTGTTTTGTTCTACCATTCACTTCCCTATGCATTTGGTAGCCTTTATCGTACTCTAAGCTCTGCCTTCCCTACTCAGGTGATAAGTTCAAGTTTTTGATTTGCATAATTCAGTTATGATAGAACTCCATTGTGATGTTTACATTAGAAAGAGAGCAAGACTATTGCATTATTAATTAGCCATTGATTTTTCATGAGTTTCAGAGATCATAAAGTAGCCTAAAAAGTGTGTATGCTCCAAAAACAGTTTCATATTATATCATTCTTAGCTTTTTCATCAAAGTTCTTAATTTAAATTGTTCATCTCTAGACCAGAACCAAAAGCCATTTCCTTTACTGATAGAGAAGAACCCTCCTGTTTTCCCAGATTGCCGGAGTCCATAGATTGTATTTCTGGGTATCATGTTTAAATCTTTATTAAGTTAAAAGGCATAATGGCAGGAATTTAGTTATAGATTACATGTAAGAAACTTAAAAATGAGTTGTGTTTAAAGGCTCATGAATTGGTGCAACTCTATGAATTAGGATGTTTTGAAAGTTATTTGTGATGTTTTAGATCAGGTGATTAGCACAGCTTTTCTGCAAAGGCCAAATAGAAAATATCAGGCAAGTCCTATAACTGTGGCACTAATTCTGTTCTGCCATTAGAGTACAGAAATATATAGCTCATAGCTGAACTATAGTGTGACCGTAGTTCACATTTTACCATTTTCCCACATGACAAAAATGTGACCATGTGCAGCAAAACTTTGGTGACATTGCTAAGTGTGAATTTCATAAAAATTTCTGTTTTTTCTTGAAATACAGTTCTTTAATTTTTGCTTTCCTAACTGTTTAAAAATGTAAAAGTCATTCTCACCTCCTGAGCCATAGGAAAACAGACAAAGGCCAGACTGGTCTGTAGGCTGGGACATTCCAGCCTCCATTCAGAACCACCGAGGGTACCATTTTAAACAAATCTATAGATAAATGAATTTTCTAACGTTTAATGACTATTTAAAATTTCTTAATGACGCTATGTAGCTCAGGGATTAATTAAAGATTAGTGGGATTAATTAGTGAATGAGAATTCGAGTGTCTGTTCACTTCTGGGCTGGCACTCTACCTAGTAATACTGAAGAAAATGTTTCAACTTACATGCCATTCACAACATGATTGGCAGAATAAGCTTCATAAAAAGAAAAATGTTTACAGTTACATGATTCACAAAGTAGGGAGGCTTGCATAGGAAAAGAAGGCGTGGATAAGCCAGGTGCAAACAAGGTGGTCAAGTAAATATTGTAGTGGAGTAAGTAAGCCATCATTTCTTAACAAAACATTTAGACTATTTTTAGTGTCAGATCACAGAAGTGAAACATCTTGAAAATCTGAGACAACTATCACTGTGAAGTCGGGGGCATAATTCAGAATACTTTTATGTCAGGTATCTCACAGTAATATCACATCAATGGGATAAAATATAGATCAGGTTTCTATTAGAAAATTACTACTAATGTTTTGGGATAAAAGGAGATTCATGCAAATTGTAGGCGATTTCAGAATCAACAAGAGGATGCTTATGTATTAATTGGATTTAGTATTTATTCAGAGGCCCAGGAATTGAGTAGTGCATTGGTTTGTACATGTACAACTGTTGACTTCCACAAAAACAGCATCTATATGATCTTGATTGAACTTGTCTGCTAACTTTAGCAAGAAACTGTAGCTGGGCATAGTTAGCATAATACAGATGACTGTCGTTGCTGTTTTTAGAAGAAGCAGTATGTCTGCCTGGCTGGCATCTGTTGCTCTCTTTGTCAGAACACGCTGGAGACAGTTCCATTTTCAAAATGCAGGTAGTCCTCAGTTAAAAGTTCGTTGTTTGTTAGGTTTAAACACGGCCAATAACCATAATGTGAAAAGAACTGAGGGTCAAAACTCAGATTAGTTTGATTTTGGGAAATGATTTTCTAGAAATACCCAGCAACAGTGAACTTTTCTCTTCATTTGTCATGATAGGCCTTTATAAATGACTTCATTTTTATGGATTAGTGATTCTTTCTAACAGGTACATCGAAAAATCAGAGAAGACTCAGATATGGCACAAGATTCTTTGCAGTGCCTCGCCCAGTTGGCTTCTCTGCATGGACCTGTCTTCCCTGATGAAGGCTCGCAGGTTGATTATCTAGCACACTTCATTGAGGGATTGCTGAATACTATTAATGGGTAGGTACACTTGCCTTTTATAGCTGGGAAAGGAACTTCCAGTGCTTTCTTTATTTTAAACAGTGCAATGAAAAAGAAGCTAGTGATTCTTATGTTTGGGAGTGCAGTTATGGGTAATTTGAATTTAATACACAAAACCATGTTGAAAAGTGGCTAGATAATGATACTCTGAGTGTTTGGAAATGAGGTACTGGCACTTTATGTCGGCCCCCCTAATAGCTTGTGTGTTTTATAGAATTGAAATAGAAGATTCTGAAGCTGTGGGAATCTCCAGTATTATCAGCAACCTAATTACTGTGTTCCCCCGGAATGTTCTAACTGCCATTCCAAATGAGCTTTTCTCCTCCTTCGTGAACTGCCTCACACACCTCACCTGTTCTTTTGGGCGAAGCGCTGCGTTGGAAGAAGTGGTGAGTGCTGTTCTAGAAGAAACCATTTCTGTGTCGTAGCAGGACATATGTTGTGCCTGGAGAACCTTCCTCCTATCAAGTTATTTCCTAAGACACTGCTGGCTGTTCATGCACATACGAACTTGCAGTTTTGTTCATATGTGCATCAATTATTTGACAGTCTGCAAATGTGACTTTTTAAAAAATGTCGCTTTTTGGGCTGGAGAGATAGTACAGCAGGTAGGGTGTTTGCACTGCACGCGGCCGACCCGGGTTCGATTCCCAGCATCCCATATGGTCCCCTGAGCACCGCCAGGAGTAATTCCTGAGTGCAAAGCCAGGAATAACCCCTGTGCATCGCCAGGTGTGGCCCAAAAAGAAAAAAAAATGTTGATTTTATTAAGCTTACTGTGACAGTGCTACAGTGCTACTGACTTTAAGATTTTTAACAGACAATTTAATACCTGAATGAAATGCTTGTGTTGAAATTTTAAAATAATGGCTTTCATCAGCTTTAAGGAGTGTTGCTAATTTTGGCATATTCTGTTACAGCTGTGTGTATTTTGGGAATTTAACAAATTTGGAGAGTAGATATAATTTCTTCTAGATAATTGTGTTTATGCTTATTTTGATTAGATTTTGCTGTTTAATTTTTGGTGGCAGATAGGATCTGACAATACATCTTGGTAAAATTTAATTTACTTTAAAACTCACATTGGTAATAGTACTTAAAAGATGTTTTGACTACAAATTCTCAGATGCATATTTGAACCAAATTTGTAAAACTTGAATTTTTTTTTTGGGGGGGGGGCTTCTTGGGTCACACCTGGCGATGCACAGGGGCTATTCCTGGCTTTGCACTTAGGAAATTACTCCTGGCGGTGCTCAGGGGACCATATGGGATGCTGGGAATCGAACCCCGGGTCGGCCGCGTGCAGTGCAAACGCCCTACCTGCTGTGCTATTGCTCCAGCCCTAAAACTTAAATTTTTAAAATCTAGTTTAGAAATCTCTTGGATAGCACAGCTGCATTTTTACTTAATGATTAAGTACAGTGATTGTGGGGAAAACTGACTTTTTACTGACAAAGTAGTCATTAAATTGTTGAAACTAACTTCTTTTTGAAAATCAACATAGATCTTTTTCAAAGATTGTATGGATAAAAAAATTTGCAAATATTAGAATTTTATCTTCAATGCTTAGTTTTATTTTTCTGGGCACCTGGCAGCATTTCTGTATATATTTCATATCCCCTAGAAAGTTCTAGGTGATAAAGAACCCAGAGTGACTGTGTTTGTTTAATTGGGCATTTTAGTGATGTGACTAGTGAAGAAATAGTCTAGTTCTTTATATGCTTAAAGATGTAAATAGTATAAGAATAGAAATTTAAAGTCTTTGTGTGAGAGATTTGGATTTCTCAGGGGAACATTTATATTCTCACTATGCATATCCAGGGACAGTTTAAGTCCTTACACAGACCCTCTCAGGCAGAGTGCTGAGCCATTTCACATTGTTGGTTTTTGTTTTGTTTTGTTTTGCTTTTTGGGTCATACCTGGCAATTCACAGGGGTCACTCCTGGCTCTGCACTCAGGAATTACCCCTGGCAGTGCTCAGGGAACCATATGTTGGGAATCGAACCCGGGTTGGCCGAGTGCAAGGCAAATGCCCTACCCGCTGTGCTATCGCTTCAGCCCCACACTGTTTTTCGGGCCTTGTTGTGCACTTCTCCGGGATCTGTTTTCACTGTTAAATCAGGTGTTTGCATCCTGGAAACACGGCTGCTTTTTCAGTTTCTGTTTGTGGGCCAAGGATGTTCATAGTCACGTTAAAGTGATATCCTGGAAAATCTCTCATTCTTGGTTTGTACACTTAGAATTCAGAATTTGTTTTTTTGGCTAGAAAAATGACAGCTTAGAAAACAACTCTTAAGGTTTTCTGTGGAGGTACTGGCCTGAGTGGGGTCACACTGGTAGTACAGTGGGTGGGGTGCTCACCTTGCACACTGCCAACCCGGCTTCTCTCATGGGCCCCTATAAGGTCCCCCAAACCCACCAGGAGGCAACCCTGAGCACTGCTGGGTGTAGCCCCCAAAGCAAGGGAAAGTACAAAGAATATTGGCATGTAGAAAACCTTGGTGTACTGTCAAAGAAGCGGATGTAACTTCTGCTTGTTTCATGAAAAGATATGCTCTTGTTATTTTGTTTTGGTGTGTCTGATAGCTTTTGTTTTGCAAGTATTGTTTCTCACTGTTGGCTTTACTGGGCATTCAAGCCAGGGTCAACCACCAGACAGGCAAGAGCTTTAAATTCCTGTATTATCTCTCTGACCCAACTGTTTATACGTTTTACAAATGGTTTTAAGAAGCAATCGGCTAACTGTTGGAAAAATCAGGGGGAAAAGATTCTTCTGAAACTTTGTATTACTCACAAGAGCCAGATTAGCTGGGCATGGTGAAGCACAGGGATGTGGGGAGGCAGATAAGTTGCCAGAGACTAAACCGAGCTGCCAAGTTTCCTCCCAGCACAGGTGGTTTTCATTGTGTCTTGTATCTGCTGGGGGAGGGGCCTGGGAAATGTGCTGCTGATGCCGACACACAAAGACGAATCTAGATGGACCGAGTAAGGGGCTGGAGCAGTAGCACAGCGGGTAGGGTGTTTGCCTTGCACGCGGCCGACCCGGGTTCAAATCCCAGCATCCCATATGGTCCCCTGAGCACCGCCAGGAGTAATTCCTGAATGCAGAGCCAGGAGTAACCCCTGTGCATCGCCGGGTGTGACCCAAAAAGCAAAAAAAAATAATAGATGGATCGAGTAAAGCTTGGTAGCTAGAGGCCATATCTTTTGTTTCCTGGTGCATATCATATAGTTTGGGATGGAAAAAGACATAAAATCTTGACTCTTAAGTACAAATTGAACATTGAAGCATAGGAGAAAGCTGCTTTGTAGTCTGTGGTCCAGCTAATATGAGCATTGGAAAACCAGTGTTGTCCTGGACCAAATAATGACAGACAACTGGGTCTGGGGAAAATTGCTTCTCTGTTGGTGTGGTCCGGATGCTTGCTTACTTAATCTGATTTGTTATGTAGCGGATTAGCAGTGTAAAAGTGCCTGTTCCATATGCAGAATAAAATGTCACTGTCACTGTCATCCCGTTGCTCATCAATTTGTTCGAGCTGGCACCAGTAACGTCTCATTGTGAGACTTATTGTTACTGTTTTTGGTATATCTAATACGCCATGGGTAGCTTGCCAGGCTCTGCCATGCGGGCATGATACTCTCGGTAGCTTGCTGGGCTCTCCGAGAGGGGCAGAGAAATCAACACGGGTCGGCTGCCTGAAAGGCGAATGCCGTACCACTATGCTATCGCTCTAGTCCAGAATAAGATGTAAAATATTAATAAAGGTGAATCTTTAAAATAGTACTTTATCAGCAAGTAAGAACAAGTCTTACATTTTGTTGTTTAGGGCTGGAGCAAATAGTACAGTGGGCAGGATGTTTGCCTTGGTACAGCTGACCTGGTTGCGAACCTGGCACCTTATATCCCCTTCCCCCCCAGCCCCCTGCCAGAAGGACCCTAAGTATAGAGCAGGGAGTAAGCCCTGAACACTGCTTCGAGTGGCCCCTCTCCACCCCCACCCCCAAAATTGTTACTTAATTCTACTAGTTGCTTCCATTATGGTTTTCATTTTGTGAAATATTTTGTTTTTCTTTTATATTGAAGGTTATCTTTCCCATAGAAAGACATTCATGATATATACTTTTTTATTTGGGTGGTATCTTTTCAGAACTATCACTGTCACTATCACTATCATTTCATTGATCATCAATTTGCTCATTGGGCCCAGTAACGTCTCTATTCGTCCTAACCCTGAGATTTTAGCAGCCTCTCTTTACTTGTCCTTCCCAGTGTGCCGCATTAGAGGCTCTTTCAGGGTCAGGAGAATGAGACCCATCATTGTTACTGTATTTGGCACATGAATATGCCACGGGGAGCTTGCTATGCTCTCCTGCACAGGCAGGAAAACGCTCGTTAGCTTGCCAGGTTATCTGAGAGGGAGAACTAGGCTATAAGATGTTGCGTGGCCGCAAAGCGGCCTCGCACTTCCAGGAGCTTGATTTTATAGTCTCTGGATTTTGGCCGTTGATGGGATTAAAGGGTGCTGGGGGCCAGTTTCTGGGTGTGACTGCCTGACTACTGGAAAATGGGAGATCTGGGTGGAGGAGGCCCAGTCCCAATCCGAGCAGGCTTGGAGATCTCAGTCCCGGGTCCTGCACACCTGGGTACCTCTGCCTGTTCCTTCATGCATAAGGCATCCAGAGTCTCTTGCTCCCGCGCCTAGCTGTCTTCATCAGGGCCTTTCAGAGGGGGTGGGTCGAGTTTCTCTCCCTGCCCCGAGCAGAGCCCTGGCAGCCAAAGACCTCCAGAATTTTCAGAACTGTAGAGATATTCACTGTCACTGTCATCCCATTGCTCATTGATTTGTTCGAGCAGGCCCCAGTAACGTCTCTCATTGAGAGACTTATTGTTACTGTTTTTGGCATATCCAATACACATGGGTATGCCAGGCTCTGCCGCGCGGGCTCGATACTCTCGGTAGCTTGCCGGGCTCTCCAAGAGAGGTGGAGGAATCGAACTCGGGTCGCCGCGTGAAAGGTAAACGCCCAACCGCTGTGCTATCACTCCAGCCCATAGGGATATTAATTGTTTTTAAATTATTTTTAAAAATTAAATCACTGAACTGCAAAGTTACAAAGTTATTATGATTGAGTTTCAGGCATACAGTGTTCCAGCATCAGTCCTTTTCCCCGTGTCAGCTTTTCTCCTTCTCGCCTCTGCTTTAACCTTGGTCTTTCTCTTTCTCTCTCTCTCTCTCTCTCTCTCTCTCTTTCTTTCTTTCTTTCTTTCTTTCTTTCTTTCTTTCTTTCTTTCTTTCTTTCTTTCTTTCTTTCTTTCTTTCTTTCTTTCTTTCTTTCCTTTTCTTCCTTTTTGTTTAGAAATGTCACTGGTAGTGATTATATGTATGTTGTATAGCAAAGAAAAGTAAGCGTGTCTTCAAAGAAAAGTAATTAAAAAAAAACTCTGGATGCTTATGTGTGTTTATGAAGTATGTCGTTCATGGACACTTAACCAAATTTGGTGGCTTGAATCTGTGTGTGAAGAGATCCTGCTTACGGCTGCCCTCCCCTCGCGGCCAGCAGGTGTGTGTGACTGCCTAGTCTTCAGATTGTTAAGTAGGCTCTTAAAATTTCCCAACATTACAGAGCAGTCCTAAAACCAAGATTTTTACATTGCATCAGTGAAATTCAGTTATTGGCTATTGCTGGACTGAAGAGACAAAATGATTGTGGAGATGAAACCATTGTCTTTAAAAGTTGAATTCTAGGGGGCTTGAGAGATATTCGGCAGTTGGAGCGCTTGCCTTCCATGCAGCTGACCGAGTTTAATTCCCAGCATCCCATGTGGTTCTCCTGAGCACCATCAAGACTGTTTCCTGAATACAGAACCAGCAGTGAGCCCTGAGAATCACTGGGTGTGGCCCCAAAACTTGAAACAAAAAGGATAAATGTGTGGGACTATAAAGTTCAAGACGACTTCCCAGCCCCGATCTGTACATTCACTCTTGTTTGAAAGCCAGAGCAATAAGTATGTGAGACGTGAAATTGCTTTCTACTTCTCCTCGTGTTCGCTTTGGTTTGGTGTTTTGGGCCACAGTCATTGGTGCTCAGGGACTCCTGGAGTGGCTAAAGAGATGGGTGCTGGGGATTGAGCCTGGTCAGCTGTGCGGGGCAGGTGCTTTCCCTGTCATGCTGTCTTTCTGGCCTGAAGGTTTTCTTCATGAATTTTTAGTGGATCATAATTTCACCGTGCAGTGTTACTTTATTCTCTGGTGGCGAGACCATACCAGGCAGGGCTGGTCGCTGCTCCGTGGAGCTCCGGAGAGCGTGCGGTTGCTGGAGCTCAGAGCGAGGACTCTCACATGTAGCGCCTCTGTCCCCCTGTTCTGTTTTGTCCCTGGCCCCCATGCAGGGTCTCCTGACTTGTATGTTTAGCTCTGGTTTTCATTTTTTCCTATCAGCTGTGAACCAGTTTTTAAATTTTGTAGAATTCTTGCTCTTAAGTTATTGTAGATTTAGAAGAAGGTTCATTAGCTATCATAATGTTCATTTTGTTGTACACAATGCTAATGCTGGGAACAGGGCCATATTGAATGGGTTGATGGATCAGAAATGAATACTGGAGGTACCCACGACACAGCTAGTCTCCCTGAGTTGGATCCTGGTACCCTGAGCACTGAGCTAAGAGGCCTGCAGTGCAGGGCTGAATATTGAACATTGCGGGGAGCAGCCCAGGGGCCCCAGAACTGCGGAGGAGCATCCTGCCCACCTCTGGCCAACAGCGAAACCCCCAAGATGAAGTGTTTATTTCTGCCCCATGGACATTCGACAGATCCTTGAGATGCTTGTCCACCAGGGTCTGGCTGGAGTAATTCAATCCCATAAGTATTTATCCCATACCCACCATTCTCCAGGTAGGATGCTTAATGCATAGACTTGATTAACACAAAAAATTGGGGGAGCTATATGTATTTTCAAAATGAAATTTATTAGCTGAGAAGTATTCCATTAAAAAATTTCTTCTGAAAGCCACAACCCAAATTTGATGTTGGTCTGGGGGTAGGAGTTTTGTTTTGTTTTATTTTGGGATCACACCAGGTATCGCTCAGTGTTTACTCCTGACTGCACTCAGGGATCACTCCTGGTGGGCTCGTGGGACCATACGAGGTGCCAGGGAGGGAACCCAGGTTGGCCATGTGGAAAGATAAAGCCACCTGGCTTTATCTTTCTGACCCTTGGAAAGGGTATTTCCTAAGCTTTTTTTTTTTTTTTTTACTGTGAAAATTGTCTGTGTCTCTCCAGATGCATTTTTCAGAACTCGGGCCCACACTGGCAAAGCTTGGCTCTGGTGGTCTTTGGAGAGCTGGCTGGTGGTGCATGGGGAGACCCCCATATCCTCTGAGCTCTGGGTCTGGGGCTAGTCTCTGTCTCTGGCCACATTGCATGTATGTCTGCGTCATGCTTTCTAGACTCCAGTCAGGGCATATATTTACATAGGGAGGTAATGATGATGGCTAAAGATGGAGGTGGCCATTTTTTGTTTGTATTTGGGTCATAACTGGCTGTACTCAGGTTTTACTCCTGACTCTGCACTCGGGTCATCCCTGCTGAAGCTCAGGGGACCATATATGGTGCCCAGGATGGAACCTGGTCAGCCATGTAAAGCCAGGCTCCCTACCCGCTGTACTATTGCTCTAGCCCTATGTTCCATGGCATTTGACAAAAGTGTTACAGTATCACATAGAATGGTTTAACTCTATTTAAAAAAAACAAAACCTGTGCCATCATGAGCAGCTTTGTAGTTGTGTATCTCACGATGACCTAGTAATAAACAAAACAAAGCACTGTGTTGAACTGTTTGTTCCTTCCCTGATAGTCATTAATCTTTCTGCACCTTGTGTTTTTGTCTTCAAATTATACTCCAGCTAAAGCCATGCGGTAATGTTACATCTTAATTTCCAAAATTCAATTCTGTGTCATAAAAGAGAGCAAGATTTGTCTATTGAAAGTTTTATTTCCAAATTTTATTTTACAACCTTTCCATAAAACTAACAACTGGGATTTTTTTTTTTTGTATACTTAGCAGGCGTGGACAGCAAGTTTGTTTTCCCACTGAAGGAAGTGCTACGAGTTGACTTGCCGATTTACCTTTACACACTTCCAGGTTAATTGCGGGATTTTCAGTGAAAGTGCTGGGACCATTTTCTCTATTACCTTCTCCACCCTCTGTCTCCAGAGAGTAAAGTGGGGTCACGTAGTCTTGTAAGCTCTGAGGCCTGTTCCAAGACCTGTCTGGCAGCGGGCCCGGCCGTGCCTGGACCCTGGCACACTGTGTCTTCTTGCTTGTGCTTTGTCTCTGCACGTGCGCAGCCACCCCTCTGGGTGCCAGTCAGAGTGTGTGGAAGGGTCCCTGCCGGGCGGGCGGGCCCCGTGCTTAGACTGGAAACCTCGCCGCCGGCGTCAGCCCCAGCTTTCTCACACGTGCCTCACGTATTGCTTGTTTGCTATCCAAAGGAACCTGAACTCTTTTGTTTTGTTTTTTTAAAAGTCTTTAGGTTCTCTGACAGTCCACTGTGGTCTCTTGTTTCTTAGACTTGGGCTTTACATTGTTCTCTTTCAACACTAAAATGTCTTGCAAGACTTTTGTATTGTATTTGTGCTTTTCTGTAGTGAATAAGTAACTAGAACAGCATGCATTGGATATGTGCTAAAGAAGAACCAACAGATCTTAGAAAACACCTTGCTTTTTCCTTTGAGACGTTGGCGATCAGAGGATGATATTCCTGAGTTCCACTTAAGATTTGTTGCTGATCTATTTATTTTAGCAAGACAAACTGTTAAGACTTAGCAGATGATGTCTGTGAAGCATTTGCTTTGTTAAGAGTTTAAACAGGACACAGATGCTTCTATGGGAGGCAGGGAACTGTCTTATAGTTCTCCATATGCCAAGGCTTAGTTTAGTATTCAGTAAATTCCTTTGCATTAGTAAAACCAGTTCTTCCTGCTGCAGATAACAAATTGAGCCCTGCACTTGGCTCTTTTAGCCCCATGTTTGATCATTTTTATATAGCCTTTCTTTAGTCCTTAAAAATCACAGGTGGTTTGGGCTTTTGTTTTGGTTTGGTTTTGGTTTGAGGGGGACCACACCCGGTGGTGCTTAGGGCTTACTCCTGGCTTTGCAGTCATGGATCACTCCTGGAGGGATTTGGGGGACCTTATGGGGTGTCAGGGATTAAACCCGGGTCAGCTGTGATTAAGGTATGCACCCTACCTCTTCTGTTTTCTCTCCAGCACTTATAGAGGCTATTTAAAATATCTTTTTAAACTAAACACTGTGGTTTACAAAGTTCTTCATCATGCATTTGTTTCCCAACACCAGTCTCATCACCAGAGTGACCTTCCCTTCACCATTGTCCCTAGGTTTCCCACCGCCCCCCCCAAAGCTTGCTCCTTGGCAGGCACAAGATAGTTGGTTTTATATTGCTTGTTACAACAAAGTGGCAAGTGGAATTATCAAAAAATAGTTTAGTAAAAAATAGTTTGTGGAAATTGTTCTTATAGGGGGTTTATTAAATTCCTTGTGTGAGGGTTTACTGAGCTGTTTGTTGCTTACCGAGCCTTCTGTGTTATTTTTTTGGGGGGGGTTGTTTTTAAATTTAATTTATTTTGGCTGTTTTGATCACACCCAGCAATGCTCAAGGGTTCCTCCTGACTCTGCTCCGGAGTCACCTGCAGTGTTGCAGGTACTATGTGGGATGCCGGCCATCAAACCCTGGTTGGCCTCATGCAAGGCAAGCGCCCTACTGCTTGCTGTACTATCGCTCTGGCTCCCATCTGTGTTATTGTGTTTGCTTAGAGAGCTTCTTATGCTACCTTCCCATGAGATTTGTTGTTCTTCTGCTGAACTGTCTTGTGGAATTTGCTGGTGTGCACTCCAGGATCTGTAGAACTGGGACAATTCTCGGCTCGTCCCCCTCTCGAGGGCCCAAGGGTTATCAGCCCAAAGACCAGTGTGCCTATGAGTTTCCTGGGATTGGCTTGGCATCTCTTCCAAGAATAGTTGTGAAGCAGTGAAGTTTGGCTGTTGCTGACAGGGCAGTGGCTATGGGATGTAGGCGTGGCTGCTGGGGTTTCCACAGTGCGAGGACTGAGGGGTGGGTAGAGGGTTGCCTGCCCTCACTCTGAGGAGACCTGGGAGTTTCATTAACACGGCATCTCTTCAGAGATTAGTTGTGAAGCTGCGCTGTTTACACAGTGCTGGCTGTGGGATGTGGGTGTGATAAAATATCTTCTGATGCTTTAAAAGGCCAAAAAAGAAAATGTATGTTATCTGAAATGTGGTAAAAGAGCTGTGGTGTCACCCCGAAGGCCCCCTGGTACGCAGTCATCGGAGTGTGTGCATCCTAGCTGCTGACTTTGGGGCTCAAGTCTGATGATTGGCCATAGGTCTATGAGGTATGGCAGTGGCAGTGTGCCATGATGGATCATTCTGTTCTGCTCTCTGGGAACTTGGGTTTTCCCTCTTTCCCTTTTCATTGGGAAACCGCCCTGCTGGCTCACACTTTATCACATTGCTAGACGTCACATGTTTTGTTGTTGCTGGGCCAGGGTCTCACACTTTGTCTTGGTGCTAAGGGGCCCACTTTGCAATGTAGGACAGTGCTGGGCCTCAAGCTTGGGGCCTCACATGTGCAAAGTGTGTGCTCTACCTCTAAGCCCTATCCCAAGCCCCTGGAATAAACATTGTTGGTCTTTTTTGAGGCGGGTATGGGACTAGGGCCAACCTGGCAGTGCTCAGAGGACACTCCTGGAAGGGTTTGGGGGGACCCTATGGGGTGCCAGGGAGTGATCCCTTTCAGACACAAGTGCACTCGACCTGCTCTATTATCTCTCCGACCCTTCAACATTCTTATTGATTTTAATAATTTCTTCAATCTTTTATAGACAGCCATCTGAATAATGGCAATTTTCCTTATTTATTGTTAACAATTTGTATTCTTCTTGGAGCTTTTTTTTTCACCCTGGGTTTTGGATCATATGTGGTGGTGGTCAGGGTCTTCCCTGGCTCTGTACTCAGAATTACTCATGGTGGTGCCGAGGGAACCAAGTGGTATGTCGGGGATTGAACCTGGGTCAGCTGTTGCACAGCAGACACCCTGCTTGCTATGCTATCACCCAGACCCAGTGTATTTCGTACTGTATAATGTTGAGTGCGAGTGGAATGGCTCATGTGAATAATAAAAACATCTTTACATTATTAGGAGTAATGTTCATTATTAAATGTAATATCACTAAATGTAATAAACCACAGTTTGAGAAACTTGTCTAGTTTTTTATGGATTACTTGAAATAAATCTTTTAAGGTCACTGACAGATTGCTAAAGTAAATTTTGAGATGGTGCCCTACCAAAGATTCCAGAGTCCTGAATTTGTAGGATGAAAACTTACTTGATTTAAAAACTAGATATGCAAGTTATAGATTAGAATTATAGACTTTAGTGTTTCTGGGTTTATTTCCTGTTAATGGAATGTCAGAAATTATGTGCTGTGGCAGACCTTCTCCTGTAGTGACTGTGTAATCAAGAATTCTAATCCTCTGTGTAGCATGCGAGGCCTTTGAGTTGCCATCAGTCACTAGTGAGCCCCAGCCGCATGCTTGTCTGTTAAGGTCTTTAGGGTATCACCTGGAATTGCTTGCTTCTCACATTTGCCTTCTTTTTTTTTTTTCTTTCTTTCTTTTATTAGTTTACCATGTGGAAAGTTACAAAGCTTTCAGGTTTAACTCTCAGTTATACAATGCTCAAACATCCGCACACTTGCCTTCTGACCAAGTTCAGAAAGTTTGAATGACAAATCATTTATGTTCTTGTACTAGGCACAGTGCTTGAGTCTAAATATTGTTTTACAAAATTTACCTAGTAAATTTATATGTGTTCAAGGGCGCACAGATTAAATTATATAAACATGGCTGGAGTGGTAGTACAGTGGGTAGGGTGCTTGCCTTGCACGTGGCAGACCAGGCCTTGATCCCTGCATCCCAGTATGCTCCCTGAGCCCTGGGCAGGAGTCAGTCTTGAGCACTGCTGGGCATGGCCCTAAAAGCAAAACCTAAAAGCAAAAATAAGTGAATTGGGTAACTGGGTTGCTAATTAAAGGCAAAATTAGGGTGTTTATTCTTAGTAGTATGTGAAAATGATGTAAACAAACATTTTGAGCACCATAGAGACAGGGAAAAGTACTTGATCCCCCTGAAGAATGTTCTCGGAGCGTGCTTTCCTCCAGAGTTGTGACAGGGGCCTCCCTGACTTATGCTCCTGTGGGTCCCGCCACCTCCTCACTGCCTGTGGAGAGCTGTCTTGGCTTTTCTGTTGCACCTGTTAAGGGACCCTTAGGACTTTCCCCATGTCTTTTAATTATGTTGATTAAGCCAGCCTATTTTCAATATTTCATCTGTTTTTCTAACATTAAAAGTTTGCATCAAGTACAGTTTTATCTTTTGGCTTTGAGCATTTTTCTTCTTGACTACAGGAAATGCTACTATTTTTATGTTTATGTGTTTTTTTTTCCTTTTTGGGTCACACCTAGTGATGCACAGGAGTTACTCCTGGCTCTGCACTCAGGAATTACCCCTGGTGGTGCATGGGGGACCATATGGGATGCTAGGAATCGAACCTGGGTTGGCCTCGTGCAAGGCAAATGCCCTACCTGCTGTGCTATTGCTCCAGCCCCAGATTTTTATGTTTTAAATACATGTGCCATATATACTGAGCAACTAATCTTCTAGAAGAAAAATAAAATTAGATCTTGTTTACCTAAGAATCAGGTTGTTAGATGAGAAGGTTGAATTGGAAGTCTGTGCATGTTTTTGTTTGTTTGGGGGCCACACCTGGTGGTGCTCAGGGATCCTGGAAGTCTACACATTTTTACTAAAATCTTTAATTAATTTCAAAACAAGCTCAAGTGATTGTTGGCTAATAATCAGGAACATCTTAGAGACCTCTCCATATGCCTGTTTCACTCTTGTTATAATGGCCATTTTCTCTTACTGTTTGTTTTATGACTGTTCTTTTGTGTTAGCTTGACAAAGATGACATGGTTTACATGGAGGCGTATGACAAACTGCTGGAGTCCTGGCTGACTTTGGTCCAAGATGATAAACATTTCCATAAAGGTTTTTTCACTCAACATGCAGTTCAAGTTTTCAATTCCTATATTCAGTGCCACCTAGCTGCTCCAGATGGCACGAGGAATTTGGTAAGTTTTAAATCAGGTTTTAATATCCATTTTATTGTAGATTTTATGTTTTTTATTCTTTTACATAGAGTCATATATGAGAAATCTGGACCCTTAGAATGTTTGCTGAATGCATTAGAGTGAGAACAGAAGCAATTCTCCTGGTGAAATGTGCTCTTCTCTTGTGGGATGTTGCTTGTAGTTACCACTTTTCAGTTTTTAGTTACCCACCCATGTCTGCCCACATGTCAAGTGATTGGAAGTGTTTTTTGTCTCCTAAGCACTGCTGCTCTCAGGAGTGTCAGATCTTAGTGACGGATGTGATTCTGTGATGGGAGGTGGGTTCGCTGCATCTCCCTCAACAGACCGTGGGTCCCAGGGAGCTTCCTCTTGCTCCTCTGCGCCTCTCCTCCCTGGTCCCACCAGGTGCAGTGAGGCCCAAGGTTCCCCTGCCTTCCGCTTTCCTTTGAGTTTCTTTTCTTGTGAACTCTTAGACAAAAGAATGCAGCCCCTCATTCTCTGTTTCTCCCATTGATAATTTAGACTGCCAATGGCGTGGCCTCTCGCGAGGAAGAAGAAATAAGTGAGCTTCAAGAGGATGATCGAGACCAGTTTTCAGATCAACTGGCCAGTGTAGGAATGCTAGGAAGAATTGCTGCAGAGCACTGTATACCTCTTCTGACAAGGTACACACAGTCCAAAGAAACCCCATGGAGCAAATACTCTCTATTCACAATTCCCCGGAGCATTTAAAGTGTTTAAAGACTTTAAGCACCCCTGCCCCGTACCCCAGCACACTGGAACAAATGGACAGAAACATACTCATGATTGCATTCCTTGGCTTGTACATTTGGAGCCCAGGCCCTACAGCATAGATGGCAGAGAGATTATGGAAAACATGGTATGAGCAATGATTTGACCCATATAAATAAAACTTGGAATGACCAGTTTTCAAATGCCTGTTGTAAACTTTGTTTGTAAAGCAATGTTTTAATTCTGTGTCGTAAATAATAAATCACAGCTATGAGAACAGTTGTGTATTATAATAAATACCTTTGTATGTTTTTGCACAGACATCTTAATTTATATTATCTAATAAATGGCAATTGTAAGTTGTTCTAAGTCTGCCTGAGCTTTATGAAGCTATTGTTTCCCCCCTCACCCCTTTCAGTTTGTTAGAAGAAAGAGTTACAAGGCTCCACGGTCAGTTACAGCGACACCAGCAGCGCCTGCTTGCATCTCCTGCTTCAAGCACTGTGGACAGCAAGATGCTTGATGATCTGTATGAAGATATTCACTGGCTTATTTTAGTTACAGGTTGGTTGGTTTTGGTTTTGTATTGCTCGCTAAGCAACTTAGGCCTTAAGAGAGGCTTGTGTCTTAAAGGACAGAGTCTGTCCACTGTCTGGGGCAGGATTTGGATCCAGCAGCTCAGGCCCCAGAGCTCAGGTGGATTTTGAAAGGATACTGGCTAACATAGTCCGTTCCTGTCTCATCAGATGTTTGATGTGGAACACATAATAGCCCACTAAATAGTCTTAATTTAGGTATGGTTCCTTTCATTATTATTTTCATCATCCTTATGAATAAGAAAGAGAATCTTAAGCGACTTATGAGAAATTGGCCCTGGTCGCACTGCTATTAATTTTTGCATACAGAGTGCGAATTTGGCCAGCTGACTGTGAGTCTTCATGTGTAACTCCACTGTCAGTGTTTCCAGATTGTGAGCAGCCCAAATGGGGAGAAGTTTCATTTTTGAGAAGACATCCTTATTAACTTCTACAGAATATTTTCTGAAGGTCTTTAATAGGTAGTATATTTTACAAGCCTACATGTCACTATGAGTTAAAAGATTTGTTGAAAAACATTTGTTCTTTGTCCTTGTCTATATTTTTGAAGGTAAATTATTTGACAAGTGAGAAGGTTCTTCTCATCAGACTTGAACATATTGACATTTTAAATTTACCTTTACATCAATTTATATGATATCTAGAAGTCAGATAAAACTGAAAACAAATGTAGTGCATTTTGATAAATGTAGATTTGTTAAGTGTTCATTTTTAATTTTTTTTAAACTGAAGGCTACCTCTTAGCTGATGATACTCAGGGAGAGACTCCGCTAATACCTCCAGAAATAATGGAATATTCCATTAAGCACTCATCTGAAGTTGACATTAATACAACACTTCAAATTTTGGGATCTCCAGGAGAAAAGGCTTCTTCCATCCCAGGGTACAGCAGAGCAGATTCTGTGATTAGGTAATATGAACTCTATAGCTGTGCTCTTGTGATTTATACTGTCTGATAAATTCTGAGATGATGGGGGCAGATGACTTGAGTGGTAGTCAAGCTGTAAATCTGACACAGGAAAGAAAATAAAACTTGGAGAAGCCTTGGAATAAACAAGGATGGCAAGTTGTCGTGTTTGTAGGCAGTGCCTCGGGGAGAGCTGACAGGTCGGTCCCATGCTGAGGGAGACAGACTGTGAAGGGATATTTGATCTGAGACTGAATAGATACACCCCTGTGTGTTAGAAAGCAACACTGATGCGTGGTTATCGGCACCCTCATGAAAATAAAGACCGCGTGATGTTTTTAAAAGCCAAATGAAGGTTAATAAGTATTTGTGTTCATTCCGCCAAAACTTCCTCTTAGTGGCTTTCTTCTTATAGAGATATTTATGCAAATGTGTAAAAGTGCAGAACCCTGTTAGATGAAATTAAGACAGTAATGTGCCTCAAATGAGAGAATTTACTTTGATATAGTAGTAGCATATTTTAAAAATTCTTCACCTTATGTTTAGGCTGTAGGCAGAGGGTTAGCAGTAATAAGATACTGGTTGTTATCCATTGCAAAATGAATAACTCAAACAGGGTTCTGTCCCTGTCTTACATTGTAAAAGTACATGGATATCATTGAAACCTGTGCAGCACAACCTGTTTTTTTTTTAGTTGAAGTATTAAGCTATTATCAAGGACATTAAGAATTTATTTCCTTTACTGTTTTATTCTCTTGTTTGAAATAAAACATTAATGCTCTGTTGAAATTTTTCTTGCTTTGGGGATTACTGTAGGCATTAGATTTAGTGTCTATGGAAACCGATGCTTTTATTTGTTTTAATTTGCAAGAAGTGTCAATTTCGAAGGCAGTGCATTTCAGGGAGCTGTCATACTATATTTTTTGTCACATTTCCTGCCGGGCAGTACCATCAGGAATGCTTTCCTTGTCTTGCAGTGCTTTTTCAGTGATTGCCAGTCCCAGGTTTCAGCCATCTGAGAGCACAGACTATGGAGGGTGATGCATGTGCCATTCTCCCAACCTGCCTCCTCCAACATGGTTGTGTACTCCCCTGGGTTAGCTGGACATTGAGGGAATAAGAAACAGTCCTTGTTTTATTGTTTTACTAAAATACAACTCACATTTCTTGAAGAAATTACCACTTGAAAATAATTATTGTGTAGCAGCTATATGCCAGGCACGATCCTAGGAACTTGGGATACACAGTGACCAAGGCAGAAACCCCTCCGCCCCTGCCTCCTTTTCTCCCTCCTTGTGTGGGGAGACAAAGTAAGTGAGCAAGTTCCACAGTGTGTGGGGGAGGACTGTGTGTGCTATCGGCAAGAAATGGAGTCATACAGGGCAGGTCCCGAGTGCCTGCACTGGGGAATGTTGGGATTTTAAATAGGTGCTTGGTGGAAGCTTTATTTAGAAGTTACTAGTGAGCGGAGACTTGAGTTTGGCGAGGAATTCCGGGAGTGAACAGTTAATACAAAAACCCTAACACTTGCCTGGCACGTTCAAGAACAGCAGGAATTGCTGATGTGGGTCGAACAGAATGAGGTGAGGAGAAAAGAGGGGAAATCTGGTAAAGTCTAGGTCTTTGCAACATCTTTGGGTTTTACTCTGCATGAAATGGGGTGCTATTTGTAGGATTTTAGATCAGATCAATGATTTGCGCACTTCAATGGTTGTTGCACTGAAAATGAGCTCTCAGGGGCAAGAATGGAATCAGGAGAAACCAGCTAGGAGGTTAGTTGCAGTAATCCAAAAAAGAAATGATTGTGACGCAGAATAGAATTATAATTGGAGTTTGTGAGAGGTTGGAGAAAGCTGTTTGGTTAATCATGCTGACTTTGGTGTGTGAAATGCAAAGGTAATTAAAGATTGATTTGGAACTTATGGGAAGCTCTTAAGTGCTATCTGAAGTATAAAATGTGTAGGTGGTATATTTTAAGAAATTGAAAGAGGATAAGGTATTAACTTTGGCATATTGATTATTTGACAACATTGAGGTGTCTTCTTTGCTTCCGTGTGCCTACGTGAGCGCGAGTGTGGCAGCGCTGGTGAGAGGGCCTGCATTCCACTCGCCTGGTGAGAGGCAGGGCGAGGCCTGGACAGGCCCATGTTTGAACTGATGGGATGTGGTTAGGGTTTTTTTGCCTTTTTGTTTTTAGATATGTGAATACATTCCCTTTAAGATGCCATGATCTCTAATGGTTCATTTTTAGACACACGATGTTCTAACACCAATTCCATCATTAATATCAGCTTTTCTTGATCGGCGTCCCCAACTTCGGTCCCACCTGTCCTGTGATGGGCACTTCAGAATCATTATTATTATTATTATTATTATTGTTATTATTATTATTATTATTATTATTATTATTTTAAATTTACACACGTTACTGATTGGGTTTCATGTCTGGCATGACAGGTTGGCCCCCTTTCCCAGAGTCGTCACCTCTTCCTTCTGTTGTCTCAGCGGCCCCTCCTCATCCTTTCCACCTGCCCTCCCCTCCAACACCCGCCCCCTCCACCGCCACACACACACCTGCAGCAGCTGCATCCTACTGGAGGCCAGTCGAACTGATTCTTGGGGATTCCAAAGGAGTTTTCAAGGAACAGAGGAAGCAAATAGAATTCTAGACAGTGACCTGGCACAGGCTATGGCTGCGCAGGGAGAGTGTGACTTCCAGCTGGAGGGCCGGGTGGTGCTTGGCATGAGCGAGGGGGTGTTTGGTCTCCATGAAGGCTGAGTAGACAGAATGGTGACGGGATTGTTTTAGAAGAGGCTGACAAGGCGCGTGAAAGAAGCACCTTAAAAGTGATAGTGGGAGTGCTTAGGCTAGACTGGGCTGAAAGAGGGGGTGTAAGCCGGGGAAAGATGAAGGTGGGAAGGCTCGCAGGGACCCTGAAAGCTCACCTGTCTGGGAACTGCCTCTCACCCTCTTGCCCCTTGGTGGGGATTGGCAGGTCGCAAAGGCCTGCAGAGTGCCACCCTGCAGGGTGGTTCCAAGTCAGTCAGTCAGTCAGGGGGTTTGGGGAAATTTGCTTTGATTTAATAATGTGGAAGAGTATCTCAGCTGTCTGTTTGTTTACATGTCACTAAAGATAACTGTTGATCACATGTAATGTGGAAGAGTTCAGATCATTGAGGAGCCCTGCTATTTTTAAAATAACCAGCTTATTTATGTGAATGAGGTTTTGCTTTGTGCTTGTATATATTAAAATGAAAATCAGGAATCAGATTATTTCAACTATTTCATTTTATCAGTAAGTAACAGGCATATGGACTAATTTAGGAAAACAACCTTGCTATAGTAAGACCATGCTCACTTAGACATGCTGTATTTTTATGTTGAAATATTTAAGTTTCTATTATATTTTGCTCAGTTGTATACTAGCATAATAATTATCACTCAGTCTATAAGGTAATTTAATGTTTTATGATCACTGTGGAAAGTTTTTTAAATTATATTTTAAAATCTAGGCATTTGTTTCAGGAAAGTACATGATATGATCAGTAAAATAATAAAGCATAAAATGTGTTAGGATAAGATGTGGGGAAGTGAAATTGTAGTCAAAATTTAAGGAGAAAAAAAATTGTAAAGTTTCTGTTAAGAAAAACATGTTTAGGGGCTGGCGTTATAGCACAGAGGGGAGGGCATTTGCCTTGTACTCGGCCGATCCAGGTTCGATTCCCAGCATCCCATATGGTCCCCTGAGCACCGCCAGGAATAATTCCTGAATGCAGAGTCAGGAGTAACCCCTGAGCATCGCCAGTGTGACCCAAAAAACAAAAAATAAAAAATAAAAAAATAAGTGTTTAGCAAATGGATTATGGCATCAAAAAAAACCATGACAATATCCAGTGCATAATTTTTGAGGTTTAATTGTTTAATTCAAATTTTGATAGCCTGTAAATTATGTTATTTAAAAACTCCCATGTGGGGGGAAAATTGGTGTCAAAATGTATTGTGAGGTTGTAGAGATATTTTTGCTCACAACCCATAAAATAATTTATTAAAGTTTGAGCATTGGTGGTATAGGGGATATATGTAGAGTGGGGGAAAAAAAGAGTGTCTGGGCTAGTACTCTAAAAATCACCAGATTTCAAGAAATCCAGAGAAAGGAGGATCTCCTAGACTGGGAAGTAGCAAGTAGCAAGTTGAACATAGGGAACTATGACCCAGAGGAGGATTTTTTTTTTTTTCTTTGCTTTCTGGGTCACACCCGGTGATGCATAGGGGTTACTCCTGGCTCTGCATTCAGGATTACTCCTGGCGGTGCTCAGGGAACCATATGGGATGCTGGGAATTGAACCCGGGTTGGCCGCATGCAAGGCAAACGCCCTACCCACCATGCTGTCACTCCAGCCCCCAGAGGTGGATTCTTTTATAAAGGCAAGTCATCACCAGTGTGTGGCACTTCTGAGAGACCCAGTTGGGTAGAGGACTGAATCTTGGCACATAGATTCCGACACAAGGAAATCTTCTCGGTCATCTTGAGAATGGAAGGAAAGCAGCAGGAGTCAGACTCAAGGTGGCTAATTCCTCGGTGATTTTCAGAAAATGACGTCTCGGTGGGTTCTCTTGGTTACAGTCTGCTGCTTTGCCTTTTGACTGAAGTCAGTTAAGTAAATGCCTCATCTGCTGATGTGCCTCCCTATTCCAGCCCCCAACCAGGGGCTTTACTTGTTGGCATTTCATGCTATTACCAACATAATGAGAATGATGCAGTTTCAAGCAGTAGAGAGATGATGATGTAGATTGGTTTTGTTGTTGTTGTTTTAAATCACCCCAAGTTGCTCAGGGATCCCGGACCAGTGATGCTCGGTTTGGCTGCTTAGTTTTTAGAGCCAGCCATAGCATGATGTTGGGCCAGGTGGTCCTGGGGGACACCACGGCTAGAGTGGGGGACCCTGATGATGCCCGTCAGCCTTTGAGCTCCCGCCCCAGACTCTCCCCTCTAGAGATTACGTTCTTAACAAAAATTTTATTTTAAAATACTATGGAGAATAATTTTGAGACATAGTACAGTGGAGAAGGCTCTTTGCCTTGGATATAGTCCCTGATACCACAAGTAGTTAAGAGCACTGAGCAGAGAGCCAGAAGTGAGCCCTGGGCACTACCAGGTGTGACCCGCAAACAAACAGAATAAATTTGTTAGGAACTTTAGAGATAAGACAATATTTGAAGCACTCCTCATTAGTTTATCCTCAGCCACACAGTGGACTGTGTCTAAAACCACGCAGTGTTACCATAAGCACAGAAGCAGTGATGCGGTGCCCCTGGAGTCTGCGTGACTGAAACCCTCTCCAGAAAGTAACACTGAGATCTGAGCATAGAAGTTTCTAGCCAGGACTCTCTCTTCTTTCTTTGTCTTCTTTCCTGCTTCCTGAAAGATCAGAAATATCACAGGGGCCTTGACCCTGTTAGGTGGCAGTTTCAAACATAACCAACCTGACCAAAATCTAGGGAGTTGAGAGCAAAAAAGGACTTTGAAGAAAATATATACAAGAATTGATAATAAGCGATAAAGGAATGGCTTCTTTTTTATACCCACAGGTTATTATCTGCAGTCCTGAGAGTTTCAGAAGTCGAATCTCGAGCAATAAGAGCAGATCTCACTCACCTACTCAGCCCGCAAATGGGCAAAGATATTGTTTGGTTTCTAAAACGCTGGGCAAAGACTTACCTCCTGGTGGATGAGAAACTGTATGATCAGGTCAGAGTTGAAACTGTTTGATTTCATTTGGATTGATGATGATGAAATCTTAGAGGTTTAGAACATTTTTCTAGGTGATTTTATCATGGAAAGGTAGAAATTGGATATTAATTACATCAACGAGAAATAAAATGGGGGCTGGAGCAGTAGCACAGCTGATAAGGCACTGTCTTGCACACAGCTGAGCCAGCTTCAATCCCCAGGACCCCATGTGTTCCCGTGAGACACTGAGTGCAGTGCCAGGAGTAAGCCCTGAGCACTTCCGAGTATGGCCCCCAAACCCAACCTCTCCTCCTTCCCCCACAAAAGAAATGAGCAGGATGTGTGTGTGTCTGGGCGGGGGGGGGGGGGGGGTGTTTGTTTGTTTGTTTTGATTTGGTGAAGTTAAGTAATTTTATTTGAAAGCATTTACTTATAGAAACATGTAAGAAGGTGGTAGGGAGAGAGAGGGAGGAGACTGGGGGGAGGTGGGAGAGGGAGGTGGTGGGAAAGAGAGGAACAGGCAGTAGTTTTAATACATGATTGCATATTTGATTATTTAGTTAAATATTTGATTATTTAATTACATATTGTTTGTGAAAGAACTAATTTATTTTGTGTTTAGTGTAAATATGGCAGCGTGTTAATGAAAATAAATCTCAGGAACTAACATTAGAATGCTTTAAGTATATGTGCCTGGCTCTTTATGACTTGTAGAAATGAGTACATTTATGAAATCGATGGGCTACAAGTAGTGTTTCATCCTGAGATCTTTAACTTGTTTATTTTCCCAGGTTGTATTTTTAAATTTGCTTACCTTTTTTTCCTCTGCAGATAAGCCTGCCGTTCAGCACCGCCTTTGGGGCGGATACGGAGGGCTCGCAGTGGATCGTGGGCTACCTCCTGCAGAAGGTCATCAGTAACCTCTCCGTCTGGAGCAGCGAGCAGGACCTCGCCAGCGACACTGTGCAGCTACTTGTCACCTTGGTGGAGAGAAGGGAAAGGTCAGCTGTTGTTAGAGCCAGGCTGAGTGTGTGTCTAGGAGAAATCTCAGTGTGCTGTCAGTGTAGTCTCATGAGATATACCTGGCATTTGGGTGATATACCTGGCATTTGGGTGGATTGTGTTTAAGAAACGACATAGCCTGTCACTGTTCGGAATGCACCTGGGACTTTGCCCTCTTAAGGGGCCATAGAGATAGTACAAGGTTAAGGCTCTTTGCCTGTGGCTGGTCTTAAATGACCCCTGGGACTGCATTTGCACCCCCCCCCCCCCCGCCCCAAGTCCCACCAGGAACGACCCCTGAGTACACGGTCAGTACAGAGCCCTGAGCACAGCTGGATGTGGACCAAATCCTCTCCTGGACTGCCCCCGGAAAGAATTGTATTGATTTTTCAAGGGGTCAGCATCAAAGTCCTCTGACTAGCGGTTTAATGTAGTGATTTTATAGTTGAACAGACTTGAGTGTACGGGACTGGAGGGCCAGCTCAGTGGGCATGCAGGACTCTAGCTATGCTGGGAGTATCTTCCCAGCACCACCATTATGGCTTCAAAATCAAACAAAGATGACCCCTTCCCCCGAGCCCCGCAAAAAGCCAAGCCCGTTATATAGAATAGTCCATTTGATTGTTCCCGGATGTTTTATTTGTATCCCATTCTAAAGACAAGAAAAATGAAAAATTTGGTACTTTTGCAATGTGAAAATTTTTACTGCTTTTGGCCAAAAATCTTGTGAATACTTTTTTCCTTTTATATAGTAATATAACTGTGGGTATTAGTATTATAATGTAATACTGTATTACATTTTATATTTTACTAGGTACTGTGAGACATACTTCATTAATATAAATTCTAGGCCATGATTTTTGTTGCTTCTTTGTTGCATTTCAGGAAGTTATTCATTAAGAGAGATTCACTAAATTTTACTTGGTCTAGGAGGAGATTTGGATGGGGGCTGTGTTGATGCCACGCTCCCAAGTTTACTCAATTATCTGGTCACCTTCCTTTAAAGGAACAGAAAATGGATAAAATTGGTATACATATAAGTAATATATTTTGTCTTCTTATTTCTGACTGTAGGGCAAACTTAGTAATTCAGTGTGAAAACTGGTGGAATTTAGCTAAGCAGTTTGCAAATCGAAGCCCACCTTTGAATTTCTTATCAAGTCCTGTGCAGAGGACTCTCATGAAGGCCCTGGTCTTGGGGGGTTTCGCACACATGGACTCAGAAACCAAACAGCAGTACTGGACAGAGGTAATGCTTTTCTTAATTTACATTCTATCCTATGGGTACGCTATACTTCTTTATCTGTGTGCTGCAGTGAAATAGTTCATGGTGATAAAAATATTTTGTGTCTTAACAAGTTGCTCGTGTCTACTCAGGAGACAATATCGAACATTTTCAACTCAAATGGAGACCTGAGATGGTATATTGATTCTCTCTCTCTCTCTCTCTCTTTTTTTTTTTTTTTTTTTTGCTGTTTTGGGGTCATACCTGGCGATGCACAGGAGTTACTCCTGGCGGTGCTGAGGGGACCATATGGATGCCGGGGATCAAGCCCGGGTCAGCTGCATGCAAGGCAAATGCCCTACCTGCTGTGCTATCCCTCCAGCACCAATATATTGAGTCTTTCTTGAGGGTCAGCAAATTGTAGCCTTGTCTTAAACAGAGAGATGTAAATTAAATACTGTGTTAGTTTATTCAGGGTGCTGTAACAAAATGCTGCACTTTTGTTTGTTTGTTTGGGGTTCACATGTGGTGGTGCTCGGAGCTTAGTCCTGCCTCTGTATCGGGGTCATTCCTGTGGCTTGGGGGTCATGAAACCTGCATTGGCTGTGTGTACAGCAAGTGCCCTTCTGCTGTACTATCACTTTGGCCCCACAAAACATTTTTAGTAGCTTAAACAGCATTATGTCTGGAAATTCTGCAGCCCGGAGTTCTAGAACAAGGTGCTCTTGGCTACTTCAGGAGACTTGCAGGGATTACTTGCTCCGATGGCACTCTGATGGCCCCCGAGAGTAGTCTGTTTGTAGGAGCATCAGGCCGAGCTCTGCTCTCCTCTTCACAGCCTTCTCCACAGAGAGTGACAGAACAAGAAGGTAGGCAGTGCCACAAACAATGAAAGTCCTTGGCCAAAGGTGACAAAACTGATGAACAGTTGAAGAAAAGTGGGGTACGGCGTGGAGATCAGATTACTTGTAACATAGGGAAAACAGTGGAAGTTTGTGGGGGCAGAAGGGCAGCAACTTTTTATCATTGGTATCATCAGCTTTACCCCTAGTGTGACCATGTATAAACTATAATAAAAAACACTTTTTAAAAGGTCCTCTTTACAGAAGACTGTCATACTGCACTGTGTCCTGTCTTCCCCCGTGGCCTTATCCTAATGTATCTAATTATATCTGAAGCAAAACTTTTAAAACATTGCCCGTTTGGTGGCTGGAGTAGTAGTACAGTAGGGAGCGCACTTGCCGTGCATGCGGCCAGCCCAGCTTTAACCCCCAGCACTCCAGATGGACCTCTGAGCCTGCCTGAGAGTGCAAACTCAGGAGTAAGACCTGAGCACTACTGGCATGGCCCTCCCAAAAAAACAAGCCCCTGATGAGGTTTGGGGTTTGAACTTCATGATGTCAGTTTGGGGAGTGACATGACTGAACCCCTAGGGCTCACTGTAGATTTACTGCCTTAGAGTCTGAGCGTTCCCCCGGGAATGGGAGCTGCTCGTGCATGCTGCTGTCCAGCTGTGGTGCTTTGTTCTGGTGTCGGAGAGGGAAAGTGACCATTTTACCAGTCAGTATAGCTTTAGATAGAATTAAGAGATTTATTATTTTCATGAATATGCATATTCACTCTGCTAGCCTTGGAAGGATTGAGACTAAATCTTGCCTGCTTTTTTTTTTTTAAGTAAAGAGTTATTGAAAAAAGTCATCGTCGGGGGTCTGTAATCATAATTTGCAGTTGGGAGAGATGGTATGTCTCGCACCCTCTCAAATATCTATCCTCTGTTGGAGAAAAAGCTTTAAGACTGAACGTTTTCATTGTTTTTCATGGCATGCAGTTTTTGAGGGGGAATGGTGGTGGTGATCATTTGCAGAGAGACTTTTGTAACTAGAATTATAGGCAGAGCATTGAATAAGTGATCATATATATGTGTTCTTTTTGTATACCAGAAATTAACGATAACCAGGGAAATGTGATATAGTGTTAAAAGACTTTCTTTACTAGACTTTCTTTGCTTCTAAAAGTAGAAATGTTTTCAGAGAGTGAATCTTTTTCCACGTTGAGGAAATTAAAAAAAATGTTTTCAGAGAGTGAATCTTTTTCCACGTTGAGGAAATTAAAAAACAAAGTGACATAAGAAACAAAGCAGGTAGATCAAACTTGTAGGAAATGTGTTTCGTTTTTGCAGGTTCTTCAGCCACTTCAGCAGCGATTCCTGAGGGTGATAAACCAAGAGAACTTTCAGCAGGTGTGCCAGCAAGAGGAGGTGAAGCAGGAGGTCACTGCCACACTCGAGGCACTGTGTGGCATCGCTGAGGCCACCCAGATTGACAATGTGGAAATCCTGTTTAGTTTCCTCATGGACTTCCTTACCAATTGCATTGGACTGATGGAAGTTTACAAGAACACCCCAGAGACTGTCAACCTCATCATTGAGGTGTTTGTTGAAGTCGCCCATAAGCAGATTTGCTATCTCGGAGAGGTGAGCGCTTTCTCGCCTTTGAGATCAAAACGCTCTGAAGTTGTAATAAAGTAATAGACGCTCTATTGCAAATGAGCCTGAACTTTTCAGTGAGTATGGTTTGACCTAAGATTTTTCTAGAAGTCTGTTTCCAAAAGAAAACAAATTATGGCCCTGGTGGCCCCAGCACTGTCAGGCCTGTGCAGTGCCTGGTTGACCAGGGAGTTGTGGGAAACACCATTCCCATCCTCACTGAATGTTACAGAAGTTGGACAGCAGAAGTAATAATCCTGTTGCCAAAATTGTATTGTCTCTCCCTTATGCATCATCAAATGGATGCACCCAACAGTTGGATGCCAATTCTGACGTTAGAAATCTGCTAATAATTTAAACATATAAGATTTTCATAACTGTTAATGTCTTAAATATTAGAATTATTGTCAGGGGCCATGGATAGCACCGCTCAGTGGTAAAATGCATGCCTAGCTGTGTTGTAGAGGGTCCCATTCCTAGCACCGCCCCCCCTGCTTTGTCCTTCCCCCAAAAAAAAACCACTGACAAAAACTACTGTTAGAAATCAGAATAAATGTATTTCATTTCCAGTGATATTCTCAGTGCTCAGGGTTCCCATCCCTGGCATATGCCTAACCCCAGGGGGCAACATAGACCCTTTGTTAAAATTTAGAGTAAATTTACTAAATTGTATTTTTCAGCTTTTGAAATATTTATATGTTTCCAGGTTAGGATCTGCTTAGTATAATTTATGTAATATGCTTTCTCACAGTCGAAAGCTATGAACTTATATGAGGCCTGCCTCACTCTATTGCAAGTATATTCTAAGAATAATCTAGGACGACAAAGAATAGAGGTTACTGCGGAGGAAGAACAATACCAAGACCTGCTTCTCATTATGGAACTTCTCACTAACCTTCTATCCAAAGAGTTTATAGATTTCAGCGATACAGGTAAGTATCCTGTCATGGATTGAAATGCTGTTGTGCTTTTTAGCAAAGAAATGTTTCTTGTGAATGGGATTCCAAGAGGAAATTCAGTTTTCCAAATAGTTGAAGGTTCACTTCTGGGGTTGAGGTGAAGGTGGAGCCGGTGACCCCTCCGCCTGACTTCCCTTTTAGAAGAAGAACGTCATTAACATGTCCTTACTGAAAAACATAGTACTGCTTTGCTCTCTCACGCCGGCCTGTCGCTCTGCTCCTTCCAGGGAGGGTCCCCTGGAAGCATGGAGGTGTGTGTCACCTGTCATTGCAGTCTGGAATCAAGTACTAGATCTGACTTCAGAGCTCTCTTTAGAGTTGTTTTGTTACCTCATCACTCGGGCATGTCCTCTTCTGGGGATAAAACTTGGCAGTACTTGTTGGAAGGGAGACATGGAATGGGGCATTGGCTGGCCAGAGTGTGACTTACAGTGTCCTCCCTGCAGCACAACCTTGGGCAAGTCACTTGTCCTTCTCCTGTCAAGAAGGATTATGAAAATGGGTTTAGTAATCTCTTTCAGAATGTTCTAAATTTTAGCTAATGTGTCTTTGGTCGCTTAGCTTGGTACCTAGCAACCACTAAACAAAAGTTGTTTTGCAACAACTTGATCAGCAATTGAAACCTTATTTGTGTTTTTTTCATTCATCTCATACCCCATTGCCAACCTTGCCTTAAAGTAAAAGAGGTCTGGGTTTCTGAGAGAAAGTGAACTGTGTGGGATTTCTTTTTCATGAATATGCAGATTTGGGCTAACAGACTCTTTGGACTTCTTTTGTGGGTGCACTTATTTCCCAGTGCTTGAAGTTGTTCATTCTATGTTCATTTCATTATGGAGCAATAATGATGGAACAGTGACTTTTCTACATCTGTACTGCCTCCACGCTGACAGGATCAAGTAATCTTTAGTTCAAAGGGTAGCTCATCAGTCCTGCAGTGCCAATCTCCAATGCTCTTTTTTTTTTTTTTTTGGCCAGCACCCCCATGGCCACTATTATCTCAATCTGCTGTTCTTTTGTGTGTTTGGGGGCCACACCTTGCTGTGCTCAGAGCTTACTCCTGCATCTGCACTCAGGGATCACTCCTGATGGGCTTGCAGGACCATGTGGGATGTGGATGCTGGGGTTCAAACCCGGGTTGCTGCATGCAACCCACTGTACTATAGTCTACTGTTCTTGATTTCCGGTTTCCTAACGTTTTCATCATCGTGTGTGCTGTTAGACACTCGCTAGTCACTGACACTTGTGCTTGCTTGCCAGGCGCCTGTATCCCAGCAAGCACAGTTACACGTGCCTGTGGACGCAGGGCACTCCTGTGCTGTGGGCCCTGCGGCAAGTTCGGAGGGCTCACTGGGAAGAGGGAGCCAGACCTTCTTCATCTATCTCCTGGATCTGGGCACATAGCACCTTCTTTCTGTCAACCATAACACAGATAAACTATAGAGAAAACACTGAAATTCCCAAGGAAAGGAGGGGATGGGGATGTTTCCAAGTTAAAAAACAAAAAGAGACACTGAAGAAAGTACAGTGAGTCAGGCTCTGGCCTTCGTGCAGCGAACTCAGGATTGATGGTCTCAGGAGTGATCCCTGAGCTCAGAGCCAGGAGTATGCCCTGAGCACTGCTGGGAATGTTCCCCTTCAAAACCTCCCCACAAAAAAACAAGATTAAAACCGTTATAAGATAATTTAAAGGGAAATTGAGTTTTAAACTTAGTTCAGGATTGGAATAACAAAATAAGGGTAAATTGGGCCCAAACTCGTAAAAATCCAAGTTTTAAGATGCTGATTGGGGGGCACAGCAGGTAGGGCGTTTGCCTTGCACGTGGCCGACCCGGGCTTGATTCCCAGCATCCCATATGGTCCCCTGAGCAGGGGTGATTCCTGAGTGCAGAGCCAGGAGTAACCGCTGTGCATCACTAGGTGTGACTCAAAAAGAAAAAAAAAAAAGATGCTGATTGGGGCCCAAAGATGTGATGTGCTCAAATGGCGTGGCCCTGGCTCCACTCAGCCTCACATGGTCACCAACACCTTCAGGACTGACATCAGAACACTCCTTGGTGGTCCTGACCCCTTCTCCCAAAAATAAAGCTTGAAAAAAAATGATAGAAGGGAAGACACGTAAATTTTTCTTTTTACTTTTTTCTTTTTGGGTCACACCCAGTGACGCATAGGGGTTACTCCTGGCTCTGCACTCAGGAGTTACCCCTGGCGGTGCTTGGGGGACCATATGGGATGCTGGGGATTGAACTCGGGTCGGCCGAGTGCAAGGCAAATGCCCTACTGGCTGTGCTATTGCTCCAGCCCCTACTTAAGTATTTTTAAAGTTCAAGGGAGTAGGTGAAGAGAAAATAGAAAATACTTTTTAAGTATCATGAAGTAAAATGAACATCGGAGAAGAGCTAGTGAAAGGGTAATAGGACATGGGCCTTTGCTGTGTTCCTAGGGCCAGAGCCCCGTGTGTGACTGGAGTGTAGAGGCCCTGTGCCCAGCGCGACTCAGCCCGTCCCCCTCACCTCAGGGCCGAGCCCGAACCATACCAGTGCCTTCCGCGTGTGGAAATACTTTCTGCTGGGTGGAAGCTGTGGTTTGGAAAATGGACTGCCTCCTACAATTCAGTCACAATCAACGATCACGAAATCCTGTTAATCGTCGATTTCTCGAGCGGGCTCAGTAACCTCTCAATTCGTCCTTTCCCTGAAATCTTAGAAGTCTCTCTCGACTTGGCCTTCCCAAGGATGCCGCACTGGAGGCTCGTTCAGGGTCAGGGGAATGAGATCCAGCTTGTTATTGGATTTAGTATATGAATACACCATGGGAAGCTTGCAAGGCTGTCCCATGTGGGCAGGAAACTCGCAGCAGCTCACCAGCCTCTCCCAGAGGGAGAAGTAGGTCACAAGACACCGCGCGGCTGCAAAGCAGCCACGTGCTTCTGGGAGCTTGCTTTTAAGTCTCTGGATGTTGCCCATTGACGGGATTACACACACCTGGGTTCCTCTGCTGGTACCTTCATGCGTGAGGCCTGTCCGAATGTGTGCAGAGGGGCCTCGAGCATGGCTGTGGCTAGGTTCCAGTGGTCTTCGGCCTCCGGCAGCTCTGCTCAAGGTGGAGAGGGAAGCTGGAGCCCATCCCCTCCGAGGGGTCCCGGGGAAGACAGCCAAGCGTGCGGGCAAGAGACTCTCTGCCACTAATACAATCTAATACAATTCAGTATTAGATGAAAATGTATTTTTGAGAAGCATTTTTAAAATCACATTCATAATTTATTTCTCCTTGTAAAATTAATATGCTCTTAATAAAAAGAACTTTGGGGGGAGGGCTGGGCTTCATCCAGTGGTGGTCATGTCGTACCCTTGGCTCTGTGCTCAGGGATCACAAATGACAGTGCTCAGGGGACCTTGAGGGTACTAGGAATTGAACCCCAGTTGACCACATATAAGACAAGCATCCTGTCCCCCTCAATTTTTTTTTTCTGATACAGAAAAATTCCCCATAATTTGACCTAAAAAGGCCTTACCCTTACCAAAAGGAAGTCACCCTTTTGATGTAGTTCTCTTTGTATTCACCCTCTATATATAACTTGTAACAATTGTATAAATTATATAAATTGTATAAATTATAAAATGTATAAATTGTAACAATGTATTACCTTGGTCATTGGGCTGGAGCGATAGTATAGCGGGTAGGACATTTGCCTTGCATGCGGCTGGCCCGGGTTTGATTTCTCCGCCCCTCTTGGAGAGCCTCACAAGCTACTGAGAGTATCTCGCCCACATGACAGCCTGGCAAGCTCCCCGTGGTGTATCTGATATGCCAAAAGCAGTAACAACAAGTCTCACAATGGAGACGTTACTGGTGCCCGCTTGAGCAAATCGATGAACAATGGGGTACGACAGTGCTACAGTGCTGCCTTGGTCATTAGTGAGTTATTAGCCTTTTCCTACCATTAGACTCTGACACACTTTTATGGTTCCCACATACATGTATTTGATCTGTTTCTTAGCACAGTAGTGATTTCTTACCTCTTGAATCTCTTTGAATTTCTGACTGTATCCTGAGTAGGTACAGTTCTCAAAGCTTTCAGTGTGTTGTTTTGCAGGGTAGTTATTACACTGTATTCTCACCCTCAGTGAAATGTTATCAGCCACTTTCAGAATTCAATTTCAGTGAATCAGAAGTAACATTAGAATTTTGCATGGCCTCAACTGTTAAAATGGACTGCTTTTCATTTTTGGTGCTGTTTGATGTCTATGGGCTTTGCTCACCTGATTATTTAGGTCTTAGTCTTTTTTCCTTATTCATATATTTGCATTCCTTTGGGTTGAGAATAGTAACTCAGGTGGGGAGTACTCAGGGTGCCTAAGGACCACACCTGGCCATACCTGACCAGCTCGACCATGCTGAGGCCTGAGGATGTATGTGGTTTTGGGGCCCACTGGGGCCTGCCTGGTGGTCTGGGGGCCTGGGCTCTGCTCACCGAGCTGTGGGCGGCTTTGTGCAGTGCTTGTTGGCTCTCACCCGCTGCCTCTGCTGCCCAGGCTCTGGAAGCTTTTTTTTTTTTTTTTTTTTTTAACATTTTCCTTTATGATTTCTCCTGCTCCATTTAGCTTAGAAAAATTACACACTCCTGAGAGAGAAAGCAAATGTTAATGTGGAAATTATATAACTATACCCTTGCATCATAGATTTAATTTTATTTTTCAAATCATTGGCAAGCTATTAGTTTTGCCTTCATCTTTGTAAAAGAATAATATAAACACAAAATACCTGCATCTATTAGTACTCAGAAACTCTGCAAAGGAAAACACAGAATTTCAGAGTAAAATTTCCTATAGACCTCTGTCGTCACTCATGTCTTGGTTTTGCTTTAGGATTTGAGTCTGTTACTATTTTCCTAAGGGGAGAAAAGGTCCAGATTCTCTTTTCTCTTTGATTTACTGGTAATTAGTAGAGGGTCTTTTGATGGCACGACTCTGAGACTACCTTGCTTGTGTTTTCACAGACGAAGTGTTCAGAGGACATGAGCCCGGGCAGGCAGCAAGCAGAGCCGTGTCAGCAGCTGATGTTGTTCTCTATGGCGTCAACCTGATTCTGCCTCTCATGTCGCAGGACCTTTTGAAGGTAATTGAAGAAAATGAATGTGAACATTAAAACTGTGTATAGTATATGCTTCAAGTTTTTTATGTGTGTTAGGTAAAAATAAACATTTGATTTAATCAAGGGTTTTTTCGCTACCTCCTCATCTGCTGAGTATACATGAAAATAAATTATTTGTGTTCCTGTTACTCTTGCAGCCCCTCAGTCCTCTGCTCCCACCTGAGTCCTCCTTTACCCATATGCTAGTGGCAGAAAGACAGTCATGATTCTCTTAGAAACTGAGTTCAGACAGCAGTTTCACTTTACTCATCATTTGTCATTAGGCAACTAGAGTTACTGTTGTTCGGGTATATTTCTCTGATACTTTCCGAGAATTGTTTTCAGATTGTGGAACAAAGGAACAGAAGGCAGTTTTCAAGGTATTCTAGATAGAAATTGGAAAGTTTTAAAATTTGTGTATAAGGGCTAAAGAGACAGTACAATGAATAGTACACTTGCCTTGAACATCACTGAATCAGGTTTGATTCCTGGCAACACATATGGTTCCCCAAGTACTTCGAGGAGGGATACCTGAGCACTGAGCAAGGAATAAGCCGTGAGTGCTGCCGGGTGTGGGTGGATACTTTTCTGGGTATGTTGTACATACCTTGTTTTTTTAGCAAGTCAGTGTTGAGGGTGTGATTGCTGCCAGCTTACCCGAAGACTTTCTTTTCAGCAGTGGAGGAGGAAGTAACCAGGTGTTTCTGTCCTTGTGAGATAGATTCTTGGGAGCTAGGCCAGGAGTTGAGCAGCAGATTGTAGGCTCTACACTGCTATAGATTATAGGGAGTGATAAATTGTATATTGATTTGCTTTTAGGGCTTTGTTTTGTTTGTATCATCAGACTATTAAACATTTAGTTGACTATTTTGTTGTTGTTATTGTCATAGGTAGTAGTGGTGATTTTTTTATTTTTAATTATTTTAATTTGGGGCCATACCTGGCAGTGCTCAGGGGTTACTTCTGGCTCTGTGCTCAGGGATCACTCCTGTCAAACTTAGGGGACCTTATGGGATGCTGGGACTGAACCTGGGTCATCTGTGTGCAAGGCCAGAGCCCTGTCCACTGTGCTCTCTCTCTGTGCTAGATACCTATTTCGTAGGTGAGTTTAAACTAGGTTCTGTGCTTTTTTTTACCTCAGTTTTCCAGGAAGGTTCAGATAGAAAATCATTTTTGGAGATAAGAAAGACAGTTTGTATTGTCTCCTTGTATCTTTTCAATACACTTGAAGGCAAATAAACAGTGCAGAGGGGTTTTATTTCTAGGGCTAATAATTTGAGATTTGACCCTTTGACTTAATTGAAGAATTTATTAACTGTCCAGAGGATAGGTGGCTTCGTATATTACTGTAGAATTCTCTTTATTTTAATTTATATTTGCAGTTAATTAGATTTTCCTGGGTTTTTTTAGTATCGTGTGTGTGTGTGTGTGTGTGTGTGTGTGTGTGTGTGTGTGTTTTGAAGTAATGCAGGTTTATTTGGAGGTTTTTGAAGGGGAGGAGGAAGAGAAAAGTGGGAGAGAGTAACATGCTCAAGAGAGCGCAGGCTTCCCCAAAGATGGCGAAGCCCCTACACGTATCTCAGCGTTAGATAAGAAAGCATGAAAGTACACATCTTAGGGAAGATGCAGACGACACATGCACTCAGACACCACATGTGCTTGGCCACATGGGCACAAGCAGCACGTGGGCTTGGGCTTTTAAAATAAACATAGTTAAAAACTTGGTTTTTACCTTTTTATTGCATTAATTAAAGTGGAACTTAGATGCCATTAAGCAATCTAAATATTTAACTTTTTTTTTTCAGTTTCCAACCCTTTGTAATCAATACTACAAATTAATCACATTCATCTGTGAGATTTTTCCTGAAAAAATTCCGCAGCTTCCTGAAGATCTTTTCAAAAGCTTGATGTACTCTCTAGAACTAGGAATGACATCATATCCTTTAAAGGAACATCATTATCACTTGTCACTTGGGGGAAAAGGTCTTAGTTAAAGGAAAGTCTAAGATGTTTTTATTTTCATTTGTGGTGTGGATTTGGTTTTTAGGACATGCCATTTCTCTATCCTAATTATGCTCTCCTTTCATTAGTGTGCCTTTCCTGTCCTCCTTTCTTAGAGCCCAGAGATATTTGACCCTGGTCCAAATTCACTCTGGTGTTCCATCCTTAGTAATAAAGAAGTCTTTTCATTAATTGTGTGGGTTATAATCAGAAATGGAGAGTTCTCCAGGTCACAGACACTGAGGCCTCATCTCAGACACACTGGGAAGGAACAGCACACTCAGAAACTCCAGAAACAGACGTTCATTTGAAAATTGTTGCAGTTTTTAAATCTTTTGTGTCAGTGTATTGTCCTCGTTTGTTCTTTGACTTTCGGGATCAGAATGAGCTCCGAGGTCTGCCAGCTCTGCCTTGAAGCCTTGACACCATTAGCTGAGCAGTGCGCCAAGGCCCGGGAAACAGACTCGCCACTTTCTCTGGCGACACGGCACTTTCTTAAGGTGAGGTGTGTCTGGGCAGCGTGCTGTGAGCCATCTGCAGAGGAGGTGCTGGCATTTCTGCCGAGAGAATGATGGCTTTCTGTGTTTTCTGGAAGGTCATTTCCTCAGTGCCTAGTCTCTCCTTTTATCTTATGTTGTTGAAAATTGATGTGTTAAAGATCACTTGAAATTTGATTGTTTGATTATTTTAGTGTACTCTAATATGTCACATGTCACAAGCCCTAATTCTCCAGTGCTCAGATCTATTTAATAAGTACCCATGACTGTCACACCTCTGTGTGTATTTTGGAATGGTGTGGGGCAGGAGTAGTCTGTGACCAAAAGTATTTTTTATTTAGAGTTCTTTTTGTGTACTTTCAGCTGGTTTTTGATATGCTGGTTTTACAAAAGCACAACACGGAGATGACCACGGCTGCCGGGGAAGCCTTCTATACATTGGTGTGCCTGCATCAGGTAGGGGACGAACTTTCGCAGTGAGTCAGCAAGGAGATGATGTGGACAGAGGAGGGCCAGTGATACGCCATCTGTTAATTGTCCATGACTCAGTGCTTCAATTCTGTTTCAGTGTTGCTGTATTTGTTTGTTTGTTTGGGGGCCACACCCAGCAGTGCTCAGGGCTTACTCCTGGCTCTGTCTTCACGGATTAGTCCTTGTAGTCTTGGGACCATATGGTGTTCTGGGGGTAGAACTCAGGTTGACTTTGTGCATGTGCCTTCCTCCTGTGCTCTCTCTCTGGCCCTAGCTCTTACTCTGTATTTTGCCTTTACTTAATAAGCTTGTTGTCTGTTTATAAGTATTTCTTTTCTCCACAGTTACAAACCATCTTTTGCAAACCGTCAATACACAACTGAACTAGGAGTAGTATTCAGAAAATAAAACAGTAGAGACATGGTTTCTACACTTGGAGACTCATAGTTTTGTGGGGAGATAAGAAACCAAGGTAGCAGTGGGTTATCCCTTCAGGACGGGAATAGTATTATTTCTTACTTACAGTATCGAAACAATGTAGTGCTTCATATTTCATTATGGAGGCCCTTACTTAATTTTGTCTTGAAATTTTGAAATTAGTGTACTAGCTCATGTGTCTCCTCATCTAGTAGAATATTGGGGAAGATGTACGGGAAGAGCTCTGTTGGGTCATCAGCCACGTCGGTTTCCCGGCCTTCACCTCCCTCCCATCCTGCCACATGTACCTTCTGAAGCCAGTTTATTGGCTTTAGAAGCTTTGGCATGATTTTATGTATAGAGACCACAACATTTGCTGTGTTTTTTATTTCCCTTTATATGGAAAAAAAGAAAGAAAGAAAAGATGGGATTGAGGAGCATTTTTGTGCTATTTAAAGACTCCTTTCCTCCAGACTTCTTAGGCCATCTGTGCTCCGAGTGGACGTGCTCTGAGATGTATTTCTTACTCCGCTCTAGAAACTGCTTCTGCAGATGGCGCCTATCTCAGTCTGTGGCCATCTCTACCACTGGCTTCTTTGTGGCCTGCTAGGAAGAGAGGCATCTTATCCTCACATACATAAGACAATATATTCTGAAGCCTTTTCAGTTTAATTAAATTTTTTTATTTGTTATTTTCTGGGCTTAGTTCTGGCTATGGGCGGGAGCGGTAGCACGGCGGGTAGGGCATTTGCCTTGCATGTGGCCGACCCGGTTTCGATTCCTCCGCCCTGCACGGCAGAGCCTGGCAAGCTCCCTGTGGCGTATTCGATATGCCAAAAACAGTAACAAGTCTCACAATGGAGATGTAGCTGGTGCCCGCTTGATCAAATCGATGAGCAACGGGATGACAGTGATACAATGCTACAGTCCTGGCTGTATACTCGGGGACTACTCCTGCAGTGCTTGGGGGACCATGTACAGATCAAATCCAGGTCAGCTGTGTGAAGGAAAGCTCCCTACCCACTGTACTCTCCAGCTTCTGGAGTCTTTGGAGTCTTTTAAAACAGTCAGACATCCAGGAACCTGAAGGTAGGACTCTTGCCTGGCAATCAGCCAACCCATGTTCCATCCTGGGCACTCCATACCGTCTTCTGCACACAGTTCCAGGAGTGAGCCCTGAGCACTGTCAGGTGTGACCCCAAAAACAAAACCCACTATTCACACTTTCTAGGAAAGAGAGCAGACACTTGGCCGGAATATCCTGATGCTCTCATCTCTGTCATTTCAATTGGGTAGAAAAATGATTAGATTTGATTCCCAGTTCTCTCTGAGCACACCTGTCAGGTGGAGCAGTTTAGAATGGAAGCTAGGGGTTGTGCCCAAATTTTATAACTTTGCTTTCATTGTTTTGGTTTCCCAAGAAGTTAATATAAAATAGCAACCAGAACACCACGTTTTTCAAGAAAACTTAGAAACTTTTCCTTATTGAGTTTTCCTTAATCTCAACTCAGTATAAGACTGTGTTATAGAGGGGCTGGAGTGATAGCACAGTGGGTAGGGCGTTTGCCTTGCACACGGATGACCTGGGTTCGATTCCCAGCATCCCATATGGTCCCCCAAGCACTGCTGGGAGTAATTCCTGAGTGCATGAGCCAGGAGTAGCCCCTATGCATCGCCAGGTGTGACCCAAAAAGAAAAAAAAAAGACTGTGTTATGGAAGATATTCCTCTCTTACCAGAGATGCGCCCCCCCCCCAAAAAAAAAAAAAATCTGGGGCTGGAGGAATAGTCCAGCAGGCAGGGTGCTTGCCTTGCGAGTAGTCAATCCAGATTTGATCCGTGGCACCCATATGGTCCCTGAAGCTTACCAGGAGTTATCCTTGAGCACAGACCAAGAGTGAGCCCTGTACATGACTGGGTGTGTTCACCTAGCAAAAGAAGAAGAAAAACTGCAGAGATACCTCATATTCCTGTGTTTGTGAAGCTCCTCCTTGACCCTGCTCCAAAAGCCGCTGGTGTAGCACTGGGTAGAATTCCCAGCATTCTGCTTATACTTTGAAAAAGGCTTGTGTGCGGGCACTGCCCTTGAGCCTCTGGACAGGATATTTCTGAGTACTGTGGAAGCACAGAGGTGGCATCGGGACAGTTGGAGAGCACATGGGGTCTGGAGCCAAATAGCTTTGGCTCCCTGAGGTAGCTAACTAACTTCTGTGTAGAGACTTCACTAGACTTCACTACAGAATCCCAGATAATGAACAGTGTATGTCATAGGCTTGTGCTGTAGAGAAACAAGGCCCTACCAAGGTGGGAACGGTCCGTAGGTCCTGGGACATAGTAAACTCTGGGCATATTTTGAACTACTAAGACAGTAGAACTCTCCGACTTTACCCTGTCGATTGGAGTTCCACAGTCTGGTGAGGAATCAGACCTGCTTATGTGTGTGATCACGCCTCCTTTATGTCTTTGATAGGCTGAATACTCTGAGTTGGTGGAAACGCTACTGTCAAGTCAGCAGGACCCAGTTATTTACCAGCGATTAGCTGATGCCTTTAACAAGCTCACCGCAAGCAGCACGCCCCCGGCGCTGGACCGCAAGCAGAAGATGGCCTTCTTAAAAAGTCTAGAAGAGTTTATGGCAAATGTTGGTGGTCTCCTTTGTGTAAAATAAATGACAAAACTTTAAGCTAATTTAGATCCTTTCTGCAAAGTGCACTGAATTGCTAAAAGTTGGTTTGATTCTTGATCTGTTCCTCGGTTCTTTGGCCATTTTGAATTTTGGAGAGCCTGAAAGTTTGATCTGTAACACAGTGAGACAGGAGAGGTCAGCCTTGAATCAACTTCTGCTGTTTGCCACAATCTGTCATACAGTGTTTTGTAGATTTTTGAATGGCGATATAAAATTCTCAAAATGAAATTCCATATATGTGCAGACAGATATGGGCACCATGAAATACATATTCAGTGCCTTTCCCCCCCAGAATCAGAATATGCAGTGTCTGACCAAAGTCTTCATCTTTCATGATTCAGTACTCAGTGGCTGTATGCTCGGCGTTTTTCTCAAAAAAAAAAAAAAAATGCCCGGGTCACCTGTGTCGCTTGAAGAGCTGGTGAAATGGCAGATTCCGGGCTCGACTATAGACCCTCCGAGTCTGGTTTCTGTTGGATCTTGAATTCTTCATTCTAAGAAGCGCTCCCCACTTCCAGCCCTCACACCACCCCCTAAGTTTAAGATCAATGCAGAAGACATTGGAAACCCCTGAGAGACATTGTGCTTTCAAATTTGGGGGGAGTCTTTGATGACTAGGTTTGTAACTCAGCAAAAAGAAGAAACATCGGGTGTTGGCTGACTTTCCATTACATGTTCCTGCGCTTTCTCTTTTGAACGTCAGCCTGGTACCGCAGGGTTTCTGATCCTGGTCTCTGACTCTTCCTCTGATGCCTGGACCGGGGAAAGAAAATGCATCTCTCTTCTTTGTTCCATAACAACTGTAGGAACTGCAGCCATTTCATTGCCTTAATTTTAAGAAGAAAATAAAAGAAAGAGAACGACTTGCTTTAGTAAGGAAATAAAATTTGATGCCTCAGTTGGTTTAGGGTGTCGGCTGCTATGAACCCTTTGATCGTGTATTTCTGTGGGTTTATGAATGGAATGAAAGACTTCATACATGTGTAGTCTTCTTGAGCGTGTTTTAAATCCAGCCACGAAGCCCATGGCTAATAATCTACTCTGAATTGTTTGCTTAAGCAATAACTGTTTTAAAGGATGTGAATTACTGATTTATACAAACTATTATACATCGGGGCATGAGGGGTGATAATTATGCTCAAGTGCGTGTTGTTCTTTTTCACAGGAGCCATGGAAATTTAATTTAAGGAAACAAAAAAATTCACTTTCGGAGCCTCTAGTTTGGTTTTTATAATTGGGATTTTTGTATTGCTGCCATGCTACTTTTATTTATGTGTCCCAGCTTGAATGATGGAATAAAGCTGGTTTGTAAAATAGTACATACAGGAAACTCTCCCCCAGGACCGGAGAGTATAGTGGGCAGGGCACTTGCCTTGCATGCAGCTGACCTGGCGTTTGATCCTTGGCACCCCATGTGTCACCCAAGCTCTCCCAGGAATAAGACCTGAGCACTGTTGGGTGTGGCCCCAAAGTGGTGAGGGGAGGGGGAAACTCTCCCCAGTGCTGTCTAAAAACCACACAGTACAGTATGAGCAGCCTCTACTGCAGACTGTGAAACTGCTTCTGAAGGCTGCACTTGCTCCTGCTCTGCCCTCAATACCGGGTGCTAAACTATCCTTCAGATTCAACATTGTCTGAATTGCATTTAGCATATACACCTTCACATGTGTTGCCATGCAGAACTCTGTGCTAATAAGAGCACTTGACAAAACTGCAGCACCTCTTCCATCCAGCCTGTGCATGGGGCGTTAGTTATGAATCAGTGCAGGCCTTGACCCATGGCTTTTAATTTGATAACCATTGAGTCCCAACAGAGTAAAGACACCTTAGAAGACTAGGAAAAAGCTGTTATTCTTCATGAAATGTGCATATTGTATTTTTCAAAAAGACTGAACAGAGCATTTATTTTTTTATTTTTTTGTTCCCATTTAAAAAACAAGTCTTATGCAGCAGGTATCATTTTGTTTTTATCATTCTTAGTTTTACATATTTTTCATCGCCTTCATGCTTTCTTGGTAGATATGTATGAGGAGGGGAGGGAGGGAGAAAGGGAAGGGGGGAGGCATGAGAGTGTATGGGAGTGGGGCTGGAGCGATAGCACAGCGGGTAGGGCACTTGGCCAACCCGGTTCGATTCCCAGCATCCCATATGGTCTGGTTCCCTCCCCCTCGCCCCAGCAACGCCAGGAGTAATTCCTGAGTGCTTAGCCAGGAGTGACCCCTGTGCATCATCCAGGTGTGACCCAAAAAGCAAAAAAAAGAAAAAAAAGTGTATGGGAGTGTGTGAGAGAGAATAGGTGAGAAATATGAGGGAAGGAAAGGCTTGATAAATGAAAAGGCATCTGCTTAATAATAATTAGATCAGTTTTAATTAAACCAAGATTTCAAACCAAATAATACTTAAGCTATCACTAAGATGTGCATTGGAGACAAATTGGAAAGAATGATCCCCATTTCTTAGGTAGGGGAAACACCATTTAGTTGGAATGGTTGGTATCTTTTCTGGATGTTTGTGCATGTTTCTTTAATTTGTTTAGTCACAATCTTTTTTTTGTCCAACTTTGTCTTTAGCTATGTTTACTTTTTTGTTGTTCTTGTTTTTTACTGTTCTTGGTCCAGAACACGGACTTATTTCTAGTAAATTGGTTTTTTTTTAAACGACTAAAACTTGTTATCGAGTGTTAAAAGCAAAAATATTGTTTGGCTCTGGATTTTAGGAATTTTGTGTTCTATAAAATTTCTTGGAGCCATTCCTTTCCGCATACACCTTCTCTGAGGTGTCCCAGGGATGGTCAGTAAGAACTCTGTCCTTTCACAATGCAGCAGTACCTATTACTGTGTCTTGTAGCTCTCTTGGTTTGCATTTCTGGTTCTTTGGCATGGGTGACTGCCTGGAGCGTGGACTTCTTGACAGTCTCTGACAGTGCCCCTTCTAGCAGACATTTGGGTCTTTCTGCCATCCTGCCTGTCTGGTTGAGCCAGTGGTTTGTTGACATCACTGCACTAAGTTTTCATCTGGCACAAAATCGGACATTTTATGGGTGAAAACAGAATCTTCAAGTATGTTCCAGATGAATTTTAAGAGTTTAGTCTTATTTCACTGTTAACCATATAACTGACTATATTGTTTTGTATCAGATGAGATATTACTGTTTTTTTTCATAATTTTAATTTCAAAACCGAGAATCTATAACATCCTTCAGTTGCTTTAACACTCACATGTTGTCTTTTCACTTTCTCCTTTACCAAAAATGTTTAGTCTCTATATTTTCAGTTTCATCCTATTTTCTGTTTCTGTTCATACTTGTACAAGCCCCTCAGATATTAAAGGGAATGATGCATCAGGTTAAGGATTTTAGGTTTGCGTTCCCTGGAACACAGTGCCGATCGCACTCTTCAGTGGCAGCGTTTGTCATTTACCTGTGTTCTGTGGCCACCTCTGCCATTAGACCATAAAAGTTAGAGGCCAGAGGTGTGGGAAGGCAGGCTGGGCAAAAAGGAGGCGGGTAGACACATATAATAGGGATGGTGGGGGAGGTGGGTGCCTTGCCTCACCTCACCTGTACCAGCCTGACCTAGTTCCATCCCTAGCACCACATGCAGTCATCTAAGCCCTGCCAGGAGTTACTCCTGAGCACTGCTGGGTGTGGCCCAAAAAGCAAAAAAGCAAAAAAAAAAATTAGCTATCTTTTACAAATAGTTATTTGTTATTAGTTTCTACATAAAACATTAATTCTTAAAGACATGTGTTTAAATAGATACTAAGGAATAGACTTGAAAATTAAATTTTAAAATAATTTTCTCAATTCTTTCACAGAACAGCTGATTTGAGGATATAATGATGTGTTGAATTATTTTAAATCTTTTAAATTAAGTGGATAGTCCCTGTCTTGGTAACATTGCTTCTTAAAGAACTCTTTCAGATTTGTTTTCTTAATATTAAAATTGTCCAGATTAGATAAATTGCCGAGTTCGTATTTATTTGACGTGCCATGGTTCCAAGTTTTACCTTAAACATTTTAATTTGGCTGTTGAGAAACATGAACTATTCCTAATTGACTAGAATAGAAACCAGGACCATATTTAGCCAAAGAATATGTTTGGTTCGGGTAAAGATAGATGCATTCTTCTTGTTTTTAAAAGGATGGGGCAGATTGGTATGTTTCTAACCTTGCCATACTTCAGAATGATGGTGATGGTGGTGATTGGGAGGTGTGGTTTGCATGGCCAACTCAGCTGCTCGCACCACAGCCCACATGCGCCCACCTCCCCCGCTACACTTCCTCCTCACTGGCTCCCAGGCCTTCCCCGCCTTCCCCGCCGTGTGGAGCCTGTTTCCTTTTCTGGTCTCTATTCTTAGGTCTCTTAGCTATTGGGTACTGTGATATATACACTGATAGTTATTTTTCCTAGCCTGAAATTAATTACTGCATCTTTACTGTGTATTTCATGGGAATCTGGCCTAGTGTTCATGCACTCAGTGTGCTCGAGTCCTGTTGTACTGGTGTGATGGTATCTTTGACCACAGAAATTCACGACAGATTGCAAACACTGAATTGTGATTTGGTTCTCTGTGCAGGGGAAGAAGCTCCAGCAGTGAATCTACGGTTTAATGGTCACAAAGTGCTAGCACTGCTACCACTTAGCACATGTACACTTTTAAAAAATTTATGAATATTAAAATTTTAAACTTACACTAAGCCTATGCAGTTTATTTTTAAGAGACTAGGGTTGATTATGCTATTTAAATATTTACCTATATTAACATTACTAATGAAGGTACAAAATTGCATTTAATTTTTTCAAAAGATGCTAAATACAATTTTAGGAAATTAATCCAGGATTTGTACTGCTGTGGTAACAAACTGAATATCAAATTGATAAAGTTTAATTTGTATTTTTAAAATTCATAAATGGGAGCTAAAATGTGTCCTTTCACTAAATATTTTTATTACATTTTTGTTTTGATCATGTGTGATTTATTCATTTATTCATAACCAATTTGCTAGACTGTTTTATGAACCTTATCTAAATGGTGCTAGTTCGTGTATATAAAAGGATTGACGCACACAGGACTATACAATCATTTAACAGTTTTAAAGGCAAAGTGAGCTATATCTGTATCACTGTTGTCCTATTGCTCATTGATTTGCTCGAGCAGGCGCCAGTAACATTTCCATTCATCCCTGTCCTGTTCAGGGTCAGGGGAATGAGGCCCATTATTGTTACTGTTTTGGGAATATCAAATATGCCATGGGTAGTTTGCCAGGCTCTGCCATGTGAGATTCTGCATCTCTCTCTTACCGGAGGGCAGTTTGTGGGTGTGACTGCCAACCTACAGAAAAATGGGGACCTGGGTGGAGAAGTCCCAGTCCCGATCCGAGCAGGCTTGGAGATCTCAGCTACAGGTCCCGCATACCTGGGTTCCTCTGCCGGTTCCTTCATGTGTGAGGCCTGTCCAAGTGTGTGGACGGTGGCCTGGAGCATGGCTATGGTTGGGTTCTGGAGGTATTCAGCTGCCGGGGTTCTGCTTGGAGCGGGGAGGGAGACTCAACCGCCTCCCTCCGAGGGGCCCCCGTGAAGACAGCCTAGTGCTGGGGCAGGAGATTCTGCCCCTCTAGAAGTACATCTTCAAAATCAGTAAGCAACAGAGTACTCATCAAACTGTACTCTCTTCACTATCCCAAATAAATGCTTGAAAAGAAGGCAAATGTTGTTGATGAAATGCTCAGAACTGAATTTATCAGGATAGATCTGGGGTAGCTGCTAACCCAGGGCCGGGTGTCACCTGTCACCTGTCTGGTTCCTCATTGATTTGCTCAAGCGGCCAATAACATCTTTGTTCGTTCCTGTTGCATGCTAGTGTATGTAGCCCAATGGCGTCTGCTCGCTCCAGGAACACAAAGATCATCAAACCATTCAGGGTCTTGACGAAGAAGTCCAACCATCTCATAGGTAGTAGATAGAATAAATTTCTTGCATTGACTTAGGGAAGAATTCCCAGCCCTAATTAGAATATTTAGGATTCAGAATGAAAAAGGCTTTTTCGATATTCTCAGTAAGTAAGTAAGTTATAAGTAAATTATTTATAAATTTTGTGGGTGTTTATTGGGCCACATCTAGTGGTATTCAGGGCTTATTCCTAGCTCTGTGCTCACGAATCTTAGCAGTTTTTCTGGAATCTTATACATAAGTGCTGGGGATCAACCTAGATAAGCCACATACAAGGCAAGTGGTCTACCCACTGTAATATTTCTCCAACTGACAACGCACATTTATTTTTGTATTAGCTCAAGTCTTAGAATTTCAAAATAACTTTTAAGTCACTGGATCTGGGAGATAGTTATGATAATTGTTTTTACTGGGAGATATTTATGAGGTCATTCTTTGGCCTTCCAGAAGTGGAGAATTGCCATTCTATTAGATACCCTTAATCAAATTTAATCTCAAATATGCAATGAAAATAAATTTTTAAAGAATGAACATGAGTTTGAACACAGTTTTAAGACTTACTCTTAAATAGTCGTTAATTTATAATGGTGTCTTTTAGGTTATATTGCTATTACACTTGGGTGGATAAAATGGATTGCGTGTTGCACATTTGTTTTCCTCTTTCTTTACTAAGAGTTGTCTGTACATAGGCACAGATTAATAGTTGGGCAATTTACTTTGCTTCGCATAAGAGCCTCTTCAGCTGTGCTCAGTACAACCCATGTTTGGCTGGTAATACTTGGGGGCCACCAGGGCCACTTGGTGGTATCCAGGGGGTCTCCTGAATGGAACTCAGCACCTGATTGTCGTTTGTTCTACCACAAGACTTTTCAAATGAATACTCACTAAAAGTAGTTTTTAGAAGTGGTTTATGAACACTACCTTTAGTTGCACTGATTATAAAATGTTTTGTTTTGTTTTTTTGTTTTAAAAATTTAAAGAGAATTGGGTCTCTTTCATTTGTCATCATCTCACTGGTGATATATTTTGACTTTCTGTTTCAACTAAGTAGGAGTAAACAGCGTGCTTGGCCAGTCAGTGCTTTTGTGCCCAGCTTCTGCACTTCGTGGTTCTTGCCTGGGCAGCTGGCCCTACTCTCACAGCAAGTTAAGCCCTAGAGCAGAGAACGGACAAAGGGTGTGCTAAGTATTTTTAGAACAGTAGTAATTAGTTTCTTTCCTAAGTTTTGAAATTGTTCAGTTCTGATTACTTTCTTACATTTCTAACACATTTTGTTGCATTAGATAAATATGCTCAACAGCTTATGACCACTCAAACCTTCAAAAACAGTATGATTCTGTCATTGATAGGCACAACCCTCAGTGTGAAGTGGAGTTCATTATACTTCGTACTTTTTTAAAGCAAGAAGCTTGATCTATTTAAGCAGTGCTTTTAGTTTCAACAATAAGAAAACACTAGGGGCTGGAGTGATAGCACAGCAGGTAGGGCGTTTTGCCTTGCATGTGGCCGACCCGGGTTCAAATCCCAGCATCCCATATGGTCTCCTGAGCACCGCCAGGAGTAATTCCTGAGTGCAGAGCCAGGAGTAACCCCTGTGCATCGCCAGGTGTGACCCAAAAACCAAAAAAAAAAAAAAAAGCTAATGATTAGTAAACTAGATTTTTATGCAGCACTAAATTTAACTTAGCTGTTATCAAATAAGTTAGAGAACTGAAGCAACGTTTTTGTTTGTGTGGCATTAAAGGCTTTTAGTACACAAACACCTTGTGAAGCTCTAGAGAAGAGGTTCTCAAACTTCCAAAGAAAAACCACTTGTGTTCCCACCCATCTGCCTTTACTCAGTGAGTAAGCAGCAGCCCCAAGTCCTCTGCCACCCCTCTGGAGTTTTGAAGGGGGGTGTTGTCAGTGCTGTGTCATTCAGTTTGAGCTGAGTTCATATTTCCCTTGGCCTTCAGTCTCATAGAGGGGCAAGGATGTTTGTGCCCCCCCCCCCTTACCCCAGCAGTGCTCTGGAGTCATTCCTGGTCAGTAGGGCCAGAGGCTGCATTGCTGCTCAGACCCCGGAGCCATGCACAACGTTCCTAGCAGTTTGGGGGGACCATTACTGGCCAGAATTGAACCAGGGTCAGCTGCATACCAGGCATGCAACTCAGCCCTCTACTCAGTTCATTTATAGAACTGGTTTTCTGTTTGCTTTTTGTTTCTTCATTTGTTTTTGTTTTGTGCCACACCTGGCAATGCTCAGGGGTTACTCCTGACTCTGCACTTAGGAATTACTACTGGTGTGCTCAGGAGACCATATCGAGTGCCGGAGATCAAACCCGGGTTTGCTACATGTAAGGCAAGCACTTTACCTGCTGTACTATATCTCTGGTTCCCAGAACTGATTTTCTAGGGTGTCTTCATCGCAACATAGTTAGATTTGTTTGTTAAGTAATGAAGCTGGAAAAATGGAAGAAAATACAGAATCTGCATTCTCTTAGTAGTAGAAAAATGAATTGGGCTTCATGAAATATTTGTAGATGAATCTTTGGTTTTGTACCATATCTCTATCCTACCTTCTCCTGGCCCTGTGTCTTGTGGGCTTCTATTTAACCACCACCACTAGCACAGTTCTCCAGGTAACATGGCTGTATATACTGTTCATGGACCTCCCTGAATTCAGGTGAAGGCTGAAGGCCCCGATGTGGTGATAAGTGTTTGAGGAGATTGAGATGTAGATGTCTGAGGTGCATGGAAGGAGATCAGAATGAGTGGAAGATTTTCTTGAGGGTTCACAAGTTTCTTCTGGAAAGGCTGCACATACACCGATAAGCTGGTTGGCATTTGAGTTGACAAAAAACGGGGTATGAGCTAGTTTAGTGGCTGGGTGAGGGTGTGGCCATTGCACTGCTGTGTGAGTGGACAGTGGGTGATAGGCAGTCTTCACTGGGGCATGGGTTCACAATGTATGTAAACGTGGCATTCCAGCAAAATGAACCAGAGTCATATCTAAATGAATAACTATGGATTTGCAGATTCTAATTTGAAGGTACATTAAAACTTCACCTTCCTTTCCATGAAAAAAAAAACATGTTATCTTTGATCCTTATCACGTACAAAAGCTATTCAATTGCACTATAAATGTTTCACCAGGGAAATCTGATATTATTGATGTGCAATTTGAACAGCCGATCCTGTTGGGGGTTTTGTAACTTTGAACTATATAAATAGTTATGAAAATAACATATAACACCCTACCCATTAACGTTACATGAAATGATGTTAAATATAAGAAATGTGTCTCCTGGGTTGTAAAAACAATTGAAACTTAAAAATATTTCAAACCAAAAATAATTTGCTTAAGCTTTTGTTGCAATTATAAATGAAGGCAGTCTCTTGTCTAGAGTCTTCCCTGTAAGGAAATATAGGTCATTGCTGTTTCTTATTTTGTATTATGAATTTCTTTAGGTTATATATTTTTCCATTTCTTGGTGCTTTGCTAATTATACCTCATCTTGAAATATTTGGTTTAACAGACTTGCCATCTACTGAAAATAAAGATAGAGGCTTGATTGCTAGAGACCTGAAGGCGGTATTTTTAGTAGAAATTTAGGGGCTGGAGCGAGTACAGCAGGTTAAATCCTTGCCTTGCACAGTGTGGACCTGGGTTCAATCTCTGAGTTCATCCCAGATGGTTCCTGAGTGCAGAGCCAGGAGTAAGCCCTTAGCACTGCAGGAGTGCCCCTAAAACCAAAAAAAAAATAAAATAGAAATGATGGCACCCTAAAGTTGTACTCCTTCTTTATGAACAAACTACTGATGACATAGTTTGGCAACTGTGATTCAGTTATGTCCTCGCCTTATACCAGAAAGGATTAAATCAATTGAGGAGAATGTATACAGTATACCAAGATTTAAAGATTAGTAAGGAAAATGGGAGAAAAGGGAAGGTAGGAATGCACTGTAAATGAATTATCTCGGGGAATTAAAAACAATTGTATCATGATTTGATAACTGCTGTAATAAGCTCCACTTTATGTCCCAGTGCAGCACTAGAAGACACTGGCATACATACTACTGTCCCCACTCCGCACCGGCCAAGGACAAGTAGCCTATGCAGTGAGTCATTTCGAAGAGAGACATTGTTTCTTTGAGACTGGATTTTTAGCAGGGCGGAGGTGGGGCGAGGGAGATAGCCCCAGAGTCCCCTGTGTGACCCAGGGTCACAGCCTAGAGCGACTCCCCCTATACTGCTGCTAGTGTCACTGGGTGTGGCCCGCCCCCAAACGAATAGCCAAATTAGTAGCTGGTCTTATTTTAGCCCGAAGACAATTCTTGGCATCAGTAACTTGTATTTTGCATTCCTTGCAGCTGAGCCTCAGATGAAAAATACATGTGCTAAGACATACTAACGGCCTGATATTTTGGAAGGCAGAGTACAACTGATGAGGAAAGGATTTCTGAGTAGGTCTTCCTGATCAACATTTAAAAATCGTTTAGTATCTTACTTTACTTATAATGAAACAGTCCATGATGCATGGGGGTTCCAGTGCAGCTGCGGGCATGCAAATAGCTCAGGCTTCCCAGGCTGCTGAAATAATGCCTGAAATAACTATCTGCTGCAAAATAGGGTTTTTGGAAACCTGAGTTTGTTTCCTTGCCAGCAGTGTTTGAGGCTCTTGGAGAAATAGAATAGATTTCAACCCGCCGCCTTTCAGCGCCCCCTGTCTCGGTTGAGTTCGGGGGAGCTCGCGTCCCCGGCCGGAGCGGACCCTGTGCGCAGGCGCGAGCAGCCCGCCGGCCCCGCCCGCCCGCCCGCCGGCGCTCTGCGCACGCGCGGCGGGTGAGTGCGGCGCGCGGGCCTGCTGCTGTGCGGTGCCTTTGTATCATCCTGTTCGCCGGGGCTGGCTCGTGCGTGGTGTGAGGCGCGGTCGGCGCGAGGCCGAGAGGGCGAAGCCGTCGCCTTGGAGCCGGGAGGGCCGGCGGGCGGCTGGGCTGGCCGGAGCCGGGCCTCGGGCCTTCCCGCCGGGCCGCGGTGGCCCCGGCGGGAGGCGTTTCCGGGTCGGAGGGGCGGGGGCGTCCCGGGACCGAGGAGACAGTTCCCTCTCCCGCCAGCCGCCGGTGGCCCGGGACTGAGGCGACAGTCCCTCTCCTGCCGGTGCCCCGGTATTGAGCAGACAGTTCCCTCGGGCCTTCCCGCCGGCCGCGGGGGTCCCGGGACGGCCGCTTACGGGCCTGAGGGGCGTCGGAGGCGTCCCGGCCAGCGCCGTCCGCCGAGGTTTGGAGGCGCCAGCAGGCCGCGTCGGGGAGTCTCTGCGGAGCCGGGGTCGCGCGCGGGTCCACCCGCGACAGCTGTGATTCACCCCCGGATCCCCTTGGCGTTTTAGAAGATAATGTGTGGGGGCTCGGGACTGGCAGGCCGCAAATTTTAGCGAATTAAAACTTCGACGTAAAAGTCTTGCACATCCTTTATTAAGTTGATTCCTAGATATTTGTTGTTTTGGGACAGTACTTTAAGTGGAGTAGCCTTTTTAATTTCTTCCCCGTCTGTCTGCACTCAGTGATACATAACTATAGGCAATGTGAGATTTGATGAGTGGTGGATGTTAGCCTATTTGAAATGGCTGAGGTGGGGTCCGGAGGCTGGAAATTAATCTTCCTTGATAGGATGTAGCAGCAAGCAGAGATTCGGGAGCTGTGGATGGGCCCATTGAAATGACAGTCCGTTATCTTTTTGGCTTGTAAGTTTCATTAGCAAAATCTAGGAATCCTAAGTTTTTTTCCTTGTATGTGAGGTTTTGCATCTTCAGTTGCCTTAAGGAGTCTGTCTTTTGTTTTGGCCTTTTTGATCAGTGTTGTTCTGTTTAGATTTACTTTGGGCCTCTTGGCTTCAGTCTCCCTGTTTAAATTTGGGGAATTTTCACCTGTTCAACGAACCTCTCTTCCTCTTTCCTTTTGTAATTCTTATAATTCCGAGGTGGTTCCTCCTGATATTGCGAACAACATATCTTATAGTCTCTTTTCTGTTGTCACTTTGTTTATTTATTTATTTATCATTATTATCTTTTTTGCTTCTTGGGTCACACCTGGCGGTGCACAGGGGTTACTCCTGGCTCTGCACTCAGGAATTACTTCTGGCAGTGCTTGGGGGACCATATGGGATGCTGGGAATCGAACTCTGGTCGGCCACATGCAAGGCAAACGCCCTACCCACTGTGCTATTGCTCCAGCCCCTCTGTTTCCACTTTCTGATGGAATTTCTTTACCTATCTTTAAGGTCACTGATTTGTATTTCAGCTTCAGCCATTCTGCTGCGGAGACTTGGTGCTTCTTTTATTTCATTATTTCTATTTAAATTACTTTGTTCATTATTTTCCATTTGGTTATCTTGGAACTTATTGATTCCATGTTCAAAACCTTTTAAAGATTATTTAACATTTGCTCTGAGGGGACTGAGGGCACTTGTCCACCACAGTGCTGCCTTCTGGGAAGGAGTCAGTTGGCGTATTGGGGGGAGGGCTCCATCTGTGGTTGGAGGAGGATACTCTGGACTGGATGAGGCACTTCTTTCCCTTGCCACTGTCCTGGGTGGTGACTACACAGGGGTTGGGGCTCTGTGTATCGATCCCTTGCTGAAGAGGGGCACACTGACCAGGGGTGCAGCACTCCCCACTAGGCTGCTTCTGCTGTCTTTTAGGGCTGTCACTGTTGTGGGCACAAGGCTCCCTCTGCAGTTATAGCAGCAGGTACTAAGTCTCCTTTGACCTCAAGATGCAGTTTAATGCAGTTATTCATAGATTCAGCTGTGGAAAGTGGCATTAATAAATACTAATAAAAATGGTTGGAAAATGCTCATTTTCATTAAGGACATACATATGTGTGTATGTGAATCTGAATGCATATGGATACATGTGTGCGTGCACACACATTCTTTCCTTCAATTTTTCTCGGCAATGTTTTGGTGGAACTGACTGTGCACTTCAAATCTGCCAGGAAACATTGGATTTTAATAGTTGCTTGATTCTTTTCCCAATTGTAAGGAACTGTTAATCCTGAAGTATGAAAACAAAACATTTTAATGATTTGCAGATCAATTTTCTGTTTTGCCAGCCCTCAGCCATAACACAGCACTCTGAAACTTACACTTGGAAATTCTCCAGCCTGATAGTTCTTGGTTGTTTTTCTGAAAATTCATGCTTTGTGCTTATTACGTAAAATAAATGTCTTTTCAAGCCATGATACCATTCTTTGGTAGGACTGCTGCAGACATCCTTATGTTCACACATGTATTTTAAATCTAAATGAATGACCCAAATTTAAGTTAACAGTAAAAAGAAACTTTGATAATTTATCCTGCTTTTTTTTTTTTTTCTTTTTGGGTCACACCTGGCTCTGCACAGGAGTTACTCCTGGCTCTGCACTCAGGAATTATCCCTGGCGGTGCTCAGGAGACCATATGGGATGCTGGGAATCGAACCCTGGTCGGCCGCGTGCAAGGCAAACGCCCTACCTGCTGTGCTATCGCTCCAGCCCCTTATCCTGCTTTTGATTCTTCTACAGCTATAAGGTCTAACCACATTCTCAAATTATAAGAAAATTATTACATAATAAAATTCAAAATAAGTTTATAATGAACACTTTAATATTTTTTTTTTGGGGGGGGGCAACTCTGCTATACTCAGGACTTATTCCTGGCTCTGCACTTAGAGATCACTCCTTGGATCAATTCCATTGGTCAGCTGCTTGCAAGAAAAGCACCTTTTCCAGTTGTACTCTAGGTTCAGCCCTAAAATATTTTAAAATTTTATATTTGATAGGGGCCACCCTTTGTAGACATAGTGACTCCTCTAGCCAGTCCCAGCAACACTCAGTCAGGTTACAACAACACTCAGGTTTGGTTACAGTAGTTTGCTGTCAAGAGTGGTTTAAATGTTGTTTAGGCCTGTCAGTACTAATGTCACCAGGACCAATTACTAAATATCACTCTAGGGATCAGCAGAGCTTTACCAAGCAGTGCTGGGGTAGGCATTTGCTGCTGGGACACAAACTCAGGACTTTGCATTCTAGGAATGTGCTCTACCAATTGATAGCTACAGCCCTGGACGTTGTTTTGTTGGTGTTAATAGGCAGTTCTTTTGTAGTTATTCCTTGTCTAACATGGACTGCATAGTGAATCAGCTATTTTGCCACTTGATGTAAATGAGTTTTTCTCTACCTCGAGTTTCTTGTATTTTTTTATGCCCCTAGAACTTACTGTATAGATGCTAACTGAAATAGCATTTTTTTCAGGACAACCTTATCTAACAACCAGGAGTCACCCACCTTCACTTTAGAAATTTTTTTCTGTATTTTTTAATGGCAGTAAACACAAGGTTTACCATTCGTTGCTGGAGAGAAAATCTAGTGGGTTGGATACTTTGCCTTACATGAGACCAACCCAGGTTTTATTCCCTGCACCACATATGGTACTCCAGGCACAAGAAGTGATCCCTGAGTGCAGAGTACAGGAGTAATCCCTGAAAATAGTTGGTTGTGGCCCAAAAATTAAAATTACATTGGGTGGGAGGGAACTGGGACCTTTTTGATGATGGATGGCCATTTAGTGGTGGATATAAATATAGAACTATACTGGTGTTAAACTATATTCTTGAAATTCTATTATGTCATGAACTAATGACAGATGAACTGAAAGAGAAATAGGGGTTAGAAAGATTGTACAGGAAGTAAGGTTCTTCCCTTGCATCCTTGCATCCTTGCATCCTTCTGACTACAGTTTGATCCCTAGAACCATATATGATCCCCTGAGTATCTCCGTAAGTGATCCTGAGCACAAAGCCAGGAGTAAGCCCAGGCTGTGGCCACCAGCCCCTTCCCCTCCACCACCAGAAAGTGTAGTGTTAACATATGCCTGTTAACTGTGCTACCATCACCGTCCTCTCAAAAAAACCTGTTATTGCCTGACAGCCACACCCACGTCCCCCACCACTGCCCTGGGAGCTCATCTATCAGCCCTGTTCCAGAGAATCATAAATAAATCTTGAAAGAAAACTAGCCACAAAAATTTCTTGGATACTGAGTCCCAGCTGGAAGCTCCAGGGCGATCTTGGGAGAAGGTCAGTCCAAGTTGCTGCTCTACGAAAGCTCTGGCACTTACACCCCAACAGCTGCCACCATGCCTCTGGCCGGGCTACACAGCTAAATATTCTGGATTTTCTGGAGTACACAGCTGCATTCTTGGCCATACGACATCTTCAAAGTCTATGCTACTAACATTCCAATAGGAGCACACTGGATTGGATGGGAATGTAACTTAAAAGCCAACTAATCTCAACTAACAAAAACATTAATACATAAGGCTTAACTTAAAACAACAGCTTAGTAAACCCTCAGGCAAGGATTTAATGTTCCTATGGTGTCACTGTCACTGTCACTGTCATCCCGTTGCTCATCGATTTGTTTGACCGGGCACCAGTAACATCTCTCATTGAGAGGCTTATTGTTACTGTTTTTGGCATATACAATACACACGGGTAGCTTGCCAGGCTCTGCTGCGCAGGCTCAATAATCTCGGTACCTTGCCAGGCTCTCCGAGAGGGGCGGAGGAATCGAACTTGGGTCAGCCGAGTGAAAGGCGAAAGCTCAACCGCTGTGCTATTCCTATGGTGAGATATAACAAATTTTACAAATATTTTTTTTCTTTTTTGGCCACACTTGGTGATGCACAGGGATTTCTCCTGGCTTAAGCACTCAGGAATTATTCCTGGTGGTGCTTGGGGACCATATGGGAATTGAAGCCAGGTTGGCTGCATGCAAGGCAAACAACTCTACCCACTGTGCTATCGCTCCAGCCCACACAAATTTTCTTTTACTAAAGTATTTTTTGATCATTCCACTAGCCATTTAGTGGCAATGGCAATATAAAATAAATTATTGTGGGCTTGCTATGGGGATAGGCTTGAGGGGTGCTGCAGAAAATGGAGATAGTGGTGGAGGGAAGGTGACAGTGGTAATGGGATTGGTGTTGGAATGTTGAATGCTTGCAACAAATCATGAACGACTTTGTAAGCCATGGTGTTAAAAGTGGAGCTGTAAAAAACCCTGCATCTTCCAGAACTGAAATTATGTACATTAAACTCTATCCTCTAAGCCCCTCTATCCTGGAAACCACTGTTTTATTTTCTGTGTCTAATAACCCATCTAAGTAGTAATTGTGTTTTTATAACCCACTTATTTCACTAAGCATAATTCCTTATGGTCTAGCCGTGTTGTATATAGCAATGTTAGAATTTTCTTATATTATTGAAGAATACTCCTTGTGTATATGTCCATTCATCTATTGATAAATATTTATTCTCTTAAACTATATAGAAGGCACAAAGTTGCAAATTAAAATTACAGTAATACTGGCTCTTAGCAATTTCTTATAAGGCAATATTAATAGTAACATTCTATCACTTTTCATTCACCTACTAATGTCTTATGTCATTAAGGAGATGGGGGTTGCAGGGAGGGGCAGAATGATAATACCGCAGGTATGGCGGTTGCCTGGCATGCTGTTGGCCAGGTTCAATTCCTGGCATCCCATATGGTCCCCCCAAGCACTGCCAGGAGTAATTCCTGAGTGCAGAGCCAGGAGTAACCCCTGAGCATTGCCAGATGTGACCCAAAAGGCAATAAATAAATAATTCTTGTTTTCTTTTGTTCTTGAAGGTTTTTTTTTTAATTTATTTTTTGCTTTTTGTGTTTCACCAGTCCTGATGTCATTAATGGAGATTGATGTACAGTGTAGAAAATAGTGATAAAGACAAGAGATGAGTTATTTAAAAGATTTTATTACTCTGATGTGATACCAAACAATTTGTAAGCAGTTTCAGGATTTTTTTTACTCAGAGATTAAACACATAAGTCTCTACTGATACTACTTATTTTTTGTTCACTAGTCCTTTTAGTCATCTCCCTGGCTCTTGGAGTTTTCTTTCTCTCTGGTTTTTGCATCCATCTGATGGTGCTCAGGGATTACTCTTGGTTCAGTGCTCAGGGATCACCTCTGGCGGTACCCAGAGGATCATGTAGTGCTGGGGAATCAAACCTGGCTTAGCCAAGTGGAAAACAAACACTATACTTACTGTACTACTCAGCCCTGAAATTCATTCATTTTTTTTTTCTTTTTGGGTCACACCTGGCAATGCATAGGGGTTACTCCTGGCTCATGCACTCAGGAATTACTCCTGGCGGTGCTTGGGGGACCATATGGGATGCTGGGAATCGAACTCGGGTCACCCCCCACTCCCCCACCCCCTGCCTCTGTGGCAGGCTCTCACTCTCTCTCGCTCTCGCTCTCTCTCTCTCCTCTCTTTCTCCTCTCTCTCTCTCTCTCTCTCTCTCTCTCTCTCTCTCTCCCTCTCTCTCTCTCTCTCTCTCTCTCTCTCTCTCTCTCTCTCTCTCTCTCTCTCTCTCCCTCTCTCTCCTCTTTCTCTCCCTCCCCTTTCCTTCCTTTGAGCAGTGTGGTTTGCAAATCAGATACTGAAGCTTATCTGGAATATCCCTTTACCTACTTTTAGCATTCAGTTCTTGTCCAACATGATCAATCCCAGCTATTGTTGTCATACTGTTCCCTTCTGTATCTTACATACCCTCACATTGTGGTTGATTCCAACCATTGACCCGTCCTCCTAGCCCCTGTTTTCTCTGGCTGTGGATATTAATCATATATACTTATATGCACAAATAAATGCACAAATAAATATAATGCAAATGCATTATATATCTATCCGTCTCCTGACTCATTTTACTCAGAATGATACTCTCCGTGTCTATTCATTTATATCCAAATTTCATGACTTCAGTTTTCCTAACAGCTGAATAATATTCCATTGTGTAGAAGTGCCATAGTTTCCTTATTCATTTGTCTGTTCTCAGACACTCAGGTTATTCCCAGATTCTGGCTAGTGCTGCAATGGAGAGAGTGCAGATGGTGTTTCTGCTGTGTGTTTTCAGGCCTCCAGGGTATATTCCCAGAAGTGGTATTGCTAGGTCAAATGGGAGCTCTATTTCTAGTTTTTTGAGAAATGTCCGTATTGTTTTCCAAAAAGGCTGGACCAGTTAGCATTCCCACCAACAATGAATGAGAGTCCTTTACTCTCCATATCTGCACCAGGAATGGATATTCTTAGTCTTTTGGAGGTGTGCCAGTCTATGGTTTGAGATGATATCTCATTGTTGTTTTGATCTCCGTCTTCCTGATGATTAGTGATGAAGAGAATTTTTTTTCATGTGCCTTTTGGCCATTTGAATTCTTTCTTTGAGAAAGTTTCTGTTCATTTTATCATCTCATTTTCTGATGGATTAGATGTTTTTTCTTGTGGAGTTCAAACAGTACCTTGCATATCTTCGACATTAACTCCTTATCAAAAGGGTATCAGGTGAATAATTTTTCCCATTCTGTAGGCTGTCTTTGTTTCTTGGTCACTGTGTTTTTTGAATTGCAGAAGCTTCTTAGTTTAAAGTAGTCCCATTTGTTAATTCTTGCTTCCACTTACTTGGTCAGTGGTGTTTAATCTTTGAAGATACCTTTAGCTTCAGTGTTGTGGAGGGTTTTTACCTACCTTTTCTTCCATGTTCCTTATGGATTCTGGTCTGATGTTGAGGTCTTAAATCCATTTTGATCTGACTTTTGTGCATGGCATTAGATAGAGGTCCGAGCCCATTTTTTTACATGTAGCTGTCCAGTTTTGCCAGCACCATTTGTTAAAGAGGATTTCCTTGCTCCACTTCATATTTCTTGATCCCTTAATTTTAAAAATTTTACTTATTTTGTAAAGTAGTTCACAGTATTTGATTACATGTAATATTCAAACATCAGTCCCATCACTGTATGTTTTGGATGTTTCTATCCTGAACCTGTCCTCATGAAGTCTGTCCGAGAGACTCTGCAGAGAGTCTCTTGCCCGCACGCCTGGCTGTCTTCCCTGGGGCCCCTCGGAGGGGATGGGCTCCAGCTTCCCTCCCCACTCCGAGCAGAGCTCCCAGCAGCCGAAGACCACCGGAACCTAGCTACAGCCATGCTCGAGGCCCCTCTCCATACATTCATAAATTGTATAGTAGTTTAAAATTTAACAATGTAGCATAATTTATGAATGCATAAAAATATGTTTACAATAACTTAGAAATGCAGGTTTTTAATTTGTGAAGTGGTAGAATATTGATATATCACAATATATAAAATATATTTTGACATGTTAAAGACACATTGAGTAACAAAGTTAGCAATTAAATTTTATTTGGCAATTATGGTCCCCTGAGAACCTCCAGGAATAATTCCTGAGTGCAGAGGCAGGAGTAACCCCTGTGAATTGCCAGGTGTGACACAAAAAGAAAAATAAATATTTAGCAAAAAAATTTTTTTAATGAAAAAATTTTATTGCTGGATACTGTTCCATTGTATGAGTATACAGCAGTGTAATTTATAGTGTTTACTTGTCCGGTGGGTGAGCATTTTAGTTGGTTTTAGTCATTGCTATTATCTATCTCTACTTTGAACATCATTTGTATGTCTACTCATATAAATTGCAGGCATTTATAGGCATTATACCTATTTGTGTGTATATATATGCATAGAGAGAGAGAGTGAGAAAGAGAGAAAGAGATCTTCTTTTGTTTTTTGTTTTGTTTTTGGGTCACTTCCAGTGGTACTCATGGAACTCTTATGCAATGCTAGGGATCTAACCAGGGTCAACCAAATACAAGGCCATGCTTCACCCACTGTACCATCTCTCCAGCTACTATATAAATGATTTCTAAATTGAAGGGCATAGGAGTAGGAACCAGTTATTTTCCAAACTGTATATCAATTTTTATTTTTAATCATTCGAGTAGGCAGTTTCATTACTTACACATCCTCAGAAAGATTCAGTATTATGTTTTTAATTTTAGTCAATCTGTTTGGTGAGTAATGGTATCATTATGATCATAATTTGCAAACTGATGACTAATCAGAATGAACAACTTTGCATGTAATGTTTGTATATCTTTTTGATGTGCCTGTGTAAGTCTTTTTTACATTTTTTAAATATAAATTGAATTCTTGTAAGAAATTCTTGCATCAGAGGGTATAGCTGCATGTTAGAGCTCTTGCTCTGCATGTGTAAGACCCTAGGTTTGATACCTGACAGCACAAACAAAAGTTGTAGCGACCACCCCCAGGGATTGAACTCAAGGACCATTCACATACTAGGTATTTGCCTAACCACTTGACTTATTCTCCCCAGACTCATAAATTGAATGCTAAAAATATATATATAATAATGTTTAAGAGAACAAGAAAATGAAACGGGAGGTTTTAAAAGGAATGATATAATAAAGTAATAGACTTAAGCATTAATATACCAAGAGTAGCCGTTAATGTAAATAATCTAAATAAAAGGTTAACAGAATAGGTTAAAGATAACCAGGATAAGAGAGCAAGAGCTCAAGCTCATAGCCAATACCATACTGAAAAATATGTGATTGGAAGGTATCACATTATCTAACTTGAAACTAGACTATAAAGTTATCATGATCAAAATAGGATGGTACTGGAATAAGGATCAATTTTGATGGGTTAGAAATGAATACCCCCAAATCCCTCAGATCTTTGATCAACTAATTATTGACAAAGAAGCTAGGTACATGAAATGGAGTATTAATAGCTTCTTCAACAAATGGTCTTGGGAAAACTGGATAGCCATATGTGAAAAAATATAAAGCTGAATCCATATCTCACACCTTACACAAAAATGCGTTCAAAGTCAATTCAAAGTGAATCAAAGATTTTAAGAACAGACCAGAATTCATAAATTACATTGAGGAAAATAGTGTCAGAATGCTCCAATATTTGGATATCAAAGGTGCTTTCAGTGATATGGTTTCATTGGCAAAGGCAACAGAAACAAGAGTAAGTAAATGGGACTTCATAAAATTAAAGGTTTCTGCATGGCTAAAGAAACAGGCTGAAACTAAAAGACACACAACTGAATGGGAGAAAATATTCTCACTTAATATTCAAGATATGTAAAGCACTCACAAAGATCAACAACAAAAAATCCATGAACCCTATCCAAAAATATTGGAAAAGGAAAATGAACAGAAACTTCTCAAGATAAATGGCCAATAGATAGGTGAAGAAGTGCTCATCACTTATTATCAGGGAAAACTAAAGATGACAATGAGATATCTCACACCAGTACAATTAGCATGTACCACAAAACAACCCCCCCCCAAAAAAAAAACAGGGAACAATCTGTTGGCAGGGATGTGAAAAGGAACTCTCATTCACTACTAGTGGGAGTGTGGCCTGGTTCAGTATTATGAAAAGCTGTGGAAATTTCTCGGAAAAGTAAGAATAGATCTGCCAAAAAACCCAACATTTCCACTTCTTGGTTTCTATCCCAGGACACAAAAGAATTAACTCAAAAGGACATATGTACACAGTTATTTATCATTGCAGCATTCAGAACAATAACTACGGTATGAAATCAACCCAAGTGTCCAACAACAGATGAATGGATGATAAAAGTATATCTACATATACAATGGAATACTATGGAATTCTGATGAATGATGAACTTGAATAGAATGAGAAGATGGCATATTAAAAAAAAGAAAAAAGATAGAAAGGAGGTAACAGGGGCAGGGACCAGGGGCCTCCAAAACATCAGTGGCATAAAGGTGTGGCATATGTATGTATCTAAACCACAGAGCCAACAATGCAACAAGCAGGAGAACCTAGACTTAACTTAAAAATATGCCTGTCAGGCAAGAGCAGTGCTACAGCAGGCAAGGTTCTTGCCATCCATGTGGCTGATCTGGGTTTCCTCTCCAGTCCCACAGATGGCCCCCCGATCCTCACCAGGAGCACTGCTGGGTGAAGGCCCCAAATGAAAAATTATCAAGGAGGTAGGCTAGCAGGGGTGGAAGGGAAACTGGGGAAAGTCAACACTGGTGTGGGATTGGTGTAGGAACATTGTACATCTGAAACTCAACCGTGAATAACTGTAAATCATGGTTCCTTGATACTTAAAAAAATGTTTCATGTAAAAAGATTTTTAAAAAATGATTAGGATGAGATAGAGAACTCAACAGCTGGATGGACACTTACATGCAAGAAACCAGATTAATTGGAACTTTTCTGATTGTGTGGTCATAATTAGACTGGGTCATTGCTTATTCTTTAAACAAAGATCATAGAGGTGAAGTGATATTCTTCATAACACGTTGAAGGTGCTACGCAATGTGATGGCACATTTATGTTGAATTATGATCACTTGGAGACTTTTCCCTTAGGATTTCCTCTGTGAATAGTTATTTCTTCATTTCTTTATTTGCAGTCCTTATGCTTATTGTTTTCCTTTTCCCTTCTTACATTGTTTGAAAAGGCAGGACAATGTTAATTAAAAGTGATGAGAGTGGGTATCTTGTCCTTTTTCCTTAAACTCAGAGAGAAAGAATTCATCCTTAGAAATTTATCAGTGAGAGTGCCCTGAACAAACATCAGGACCTCTTAATACTTGTATTGCAAACCATAATGAACAAAAGAAAAAGGAGAGAGAGCAAGAAGGAAAGTGCCTCCCATAGAGGGAGATTGGGGGTAGGGTGTTGGGGGATGGTTGGAGGAAACAGGGGACATTGGTCATGGGAAATGTCCACTGGTGAAGTGGGTGCTGGATCATGACTGAAACCCAATTATGAACAGCTTTGTTATGGTCTGTCACTGTCATCCTGTTACTCATCGAGTTGTTCAAGTGGGCACCAGTAACGTCTCTCATTGTGAGACTTGTTACTGTTTTTGACACATCGACTACACCACGGGTAGCTTGCCAGGCTCTGCCGTGTGGGCATGATACTCTTGGTAGCTTGTTGGGCTCTCCAAGAGGGACGGAGGAATCTAACACTGGTTGGCCGCGTGCAAGGCGAACGCCCTACTGCTGTGCTATTGATCCAGCCCGTCATTATGGTCTACCTCAGGGATATTCAATTAAAAAAAAAAATTCATCAGTGAGTTGTTCTAACCTGGAGACTTGTGTGTGTGAAGTGAAAATACTTTATTTAGGAAATATGAGCAAGAAGAGGAGAAGAAACCCCTTAAAGAGAAAGAAAGGAATCACCCCAAGTTCAAATGCAGGCAGTTCCAAAATGGGATACATGACCTTGGAGTCTTCTGTTTGAAGAGGTTTTTGATAATGAAACCAGTATATCTTTGAATGGGCTGAAGCAATAGTACAGCAGGTAGGGCGTTTGCCTTGCACATGGCCTACCCAGGTTTGATTCCTCTGTCCCCCTCGGGGAGCCTGGCAAGCTACCAAGAGTATCCCACCCACATGGCAGAGCCTGGCAAGCTCCCTGTGGCGTATTCAGTATGCCAAAAACAGTAACAAGTCTCACAATGAAGATGTTACTGGTGCCCGCTCAAGCAAATCAATGAACAATGACGACAGTGCTGCTAATCTTTGAATGTAGGGCTGGATGATTCCTTACACAGCACACTTTACTTTTACTTTGTTGCAGTTGTTGCTTTTAGTATGGGGGCCAGACTGGCTATGCTCAGGGCTTACTTCTAGTTTTGTGTTCAGGGATTACTTCTGGGGATGCTCAGGAGATTGTATGGAGTGATAGGGACTGAAACCCAGTTTGGCATGTGCAAGGCAAATGCCATGCCTTACCTGCTATGATATCCCTAGTTGCCCAAGTTTTATTTTTGAGCTTTTTGTCAATCTAATCATGTTCTATATATCTTGTAGTTTGCTCTTTTTTTTTTTTTTTTTTGCTTTTTGGATCACACCCGGCGATGCACAGGGGTTACTCCTGGCTCTACACTCAGGAATTACCCCTGGTGGTGCTCAGGGGACCATATGGGATTCTGGGAATCGAACCCGGGTCACCGTGTGCAAGGCAAATGCCCTACCCGTTGTCCTATTGTTCCAGCCCTGTGGCTTGCTTTTTTTTCATGGGGGAACTAGATGAATTTGTAACCAGATATTTATTAGCAAGCTTTTACACAGGTAAGTCTTTGAAAAAAGAAAACACGGATTTAGTACATTATTTTGCTTCATTGGTTTGCCACTTGTTGAGGCATAGATTTTTTTTTTTAACATTCTTTTTATTTTTTAAAAAATTTTATCACCAAGTGGAAAGTTACAGAGTTCTCAGGTTTATGTCTCAGTTATACTGTATTCAAACACCATCCCTTCACCAGTGCCCATATTCCACCACCAAAATCCCCAGTATACCCCCCGCCCCCCACCCCAACTGTATAACTGATGAACCTCACTTTATTTTCTCTTCACCTTGATTACCTTCCATATTTCAACACAAAACTCACTATTGTTGTGGGAGTTATATCCCTAAACAAGATAACCCTAATAAGGAGGCATTTGATAATTAGTTTTCCATTCAAAGATTGTATGTTTTCAGGTTTTAGAAAAGGTCGTGCGGCCGCGATAGCGGCCGCGCGGCTCGGATCTGTCCCAGTCCCGAATCCTGGAGCCGTGTTAGTTGCTCAGTGTCGCCGGGGTTCCATCTGGAGAAGGTGTGCAGGCGGCACCTCCTCCCTCCGGCCCCCTGGTGTTGCTGGCCCCGATTCGGGTCCGGAGCATTGTCCGGGCCGCGTTGCTCACCAGAATGCCTGCCGCTTCTCTGTGGATTGTGGCATCAAGATGGTGCCGAGGGTGGGTCGAGGGCGTGACTTCCAGCGGCCGGGACCACTCAGAGTTTTGGGCTCATAGATGTTTTTTATTTGAGTAATAAAACATTGTCAGATATCACCAGAAGGAGAAAAAGATGAACACTGCCTGATTGGAGCTTGCCTAGGTTCTGCTGTTAATCTTTCTTGGCTGGTTCCACTTTGTTATTTCTCTGTAATGAATGTAACCATGAGAGCAATTTAGTGAGTTCTAAAGTTTTTTTCTAGCAAATGTTGAACATGAGGGTGGTCCTAGGAAGTCCCTGGACTTGCACTTGTCAGAGATTGGGGAAGACTACTTCCTAGAGGAATTGTGCTTGGCCATCACTTCATACTCCTCCTTCTCTCCTCTTGTTTGCCTTTCTTCTCTGTTATCTGTTTGATTTTTCATAGATCTTTTAATGAATCCTTCACTTCACTTCAGTAACATCCAATAGACTTAGATCATTTAAGTAGTGCCATTCAAGCATAAAAATGTCTCTGCTTCATGGAATTGTCTGCAAAATGTTTGTATATGGACCATTGGGACAAGAAGAAATGTTTTCAGATATTTGTATTAATTTGTCCTGGGGGCTGGAGCGATAGCACATGGGGTAGGGCGTTTGCCTTGCACGTGGCTGGCCCAGGTTCAATTCCCAGCATTCCTTATGGTCCCCGAGTGCTGCCAGGAGTAATTCCTGAGTTCATGAGCCAGGAGTAACCCCTATGCATCGCCGGGTGTGACCCAAAAAGCAAAAAAATTTTTTTTGTCCTGTGTAACAACATTTAAATCTTGAGCGTAGCTCATCGATTTGTAAGAGCGGGCACCAGTAACGTCTCTCATTGTGAGACTTATTGTTACTGTTTTTGGCATATCAAATATGCCACCGGTAGCTTGCCAGGCTCTGCCGTGTGGGCTAGACACTTTCGGTAGCTTGCCAGGCTCTCCGAGAGGGGCGGAGGAATTGAACATGGGTCGGCCATGTGAAAGGCGAACGCACTACCTCTGTAAGGGGAAAGCGTGCGTTTGTTAAACTGCAATTTAATGGAACACAGCTATAGAAGTTTGATGTCATATAAAACTCCAATTGCAGGAAAAGGGAGATCACTGAGAGGTCAGGGTGCAAATTCAAGCCCCTGTACTGCATGGCCCCTGAGAATTTCAGGTATAACTTGGAGGGTGCAAGAGCTATTGGATGCTACCTGAATCACTGACCTACATTGAATTACCTGGTGGGCAAAGTATCCCTGGGAGCTCCCCCCTTGAGGACTGCATGGGCGGACTAAAACAAAAACTTGAAATTGGGATCTTTCCTCTGGGATATAATTTAACAATTTTGTGATAGGGGAAAACACCTAATAGTACTTCTCCTCTTTTCCTTCTCTGCAGGTCATTGACAATTTGTGTAATGAGTGACTCAGAGGATGATGACGTTCCCCAGCTTTCAGCCCAAACCTTAATAGCTCTCCAGGAATTTTATGCTGAGCAGAAACAACAGAATGACCGAGGTGGGGATGATAAATATAGCATTGGAACCATAGAAGAGAATTGGGTAAGCCACTGCATCCCTCTTCCATCAGGAAATACTATTGTGGAACTCATTCTTTAGCTAATCCAGGATTTGTCTGTCTCACTTCTCATCAGGAAGTGATCATCAGAATGGGGAGCTAATGCAGAAAGCCATCTATGAACATTTTAAGACAGTATTTCTGTTTTCTTTTTTCTTTTCTTTTTTTTTTCCAAGAAAAAGAAAGTCAGTGCTAGGCCTTTCCCAGGGTTACCGAGTTCTTGACTTATCTTGCAGAAAGTAGTTTCAGGAGCAGATGAGCAGTGGAGTAAAACAAATTTTATTTGGAGGATTTTGGAAGGTGAGGAGGGTGGGAAAGTGAGAGAGAGAGTAACATGCTCAAGAGAGAACTCGGATTTCTTCAGGGGCAGAGAGAGCCCCTACATACACCCCAGCATTAGATAAGAAAGTACATATCTCAAGAGGTGAGATACAGGCACGTGGGCACAAGCAGCACATGGGCTTGGACAGCATATGTGCCAGTATATTTTCTTCTAATTCAGATTCTCAGGCTGGCTACTCAGTCATCAGAGGGGACTTTTCAGATATGGTTACAGAATTTCATTATGGCCAACACAATTTTTGCCTCTTTGTATACAGATTCAGTCTAATGGCTTTTTTTTTTTTTAGTTTTTATTTTTTTATTTTATTTTTTTTATTAGTTTATTTTTAATTAGAGAGTCATCGTGAGGGTACAGTTACAGATCCATACATCTTTGTGCTCATGCTTCCCCCATACAAAGTTCAATAACCCATCCCTTCACCAGTGCCCATTCTCCACCACCCGTAAACCCAACATCCCTCCCCCCCTCCCCCCACCCCACCCTGCCACTATGGCAGGGAATTCCCTTTTGTTCTCTCTCTCTGATTAGGTGTTGTGGTTTGCAATAAAGGTGTTGAGTGGCCATTGTGTTCAGTCTCTAGTCTGTATTCTGCCCGCCTCACCCTTCCCCCACATGACCTCCAACCACATTTTACTTGGTGGTCCCTTCCCTGAGTTACCCAGAATGAGAGACCAGCCTCCAAGCTATGGAAACAATCTCCTGGTACTTATTTCTACTATTCTTGGGCGTTAGTCTTATAATCTATTATTCTATATTCCACAGATGAGTGCAATCTTTCTATGTCTGTCTCTCTCTTTCTGACTCATTTCACTTAGCATGATACTTTCCATGTTGATCCACTTATATGCAAACGTCATGACCTCATTTTTTCTAACAGCTGCATAGTATTCCATTGTATAGATGTACCAGAGTTTCTTCAACCAGTCATCTGTTCTAGGGCACTCGGGTTTTTTCCAGATTCTGGCTATTGTAAACAGTGCTGCGGTGAACATATAAGTGCATATGTCACTTCGACTATACTTTTTGGCTTTTCTGGGATATATTCCCAGCAGTGGTATTGCTGGGTCAAATGGGAGCTCAACCTCTAGTTTTTTGAGAATCGTCCATACTGTTTTCCAAAAGGGCTGAACTAGCCGGCATTCCCACCAGCAGTGTAGAAGGGTCCCTTTCTCCCCACATCCTCTCCAACAGCGGTTGCTTTTGTTCTTTTGGATGTGTGCTAGTCTCTGTGGTGTGAGGTGGTATCTCATGGTTGTTTTGATCTGCATCTCTCTGACGACTAGTGATGTAGAGCACTTTTTCATGTGCCTTTTGGCCATTCGTATCTCTTCCTTGGTAAAGTTTCTGTTCATTTCTTCGTAATGGCTTTTTTTTTTTTAAAACCCTGAAATTCTTGTGGACAGAGGACAAAAAACTGCATCATCACAGTAAGTGGTCTAACTGAATAAATGCAATAAAAATGACAGGGAATATTTTATTTCATTTTCTGGTTTTGTGCCACATCCTGCGGTGCTTACTCCTGGCTCTGCTCAGGGATCACTTCTGGCAGTGCTTGGGTGACAGTATGGGACACTGGGGACTCTGATTGGCTGTGCACAAGCCCAGTGCCCTCCCTGTTGTGCCCCTCCATGATGACAGGGAGTTTTCAAGAAGATATTAATACTTCTGGTATATGCAATACATTTCCATTGTTTCTTTTTTTTATGGTACTCATAAAAGTATAAATTAATAAGAGAAGTAAAGAGAGTTGAGTTGAGGGGAACTCCAAAGATTGAACCTAAAAATTTAAATTTATGAGATAATATGAGTTAAGTTGAGGCTTGAATTTTCTCTGACTATGCTTGATATTTAATTTGTCTCTATCACTTTACAACTGGAAGGATCTTTTATATATTTATCTTTTGTATTCTTTTACATTTTGTGTTCTTCGGATTTTTTAATTATATATTATTTTTCTATGGGCTGGAGAGTGTAAAGGGGTGAAGGTGCTTGCTTGCATCCCACTGACCTGGCACTGCATATGGTCCTACAAGCACTTCCAGGGCTAGGAAAAGCCCCTGAACACTACCGGATATGGCCCCAAAACCAAAAAAAAATTTTTTTTCTCTGCTTGCCATCTGTTTAAAACTGATTAATCAGAATCCTTTAAAAATATATTTTTAATTGAATCACAATGAGATACAGTTGCAAAACTTTCATGTTTGAGTTTCTGTCATACAATGATCGAACACCCATTTATCCACCAATGTACATTCTCCACACTACCAGTGTCCCCAGTATACCCCACCCATTCCAGCCCCCCTCCCCCCCACCTCTATGGCAGACAATTTCCCCCATAGTCTCTCTCTACTTGGGGGCACTATGGTTTTGCAATACATATACTTAGAGGCTGTCATATTTGGTCCTTTATCTACTTTCAGCACACATCTCCCATCCCTCCAACTTAGTGATCCCTTCTCTATTCCAGTTGCCTTCTCCCCCAGCTCATGAGCCAAGCTTCCAACCATGAAGCAATATTTCTGGCCTGTGTCTCTACTGTCCTTGGGTGTCAGTCTCATGTTTTTTATATTATATTCCACAAATGAATGTAGTCATTCTAGGTCTGTCCCTCTCTTTTTCTGACTCATTTCACTTAACATGATACTCTCCATGACCATCCACTTATAAGTAAATTTCATGACTTCATCTTTCCTAACAGCTGCATGGTATTCCATTGTGTAGATGTATCAAAGTTTGTTTAGCCAGTCATCTGTTCTCAGGCACTCGGGATTTTTCCAGATTCTGGCTATTGTAAACAGTGCTGCGATGAACATACCGGTGCAGGTGTCACTTGTCCTGTGCTTTTTTTGCACTCTCAGGATATATTCCCAGAAGTGGTATTGCGGGATCATATGGAAACTCAGCTTCTAGGTTTTAAAGGAATGCCCAGATTGTTTTCCAAAAAGGCTGGACCAGTCTGCATTCCCTCCAACAATGAAAGAGTCCCTTTCTCCCCACACTGCGCCTTTTTGTTCTTGTTCTTTTTGATGTATGCCAGTCTCTGTGATGTGAGATGATATCTCGTTGTTTTGACCTGCATCTCCCTGATGATAAGTGATGTAGAACATTTTCTCATGTGCCTTTTGGCCATTTGTATTTCATTTTTGAGGAAGTTTCTGTTCATTTCTTCTCCCCATTTTTTGATGGGGTTGGAGGTTTTTTTCTTGTACAATTCTACTAGCGTCTTATATATCCTTATATACCCTTTATCAGATGGATATTGAGTAAATATTCTTTCCCTATCCATGGTCTCTCTCTGTATTTTGGTCACTATTTCTTTTGAGGTGCAGAAGCTTCTTAGTTTAATGTAGTCCCATTTGTTTATGTTTGTTTACACTTGCTTGGACAGCATCCTTAAAAGATGCTTTTAGCTTCATTGTCATGGAGGGTTCTGCCTAAAATTGCCCTCCATGTGTACCATGTGGATTCAGGTATGTCCAGTTTTCCCAGGATCACTTGTTGAAGAGGCTTTCCTTGCTCCACTTAACATTTCTTGTTCCTTTATCAAAGATTAAGTGATTATTTATTTGAGACTCTGGAGATTAACTGGTGCCGGCAGGAGGTGGCTTATGGGTGAGACTGGGGGAAGCAGGAAGATGTTCTCCTCACCAGCCACCCTCCAGAACTCATGGTTGCTTCTCCTGGAAGGGAGCATAAAATGAGGTCCTCATAATCATGCCACCGGACTCCTTGCCAGGCTGTTTTCACTCGGGGTGCTCCAGAGGGGGGCGGGTGAGAGCCCTTCCCACCCCAAGGGATCCAGCCTCGGCACCTGACCTCCACTACACAACTGCTGCCATGCTCCAGGCTGCTTCCCACATGCTCGAGTCGAGCCTCACACATGAACATATTCCTGGACCGAAGGAATTCCTGGACGTGAAGCAGCCATGCAATACATCATCATAGAGGGAAATAAATATATATGCCTCTCGGAGAGCCTGGGAAGCTTTCAAGAGTATCCCACTCACACAGCAGAGCCTGGCAAGCTCCCCATGGCGTAATCAATATGCCAAAAGCAGTAACAATAACAGGTTTCATTCCCCTGACCCTGAAAGAAGCCTCCAGTTGTTGGAAAGACGAGTAAGGAGAGGCTGCTAAAATCTCAGGGCTGGGACGAATGGAAAAATTACTGGCACTCACTCAAGTAAATCGATGAACAACGGGATGACTGATACAGTGATATTTGAGAGTCTGTGACAAATATTCAACTCTGTTCTATTGGTCTGTTTCTATTCCAATACCATGCTGTTTTAATTACTATTGCTTTGTATTACAGTTTGAAGTTGGGGAAGGTGATGATTACCATCTTCTTTATCCCAAGGATTTCTTTAGCTATTCATAGGCTGCATTTCAGGAGTGTTTTGTCTATTTCTTTGAAGAATGTCATGGGTATTCTTATAGGGGGCTGCAAAATGCTTCTTTCACTCTAAGTGTTCCTCCTACTTAGAGGTCTTTTTCACTGTTTCTGTGTGTTTTTGCCTTATTTGTTTGCTGCTTCTATAAATAGCAGATATAAAAACTTGAAGTACTGTTTTTTGTTTTGTTTTTGGGCCACATCTGGTTGTGCTCAGGCACCACCTTCAGTTCAGTGTTCCGGGATCGCTTGCAGCAATGCTTGAGGGACGATTCAGTACTGAGACATATTTCTGCAGTCTCCTCAGCCCTGTATTGCACCCTGTTATATTCAGGATCACTCCTTGGTGCACAGGAGGCCATATGTGGTGCTAAGGATTTAAATGGGGTCACTTGTGTGCAAAGCTGTACATTACAGCTGCTTTCACCTGCTACATTATTCTTGAGTGATCTTTTTCTGTTTTCGTTCAGCTTAATTTTTTTAAATTTAAGTTTATTTATTTTTTAATTAGTGAATCACCGTGAGGGTACAGTTACAGATTTATACATTTTCGTGCTCATGTTTCCCTCATAGAATGTTTGAGAACTCATCCCTTCACCAGTGCCCATTCTCCACCACCAATAAACCCAGCATCCCTCCCACCTCCTAATCCCCCTTCAGCTTAATTTTTAAATTATTGTACAAACTGTGAGGGCTGGGATCTGACTCAGGTAGAGCATCTGCTGCCTTACCTTGGTTAGGCACCCTCTGGGCCCCAATTGCTGATTCCCGGCTCTGCTGTCACCTAGATGCAGTTCCTCGCACTGCCACAACATTTAAAAATGTGAGTAGTTACTTAAGTTGGTAGAAATTTAAAGAAAATCATTAGCATTAATAGAAAGTGCAAAATGAAAGGCAAACATCTGGGCTGGAGCGATAGCACAGTGGGTAGCATGTTTGCCCTGCATGCGGCTGACACGAGTTTGATTCCAGCATCCCATATGGTCCCTCGAGTACTGCCAGGACTAATTCCTGAGTGCAGAGCCAGGAGTAACCTCTGAGCATCACTGGATGTGACCCAAAAATGCACAAAAGAAAAGAAAAGAAACAACTTATCCTCAATGGATAAACTAGAAATTCAAAAATTATTCAAAAAGGTGCCATGGAAATGAAGCATAGGTTGGGTTTGGGGGTTTTGCTTTGGTATCATTCAACACATTTTTTCATTCTCTGAATCTGATTATATATAATGTATCCTCCCATCCTCTATCTTAGTTATTCTATTCATTGGAAGTTGAACCTAGAGGCTTATCAGATACAGAGTTTATTTGTTTGACAAGACTCAAAAGTAGGAGTGTAGTCTTTCATTAGCTAGTGGTCTTCTTTTATGGTAATGTTAGCAGTCATTGATACTCAATATCTAGATTCTGTTCACTAGTTAGAACTCTGCCAATTTGAAATAATCTGAAAGAAAAATGTGGGTTTTGGGACCAGAGTGATAGTACAGCAGGTACTTGCCTTGCACACGGCCGACCCAGTTCATTCCTGGCACCCCATATGATCCCCTGGAGTGATCCCTGAGCACACAGCTAGGAGTAGGCCTTGAGCACCACCAGTTGTGGCTCCAAAATAAAACAAAATTTGTTTTAGTAAGAAAATTTGGGGGGCTGGAGCGATAGCACAGTGGGTAGGGCGTTTGCCTTGCACGCGGCCGACCCGGGTTCAAATCCCAGCACCCCATATGGTCCCCTAAGCACTGCCAGGAGTAATTTCTGAGTGCAGAGCCAGGAGTAACCCCTGTGCATCGCCAGGTGTGACCCAAAAAGCAAAAAAAAAAAAAAAAAGTAAGAAAATTTAGAGCTAGCGCTCAGTGGTGGAGCACTTTTTCTTATATGTGAGGTTCTGTTCCTGGCACCAGACAGACACAAATATATACACAAAGGCAATATGTTAAAAGAAGAAAATTTATGACAATTCAAAAATGACTTCTGCCCATCTCTGTCTCACAGCAGTTAAGCCAGTTTTGGTACAGCCCGGACACTGCATCACGACTCGCAGAGGAAGCAGTTGCTGCTTCTGAAGAAGGTGGCAGGTGAGTCTCTGTCTTGTTTCTTTTTCATCTTCAGAACTAGCATTGTAGACGTTCTTGCTAAAGGAAAGAGAGTTTATAAGAAGTCTAAAATACAGTCTGTATAGATTGAATACGATGGCCACTCAATACCCCTATTGTGGACCACAACACCCAAAAAAGGAGAGAGAGAGAGAACAAAAGGGAATGCCCTGACACGGGGGGGGGGGGGGGGAAGGAGGGAGGGGGGGATGGGATTGGGAGGTGGGAGGGATACTGGGTTCACTGGTGGTGGAGAATGGACACTGGTAGAGGAAAGGGTGCTCGAACATTGTATGAGGGAAACACAAGTATAAAAATATGTAAATCTGTTACTGTACCCTCATGGTGACTCACTAATTAATAAAAAAAAAAATTAAAAAAATAAATAAAATAGTCTGCAAAAGGTACAATCCATAGCTGCCAAACATAAGGAATTAAAACTATTTCAGTAGGGAGTTAGGGACACACTCAGGGATCTCTTCTAGGGTCATTCTTGGTGGTGCTCTGAGGGACCTTGTGGTGCCAGGGATCAAACCCAGATCAGCTGCCTGCAAGGCTAGTACCTTATCCTCTGTCCTCTCTCTCTAGCTCTCTATTTTGTTTTGTTTTGGGGCCACATCTGGCTCAGGGCTTACTCCTGGCTCTGCTCAGGAATTGGCAGGGCTTGTGGGACCATCTGCAGTGGTGGAGATTGAACCCGGGTATCCTTGTGCAATGAACTATCATTCTGGCCCCTATTATTTTTCTTATAAAATTAAATGGTAGTTGTTTTTAAATTTTATTTATAACAGTTTTTGCACTATTAATGTTTCCATAAACAATAGTCTCAGAAGCAACTTATATTTCTTAAGCAATTTCAGTATTTTTAGGAGTCATATTGTCATTTAGAAATGGCTAGTAGTAGTAGCATTTATTGAGTACTTGACTATATCCTGTTCTATTCTAAGTACAGATTTCATCTAATCCTCACCTTTGTGAGGTAGTGACCATCTATTTGTTTATTCCCCTTTCTGAAGACAAACGTACTCTGTGTGTGTGTGTGTGTGTGTGTGTGTGTGTGTGTGTGTGTTCGTTTTAGCCACACCTGAAGATGCCCAGTGTAATCCTGGATCCGTGCTCTGTGTGTGTGTTTGTATGTGTTCATTTTGGCCACACATGAAGATGCCCAGCGTTTAATCCTGGATCTGTGCTCTGGGATCACTCTTGGCAGGCTTCAGGGACCATATGGGGTGCCAGGGATTGTACTCTAGTTGGCCATGTGTAAGGCAAGCACCCTTCCATCTGGCACCTGAAGATAAACTTCAGAGTGATTAAGTGACTCCTGACTGCCATCCAGCTAGTGAAGCAGCTCCAACTGTCTTTCTTAGAATTTGTTACTAACTGATTAGCTTGCTATTTCCATTAAGAAAATCTGGGCTAGGGGCTATAGCTCCAGTGGCAGAGCACATACCTTGCATGTGCCAGGCCCGGAGTGAGTCTCCCCACCACATGCTTCTCCCTTCCCTCAGAACCTCCCCAAGGCACTGCCAGAAGGGTCCCCTGGGACATGGAAACTAGGGTGTTCATGAGTTTGTTTCTTTTGTATTCCAGAATTGCCTGTGTGAGCTCCCCCAGTGTTTACCAGAAGTTGCGAGAGCTACACAGTGAAAACTTTTCTGTGTACCTCTTTGAATATGACAGAAGATTTTCCATATACGGGGAGGAGTTTATCTTCTATAATTACAACCATCCGCTGGAGCTGCCGGCGAAGGTTGCTGCACATAGTTTTGACATCGTCATAGCTGATCCTCCCTATCTTTCCGAGGAATGTCTCAGGAAAGTGTCAGAAACCATCAAGTATCTAACTCGGGGCAAGATTCTGCTGTGTACAGGTGGGTGCAGGTGGCATGTCTCAAAGGTTGATGATGGCAGATGGGTTTCAAGAATGTGAAGAAGTTTTAGAACTCTAATGCCAAATCCAACAATTACTCCACAGCCTGGAACAGGTTATTTCACTCTCTATGCCTCAGTTTCTTTATCTGGCACTGGGACTTATGCTACCACCTGGCTTTCAGTACTGTTGAGAATTGACAACACCATCCTCAGAATGTATGAGTGAACAGGAATATTATTTTCAAAAATTAATTTTGGTCTGTGGGCCACCCCTGGTGGTATCAGGACTTACTCCTGGCTCTGCACTCAGGGACAATTTCTGGTGGGATTCAGGAGGCTATACTTGGTGAGGGATAGTGAACTAGGGTTGGCAGCATGCCAGGCAAGTACCTTATTTCTTGTACTATCTCTCCAGGCCAGAGTGTTGTTTTTATTTATCATCATAATTATTGGTTGTTAGGAGTATTTGATCTGGCATTAATAATTGGTAAGGGAAATTTGGATCTGTAGAGTTAAAGTGAATTGTTTAAGGTTACAAGATAGACATTAGATTGTTTTACTGAATTTTTGTGCTGATGAGACTTGAGTTATTTTTTTCTTTTTTATTTTTAATGTAGGAGTACTGCTGTTTATTCAGCCACTGATTAAGCTATTGAAGGAGGCAAAGACCGTGCATTACTTTAAAAAAATTTTTTTATTCTTTAATTTTTCCTAAAGTTGTTTACAATAATTGTTTACATTCAATATTTCAACACCAATCCCACCACATTGCACCTTCCCACCACCATTACTTTGAATCTTCCCACCACCACCCGAGCTTGCCCCTTAGGCAATGCTAAATAATTTATTTTGTATTGCCTGTCATGGATAGTATGAGATGTCATGCGGCCACTGAGTGCTCCCAGAATTCTAGAATTTTTAAATAGTTGGGGTCCAGAGGCATATCTATGGCATGCTGCTCTCTTCTGAGATTCATTTGTGAGTCTCTGAATCGTGGCCGTTAAAGCACTTAAATGGTGCCCAGAGGCAGTTCTTGGGCATGACTGCCAGGGAACAAGAAGGGTGGGGAGATGTGGGGAGGTCACCCATCCCCAACTCTGTGAAGCCTGGAGTTTTCAATCACTGGTCCTACATACCTGGGTTTTTTTCAGCAGATTCATTCTCACGCATGGTGAGCTCGGGATGAGTCTTTGAAAATCAACCATAAGCATGGTGGTGATTGGGTTCTGCAGATTTGCATTGCCAGGGTTTATTTGGGGCAGGTGAAGGGACACACCTGCCCCCTCCAAGGTGCCCCAGTGAGATCAGCCTGACATGGGTTGGGAGACATCTCTGTAGTGTGCTGTTCTCCGAGATTCATTTGTGAGTCTCTGAATCATGGCCATTAATGCACATTAATGCACATTTATGGCCTGCTTTTGATCTCTTTTGAGATTTATTTATGGGTCTCTGAAGCAAGGTCAATAAATGAGCTTGTATAGTTGAGCTGGAGGTGGCTTGTGGGCATGAATCCCATATACCTAACTTTTGGCCGTTTAATTTCTTGGTAAACTTGGTCCCAAGTTGTTGGGGTCCGGCTAGAGGCACAGCAGCAATTTTGGGGTATCAGGAAGCCTGAAGGTACCATGAGGCTGCTGATGCACTCACCCACAGGTACAGGTTGACCCGCTGGGCGGCACCATATACCCCCGGAGAGTGAGCTGTTTCTTTTTTTTTGGCTTTTTGGGTCAAACCCGGTAATGCACAGGGGTTACTCCTGGCTCATACGCTCAGGAATTACTTCTGGCGGTGCTCGGGGGACCATATGGGATGCTGGGATGCTATTGCTCCAGCCCACTGAGCTGTTTCTTGAGGTGGACACTCTAAACTCTGACAGCTAAAAGTTGAAGTGCCCATCTCTCTTCTTCTGGTCAGCTAGGTGTCCAGGCTCTCAGTGTTGTCCATCATGGCCATCTGAGACTGCAGGGCCACCACCTCGTGCTGACTGCAGAGCCGAGCTAGTGTGTGATTTTTTTATTAGTCAAAAGATAGACTCTTGGAGCCAGAGAGACGGTACAAGGGGTAAAGTACTTGCCTGGGACACAGCTGCCTGGTTTTGAGCCCTGCTAGGGATGACCCCTGAGAGGAGAGCTCAGAAGTAAGCCCTATTGGGTGTGGCCCCCCAAAGACAGGGATGGGGGGATGTCGAGGGGGTTGGGGGGGGGAGATGGATTTAGCTGATTCATTCAGCCCCATTGATACCCTTTGCACAAATTATAGTTTAAGGGGACTGGTTTAAGTTCTTACTAAATAGAAGACATAAATCCTGATAAATGTAATGAGAACAGGAGCTAGACACCATAAGCATGAGGACAGTTCTGTAGATGGACTGGAATGTCTTAGGGTAGCATTTCCTGAGCCCTCAGTGACAGGGATGTTTGCTCAGGTCAGGGCCAGTGTGGTAGGCCTGTGTGGGTCAGAGCACCTCCAGGCACCAATCAGGAGCTGGGAATTTCACTGAAAATAGTCAATGCCAAAGTAGGAGGCCCTAGGGTGGGGATGTAGCTCAGTGGTAGGGGGTTTATCATGTAGGTTTGGGGCCCTCATTTGATCTCCTACATAGCAACTAACAAAACAGCAAAACAAAAGTACCAAGGGCAAGATCTGATTTTGTCTAAAGCTTACTTTAACTTGGTGCCAAAGCGATCCATCAGTCAAGGGTCGCCTTTCACCTCTGCGGAGATCACCTCACTGCCCAACGGGGGCAGGGGGTAGCAGTAGTAAGGAGGCAGAAAGTGGCTTAGAGATAGACTTTGAAGAAAAAGTAGGGTCCTTCTCCCATGCTGTGGGTGGAGGGGGAGATGGGGAATGGTTCAGAGGAGTCCTGACTAGGACTGGGCAGCAAGAGCAATGCATCCTGTGGGGGTGAGGACGGAAGTGTGCCATCTGGACACAGGGCATGAGGACTGGGCCAGAGGGGAAATGGGTCTTCAGTCAGCCCCAAACCAGTCTGCTTGCAGGATTAGATGTTTCTAAACATAAGGTTCTTAATGAACTAAAGGTTGGAAAACACTTATTAGTTATCCCCCCCTCCCACTTTCCTTATGAATTTTTGGACTGTAGTCTATTAGGAATATTTCTGAACTGAAACAAAAAAAGAAAATTAATTTACAACAGTCCTGAAGAATGTAAGACCGTAAGGACTATATGGCCCCTGTGGGCGGCCCGGAGCCCCTCGGCTGGTGACGCTGGAGTCGTGTCTACGCTCCGTTCAGTCCGTTTGTTCTCTCTCCAGGTGCTGTCATGGAAGACGCGGCAGCAGAGCTGCTTGGAGTGAAGATGTGCAAGTTCATTCCAGAACACACCCGGACCCTGGGCAACGAGTTCCGCTGTTACGTGAATTACGATTCGGGGCTAGACAGTGACATCTGAATGCAGATAGAGAGTGCTCCAGCACTTTCCCTCTAATGACAGTCCCTCATTAATTTCTTAGATTGACTTATGACCCCGCCCCTCCTCCTGCAATTGGGGCTGCCTGATCAATTTCTAAAATTAACATGTAACTTCTTGTTGTAATTTCTTTTTTTGTTTTCTTTTTGTTTGTTTTGTTTTTGGGCCACACCCAGAAATGCTCAGGGATAATTCCTGACTCTGCACTCAGGAATCACTCCCGGCAATGCTCAGGATACCATATGGAATTCTAGGGATCAAACCCAGGTCCACTACGTGCAAGGCCTTACCCACTGTACTATGTCTTTCAGCCCCTTATTGTAATTTTTTTCTTTCCCTTTATCTCGAGGCACCAAGACATAGAGGTAGTTGTGCTACTGTTGATGTTTTAGGCGTCTGGGGCCACTGCGCCCGCCACCTGAGCACCTTCCCTGTCTGTCTTTCAGTTTCTTTTCGGTTCCTGAGCAGACCCAGTGTACTGGCAGGATTTCAGGGTTTGTTTTCATTGGCTGCTCTGTTTGACATATCTATAAGCATGGACTCCCTTGGATTCACTTTGCTCAGCACGAGACCTTCCAATTCCATGTAGCTTGCAGCAAACTGCAAGATCCCATCTTATTCCATGGGGTAGTATTCCAGTGTGTACATTTAAAATTTTTCTTTAGGGTTTTGTGCCACACCTAGTGGTGCTCAGGAAACATTCAAATCCGAGGCTCCTCATGCTTACGCCTTGATGCATGTTCCAGACCCTTTCTTTATCTACTCCTCTGTTGTTAGGTTGTTTCTAGTCCAGGTTATTGTAAGTAGCTCTGCATTGAACATAGGTGTGCAAATATCTTGTCCAATTAATGTTTCTGCATTCCTGGGAGAGGTGCCAAGGAATGCAATTACTGCGTCTTAAGGAAGTTTTGTTTTGTTTTTTTGGTTTGGAGGCCACATTAGCAGTGCTTAGGGGCTATTCCTAGAAGCATTTGGGGACCGTGTTCCAGGGATCAAACTCAGACCTTCTGTATGCAAAGCATGGGCTCAGCCCCTAGAAGGCTTTTTTTTTTTTTTTTTTTTTTTTTTTTTCTTTTTTGGGTCACACCCAGCGATGCACAGGGGTCACTCCTGGCTCATGCACTCAGGAATTACTCCTGGCGGTGCTCGGGGGACCATATGGGATGCTGGGATTCGAACCCGGGTCGGCCGCGTGCAAGGCAAACGCCCTACCCGCTGTGCTATCACTCCAGCCCCCGAAGGCTTTTTTTTTTAATGTTCTTTGGGGTCACAGCTGGCAGTGAGATATTTCTGTACTGTTTTACATGGTGTCTTACTCAGACTAAACCAGCAGTGTGAGGGTTCCCCTTTTACCCCACTGATTCTTTCTGGACTGACAGAAGTAGGCCACACTCAGTAGTATGTGATGCTATCTCATTTGATTTGCCTGTCACTGATCAATAAATCAGTGAAGCTGAATACTTTTTCTTATGCCTATTGACCATTTGCATGTCTCCTCATGTTGGGTTTTTTTCTTTTATTTGTTTGTGGTGTGTGCTTGGAGATCACTCCGAATGGTGCTGCTGCCTGGGGTGAAACAATGCATGCCCCATCTCTCCAGGTCCTGGTCTTTTGGTTAGAAACTTCTGCTCATATTTCTCCATGTTTCTGTTGTTCAGTTTTGTGAGTGCTTTTATATGTCTTGGATGTATGGCATGACAGTATTGTTTCCCATTCATCTTAAGGTGTCTTATTTTTTGGTAAGTTTTTGGTTTGGTTTGGAGCACTTAGCAATGCACTGGGCTGACTCCTGGCTCTGTACTCTGGGATCACTTCTGGCAGAGCTCAGGAGGCCATATGGGATGCTGAGGATTGAACCCAGTTTGGTCATATGCAAGACAAATGCCCTACCCACTATCCTATCACTCCAGCCCTAGTTTTATTTTATTTTTTTATTTTTCATTTTTGGGTCACACCCGGCAATGCACAGGGTTACTCCTGGCTCTGTACTCAGGAATTACTCCTGGTGTGCTCGAGGGACCATATGGGATGCTGGAAATCGAACCCGGGTTGGCTGCGTGCAAGGCAAATGCCCTATCCGCTGTGCTATTGCTCCAGCCCCCCTAGTTTTATTTTAGCTGTTGTTTCATAGTACATAAAGTTTTTAATTTAATGTTCCATTTGTTTATTTTTTTGTTTCTGTTAGTTTGCTTCTGTCAAATCATTGAAGATGCCTCTGAAGTCAGTATCATGGAACGTTTTCTTCATGAAGTTCATGGATCTGTAAATCTGTAAAATTCAGTATCTTGGAAAGTGTTGCACAGGGGTCCTTGGCCACACAGTACTTGCCAACCATGCTGCTGGTTCAGCACTAAGGCCCAAGGACTCACTTCAGCGTGGGCCTCCAGTGCCAGAATGTACCAAAGCTACCTTGGCAGCAGAGGGCCAGGGAAGGGATGCGTATGCTTCCAGTGACACCCTGAGGTGCAGTGTTTGGGGGTCTCTGATGTTTAAGAGGCCATGTGGTTCCAGTTGAACCAAGCTCAGGCATATGTCTAACCCCTATACTCAATCCCTAGACTCTTGGTCTTTAATCCATTTTGAATTAACTTTTGGTTACAGAATGAGGTAGGCATCTAAGTTATGGGTTTTGTATGGCATTAACCAGTTTTCCTGTGACCATTTGTGGAGAAACTTCCCTGATTCTCCTTAATACATTTAATTATTTTGTCGTAAATACTATAGGTATTTTGATGGGGGTTGCACTGAATTCCTAGAATGGTCATTTTAATAATGTTTTCTCCATACATGAACAAAGAATGGGTCTTTATTTTCTTTTTTCTTCTTCTGTTCCTTCAGGAATTTACCTTCTTTTTCTTTTTTCTTTGATAAGTCTTTCACTTCCTTTTTCAAGTTGATTGCCAGGTACTTGATTTTGTTTTGGGACCATAACTGGCAGTTACTGAGGATTCTGCACTCAGAGATCACTCCTGGTAGGGCCGGGGAAACCCTATGTGGTACTGGGGTCAGTATGAGGACCAGGCACATGAAATGCAAATGCCTACCTGATGTACCATCACTGTGGTCCCAGGTTTATTTCTGGGCATTCTATTCTATTATGTTCATCTCTCTATCTTTTTTTTTTCTTTTTGGGTCACACAGCGATGCTCAGGGGTTACTTCTGGCTCTACAGTCAGGAATTACTCCTGGCAGTGCTCAGGGGACCATATGGGATATCAGGGATCGAACCCAGGTTAGCTGTGTGCAAGGCAAATGCCCTAGCTGCTGTACCATAAAATGCTCCGGCCCCCATTTTTATGACAAATACCACATTATCTTGATTATTCTATCCTTGTAATATATTTTTTTTTTAAATCAATATGGTTTGTTTTGCGTGTGTAATCTTAGAAAACAAGTAGAATGGGCAGTGGTTTTGAGTCCCCACCCCAATCCCACAGAGGAAAAAATAATTTTAAAGTATTATTATTGATAAAATTCCAGAAAATTGGTTATAGTTTTATCTCTTGGAGTGTTTATGAAATTGTTGGAAAATTAATAGTTTGGGCATAAGAAGGGAAGAATTCATCCCTCACTCAATTACTTAGGTTTAGAACTTAAGCAGTACATTACTGGTTGTGAACACATTTAGCCAAGAAATAATACAAATTTTAAATAAGGATCTCAAACTTTTCTTTTTCAAGATTGCTGGAGCTATCTGGGGTCTTTTATGGAGCTATCCAAGTGTCAAGGCTTTGATTTCTGTAGATGATGTTGTTAGAATTCTGATAGTGATTGCAGCCAGCAGGTGCTCTGAGCAGCATGAACATTTTAACAGTATTTTTTCTTAAATCTACAGGCACAGAATATTTGTCTCTTCTTTTTTGTGGGTAGTTGGGGGCCTCCCGACAGTGTTCTCAGGGCCCGATGAGCACCCCAGCAGGTTCCTCCACTCTGCAGCAGGAGGGGGAGATGCAGGGCCGGAGCAAGTGACATGCAGGGGCCAGTAAGTGCTGGGGCAGAGCGGGGGGCTGTGCGGCCTGCCGGCCTGGGACCATCAGGGCTGCTCTGGCACTGCCCAGGGGCCTCCCGGTGATGCCTGCGGCAGGGAGGGGGGTGTGGAACCCCTGACCCTCCTTATATTCCTTACATCACACAGAGTTCTACTTCTGTCATCCCTTTTATAAAATTTAGTTCTTGATACTTTTTTTAAAAAACTGTAAACAAGAAATTAATGTAAATCATGGAGAATACTAGTCCAAATTGGGGTGTCGACAGGAGAGGTTTTATTATTTTGTACATCATAAGTGGAATTATTTTTTTCTCTGCTAGTTTATGTAAGTGTAGAAATGAAACATTTTCATTTTTGGTTTATTTTTCTGCTTTTTTGGTCACACGCGGCTCTGCACTCAGGAATTACTCCTGGTGGTGCTTGGGGAAACATATGGGATGCCGGGGGAACCCAGGTCGGCTGCATGCAAGGCAAACGCCCTCCTGCTGTACTATTGCTCTGGCCCTGAAATAGATTTTTGTATTTTAAATTTGTATCCAACAATTTTATGGAATTTGTTCCAGTAGTGTTTTGGTGGCACTTGTAAGGTTTTATGTTTATAGCATACCATCTGCAAATAGTGAGTTACTTCTTTTTTGATATGAACATCTTTCTTTTCATTGTTCTAGCTAGAATGTCTAACAATGTGTATTAAAATGGGGAAAGTGTGCATCCTTGTATTGTTCCTGGTCTTAGAGGAGAAGCATTTAGCTTTTTACCAGTGATCATGTAGCTGCCCCTGACATGATGCTGAGCTGTCTTCTTTCCATATCTACTCCATTACGATATCCTAAATGGTTTTGAGCATTTGCAAATCCAGTCTTTCACCTGGTGAGATGCTCAGTTTATTTTTATTTTTTGTTTTTCTTATATAGTTCATCACACTGATTTGTGGATATTGAAACATCTTTCATCCTTATAAGTCCTATTTGACCATGGTGTGTGATGCTTTTTTTTTTTTTTTAAATAATGTAGGGGTACTGCTATTTGTTCAGGCATTGATTAAGCTGACTGAATTGGGCATGATCTCCACATTAATTTTTTTTTTAATTGTATCACCGTGAGATAGTTACAAAGTTTTCATGTTTGAGATTCAGTCATACAATGATGGAATACCCATGCCTCCACCAGTGCACATTTCCCACCACCAATGTCCCCAGTATACCCTGCCCCTGTATACCCCCCAACCCCCACATCCCAGTCTTCACCCTTCCTCTATGGCAGACAATTTTCCCAATACTCTCTAATTTTGGGCATTATGTTTTGCTCAAGATTTCCTACCGCCATTCAAGCCTACCTGCCAGGGTATGACACTAGATCATTTATTTTCCATTACTCATTTTGAATATCACGAGAGCTTAAATGGCTGCTAATGTATATGTAAATTTCTAGATTATAAATGGTTGGGTTCCAGAGACATCTCTGTAGAGCACTAATCCATTTTGAGATTCAGTTGGTAATCTCTGGGCCAGGGCTGTTGGTACACTAAGATAGCACCCGGAGGCAAATTGTGGGCATGATAGCCAGTCTGCTGGGTGGGTGGGGACCCGGGGAGGGCCAGCCTGGGTCCACTGCCACCATTCGGCCTGGAGATTCAGTCCTGAACCCACATACTTGAGCCTTGCTTGTGGAATCTCTTGGTTACCAGGATTCCATTTGGAGCAGGTGGGGAGAGCACACCTGTTCCATCTGGGGTACCCCTGTGAAATTGGCTCGATATGGGACCCAGAGAGATCTCCAGGGCTGTGGTGTCTCCTGGGACTTGCTGCTGTGTCTCCGAGCCAGGCCTGTTGGTGCACTAAGATCCACATTAGAAAATTTTCAGCAGATTATATGTTGGTGAGGTCCATCCTGAGACGGTGGAGTCAGGCTGGGGGTTTGGCAGTGATTTTGGATTGTGGAAGCAAGTGGCTGCCAGCGACTCTGCTTGGGCGGGCACAGGCCATCCCACCTCCCTCCAACTTACCCCGGTCTGTTTAGCCATGCACAGGTCCAAGCTTAACTGCAGCTTTTGATCTCTTTCGAGATTTATTTATGGGTATCTGAAGCAAGTCCAGCAGTAGAGTTTACAGGGTGGCGCTGGAATTGGTTTGTAGGGGTGATTGCCAGTGCTTCCATGTGTACTGGAAAGTGCGGGGAGGTAGCCCATCCCAACTCTGAGAAAGCCTGGAGATTTCAGTCACAAAACCTGCATACCAGGACCAGAGCAAGAGTACAGTGGGTAGGGCGTTTGCCTTGCATGTGGCCAACCTGTGTTCAATCCCCGGCATCCCATATGGTCCCTCTAGCACCACCTGGAGTAATTCCTGAGTTCAGAGCCAGGAGTAACCCCTGAGCATTTCTGGGTTTGACCCAAAGAGAAAAAAAAATACCCGCATACCAGAATTTTCAGATTATGTCTTGGTGAGGTCTGTTTTGAGATAGTAGAGTCAGGTCGGGGGTATGGTGGCGATTTTGGATTGTGGGAGCAAGTGGCTGCTGGGGGCTCTGTTTGGGTGGGCCACCAGGCCAACCCAGCCCCCTCTGATTTACCTCAGTCTGTTCAGCTGTGTGTGGGCCTGAGATTAACTGTGGCTTTGATATCTTTCGAGATTTATCTATGGGCCTCTGAAATAGAACCAATAAATGAGCTTGTATAGCTGAGTCGGAGGTGGTTTGTGGGTATGGCTCCCACATACCTAATTTTTGGCTATTTAATTTCTTGGTAAATTTGGTCCCAAGTTGTTGGGGTCTGGCCAGAGGCACAGCAACAATTTTGGGGTATCAGGAAGCCTGAAGGAAACATTAGGTTGCTAATGCACTCACCCCACAGGTATAGGTTGACCTGCTGGCGGCACCATACCTCTGTGTGATGCTTTTAATTATAGTTGAATTCAGTTTGTTAATATTTTATTGAGAATTTTCTTAACAGTGATTATCAAGGATATTGGCCTGCACTTTTTAATTCGTGTTGTGTTTCTGTCTAGCTCTTATGTCAGCATTTTCTTACCTGCAAAAAATAATCGTAAAAATGTTGCCTCCTCTTCTGTGTTTTTGAAATTGTTTGAGGAGCACTGATAGTAATTCTTCTATGGATACGTAATAGAGTTCACTAGTGGTCCTCTCTGGTCCTGGGAGGTTTTTAAGTAATGAGTCAGTTGCTTTCCTTGATTTGTATGATTGGTCTGTTCAGATTTTCTACTTCTTCATGATTCAGTCTTGGTAGGTTGAAATGTTCCAAATTCAGATGGGTAAGTGCAACATTTCTTCTAGATTTTCCAATTTGTTGGTATTAAGAAACCTTATGTCTTTATAGAGAATGTAGGAGGAGAGGGGCAAAGTTTGACTCATTAAAATGTTAATTATATTTTGTTTAGTAAGCAACAAGGCAGGTGTTGTGTTTTAGTGTTCTGGACCCATAGCATGCTTTTAATTTTAGCAAACTTATGTTTAGCAAACTTATGCTCATGCGTCCAGTTCAGGATTTTATAAGCTACCTGCAACTTTTCCTCTGCATCTTCCAAAATGATGGGTTAGATCCAGTGTGTTTCCTGATGATGGTTGGCTCAAAGAAGGAAAAGTGGGTCGCTCTGGCCAGCTCCTGACACAGGCTGTGGGGACTGGGTGGGATGCCAGCATTACACTGAGAGACACAAGTTTCACTTGGACTCACCCCAGACTTCACTTTCTCCCACCTGGGAAAATGATTCATTAATAAAAACACCTCATGCAAGCTTGAGGGTTCGGGTTTGGTCCCTGACACAACTCAAATGTGCTGAGCCTGTTCCTGAAGTCCATAGCACTACGCTAGTGGGTCTTCGTCCCTCGGATATCACAGTCCTACAGGGAGAACCAGAATGAAGTGTGTTGTGTATATGCTATGACTTGGGGTGTAACCCTAACCTGCACTACCACCACGTAGGTACCCCTGTCACATCCAAATGAGGGCACACTGCCACCAAGCAGTGTAAGCTCACTGGTACACAGGATGGAGTTTGGGGCTGCACACACAGATGCATGTGCTCCACCTCTGACTCGCCTGATTTCATGAAGATAGTTTGGGTCCAGTGTCCAGGTACTGTTCTGTGAACGAGCAGAGGCCTGTGAACCCCGAGTTCTGCAATCTCAGCCGAGATCAGCATCCTTATACTTCACCTTTGTCTTTCACCTAATGGTTCACTGAGGTTTTTCATAAGGCATGAATGTTCTACTCAGAGGGGATAGCTTACACAGCTCATTTAAATTCCATGATTAGTACAGATGGTGGTAAACCCCCCTGCAACTAGTTTGCTCTCCTGAGTCAGACTTATGCTTGATGCTTGCTGCATTTATGTTTGAGAAGTGGCTGGGAAGTTACCCCACGGTAGCAGTTACTGAAACAGTGACTCCAATTACCGAAACAGTGACCTCAATCACTAAAACAGTGACCTCAATCACTGGTATGAGAGGCAGTTTTTCTTTGCAGGGAGTGTCTTTGTTGGTGATCTGAACTGGTTCTGCACCTCCTGCTCTCCAGGGAGTAACATATTCCAGTACCCAACTACTAGGAAGGCCTTTTTTTTTTTTTCTTCTCTAAAGGGCTAGAGTGATAGCACAGCAGGTAGGGTGTTTGCCTTGCACGCGGTCGACCGGGTTCGATTCCTCCGCCCCTCTCAGAGAGCCTGGCATGCTATTGAGAGTATCTCGCCCACACAGCAGAGCCTGGTAAGCTACCCATGGCGTATTCGATATGCCAAAAACAGTAACAACAAGTCTCATGATGGAGACGTTACTGGTGCCCGCTTGAGCAAATCGATGAGCAATGGGATGACAGTGACAGTGACAGAAGTAACAGTAAAATCTGCCTTCTCAGTATGGCCAGTACAGAACTCTCCACAGCTGTCACTTCCCACTTTGAATTTATTTGGAAAATATGGATTCTGCTTTGTGGGTTTGCACACACAACTACTATCACTATTTAGTATAAGTTTAAAGTCTTCTCGGCAAACCTTCCCACTATGTCAAACGAAGGCTGAGAGTAAGTTGGGAACCAGCAGTTTCATTTCATCTGTACCACTGACACCGGGGAATAACATCTTCTTGGGCTTGGTTAATGATACTATAAAAAAGGGAAAAGAGTGGGCACCAGTAACATCTTCATTGTGAGACTTATTACTGTTTTTGGCATATCGAATACGCCACAGGGAGCTTGCCAGGCTCTGCCGTGCGGGTGAGATACTCTTGGTAGCTTGCCGGAATCTCCGAGAGGGAAGGAGGAATCGAACCAGTCAGCCGTGTGCAAGGCAAACACCCTACCTGCTGTGCTATCGCTCCAGTCTATATATATATGTTGCTTTTTTGGTCACACCCAGCAACTGCGCTTAGGAATTACTCGGGGGACCAACAGGGTGCCGGGGATCAAACCCAGGTCAGCTGCATGCAAGGCAAATGCCCTCCCTCCTGTATTACTGCTCTGGCCCCAGAATTAGTTATTTAATGTAATTTATTAATTTATTTATTTTGAGAATTAGTTTTTTAAAACTTCTTCCTTCCTTAAGAAACTAAGCTTTTCCCCTGTTTCTGCAATTGCTCAGCCTGGCTGTGTTTGTTGGATCGCCTGCTCTGTTGTGGCATTGGGGATTTTGTGCAGTAACGCTGCTGGGATGCAGGGCAGTGCCAGGGCTGAACACTTGGCTTCATGTGCCTGACCACTGAGCAATACCTGGGCCCTAACTCAAATCTTAACTTAAATTTCAATTCTAAAATTAAGATAAAGCAAAACCTTACTTAACCTAGTGTTTTTTACAAAGGCAGCCAAGGCCATGAGGTCTGATTCAAGAGAGAAGGGCGCCTCAGCCTGCTAGCACCATTGCCTGGTCTTCAGGGCAGCCTCCGGCCGGAAGGCGGGCATGAGCGCTCTGTCCCTTAAAGCATGTGCACGGGAGGCCACTGCTGCTTATCTAAGTCACAGACTGAGACGTCTCCTCCTTTGTGGCCTTCCTGAGGCCCTTGACACTGAGCCGAGACTTGGCTTCTTCTCGGGAACTGGCAGAAATCACATTCCTTCTGCTGTTGCCTGATCTCACCACATCCGTATCCACAAACGGGCACCCTTGAACTTCAACAGTGGAAACCAGGTTTAATTGTGTCATTTACATTATTCTCATGATTGAGACCTAATCTGCGGCTGGGAGTCCTGAGCTCCTGCGGCCCTGCTCAGTCCTCAGCTCAGGCGGGGTCCCAGGAAAGAGCGTATGGGGTGGCGGACAGGAGCACACGTGGCTCAGCCCGAGTTGGGGGTAGCCCCCAAATGAAACAGATTTATTGGCTGCATCCGAACTCCTCCGCTGAGAGTCTGGAGAGAGCCGCAGCAGGTGTGAGCACTGCTGGCCGGAAAGGGTCCGCTGGACCCTCCAGCACGTGGGGCGCTCTGAGGGCCCGGGGTGGGGAGAGGACGCAGAGGCGGCAGGCGGGGCGGGACCGGGGAGGGGACCCAGGAGCAGCAGGCGGGATGGGGTCCCGGGGAGGGACTCGCGGAGAGCGTCTCCGCTCACGGCCCCGGCTGGTCGCTGGGCTCGTCGCTGCTGGCGTCGGGGCTGGCGGCGACCTCGGCGGGCGCGGGGACGCAGGTGCAGCCCACGGGCAGGGCGATGTAGTGCTCGCGGTAGACGGCTCGGCCCCCAGCGCAGGCAGCCGTGCGGCGCAGCACCACGGCGGGCGCGTAGACCGGGGCGCTGCGGAAGCGCGTGTCCTCGGTGCCCGCCGGCCCAGTCAGGCAGCCGCGGCACAGGCAGTAGGCCTCAGGCAGGTGGCGCGGGAAGCGGGCCGCGTCGAAGGACACCCTGCGGAGAGAGGCGCGGTCGGACCCCTGGGGGGCACTGGCCACGGACCTGCCAGTCCAGCCCCACGGAGAGGCGAGTACCCAGCTCTCCTTCAGCCTCTCCCTGCGAGCGCCAGGGCTGCCGGGGCGCAGTGAGGACCGTGCACGTTGCCCACACGCGAACAGCCAGCGCACCTGCATCCGGGCGCCACACCCGGCCAGGAGCCCACCCACACCCAGCTCCCAGACACCTGTCCTGGCAGTCCCGGTGAGGAACCAGCTCCAAGGCCCAACGGACACTGCCCCGCACTGGGCCCCAGGGTCACCTCCTCATTGGGAAGGAAGGGTCAGCAGCTCAGTGCCACTGGCCACCTACTCACTGCTGTCTTCAAAGGCCACTGTGTCTGCACCACAGGTGCGGGTCCCCTGGACTCCTCTAGAAAGCTCGGTGAGGACAGCAGGGCAGGACCCCCCAGGAGGGCAATCTGAGAAGTGAAACGCGCCCCAGACCTGATCATCTTCCCTTCCTCCAAGTCCCAGAGCCCAGTGCTGCCACCCAGAGCAGCCAGGCCCCGGATGGCCAGGAGGCAGGTGTGCACAGGCGGGGCCAGCCAGTGTCCCCACAGAGCTCGGACCCCCAGCTCTTAGTCCGGCTCTGACTGTGTGGGCTCAGGCCGTCGGGCCTCTGAGACACGTGCAGGCCCTCCACGAGGCTTGGAGCCCATCTCCAGCCAGAGACACTGCATTCAGGTGCTCATCCATCTATCCTGGGCGCCCCCGCTGGGGGGCGGACTCAGTAGCAGGACCTGGTATGTGGGTCTGACAGGACAGGAGAGGACAGGAGGGCACAGCGGGCACTGGACAAAAGGCAGCGAGTAGGCAGGGGAGGAGGCGAGGAGCAGTGTGGGCAGGGGGTGCCAACAGGGCGTGGGGGTAGGTAGGGCATGGGGTCCGGGCAGGGAGGGGGCTAAAGGTTGTGGGTGTGGGCGTGCGGGCAGGCTTGGGGTCTGGAGCCCAGGAAGTGTGGATGAGGGAGGGTCGGGTGCCACATGGACGGGCGAGGCAGGGAGAGGAGTTGTGTGTGGGTGTGGCATGTGTTGCATATGCAGGCGGGGCAGTGCTGGCTGGATTCCAGCTGTGCCTGGACTAGCGTTCAGGGAGTGGCTGGGCACCAGAGTAAGAGCAGGAAGGGCACTCCGAGGGGCACTGTGTGTCCCACAGACCCGCCAGCACCAACGTCGCGGATTCACATGTTGCTGGTTCATGGGAAAGGCTGCCCCGGAACACCTGCTTATGTCACTGCTTTATTGGACATTATACATGTGAGAAACATGACAAAACCAGGAGGCTGGCCCTGGCTGGGCATTTGAAGCTCGGAAGAAGGAGGAAGTTCTGGTGGGGAAGGCCAGGGGTTCTGTCGATCAGAGACAACAAAACATGCATGGAGAGTGCAAGCGGACAGGCCAGTCTCCGCCTGGTTTCTGAATATCAGGAAGTGGCTCCAGGGACACTCCTGAGGAGGGCGCAGGGCAGAGAGTGCGTAGACCAGGGGAGCAAGCGAGGTGCCTGGGGCTGAGCCCCCTGACTGGGCCCAGAGAGAGGACATGCCTGACATGCATCTGAGCTGGCTGCAGTCCCTGGCACCACATGGTCCCAGAGCACCACCACCGTGGCCCAGGTCCACAGCACATTTCCAGGCCAGGCGAGGGGATGGGGAAGAGGGCCTCCTCAGGAAAGTTCCCCACATCACAGCAACTGGGGTTTTCTTTATCGACGAGAGGGAGTCAGAGGCAGGTGTGTTCCAGGAAAACCTGCCTGCTGGCAGGCAGCGCTGCCTTCAGAAGCTTGTGCAACTGGAAATGGCCTCACAGCACCCACCTCCCCTGCCCTCTGTCACTGAGAGACACAGACACCATCCTCCCTGCTGTGGCTCTGGAACCAGGAGGTTACTCCCAGAACAGTGCTGTGCTATGCAGGGAGCAGACACCAACCTGCCTCCCTGACACGTCCTGGAGCAGAGTCAGCTGCAGACACTCCAGACAGAAACAGGGACAGATCTGGAGGACACTGGCCAGGGGCTGGAAATGGGCAGAAGAGTCTGGTAGACACAGGAAAGACAGGCTCACCCAGCACCAAGGCTGTCCCAACCCAGGGCCTCTGGGAGTGCTGATGATGCCGAGTCAGGAACCAGCAGTGCTGGGGGGAATGTCATCTGGGTCAACCCCACTGAAAAGTGAGAGAGAGATTTCTTGAAAAGGCAAGAACAGAACTCCCATGCAGCCCCCAGATACTGCTACTTGGCATCTATCCACCAAACACAAGGATATATGTACGTCTATGTTCACTGCAGAGCTGAGAACAGTAGCCAAGATATGAAAATAACCAAATGTCCAACTAGAGATGAACAGATTGAGAAGTTGTGGCATCAGTACACAAGGAATACTGTGCAGCTGTAAGGGAAGATCAAAGTCTCCCATTTGCCATTATGGCTGGAATTGGGGAGTACTGACAAGTCAGTGAGGAGAGGGCGAGCAATCATCTCAGAGGTGGGATCTAAAGAGACATGGTGAAGGAGCAAAAGTGCCAAAGGCAACAAAGTAGCGAGTTGGTGCATAATAGACTGAGTTTAGGGGTGCAGGGGTGATGGGGAACAGGGCTTGAAGGGGACAGTCTCTGGGACACTGGTGAAGGGAAGAGAGCACTGTGATGGCAGATGTGGCCGTGGAACCATTAGAAACAGTGAGTCACAGCAGCTTAGTGAAGATGGAGGAAATAAAATTAAAATATACTCATGAAATGGGACACAAATCATGTTTTCCCACGAAAGGCCAGCCACGTGTGCAGGCTGGTCGAGGTGAGTGACAACTGGCCCCGGGTGAGGGACAGCTGGCCAGGATGAGAGGCAGCCCGGTGAGCCCTGAGAGGAAAGTGAGCTCGGGGAGGAATGCACCGACCGGCAGTGAGAGGGGCCCTTGGAAACAATTCCAAGCAGTTCTGGAGGAACAATGGAACATTCTGGGGCCAGACTGCTGCTGAGGGCGTGCAGGGCATATACATGGGTGTGTTTATGTGCGTGTACTGCCTGCGCACGCGCACATGCAGGAACACAGAGGAATGTGACTGCCCTCTGCTAGCCAACTTACCCCCAACAGGGCGGCGAGCCGTGGAAACTGTCTCCTCCCACAGCTGGGCACCAGCAGGCCCAGCCCCACCAGGCTCAGCCTATGCACAGGGTCCAATGGGGTCCTGAACCTCAAGGTGGCTCAGTGGCTGTCAGTGGGCACTAGGCAAAGCATGGCCCTGCAGGACACATGCGATGGCCAGACTCTGCTGTGCGCAGACATAGCCGAGGGCATGCTCGTCAGAAGACAGCTGTAGCCGTCCTGGTGCTGCCTTGCTGTGAGTCCCCAAACAGCCGCAGTTCGGGGCTAGCCTGCGCCTCTCTCCTCCCTCCTTTCCCTCAGCAATACCACGCCCTACCTGGGACTCCTTGCAGTTGGGGAACAGGAGACCGCAGTCCCGTGTGTTGGGAAGCTGTGGCCAGGCCACCGCACAGCCGGCAAGGCCCCAGGAAGCCCAGGAAGCCAGAGCGCTGCGGGTTTGCTAGCAAGAAGCCTGGAAAAATAGTCTCTGGGCCTCTCAGAGAACATGTTTTTCTGCAGCGAGCAGAGGCTAGTGGAGCGCAGAGGGCTTAGACCTAACACAGCCCTGGGGCCTCTCCAGGTCCAGGCGACACCTGTGGGTCGGGGACTGACTCTGGCACTGCCCCGAATTTGGCTGTAAGCTCAGCCCTGAAGCGGGAGTCAGTGGAGTTGGCGACAGAACTAGCCCAACTCAGGGTCAGCAGTGGCCTAAAAGGGTCAGCTTAGCCCGCCTCCTACCTTTCCTCCTGAGGAAACTGAGGCACAACAGGCGGAGCTGCTTGACAGCTCTGGGTATGCTGTGGTTCTGGAGTGTTGCCCAGCCCAGGAGGTTTAAGGCCATTCCCAGGACTCCAGCGTTCACCGAAAGTCTGTACATCTGGGAACCAGGATGAGCAGAGGGAGGCTCAGAAAGAATTTGACAACTCAGACAAAAATCAGACAAGAATGAGACTCAGCAATGAGGAAGAGATGCAGCAGTGAGGGAGAGGAGCAGCAGTGGGAGAGAGCGGCAGGAGGGAGATGCAGCAGTGAGGGGGAGAGAGGGATGGAGAGAGAGAGGGAGGGAGATGCAGCAGTGAGGGAGAGAGGGAGAGAGAGCAGGAGGGAGGAGGGACACAGCAGTGAGGGGGGAGACACAACAGGGATGGGGAGAGACAGCACTGAGGGAGAGAGCAGAGAGGGAGAGAACAGCAGAGAGGGAGAGAGAGCAACAGAGAGGGAGAGAGCAGCAGAGAGGGAGAGAGAGCAGCAGAGAGGGAGAGAGCAGCAGAGAGGGAGAGAGAGCAGCAGAGAGGGAGAGAACAGCAGAGAGGGAGAGAGAGCAGCAGAGAGGGAGAGAACAGCAGAGAGAGAGAGAGCAGCAGAGAGGGAGAGAGCAGCAGAGAGGGAGAGAGAGCAGCAGAGAGGGAGAGAACAGCAGAGAGGGAGAGAGCAGCAGAGAGGGAGAGAACAGCAGAGAGGGAGAGAGAGCAGCAGAGAGGGAGAGCCTCGAGGTGCAGCCCGGAAGCAGCCCTTCCGAGGAAAAGGCCGGTGTGCACTCAAGGTTCCGCCTCTCTAGACAGGGAAATCTGGGAATGTGGATTCCTGCCTTCTCAAGGAGGCGGCTGCTGCCATACCCCGGCTGCAAGGACAGACCGTCGTGGGAACTGCACCTCAGACTCTGAACACCGAAGGCTTGTCAGAAGTCTCTCCTTCATCGCTCCTCAGAAATGTCCCCTGCCACTTCCAGCTGCGACAACCCTGGACGTGCCACTCCAGAGCAGGCCTCCTTCCCAGACCTGCTCCTGCTCCTGCTTTGATCCAGGAAAGGGAGACACGCTGTGACAGGAAACACAGCAGCGCCCGCAGCTGCAGGGGACCCAAGCATGCAAATCAGGCAGCGAGTCCCCACCAGGGCACTGGGCCATCTGCTTCCAGACCAGAGGTGCTAAGTCCTGGTGATGCCTGTGCACTCAGAGAAATGCCCCCGAAACACTGTGTCAGCACTGTAGCCAAGTGAAAGGTCTAGTATCCACAAAACTCTATGTGAGGAGAAACCAGTGTTTTAAAAATAAGCCACTTCTTGGGGCTAGATTGACAGTATATTGCCTTGCATGTAACCAACCTGTGTTCGATCCCGGCATCCCACATGGTCCCCTGAGCCCTGCCAGGAGTAACTTCTGATTGCAGTGCCAGGAGTAAGCCCTGAGCATTGCTGGGTGTGGTCCAAAAGCCAGAAATAAAATAAAATAAAAACACGTCATTTCTTTTGAGGAGTGTTTTCTGTCCTACCAGCTGAGTTCTCAGGCCGGGCCCCTTACAGCCCCCACTGTGGCCCCTGGGTGCTTGCAGCCTCTTGTTTTCTCCTCTCATTTCCGATCCTCTTTTTTTCTACTTTAAGAGGAGGGAATCACACTATGAAGTGATGCAGAACAGATGCTGAAAGAGCAGCTTCTGGAGGGTGGACATGGTTCGTTTCTGAGCGATCAGAATACCTCAGAGGTTTGAAGCAGGGACCAGAAAAATGTGAGCTTGCTAAGGAGAAATACTGAAAAGTAACAATTCCCACATTGCAAAGACATGCTTGCTGAGACGCCTCCAAACGCCCAGTGGGAAGGAAGGTGAGCTGCACCTGATGGCCACAGTCCGCGTGACATCTCTGAGGTTCCCCAGCCTCGGGCTCCACCAGGGCATGGAGACACCCATGTTCTGGGTTGTGTTAAGTACACGAAGGTGGTGAGAGTGTGTATGTCTGTATTTCTGTGTGTGAATGTGTCTGCTGAGTCTGTGTGTCTATGTGTATGTGTGTCTGTGTGTCTGTATATCTCTGTGTGTACATGTATGCATGTCTGCGTGTGTGTCTGTGTTTAAAGACAAATGGAGACAGCTACAATGGGATCACTCTAACATCATACTCCTAATTTCTGATTAATGAAGGTTATATTCCTTTTACAAACCTCAATCAGTGGGAGAGACAGTACAACATGTGGGGAGGGCGCTTGCCCTGCACAAGGCCAACCCCAGCTAGCAGCACCCCTGAGCCCCACCCGGAGAGATCCTTGACCATAGAGCCAGGACTAAGCCCCGAGCACACCTGGGTATGACCCCCAATTGTTAACCAAATACTAGACGGAACAGAAGCCCTGCGATGGAGGCTGATTGGCTGACGGGACAGTGTGTGCCCTCAGCATGTATGCTGAAGGCTGAGCCATGAGGAAGCAGCTCGTGACAGCAGGACATCTGTGTCAGCCAACAGGGGGCAGGGGTGAGGCAAAAGCCTCCTGATTCCAGCCTTCCCAGGGACAGCCTGGGAGAGACCAGGCCTCACTGGATCCCCACCATGAAGGGCAGCCCCCCGAGAGGCCACCAGGCAGCGCTCCTCACCAGCTCCCAGGGTCTGCTCTGTGTTCATGCCTCGACACAGCCCGCAGGGCTCCACCTTCTCCTTTCTGCCTGTCTCCTTGAGTCCCTCACTGGCATTTGCATCCCCAAAGCTGTTTACTGCAAAATCCACTTCGGCGCCATCTCTTGTCTCTCTCGCATGGTCTGGAGGAAGTGTTGGAAAAGTGACAGAACCTGAAAATAGTGATGCTGTTCACATGGCGGAGAAAAGTCCCCTTCAGACTGCTGCCCGCACGGGAAAGGTAAACAGTAAAAGCGGAGTGCTGGCAGAAATTTCCAGACGAATGAGTGGAATGCCTCTTAGCCCTTCATAAACTTAAATGCTCTCATAACGTATTCTAAGTCTATCATGAGGCTTAAAAAAGAATCTTAATGGGCAATCACCTTGATTTTATTTTTGACGTTTTTAAAGCCAAAGAGAAGCAAATATGATGCCACTGAGTAAATAAGAAAATATATTTTTATTTTGGAGTTTGATACTGCTTTTCTTGTTCTTTTCTTCTTTTTGGTTTCTGAGCCACACCTGGCGATGCCCAGGGTTTATTCTTGGCTCTATACTTGGGAATCACTTCTGGTGGGGTATCAGGGGGCAAACCTGGATTAGTCGCACCCAAGGTAAATGTCCTATCTGCTGTGCCAGGGTTCAGGGCACAGTGCTGCATTGCTGGCAGCGCTTGCTGTAGGCCAGGAACAGACGGGATGTGGAGGGCGCTGGGCTCAGAACGATTCTTTCCCCTCCCAGGGCACTTCTGCGGCTCAGGGTTCCGCAGGCTCTGTCAACTGCAGGGGGGCCTCTGCTAGGTGCCCCCATGGGACCAGAAAGACCTGGTCCTTCACACTGTCTTTCAGAAAACTTAAAGCCTCTGATATTCTCAGAACATTAATTTATCGCAATATCTTCCTCTTCCTCATGGCCAGTGAGTTTCTCTTCCTGGTCTCAATGAACTCTGTCACAATGCAGAAAATTCAGAAGATACAAAGGAGGGAAAAGTAAGACTCCTTCCTTCGTGTCTCCAGTACAGTCTCTTCTGCAGAAGCAACATGATGACCGGTTTCCAAGACACCCCGAGCATGTCCGCTCTGACACCACTTCCCTCTGTACCAGGCACCTCAGGCACCAGCTTAAGTCTAGTCTTCCTCATCCCCTTTCTGTTCCTGTTCAACTTTTGGCACATCCAGAAGTGCCCCTCCATTCTTAGGGTTTTTGTAGCATTTTTAATCCACCTTCATGAGTGGCTATTCTCCTGGCTTCTAACTGCCTTACCAGCCCTGTGAGTACTAGTACCTTGTACCTGTGCCATTTGACATGTGGACAAATGAGGCTGCAGGAGAAACACCACTAAGTGGAAATGTTGGGTCAAAGAGAGTGTAAACTCAGTTCTGCTAATCCCCGACTGTCCTCTCTGGATGCTGTGGGGGCTCTCATCCCTCCAACTGGGAGGTGCGTTTTAAGCCTCTTGTTCTTGCTACACAGCTGAAGGGCGCAAAAACGCTGCAACATTTTTTGTTTTGTTTTGGGGTGACACCCAGCGATACTCAGAAGTTATTCCTGCTCTGCATTCAGGAGTCATTCCTGGCAGTGCTCGGGGGACCATATGGGACAACAGGGATTGAACCCAGATTAGCTGCATGCAGGCAAGTGCCTTATCCACTGTACTATTTCTCCAGCCCCCCAAATGCTTCACCTTTTAAGCCTGAGGTGGAGCATCTCCATGTGCCAAGAATGAGCCTTTCCTTATCTCTTAGGGCACTGCTGTTTGTCCTTGGTCACTTCAGGAACTGAGTCCCTGGTGACATGGGCTGTGATATTTGTTCCACTCTGCTCTTCTATTTTTCTTATTTTATTTTGCCAGGAAAGGATATAATGTAACTAAGTTTACCCATCTTGGCTCTGATGATCTGAGAAGGTGAAGTGGTCTGTGACCCACTAGTTTTTATTTTATTTTCTGGTACAAGATGATACAATCAACAGTGCTTTGTGGTTGAGTTTTTTTTTTTCCGGGGGTAGGGGGCGGGGGGAACACCCATTGGTGCTCAGAGACTATTCCGGCTCTGTGCTCGAGTGATCCCTATGCAGTGTTGGAGATTCGAACCAGAGTTGCCAGGATGCAAGGCTGAATGCAAGACTGTCCTGTCTCTCCAGCCCCAATCATTTTAATATGTACAGTAGTTTTATTTTTATATGTAAATCTTTGAATTCTTTGGGATTTATTTTCCTACAGGAGTGAATGTAACTCAGCTATCCCAACACCATTTACTGAATGAACCATTTCTCTGTAAATTGAAACCTACTTTCTGGCTCTAATTTCTAGCTGAAAACTATAGTTTACCGAAAGTGAACTTCAGAGTCGTCTCTGTTTCAGCCCTAAAACAACACTTCTAAACCCGTGCTTCTGGCCAGAGGCGAGCACAGCCTCCCGTGGGGCCCAGACACTGCCTCTCGCCTGTGCCCATCCCTCCAGCAGTGCTGCCTCCAGACTCCTGTGCCAGAATCTGCTGTTTCCAGCAGCTGGTGGGACGCTGAGAGTGCGCAGAAGTGGTGTCCAGCAGGGCTGGCCAGCACTGCAGCTAGCAAGCTCACTGCCCTCCTGTTAGATCACTGGAGAAGCAGGGCCCTTGGACGGTCCATCCACACCCAGGGGCACAACAGCACCAGCCACCTGCTGCCACCTCAGCTCCCTGGCAGAGCCAGACCACTCAACAGGGCTCAGCCTGCATGGAGGCTGCAAAGGCAACAGCACAGGAAGCTGTCGTGTGTCGCCACACTGCCATGCCAGCTGGTCATTCTACCTGACATCATTCAGAATGTAAACCTCAATTTCCTGGTGCTGGAGTCACTGCGTGGGGGGGAGGGTCGGGTTGGTGTGGGTTGGGGGGGGGGGCTGCGGGGAGAAAGCAACACTTTCTCCTCACTGTTTTCCTATTTGGCTGAAATGTTGCCAGCAACCCCTTAGCAGTGTGGGCGTGGGGGGTTGGGGGGCTCTAGAGGAAAAGGTCCTGAAGGCCTGCCTGCAGCAGGTATCCCAGGCCCTCGCATCACAAAGGGTCCTCTTCAGAGTCTGGAGGAATCCACTGCCCAGGGAGATGGAATTCATGCAAAATGCAGGGAAGGGGAGGGGGATGGAGTGATAGCACAGCGGGTAGGGCGTTTGCCTTGCACACGGCCAACCTGGGTTCAATTCCCAGCATCCTATATGGTCCCTTGAGCACTGCCAGGAGTAATTCCTGAGTGCAGAGCCAGGAGTAACCCCTGTGCATCTCTGGGTGTGACCCAAAAGCCAAAAAAAAAAAAAAGCAGAGGGCACAAAACTCAGTTGCTGCCTTGAAAGATTCCAGAAGTTTCTTCCACGTGATTTAGCATGTCAAAAGAGTCGAAGAAATAAGAATGGCATCAGGCTTCACCACTCTGGACCTTAGGTATGGCGGAAGAAAAGCAGGAACAGGAAGCAGGAGTGGTCTGAGCTGAGACCAGGGGCACCAGAGAACGGAATGGGGCAGGAGAAGCCTGTACTTCCATCTGAACCCCAGGAGTGGACACAGGAGAATTTAGTTCTTTACAGACGGGAGGAGGGAGAGAGGTCCACTAACCAGAAGGGAAGCCTAGACTGACTGGCTAAATTACTCATCACACAAAATCACAGGTCAGTAAGGATTTGGGCTTAGATGGACATGCCTTATGTCCCTCCTTCTCTCACTTCACACAGAATCATCATCCACTTAATCCAAAGGCTTTTGCTTTTTGGTGTAATTTATCATTCAGACTTACCTAACTCCACCTTTTCTACCACCATCTTCCAGCTCACTCCCTGTGGTCCAGCGTCTCCCTCATCAACTTAGCCCTGGCGGGGTTGCCTTCAAGGACCTGTTGCATTTCCTTATTATGTTTTGGGGCCACACCCAGTTCTGTGCTCTGGGTTTACTCCTAGCTCTGCACTGAGGGATCACTCCAGCTGGACATGGCGGACCATATGTGGTGCTTGGGATCGAACTCGGGTCAGCACGTTAGCTGTGCAAGGCAAGCACCTTAACCTTCTCCAGCCCAAGATTCTGACTGAACCTCATCTCCCTAGAGCAGCAAACATCCTACCAGATACATTGCAAACGTGCAGCACGGCTTCACCCAGTTCACACTCCTGCTTTTCTCCAACACAGACACACACACACAGACACACACAGAGACAGACACACACAGACACACAAGACACACACACAGACAGATACAGACAAAGACAGACACAGACAAAGACAGACACAGACACACACACACATACACACACACAAAGACAGACACATACAGACACACAGACACACAGACACACACAGACACACACACATACAGACAGACACAGATACAGACACACACAGACACAGACACACACACACAGACACATACAGACACAGACACACACAGATACACACACAGACAGACACACACACACACACAGACACACACACACACAGATAGACACACAGACACACGCGCGCGCGCGCCCTTTGCACCCCAGCCGCGATTTCCCCGGTCCGGCAATTCTTCACCGCCCCCCACCACCTCCAAACCGGTTGGTCCCTGGGCTCCCGGTCGGGGCTCCCGCACCCTGAACCCCTCTTCCCCGGGACCGGAGCGGGGCGGGCGCCGCCCTGCCGGCGGGGAAACGCGCGCGCCCCGAACACGCTCGCGCCTCTCCCCGCACGCGCCCCGGCCCCGCTCCGGAGTGCATCCGGGCCGTCTCGGCGCCTCCCTCGGACCCGCGCTCACCTGTAGGCCCAGGGGGACACGCTGCGCAGGTGGGTGGGCGGCCGGAGGCGGCGGTCGGCGGGCGGGCGGCCCGCGGGGCAGCCCTGGGGGCGCGCCGGCTCGCGCGGGGGCTGCAGCGTGTGCTGGAAGGCGCCCAGCACGCCCGCCGCCAGCCGCCCGTACAGCTGCTCCAGGAGCTCCTCGGGCCGGTCCGCGCAGCCCCGCCGGCGGCCGGGCCTCGGGGCGCCCGCGCGCGGCGGCAGCGCCAGCAGGACGCCGAGCAGCAGCAGCAGCCAGACCTGTGGGACAGGCCGCGTGAGCGCCGGACCCCGCGCCCCCCGCCCGCCCGCCCGCATGGGCGCCGACCACGCCAGCCCGCGCGCGCCCGCCCCGGCCGCCCGACGCCCGCGGGGCCCCGCCGCGCCCGCCCCGCGCCCGCCCGCGCGCCCCCGCCCGCCGCCGCCGCCGCCCCGGGCCGGGGGGCGCGCGGGGGGCGGCTGCGGGCTGCGCGTGTGCCTGTGCCTGCCCGGCTGCTGCGCGGCCGGCTGCGAGTGCCCCTGACCGCTCACCCCCGCGCGCGCCATGCCCGCTCCCCGCCGACCCCCGCGCCCCGCGCCCCCCGCGCCCGCCCCCGGGCGCCGCCCCCGGCCCGCCCAGCCCGCGGGGCCGCCCCCGAGCCGTGCGGGGCCCGGAGCGGGGGCCGGCGGGGCGGGGCGGGGCGCGCGGCGCGGGGCCGGGAACGCCGCCACCGAGCTGGGACGCCAGCCGCGTGGGACGCCGGCAGACGGTGACCGGGCCGGCCTCTCCGTCCTCCGCACGCGCCGACGCCCCCGGCCGAGAGCAGGGACCAGGGACCCCCGCGCGCGAGCAGCCCGGGACGCTTGGACGCCGGACGCCGCCGGGCGCGGGGTACCCGGGCCACCCGCCGCTGCCCTCCCCGGCCGCCGAGCACAGACCTGAGCGGGGCTGACCACGGGCGGAGGTCGCGGCTCGTGGACCCCGAAGTGTCTGCAGCTGGGTTCGTTTCGCGATGTTAGAAACACTTTATGGTAGTCTTTGGAAATGACTTATGCTTATAAAACACCCCATGGGAATCTGTACTTGAGGTGACTTACCCGATTTACAGCGCCGGGTGAGTAAGCGTTTGTTTTCCGGTGATAACCCACTTCTGACTCATAAATAAGTTGTTTGTGTTTCTTGTTTCCTCCCCGGTATAACGGGAATAAAACGATCAATACCCAGCCTGCGTGTTTGAATGGGGGTCTGGAAAGCATGCCTGGGCCCTTTGGAAGAACGACCTCGAGCATCTCACGGGCGTCTCAGTATTGCTTATCAGTCCCACAAATCGAGTCCGCTGCCTTGGCAAGGGGGCAGCGCCTCTCTCCTGCCTTGATTAACTTAAAAGTCGACAAGAAAATGCTTTTCAACAGTTTTTTTTTTGAACACTCGCACGCTGCTGGGAATGCTCATCCCCTTGACGTAAACTTTAGCACCGAGACAAACAGTCGGAGAAAGTTTTGTCTTTAGGTGCCAATTGCTTCAGTTGTCTAATGAATTAGTAATTGAATTTAATTAGTAATATGCGACAAAAATTCAAATGCAAGGCATACAATTGAAGAATAAAATATTTAAAACAGAGCCTATCAGGTTCCGTTAGAAACGTTGAAGCCCCTTAGACTTCCTGTCAGTGTTCACCATTGCTGTGGTCATCAAGGTGTGGCTTGAAGCCCTCAGCAGGTAAGAAGGAACGACATCACTCTCCATACCCTGCTCCCCACCACCCCCTTGCTTCTCAATGCCAGGCACAGCTCTGGGACTACTAGCCACGGGCTAAGTTGCCAGGAAAACATTGTTTAGACACCAGCCTAAGTCTGAAGACCAGTACATGTATCCTTGCTAACTACCGTCACTAATGGACCCAAATCACTTTCACACCTTTAAAGGTCGATCCACTCTTCCCACAAATAGTTCTGTTCTTCATTTCTGTCATCTTGATTGTCTGATGATCAGATCCAGTGGTACTCCTGCTTCATCATTCCTAGCATCCGTAACAGTCACGCAGATGGTTCATTAATTCAACACGCTGGCCTCCAGGTGGCCTCTAAATGACTTAGCTCCTATAGTCTTCTCCCTAATAAATCATATGGCCTTGCCCAGAGTAATTGCACCACGTTCCGATGTCTCAAATATTCTATTTTCTGACACTATCTCTTTTCAGTCTTACGTTGCTGTAATTCTCTGCTCTTACCAAGTGTCTAATACTTCGACTATTTTGTTTTTGTTTTGAGATCACACCCAGCGATGCTCAGGGGTTACTACTGGCTCTGCACTCAGGAATCACTGCTGGTGGTGCTCAGGAGGCCAGGGATTGAAACCAGGTCAGCCGCCTCTACCTGCTGTGCTATCACTCCTGTCTCATACTTCGACTTTTACTAACCATTCCACTTGAGTCCTCATTTCCTTTCTGATCTAATTTAGAGTTCATGGTCCAGCATTATACTATACCCCCTGAACACCTTTAATCCCTTGCACCTTTGTGCTCTATTACGTTTCCCAAGGATAATCATAACTGTGAAAACCAATGACTGGGTTGATGAATCTAAATTCCAATTTATGGCCACAGCCTCAGATTAGCATTCACGTTCTGAATGATTGCTAATGTACGAATTACATGCACCTATACCAGTTGCTAATGTACCAATTACAAGAACAAGCACCAATTATCTTTTCCCAGTTATATTCCCTTGTCCCACTGTCACTCATTTTTATTTCCTTTCCTCAAATGTCTAAGGAACATTTATTTTCTTCCTAACACACTGTGAGAGCTACTTGATTCTATTATCCTATACAGACCCTTGTGTTCAATTTTATATACTTCGCCCACTTTTCTGATGCATTTACTATAAACCCTTTTGACTCTGACCCCAGTTTTTCTACATCTGAGTTCTTGGCTCCCTTGTAGAGCAAAATGTCTTGAGTTTATTCTCTGGCTGTGGGATCTCACTTTGTATTCTCCTCTTGACCTACTCCAATTGGGTATTTATCCCAGGCATGATACTTACTGGAACAACTTTTGATGTTAAAATAATACATTGTCAAAGTCAATTGCCTTTTTTAGATTTTTCTGTATCATTGGACATAGTTGACCACACCCTATTCTTTTTGATTATTTGTTTTGTTTTGTTTTGTTTTGGGCCTAGCAGTGCTTGGGGCTTACTTCTGCCTTTGCACTCAGGGATCACACCTGGAGGTTCTCAGGGGACCAGATGGGATGCTGGGGTTCGATCCAGGTCAGCTACGTGGAAAGCAAACACCCTACCTGCTGTAATATCATTCTAGCCTTGGATCTGAGTCTTACCATGTTACTTGTTTTCTACATGATCATATTCATTTGTTCCTTTAATTTTATCTTTCTTTCTTTGAATTAAGTATTTTTTAATTTTTCAATTTTATTTTCAGAGTTGTTCACAATAATTGATTACATTCAATATTTTAATACCAATTCCACCACCATTACACCTTCCCACCACCATTATTATATTGCATTGCTTGTTATGAATAGTATGAGATGTCTGAGAAAGTCTATCTCACAGTGTCAACAAAATAGTTAAAAGAAAATAGCATCCTGGAATTCTAAAATTGTAAATAATTGGGGTTTAGAGACATCTCTGAAGCAAGCTGCTTTGTTCTGAGATTAATTGCGAGTCTCTGGATCATGGCTATTAGTGAGCTTAAATGGCACCTGGAGTTCAGTTCATGGGCCTGACAGCCAGGGTAGCCCATTCCCGGCTCCTTGAGGCCTGGAGTTTTCAGTCCCTGTTCCCACATGGCTGGTTTTTTTAGGGGATTCATTCTTTTGCATGGGGAGCTCAGGACGAGCCTATGAAGATTGGCCGTGAGGGTGGCATGATTGGGTTCTGGAGGTTTGTGGCCACTGGGATTCATTTGGAGTAGGCGCTGTCCTCCATCTGAGGAGACCTGCTGAAATCATCCTGGTGCAAGGCTCAGAGACATCTCTGCAGTGAGCTGCTCTGTCGCAAGATTCATTTGTGAGTCTCTGAATTAAGTATTTTTATTATATTTTATTCTCCATTAATGAGAAAAATTTTTATTTTTGAAATTTCGGAATTATAAAACAGGCATAGGAATAGTACAAACAACATTAAGAATGAATTAATCATTGTTAATTAACAGTTAGCCCATCTTTTTACATTTACTTTACCATTTTATGTATTTCTGTATATACGTATCTTTATTTTTACAGCGCCAGGGATTGAACAAGGGCCTTGCACATGCACGGCAAATGACTTACTAGCATATAGCAAATCCCTGCCCCATTTTATAATTTTATGTGCCACTGAATTACTGACAAAAGAACTCTTCATCTCAGAATACTTTGATATGTATTTCCTGAGAATTTTTCTCTTAGGAACCATAATACAATGATCACAGTGAGAAAGAAAATGTTACAGATATAGTCCTATTACCTAACATGCACACGCAGTCATCGGTAACTTTCTACCCCGAGAGCACAGCTCTCCCAGGCCAGCATCTGCAAGAGGATGGCATTTAGTAGACCGGGTGTTTTTGTTTTTTTGGCCACAACTGGCCATGCTCAGGATTTACTCCTGGCTCTGTGCTCAGGGATCACTCCTGGTAGGGCTTAGAGGACCATATGAATGCCAGGGACCAAACCCAGGTCAGCCACATACAGAGCAAGCACCCTCCCCGCTGTACTCTCTCCAGCCCAAACTTCCTGGGACTTGTAAAGGCGCCCAGCTGCTCCCCTGGCCATGAGCACTATTGTAAAACTCAGCAGATGGCCCTGGTGCCAGACTAGTTTGAATCCAACTAGTCAGACTTTTCAAAGCCTTTGCTTGCGTGTCAGCTCTGCCCGACAGCCACAGCTCTGTTAGCCCTTTCTCTGAGAAGAGCCCTGTCGCCTGGACTCTGCCGCCCCCTGCATCTGGCTTCTTGCTTTCTAGCATGTATCATGACATCTCCCCTGGTGGGTCCCCAGCCCTCAGTTACTGCCAGTCTAACTCGGCAAGCCTCTAATAGAGCCAGATTATTCCTCTGTCTGTGCTACCCTTTGTCCCCCTATGTAAACACCCCCTTCTTCATTCTTTTAGTACAGAGGAGGCTTCCTGATTCTGCCTGAATGAGCTGGCCATTCCTACTTTTCTTTTGGGCGGAGCACTACTTTCTTTGTGTGGAGGGGGGGAGAGTTGCTCAAAGGTTACTCTGCACTCAAGGCACAGCACCATATGCGGTCCTGGGGCTGAACCCAGGCAGCCAAGTGAAGGACAAATGGCTACTTGCTTACTCTCCCTCTGACCCTTTTTACTTTCTAACTTGCACTTAACAGCATTTAAAACCCTTTACAGGGGCTGGAGCGATAGCACAGTGGGTAGGGCATTTGCCTTGCACGCGACCGACCCGGGTTTAAATCCCAGCATCCCATATGGTCCCCTGAGCACCGCCAGGAGTAATTTCTGAGTGCAGAGCCAGGAGTAACCCCTGTGCATCGCCAGGTGTGACCCAAAAAACAAAAAAAAACAAAAACCCTTTACAAAACTGTCTAAGGTCATCCCTGCTGGAGCCTTAGCTCCTTGAGAACAGTTCAACACTGCAGCTCCAGAATCCAGCTATGGAGTGGATCTGCTGGGCTTCTATCCACTAGATCACAGCCTATCTGAGGATGCAACTGCATTTGGTTTTCCACCTTTCTGCAGCTCCAGTGATCTAGAAAGACACGTTAGATAAGATGGAAGCACCTGCTTTCCTTGCAAATGAAGCCTTACAGATGAGTCATTTTTTCTGTTTTGTTTTTTGTTTTTTTGGGCCACATGGTGGTGCTTGGAATTAGTCCTGGCTCCTACTACTTACTGAATTACTGTGTGCTAAGGAATCACTCCTGTTGGTGCCCAGGGGGCCATATGGGGTGCTGGGTATTGAACTCAGTTCAGCGGCATGCAAGGCAAGTGACCCACACATTGAACTATTGCTCTGGCCCCAAAGATGAGCCATTTTTCTAACCGTCCCATCACTGTGATTTCTCTGGCTAGTGTTTATCCAGCCAAATATATTGCTAAAGAAAAATGCAGGCGGTTCCTGGCCTCCATCCCATCTCCTCAGCAACAAACAGGAAAAGCTTCTTAAGAGCCATCACTGATCACCGTTAGTAATGCACGCTGTAGAGCTAAGGCATAAAGGAACTAAGAAACTTATGTGGAGTTAATTATGGTATTTCCTTGCTCTGTACTAAATACAATTGTTTTAACTGTATTATCACCTGGAGACCAAACTTCTAGAAGCTTAATAATTTTCAAGTAAAAATTTTTGTTATTTTGGGGCCACATCTGGCAGTGCTCGAGGGTTATGCTCTGCTCTGCATTTAAGAATTACTCCCTCCTGGGGCTGGAGAGATAGCACAGCGGCGTTTGCCTTGCACGCGGCCGACCCGGGTTCAAATCCCAGCATCCCATATGGTCCCCTGAGCACGGCCAGGGGTAGTTCCTGAGTGCAGAGCCAGGAGTAACCCCTGTACATCACCAGGTGTGACCCAAAAAAGCAAAAAAAAAAAAAAATTACTCCCAGTGGCATTTGGGGACTGCATGGGTGCCTGGGATTTGGCTGCACGTAAGGCACGGGCCTACTTGCAGTCCCATCTCTCCAACCCCTTCCAAATAATTTTCTGCTGGTTTGTAGTGGGCTCAGCCTAGTGGAGCTTGAGGGGAGGGGGACTAAGGGGGGCAGTGTACAGTCACCAGGACTACACCTGGCAGTGCTCAAGTGCCACACAGGGATCAAACCCAGGGCTCCACACGCATAGTGAGTGTTTTACTTGGCCATCCCTGGCCCCAAATTCCAAGTCATTCATCAGGGATGCAACCTAGTACTGCATTTTTCAAGTTTCGGATCATGAAACAAATTAGTGTCTCCAATTAAATTATACACAATATCTGCACACTCTGCAGTATTAAGGGTTGTGTATGACAACATTTATTTTCTGTCAGTATTTTCAAAAAGGTAAGGAAGTATTTGCAATTTTTTATTCCATTAAAAAATCATAAACAGACAAAATAGAATAAATAGCTCACAGAATCGAATAAACAGTTATTTAACATTTTGACAGTATGCGAAATGTAAAATGTAAAATTTGGATATTTCAACCAAAGTTTAGCATGAGTACTATTTTTAAGGGTGACTTTCTTTCCTCTAACAAACAACATGTGAATACATATATTATTCTGGAAGCAAATCATCTCCCAACTCTTCATCAGCAAAATCATCCTCGTCGGTTCTTTTCTTGGCTGAGGTTTTTGGTCTTTCTGTTTGAGGGCCAAGCGGGTCCACATAGGAGGCATCTAGGAGTCAAAGCAGACAGCCACATTAGAGTTCAACAGGTGAGACAGGTGAGAGACCAGCTTACCAGGTCACGAGAGCAGAGGTGTCCTCCCAGTCAGTCTAAAGCTTGTCTTTGTGTACATAAACATTTCAAAACTGTCCAATCACGTTTCTGCATCTCACTGGTCTTCTGCAGACCTGCCACGCCTGCAGGGAACTGGGGAGGGAGCACCAGCACTTGCCTATTTCTTTGTTACTGCTACTTTCATAAGGTTCACTGGTCCCGGGGAAAGCTCTGAGTTGGGCACTTAGTCGTTCACCTTTGCTACTTGCACTATAGTTCTGGCCACTATCTGAAAACAAAAATAAAAATGCATTTGTTTCACACATTGAGAAAGTATCGATACTATATTAGGAATCACAAGAAGACTTATTTGCCAAGAAAAGGGCAGGCTGTTTCACTTGGAAGCCAATTTCTGAGGCATTATTCGCTAAAATGTAAAAGAACCTTCTTATATCGAGAAAACATCACATATGCATTCTTTTAAATTTGTGCTGAGTTGAAGTTTTGATTTTATGGACTCCACTGTGAGCAGTTTGAGACCAGTTTTAAGAGCAAAGAACAGAGTAATGGAAAAAGAATAGGAGCCAGTTAGTCAGCATGAGGGGCCAATGAGTGGCTGAAAATGAGGCAAAGCAGAAATGCTGAAACCAAGCCAGTGAGACTTCGCTCACAGAGTCGCTTCCTTCAGCTGTCTGGAGAGAATCCGATTTGCCCTGCATAGTGGGACAGCTGCTGGCTGAGTAAGAGGAAAGGTTTGGAAAGGATCAGTGTCTCAACATGGCTGCAGTGGGAAACAAAGTGAAGATTTTCAGATAGGGCTGAACAATAGTAGGAAATACTACTAGCAATTTTAAATTCTAAAGTTCAACAATATTAAAAAAAAAGTTTCTCTAGCATCACCATTTTAATGTTTTCTCTTAAAATTCCTGCAACGCTTTATTATTAAAATTCTTTTTATTGTAGGCACTATAATGTGTAATACCATTAGTGACAGGGTTTCTGCACACAATGCTCCAGCGTCACACCCTCCCCTACACTGCCCTCCCAGCCCTTGCCTTTACTGGTTTTTGTCTTTGGGTCACACCCAGCAGTGTTCAGGGCTTACTCCTGGCTCTGTGCTCAGGGATCTCTCCTGGAAGAGTGTGGGAGACTTTACGTGGTTTCAGGAATTGGGCCCAGATAGGCTACGTTCAGGCCAGAGCCTGCCTACTTTCCCTTCAGTCCCCTATTATTATTTTTTAATGAAATTTCACTATTTTTAGTTTTGATATCAGGATGCAGGCGTGTCCTCTGCCACTCAGCCACAGCCCAGAAGCTTCCTTTTCAATGACAGCAGTTCAGGAACATACAATGTTCAAATATTTTCTGAGAACACTTTACATTTCAGTTTGTTGACAGAATGGCAACAAATCAATATAAGATGGTCTTTTTTTTTTTTGCTTTTTGGGTCACACCTGTTTGTGGATGCACAGGGTTCACTTTTAGCTCTGCACTCAGGAATTACCCCTGGTGGTGCTCAGGGGACCATATGGGAAGCTGGGAATCGAACCCGGGTCAGCTGCGTGCAAGGCAAGAGCCCTACCCACTGTGCTATCGCTCCAGCCCCATGGTCTTTTGAAGGGAGAGGTATTGGCACATTGCGGCTGAAACCCAATCACAAGCAACTTTGTAACTGTGTACCTCATGGTTGTTCAATTTAAAAAATGATTAAAATATACATACATATATGTATATGGGAGACCACCGTATATATGAAAAATAATCACATATATGAAAGATCATTTATAAGAAGGACTATCATATATATTATCATATATATTATATAATATATAACTTAATAGAATAGTATATTATAATAAACATATTATGGTATAATATATGATATATATTATATATAACGGGATGGAGCAATAGCACAGCAGGTAGGGCGTTTGTCTTGCACGCGGCTGACCTGGGTTCGATTCCTCCGCCCCTCTGGAGAGCCCCGCAAGCTCCCTGTGGCGTATTTGATATGCCAAAACAGTTACAATAAGTCTCACAATGGAGATATTACCGGTGCCTGTTCCAGCAAATCGATGAGCAACGGGATGACAGTGATACAGTGATATATATAATATATAATATATATATGTATATATATCAGCTGCCCTACAAGCCTCATTGTATCTCTTACTGTGCCCATACAATAATAACTAATATTGAGATGTTAATTAAGATGCTAGGAGGAGGGGAATGCCTCTAGGTGGTGTTTCCTTTGAATCTGGTGGGCCCTCAGGAAGTGCTTTTCTTATGTTGATTTTGCTACCAGACTGGGTGTGGAGAGAAGTAGAGGGGGAGAGACTAGTGAAGAAGAGGGAGAATCCAGAGAGCTGGATCAAGAAATGAGGGGCTAGAAGGAAGAGTGCTCGGGGAGAGACATGAGAGAACCCAGGCTGTGAGATGGAGCACGGAGAGATGAGCGTTAGGGACAGGAGGAGACAAGAATGAGGGGCAGTGTGAGACTAGAATGGGGACCTCAGAGAGACTGGAACAAGTGCATGGAGAGAATGGAATAAACGGCAACTGATCAATCAACCGGCTTGGCCCTCGTTCCCTCTTCTGTCTGACCGATGGCCTGGGCTGCCATGGCTGGGCAAACAGCCCGGGACCAACCCACTGAACCTAGGCAAGGCCGATGGGGAGAGCCACTGGGGCTCTCCCCTGGCCATACCTGGAAGATGTTTTTTACACCCTCACTATGCATTACATCACTGTCATCCCGTTGATCACCGATTTGCTCTAGTGGGCACCAGTAACATCTCCATTGTGAGACTTCTGGCATATTTTTGGCATACTGAATATGCCACGGGTAGCTTGCCAGGCTCTGATGTGCGGGTGAAATACTCTGGGTAGCTTGCCAGGCTCTCTGAGAGGGGCTGAGGAATTGAACCTGGGTCCACTCGCTATCGCTCCAGCCTTACAGCGGATAGGGCGTTTGCCTTGCATGCGGCCGACCTGGGTTCAATTCCCAGCATTTCATATAGTCCCCTGAGCTCCGCCAGGAGTAATTCCTGAGTGCAGAGCCAGGAGTAACCCCTGTGCATCGCCAGGTGTGACCCAAAAATCCAAAAAAAAAAAAAAGAAAGAAAGAAAGAAAGAAAGAAACATGAGGATTACCACAACTTCTATTTTACACCTTCAGGTATTCAAAATCCTGTAATCATACTTATGTATGCTTAGCTGCCTGAAAGATTCCAATTTTGTAGAAAGCGTGTATCTTTAAAATAAAAATAGTAAAACTTAATTTTTCTTTTTACTTCTGTGTTGTTAGATATCTAACCTGGGCACACTACTGAGCCACATTCCAAGCCCTTGCTTTTATTTATTTTAACAATTTTTTTTTCATTATGAAGACTCCTGGGATAGTATATAGTGAATCTTCTCCTTTCATCGTTTTCAATGAACTTTCAGAATGACCCTGCCATACTGGGTCAAACTGGGTCACCAATAAGCCCAGGTGAGCCTGGTGGGTTTATTACTACATAACAAAATGCTGTTACACCCAGTGACAGCAACACATAACTGTCACTGTCACTGTCATCCCGTTGCTCATCGATTTGTTCAAGCAGGCACCAGTAACGTCTCTCATTCAGAGACGGCAGCACATATACTAAAATTGGAATGATACAGAGAAGATTAGCATGGCCCCTGCGCAACACATAACATTTAGTTTAAATAATAAGTTTAGAAAATAAGAATTTGGAAGTAAATTTATCTGAATCATCAGATCTAAACAGATCTATAAACTCCTGAGGGGTTAGAGAGATAGCACAGTGGGCAGATAAATTGCCTTGCAAATATCCGATCTGAATTTGATCCCCAGCACCCCATATGGTCCCTGAACCCTGTCAGAATGATCCCTGAGCATAGGCAGAGAGAGATGCTTTCTGTCCCCGTGCTAGGCTGAGTTGTCCAGGGCATCCTGAAGGGGGGCAGGTGATCCCACACCTGCCCAAACAGAGCCCTGGCAGCTGAAAACCTCCATACTCTACAATCACTACCATGCTCACAGCTGGACTTCACTGCTTGAGACAAGCTTCATCCAGAAATTAATCTATTGGAAAACTCAGGCATGTGGGTTTTGTGACTGAAATCTCAGGTTACTTCCCTCCAGCTGATGTGGCCCCCAAACAAAACAAATGTAAAAATTCTTTAAACAGAATGATTAAAGGTTAAATGATTAAAACATAAGTGATTAAAATTTTTATTTGCATACATGATAAAGTTGTGCTTTCAGAAGAAACTGAAAAATGTAAACTTGCAAAAAAGTAGCATGAAACTCACAGAAGTTATGGGGAAAAGGACAGAGGCAGGTGGAGCAGTAATATTTAGTCTTAACGCTTCATTATGGTAATATGCTTCACTATAACCTAAGAATGCTCCAAATATTCTTGAAATGATACATAATTTAATCAGTTATATATTCCTTCTAAATGTAAGATTAAATGTCACCTATTAAAATAAACAAGATTTTAGAAATACTAGGGTATGAGCTGGAATGATAGTACAGTGGGTAGGGAGGTGCCTTGCATGCAGCTAACCTGGTTCTATCCCCAGCACTCCATACATATCCCTGAGCACCATTAGGAGCAATTCATGAGTACAGAGTCAGAAATAAGTCTTGAGCATCACTGGGTGTGGCCCCAAAACAAACAAACAAAAACCAGAGTAGTAACAGAAATGAATGGACACAAACTTAAAATTTTGCAGCAAGAGAGTGAAGTGGGAAGCTCCAGACTTGTTTCTACACAAAAAATCTGACTTAGCAACCCTGTATAGAACTCCAAAGGCTGCATGTGAATTCTAGAAACCAGACTATTTAGAAATAGTACCACAATAAACTATTTAGAAATAGTACCACAAACAAGTCAAAGTCAAGAACACAAAACTGAAACAAGAAAGAAAACATTTTTGTCCACACCCCACAGTAATCAGGGCTTACTCCTGGCTCTGTGCTCGGCGATCACTCCTGGCAGGGCTCTGGGGATCAGTGGGGCACTGGAATTGCACGCAGGTCTAGCTGCCCCGCTGTCCTATTCATTTTACTGTCAGCTCCACCTCATCAGCCTGAATGCTGACTGGGAGAAAAAAGTCAAGCTTGCGGGGTCTCTGTTGAGATAAAAAGAGAAGGGAACACACACCCAGCAGTTTTTCAGGGAAATACCTGTAATAGAGATTTGTTTCTCCCTTGCCTGATTTGGTCTGCTATGTGAAACCATACTCCAGGTGCTTGGAAGTTGCTGAGAAAACAAGGCAACAGTAGCCTGTTATGGGGCCAGAGTACCTCCCCCAAGCACAGCAGCTAGCACAGCTTGCTGCCATCTGGATGGTGTCCAGCTCCTGCCTTCTTTCTCAGTAGGAAAAAAAGGAGAGTTAAACGTCCACCCAACATTCCAGCTACCTAGTGGGGAGGGGGTGAGGGGAGTGGGTGGAGGAACTGAATAATTGTGAATGTTTGGGAGCTTCAGAGAGCTAAAAAGGACTCAGTGCCCTGCTGCGGCCATAGACATCCTATGTATTACAAACACATGTCAAAGGAAGCAAGATATTACAAATACTTAAAGGACATCACACTCACTTTTAAAAAGGTAAAATTACAAGCAGAAGCTGAGAGAAGACTAATAAATTTTCTCACCCAAAAAACCTGACAAGGTCCCATAATTTTTAAGAGTCATCCCCCCCTGCATAAAGGCAGCTCAAAAAGATGGGAAGGGATACATGCTTTCCACAAGGGAACCAATCACTAAAAAATGTAACAAGACATTTGAAGAAACAGAGGAATAGAATCAAATCAAACCTCGACAAAATGGGAAATGAAGCAAGAGTTTTGCAGTCAGGAGGTCTGGATTTGGATCTGTAGTCCCCCTAGCACTGAACTGGAAGCAGCCCCAGTCACACTGGGTGTGGTCCCAACACAAGCACATAATTCACATGTCATTCTAAGAAGCTTAGCGCTACAGTAAAAAGCTAATAGACAGTAAGTGAAGCCAGGAAGCTGAGCTAAAAAGTTAAAGAGAAACTATCAATCAAGAAATAAAAGTTTCAAGAAAAGAGATCCAAATTCTGAAACTAAAGAATTCAGTAATGTGCTCCCACAGATAAGATCCGGAGCTGCCTCGAGTGAAACGGACCCTCTGCTCCTAAAGACTATGATCCGAGAGGCCTTATAACCCATTTTGGCACCCAGAGCAGCTTCTTACAGAAATGCATCTAGATTGAACTGCGCTACAATCCCATGCCGCCCTGGAAGGGATTTTCCCTCTCTACCCTGTCTTTCTGCACGGAAAATGGCGGTAGCAACACCCAAGTGGCGAGAGCCACCTCCTAAAACTCCCAACCCAGAGGTATGAGTTTGCAGTGATGTGGCTCGTAGGCGATCATGGGATGGAGGGCGTTACCAGCACGATCTCCGCCCAGATAAGATCCGGAGCTGCCTCGAGCGAAACGGACCCTCTGCTCCTAAAGACTATGATCCGAGAGGTCTTCCAATCCATTTTGGCACCCAGAGCAGCTTCTTACAGAAATGCATCTAGACTGTGAATTGAGCTAAAATATCAGAAATCCAAAACCACGTGAGCTCATAGTCTTCATTCTCAGCAATGAAAAGAAATTATTAAATGATGCCTTTTCAGCAGGCCTGATAGTTAGGGGAAAATTTCTATTGAAATGTTGAATGTATTCAAAGTATAGAGAGAATAAAGTGAAGATCATTAGCTACTTAGGTGGGGGGCGGATGGGAAGGGGGTATATTGGGGTTCTTGGTGGTGGAACATGTGCACTGGTGAAGGGATGGGGGTTTAATCATTATATGACTGAGACTTAAACCTGAAAAAAAAAAGAATTCAGTAATGTATAACTTAGTTTTTAAAATCATCAAAATCATCACCAAAGGAGACAAGATCAAGCAGAAAAAAATTATCAGTAAATTAAAAACATATTAGTTGCTTGAATTACTGAGTCAGGGGAACAAAAGGAAAATAATGAAGAAAAGTGAAGAAAGTCTAAGAAAATTATGGGAGACCATTAGTTTATCAATATACTATAGAAATCCCACAGAGAGAATAAGGACAAAGGGACAGAGAAATTATTTGAAGAAATAGATAAAATTTCCCAAATATGAAGAAGGAAATTAATATCCAATAGTAGAAGCACAAGAGATCTCAACTAGGATAAACCTAAAAGGGTCCACACCAAAGCACATTATAATTAAATTCAAAAGTCAAAAAGAAAAATCTTAAAACCAGCAAGAGAAAATCTGTGACTTTTATGTACAAAGATCATCAGCAGATTTCTTAGCACATTACAGACTGGAAGGGAGGTGGATAACAAATTCAAAGTGCTGGAGAAAAAAAAACCATGCAAGAATAGTAAAACTGTCCCTCAAAAACACTGCTTTAAAAGAAACAATACTTTCCTGGACAAATAAACACCAAATTACTCAAAGGAGTACTATATATTGAAACAAGTACCTGCTGGATAGGAATATAGCAGCACATTAAAGTGTAAAGTTCTCTGGTAAAGGTACACGTTCAAACAAACAGTCCTATAACACTGGCATGGTGGTGATATATACCTTTATATTCAGAGAAAATATAAATAACATCTGTAAAACTAGACCTATAAAAATAACTACAAGTACAGTACTGTAGGGTCTCTATTTCAGACCTGTCATAAATTTACTTTAGTAAGTAACGAAATTAAAAAGATGAATTAAAAAGATTAAACTCGAGGTGTGTGATTGACCCTGACCCACCATCCCTGCACCCTGCCCACGCCTGCACCCTCGGACCCGGATCCTTCCCTCCCCCATCTGCCAGACCACCATCCTGCCTGGCTGAGCCTCCCCTCTGCCCCTGCCCCAGGTGTGTGACCCCTCCACTTTCAGCATGGCTGGGGGCGTGGCCTCCGCAGTAGTGGGCATGGCCTTGGCTGGGGCGGAGGTGCCACTCATGCGACCGAAGATATTTTCCACATTCCTGGAAATCTGGAGTCACATCTCAATTTTTACCACCTAATTCTGTGAGTAACATCCTAGCTGTCTCAAACACAATAGGCCAATAGTCCACTAGTCTATTCCAATTTCACCAAAATACTAGTAAATACAAGAAGCTGTAGAAGCCCAATATAAAAGATCACAGCCTTCAAAAGCTTCACTTGGGGCTGTACATATGGCACAGAGGAACACCTGAGAGGAAGGACATATTATAGAAGAGGGAAAAAAAGGAGAACAGCATCGATTGAGCTCATCCAGAATCCTTTCTCACTACAAGAGGGAACTGTGATAGTGAACTAGAAGGTCGAACCTCCATACAACCACAACAACATAAAGAAGCAGTGCAAATCCCCACCATGAGGAGAGGATGATGAAAAGAGTCTAGAAGCCTCCATAGGCATTACCCACAAATATGAGCTCTCCGACAAAGAATTCAGAGATGAAATGCTGAAGATGTTCAATGAACTCAAAGAAATGATAGAACTGGCATCCAGTAAATTAAAGGAAGACATAAAAGAAACAGTAGAATGAACAGTCAAGAAAAGGAAGAAATGAGAGTAGAAATTGGAAAGCCATTCACAGGAGTGTCATGAATAAAGGATTCCATAGATGAAATAAAAAACTCAGTGGGTATCCTCAACAGTAGAATGGCTACAGTCCAAGACAGAATCAGTGAGCTTGAAGATGAGCTGCAGGAAGCCTACAGGCAACAACAAACAAAGGGAAAAGACCTCAAAATAGCTCTAGGGCAAATCAGAGACCTAGGGGATGATTCCAAGAGGAAGAACATTAGAATCATCGGAGTACCAGAAGGACAGGGAGGCAACCCCAATGAAAAAGCCATAGTTAAAGAAATCATTGCTGCAAAGTTCCCAGAGCTGGAGAATGCAGGCATCCAGATTCAGGGAGCCCGAAGGGAGTCAGCTAAAAGAGAACCTAGTAAGAAGACTCCAAGACATAGTTAGAATGATGGGTGTCACAGATAGAGACACAATACTAAAAGGAAATTATATAAAAAAGAGCACCCCTCACCCTTAGATTTATAGCAGACCTATCAGAGGAAACCTTCCAAGTCCGAAGACAATGGTGGGATATAGTTAAAAAAAAAAAAACTCAATGAAATGAATGCTTCACCAAGAATACTTTATCTAGCTAAACTCTCACTCAAACTTGAAGGAACGATACACTCTTTTATGGATAAACAACAGCTCAGGAACTTTCATAGACTCAAAACCAAATCTAAAAGAAGAACTAAAGGGGCTACTATAAGAAAAAACCCTACAAGCACAACAAACACTTACAGAAAGATAGCACAAAACCCCATGACAATAATATCTCTCAATGTCAATGGTCTAGATGCACCAATTAAGAGACACAGAGTGGAAAAATGGATCCAGAAACTGAACCCAACATTCTGCTGCCTACTAGAACCACATCTGACAGTCAAAGCAAATACAGAATCAAAGTCAAAGGATGGAAAATAATTCTGCAAGCAAACAACTCCATCAAAAAGGCTGGGGTGGCCTTACTAGTATCTGACAAGATAGATTTCAGGTTGAAAAAGATTAGAAGGGACAGCGAAGGCCATTTTTTATTAATCAAGGGATATGTATAGCAAGAAGAAATCGCACTCCTAGACATATACACACCCAATGAGGGACCACCTAAATACTTAGACTTTAAGAAGGACATTGCTGGCAACACAAGAGTACTTGGAGACTTCAACACTGCCTTAGCACCTCTGAATAGATCAACAAAATTAAAACTCAGCAAGAAAATACTAGCTTTGAGAGAAGATACAGGAGAGAGGGATAATAGATCTATACAGAACTTTACATCCCCACAAAAAAAGAGTACACATTCTTTTCCAGTGCACATGGAACATTTTCCAGAATAAACCACATGCTGGGCACAAAACATACCTGAACGGAATCAGGAAGATAGACATTGTATCAACTATCTTTTCAAACCAGGATGCACTGAAGATAGAAATTAATCATGCACAGATACAGAAAACCAAATCAAACACCTGAGAATTAAAAAAACTCAATGTTGAACAACGAGTGGGTCAGGAGGGAAATCAAAGAAGAAATCAAAAGATACTTGGAAACAAATGAATGAAGACACGAGCTACCAGAACTTGGGGGATGCAGCTAAAGCCATGTTAAGGGGAAAATTTATAGCTCTGCAAGCATTTCTCAGGAAGGAAGAAAGGGCCCACATAAATAACTTGACTTCACAGCTCAAGATCTTAGAAAAGGATCAACAAAAGTAGCCCAAGCCAGGCAGAAGGAAAGAGATAATAAAATTTAGAGCAGAAATTAATGACATGGAAACCCAAAAAGCAATCTGAAAGATCAATGAAACCAAGAGCTGGTTCTTCGAGAAAATAAACAAGTTTGATAAACCACTAGCAAAACTCACAAAGAAAGAGAGAGAGAACCCTAATAAACCGAATCAGAAATGAAAAGGGGGACATCACAACAGAAACAAGAGAAATTCAAAACATCATCAGAAACCACTCTGAAAGTCTGTATGCCATGAGACAAGAGAACTTAAAAGAAATGGATAAATTCCTGGATTCCAATAATCTCCTAAAGCTGAGTCTCAAGAAGATCTGGAATACCTGAATAGACCTATTAATATCAAGGAAACTGAAACTGTAATCAAAATTCTTCCCAAAATCAAAAGCCCAGGTCCAGATGGATTCACTAGAGAATTCTTCCAAACATTTAAAGAGGACCTACTGCCAGTTCTTCTCAAGCTTTTCCAGGAAACTGAAGAAAAAGAAACCCTCCCAAACAGTTTCTATGAGGCTCATATCTCCCCAATACCAAAAGCAAACAAAGACACCACAAAAAAAGAAAACTATAGGTTGATATCCCTGATGAACACAGATGCAAAGATTCTCAACAAAATATTAGAAAATAAAATTCAACAACTCATCAAAAAGATCATACACCATGACCAAGTGGGATTCATCCCAGGGACACAAGGATAGTTTAATGTTCAAAAATCAATTAACATAATCCATCATATCAACATAAGAAAAGATAAAAATCATACAATCATACCAATAAATATAGAGAAAGCATATGCATATGTCAGGGATTCAAACCAGGGCCGACCATATTCAAGGCAAGAACCTGACCTTGTTCTATCTCTCTGATTCCTAAAAGGTTAATTTTACATAAAATAATACAAATAGACTGACAGGGAAAGATAAAAAGAAGATACTTCATATAAATGGCAATCCAAAGAGAGTAAGAATTCAGAGAGAAAATATAAATAACAGCTGTAAGACATAACTACAACTATAAAAATAATGATTACAGTAATGTAGGGTTTCAATTTCAGACCTGTCATAGATATACATTTAGATCAATGTCTGGTGTTTGATTTTATTATAATATTTTTTAACAATTAATGTCTTTATTATAGTTTAGGCAACATGGTTACAATAGTGTTTATATATACAAAATTGCAAAGTTACTGTATCTCCTACCATGAAAGACCCTTTCCCACTGTCTCATGTTGCCTCCAGTTTACCATTTCATTGTCCTCATTGCTCTTCTCATTGCCTGAATATTTAAGTCCAAGCCCAGGGTTGTCATCATTCAATACTGTTTACTCCCTGTTTTGCTGTTCCATATGCACAGATGATCTGGTGTTCATCCCTCTCCCTCTGACTCACTTCACTAACACTATATCCCCCAGTTCCATCTACACTGCAGTGAGTCACAAAAATCCACGTTTTCTTACAGATGCATAGTATTTCATAACACAACTTTTTTATATATTTGTTGTTGGACATTCAGATTGTTTCTATATTCTGGAAACTGTAAGAAAAATAACAGTGAGTCCAGGTGTGCAATTTTCAAATGCATGAGGGTAGATATCAAGGAATGGAATTTTTTTCCACATCACGTTCCATAGAGGTTAAAACAGAAAACATTTCCTCCCATAGTAAGTGAGGGTTCCTTGTTTCAACACATCCCCACAAGTGTTGGTTGTTTCCAGGTTTTTTATTCTGTGCCATTCATGGGTGTGAGACAGTATCTAATTGTTCGAATTTGCATTTCCCTGATAATAAATGACAATGGACAGTTTTACATATGTCTACAGATATCTGTATGTTTTCTTTAGGTGTTAATCTCCTCCTCCCCATTTTTCTTTGGAATTTTCTTTTTTTTTCCGCTTTTTGGGGCTCACCCGGCAATGTTCAGGGGTTACTCCTAGTATTGTTCAGAGGACCATATGGGATGCTGAGGATCAAATTCAGGTAAGGCGCATGTAAGGCAAACACCCTACCTACTGCACTATGGCTCTGGTCCCTCGATGGAATTTTTAGTTATTTTGCTGTTGAGCTTTGTGAGGCTTTATATGCCTTGAGCATTATCTGATGTATGGTATACAAATGGTATATACCCTTTATTTGATGTGTGGTATACAAATATTTTTTCCCATTTAGGAGGGTGATTTTTTATTTTAGCTTGATTTTCTGTTTTTCTTTTTAGGTCACACTGGGCAATGCACAGGGGCTACTCCTGGTTCTGCACTCAGGAATTACTCCTGGCAGTGCTCAGGGGACCATATGGGATGCTGGGAATTGAACCCGGGTCAGCTGTATGCAAGGCAAAGGCCCTAGCTGCTGTGCTACCGCTCTAGCCCAGCTTGAATTTCTTTTGCCATACAAAACTTTTAAATTTGAAGTCCTGTTTGTTTATTGCTTTTGTTTGTTTTAGATGTCCAACATTTAGATTTGGCCTTCTGGAACTGTGAGTTACCATGGATAGTCTTGATCAACATGATGAACTCAGAGAGTCTCTCACCCTGTTCGTTCCATTCTAGGCCATGGGTTCCAATGTGGAGTTCTCTGGGCAACCTTCTCAGTCCTATCTTGGCATTAAAATCATCGACAATGATCCTGTAGAAGGTGTGGTCTTCTTTGTAGAACTTTTCCAGCTCGATATAGAATTTCTCAATTTCTTCTTCATCACAGTTGGATGTTGGTGCTTAGACGACAAAAATAGAAACTGCCGGCAGTGAGCCACATCTATTCAAGCGTAATCATCCGATTTGGGTTGTTAGGCATTCGAATGAATCAATGCTCATGGCCAAGTTCATGTTGACAAGGACACCGATGCCACCAATGCCTCTGTTGTCACATGTTCCGAGGAACAGTTCTCCAGTGTCGAAATGGCGTGATGTGATCGATGCCTTCTCGTTTCGGTCAGACAAATGATGCTGTACTTGATCTTCTGCGCTTGAACCATCAGGTCCTTGATGGATGCTTCTGATGCCAGCGTACATGTGTTGAAAGTACAGTCATTTTAGTCTTTCTTCGTTTTAGAAGTCTAGTTCGTCCCTGAAATTTTATCAGCCTCTCCTTGCTCATCCTTCTTAATGCTGTCGTATTGGGGGCTCTTTCAGTTTCAGGCGGATGAGGCCCATTGTTGTTACTGTTTTTGGCATATCAAATACGTCATAGGTAGCTTGCCAGGCTCTGCTGTACAGGCAGGGTACTCTCAGTAGATTGCTCGACTCTCCGAGAGGGATGGAGGCTATTAGGATGGCCTCAAATTGCCCTTACAGGTGTTCCCATGGTTCACACCATATTTGAAACCTATAAAATATGGTGCATAAATTCTGGAAAATGGGTATTAAGTGTCTTATGGTGTGTCATGTGGCCACGAAGCGGCCACACAGTTTGGAAAACAGCCTGGAGTATGGCGTGGCTGGGTAGTGGAATATCCTGGTGGACAGTTCCACAACAAAATTGACCACATCATATTCAATCGGAGGTTTTGCCTGACCGATGTCATTGTTGTCCCAAATTCCAAACGGGATCGGAACACCATCTCCTTCATGCAAAATTCTATTTCACAGAGTGGGGAGAAAGGTCTGCAAAGTTTAAGTTTAAGAAGAGAACTCCCAGAATGACCACCAACTGGGAGCTCTTTGGCACTATTGCGGCAACGTGGGAAGATGCTATCCTTGACAACATCGAGGAGGAAGACTGGTTTAGCACCTCCATGACTGCATGAGGAATGCAGAGACTGGGAAAGCCACAAACAGATGCCTGTCTTCGGATACTCTTGAGCTCATTCGCCAATGTGGTTTGACATGAGCCTCAGGCAACCAAAGCTAACATCCGAGCTTGCAAAGCTGTGCAGAGAAGTGATAAAGGAAGACCTCAAAGAGAGAAGAACAACAGTGTTGGCTGATGTGGCAGAAGCCGGGAAAAGTATTGGCAGTGCTCACCTGTGCTTCACCAACTACAAGACCAAGAAGACTGCCCTCCAACGTCCTGATGGATCTATCACATCTTCCAGAAGGGCAATGGAGAGGATTACTCACGACTTCTCGGATCTCTTTGACAGCCACGTTCACCTGCCCACATACCAAATTCCACAGGATGAATATGTCATTCCCAATGTCCTCCCTTCCGAAATCTGGCATGCCATTTCTTCAGTAAAGACATGTACAGCACCCAGTCCAGACAAGGTCAGACCTGAACACTTGAAGAATCTGCCACCAGTACTCGTCAATACACTGGCTCGGCTCTTCACACACTATCTGTCCAAATGCAAGGTTGTCCCAGTGGAAAACTAGCAGGATGGTACTGTGGAAAAAGAAGGGAGACATCCACGACACTGGCAATTATCGCCCAATCTGCCTGCTGTCCATCATCTACAAGTTGTTCACTCGAGTCATCCTAAATAGAATATGCAGAACACTAGACGACAGAGAACCATGCTAGCAAGCCGAGTTCCAAAAAGCATGACTGACCATATCCACACAGTGACCAAACTCACTGAAGATTCATGAGAGTTCAAGATACCGCTCTGTCTAACGTTCATCGATTTAAAGAAGGCCTTTGATTCTGTTGAGACTGAAGTGTTCACTGAAGCCCTAGCCAAACAGGGCATTCAAACTCAGTACATCAAGATCCTCCACGAGCTGTATTACGGATTCACCACCATGATCTCACCATTCTACAAGGAAGTGATCATTGATGTAAAGAGAGGGGTTCGGCAAGGTGATACCATTTCACCGAAACTCTTCAGTGCCACCCTCGAGAACATCAAGCGATGACTGGAATGGGGAGGAATGGGAATGAAGATAGACGGTTGGCAACTACACCACCTTCGTTTCGCTAATGACATCATTCTCGTAACATCAAACATTAGCCAAGCAGTCACAAATGCTGGCCGACTTCGACCTCGAGTGTGTAAAGGTCAGACTGCAGCTGAATCTCAACAAAATGATGTTTATGAAAAACGAACTAGTCCCTGATGTTCCATTTACTCTCAATGGAATGAACATCTCCTAATGCAGCAGCTATGTGTACCTAGGTCGAGAACTCAACATGAGGAATGACTTGGCGTCAAAACTGCACAGGAGGAAGAGAGCAGCATGGAATGCCTTCAAGAGCGTCAAAGAAGTGGTTAAGAGGACAAAGAACCTCCAGCTCCGGGCACATCTTTTTGACTCCACTGTTCTTCCTGCACTAACATACGCCTCTAGAGACCTGGGCCCTATGAAAACAGGATGAGAATGCTATTCAGGTATCTCAAAGAAGAATTGAAAGAGCCATGCTAGGAGTATCATGTTTCACTCAAGTGAGAGAGGGAATCTGGAGTTCCAACCTCCGTCGATGATCAAGAATCAGTGATGCTGTCTCATTTGCCCAGGCATTGAAAATCAGATGGGCCGGATATGTAATGCGATTCAGAGACGACCGCTGGACTCAAGCTGTTAATGACTGGACTCCACGGGATGTCAAAAGACCACGTGACTGCCCACCAATGAGATGGTCAGACTTCTTCATCAAAACCCTGAATGAACTATTCGAGGCTCTTCCTGTTCCTGCAGTGAGCAGATATCATTGGGCTACATTCACGCGACAGGGACAAATGGAGATGTTACTGGCGCCCGCTCAAGCAAATTGAAGATCAGTGGGATGACAAATGATACAAGTGATATAATGTAGTTATAACTCCAAATATAATTCAGGCTAAAGTCCTGTAATATATATCCCCCATCTCCCCCCAGTCCCCTATGCCTGCTTCTGTGGCAGGCACTTCTCTCTCTCTCTCTCTCTCTCTCTCTCTCTCTTCTCTCTCTCTCATTCTCTCTCTCTCTCTCTCTCTCTCTCTCTCTCTCTCTCTCTCTCTCTCTCTTAAACACACACACATTTTCCTTTATGGCAGGGTGGGGGAAGGACAGATGTTGGAACATTATATAACTGAAATCCAATCATGAACAACCTTGTAACTGTTTATCTCACCGTGATTTAATAAAAGCATAAAAAAAAACCACTCAAGCACAGGGAAACAAAACTGTCATCATTTTTTTGAGCGAAGAACAAAAACATTTTCAGAGAAACAAGAACTGAAGACATTTACTTACTGCATTGAAACCAATTCTGAGAGGAATAGAGAATGGTCTCCTATAAAATGCAATTCACCCAGACCTGAGAGAGACTGATAACATATACTCTGACCACACAAACCCCCTAGCACCACTGGGACAGACCCCAGAACCTTAATGGGAGTAGCCCCAAAGCACCACCAAGAATGGTCCAAAGATAACAAGTAATTACTATTCTCATAGAAGTTTGTGTGTCAGGATTAGTTCCACTCCTCCACTTCCTGTGCTGACATTTGGGAAGCACCAGGATTTTCTCAAGTGATGGCTGCCATGGGGTCGTCTTGTGACAGAGACTAAGTGTGAAACTAACCTATTTTACCACTAGGATCACATCAACCCTTTGTGATAAATGGATCTTTTTTTGGGTGTGGGGGGCATACTAGGAGATGCTCAGGGATTACTCCCTCCTGGCTCTGCACTTAGGAATCACTCCATGCAATCACAGGGGACAAAGTGAGATGCCAGGAATTGATGCCAGGGATTGAGCCCTGCCCACTGTACCATCATTCTGCACTGTGCTCTCCAGTTTAGACTGAGTTCAGTAAGAGCGTTTGGCTGTTGGTATAATTTGACTGTATTGTAGGTTTCACTTCCTTTTTATTTATTCCATTTGAAGTTGTTTAATTTTTCAGATCTGAGAACCTCATTCTTCAAAATTCTTAGCCATTATTTCTTGGACAACATCCTGTGCTTCACACTTCAAATGTATATGTTAGTTAGACTTTGCCTTTCCTGCCACTTTCACTCTCTGTGCTGCATTCTGGATCATTCTTGCAGTTCCCTTTCTGAGGTCACCAATATCACATGATCTGCCTTTAGCAATCAGCAAACTTTTTGTTCAAAACCAGGCAATAAATACTGGCAGCTTTATATGCTATAGAGTGTCTCACAGCATGAAAGCACTCATATACTATAGATGATTGAGTTTGGCTGTGTAAAACTTTATATGTAAAAATTTATTAGAAAAAAAAACTATCTGTAATTCAACAGATTTGGCCTGTGAGCTATAGTTTTCCAACTCCTCCTTTTAAATTTTTTTCCCTTTTTTTGGTTTTAGGGCCATACCCAGTGGTGCTCCCTCCTGGCTCCGCACTCAGGGATCAGTCCTGGCAGGTTGTGGGGACCATGCAGGATGTACCCCTTGGGTTACTAATTAAAATATTTATTTTAAAAAACTGAGGGGGAGTTCTATTTAGTTCTTTAAAAAAGCTGCCTAGTAAATTTTGTATTTCTTGGCCATACCCAAAATAATGAAATATTCTACAATATATGAAACATAATTATTTATATGACAAAAATTTTTAGAGCTAAGGTAGTAAAAAATCCATACTACAACATCTACATTACCAAAGTCTATGTTCAGTCCAGATTTCTGTATTCTTACTTTAAAAAATATTCTTTACCCTAATTATAGTATCTCTAGTTTCTAAAGGTTAGGCTCTATAAGTTTCTGTTGTTGGTCGCGCAAGGAGGCTTAATTCTTCCTTAGGCTCATTTTCTTAAAAAACCACTGTAGGTTCATGTATTTGGAACTTTATTGGAAGGATTATTTGAGACTAATTTAAAGATTGTTCTTCAAGGTATGATATAAATATGTTTCTTTCGGGCATCTGGGAGTACTGCCAGATGCCTTCCATTTTATGCCAGTTTTTCAGCTTGGATTTATCTTCAGTACACAAAGATACTATGTATTTTAGTTTACAAATTATGTGAGTGAGGGCTTATAATTAATAATTTTACATGCCAGTAGAACCAAGGTGGAAACACAATGGTTGAGAGTTAAATTCCAGTTGAACACTGGATAAACCTTAAATTTCCCTCTAAGATCGATTGCCTTCTACTTTAAACCCCATCAAATGTGGTGCATTACTCTTGGGATATTAGTGGCATGAGGTAAGCGACCCCCCTCCGTTCTGGGGCAGCTGCAGGCTGAGGGTAGGCCATACACTGTTGTGCTGATGGCCTGATGACACACACCTGCTGGTGAAGTGCTGAAATCAGCTCTCGTGTCACTGCTGGTCCTTAGTGTCATGGGCCATGACGGTACTTTTGTTTTTAGATAATCAGGTTTCCTGGTAGCTGCACACCCTTTTATTTCATTCAGTTTATTCAGTTTCTTCCCTAGGTTTAGAAGGTTCGCTGTCTCTAGGTTTAGAAGGCTTCCTATGCTTATTTCCTTAAACAAGCTCTCTGTTCTTCTCTTTCTCTTCCCCTTCTGGGATACCCATATCCATACATAGCCTTTCCTAATGAAGTTGGATTCAGAGACATCCTCAACCCATTCGAGCAATCTTCAACCCAGTCTTACTTCTTTTTTAAATTGAATCACTGTGAGATTACAAAGCTTTCATGATTGAGTTTCAGTGATACAATGATCGAACACCCATCCCTCCACCCCATTCTTTTTCTTTTTACTTCTTTTTCTCTCTCCTTCCATTGGATCTTTCATACAATGTCGTCTTTGAGCTCATTGATCCATTCCTCTCTTCTGGGGAATCATTCCTACTCTTGGTCTATCTTGTTTCCATAGTTTCCCCGGTTCTCGACAGCATTTCTTGAGTTCTTCACATTATTATTTTTTATTTAAAACAGGAAATGTTACTTTATGTTCATTAGATTTGTTTCTGAGCTCATACTTTTTCTGAGTTTTGCTTAGTATCTTTGATTAGCTTCTCTGTGTTCTCTTGAATCATGCTGACCAGCCTTTCTCTGTTTTCTTCTTTGGGTTTCTTTGTTCGTTGTTAAGTTTGCCTTTGGGCCATTTCAAACAGTGTTTGATAGCTGCTTGGCAAGGGGTTCACCCCGGCTCTGTGCAGGGGAACATGTGGTATTGGAGACTGAACCTGGGGCTCCTGATACAAAACTCATGCTCCAGTCTTTGAGCAGTCTCCCTGGTCCCCGCTGAGTTTATTAGAGCAATTCTGAACTTTGTCTGACAGTGATATATTATTTACTGTGCCTTTGAGATTAGTATATAGAGAGCTGTTTGTTCTCCCCTTGTCATGTCAAATTTGAAGTCTGAGATCTCAAAATATATTTTCCCTTATAATGCATATCATTTTACATCCTCATATCTTTATATATATCTTTGTAGATATCTTTAACTGCTCGTTTTTCTACTTTAGCCCTTCCCCCCTGCTTTTTTTTTGCTTTTTGGGTCACACCCAGTGATACACAGGAGTTATTTATTCCTGGCTCATGCACTCAGGAATTAACTCCTAGCGGTGCTCAGGGGACTATATGGGATGCTGGGAATTGAACCTGGGTCGACTGCATGCAAGGCAAATGCCCTATCTGCTGTGCTATTGCTCAAGCACCCCCGCCTTTTAAACCAATGATTCACAACTAAGAACTGAACTACTTTCATTTTTGTTTTGGGTGATGCTGTTGCTTAATTTGATTTCTTGCTTACAGTTTTTTTAACTTCTGGCTTCAGTAGGGAGGCAGGCATGTAACTGTGCTTGCTGTATGAACAGTACAGCGGAGAAAAACGAAATGGTCCAACTTCTGTCTCCACATGTGAATTTTCTTTCTGGGGTCCCAGATCTAAGTCCTGTCACTGTCCGCTGTCAGCAGCTCTGTGGGGCATGAAGGGTATGGGCTAGAGCATCATCCCCGAAGTTAATCTGGCTCCATCTGGATGAAGAATATGCTTCCACGCTACTGTGTTCTCCTCCAGGTTCTTGAGGCATCCCTCTGCCCATCACTGTACAGTGCCACAGTACCATCTCCAGCACCTTCCAGCCGAGTCTGCAGCCAGCCATAATTTCACCCAGGCTGTAGCACTCCTAAATTCCTCAGTGCACTGTTCATTGTTCCTCCTTTGAGTAAAACAAGGAAGGGACCTCCTTTCTCAACACAATGGTTACATCAGATACTTCCTGTTTTAGAGAATTCCATACCTTCAGTCTGTGGTAGCTTTTCTTCTTGGCTGACGATCATTATGGACGATAATCCAGGCCCTAACCATTTATTATCTGCCATCAATTTCAACATGTTCAGGGCTCATCTTTCTGTAGATCTCCCTCCAAGCAGAGAGAGCATTTAGCAGATATCAACTATCACGCATAATAAAGCCCTTCTCAGAGTCAGATATTGACTCTTGACAATAATCTGCAGAATCCAACAACAACCACAGCATCAGGAGCAGCAGCTGTGACATCCTGCGCATCCAGTGTGTGCTTGCTGCTACTAAACCCTGGACTGGACTGGGCTGTGTGTCACACTCACTCCTTCCACAGCAGTCAGGGAGTGACGGGGCTGGGCATGAGGCCAGAAGCTGAATGACTAAACTGCATGGGCTCTAATTTTGAATTTGGTTGTATAAACAGCAGCAACCTTTTTCTTATTTGTTTTTTTTTTTTTTTTTTTTTTTTTTGCTTTTTGGGTCACACCTGGCGATGCACAAGGGTCACTCCTGGCTCTGCACTCAGGAATTACCCCTGGCGGTGCTCAGGGGACCATATGGGATGCTGGGAATCGAACCCGGGTCGGCCGCGTGCAAGGCAAACGCCCTACCCGCTGTGCTATCACTCCAGCCCCCCTTTTTCTTATTTGTTGGTTATGACTTCTTTTTCATTTTCTCCTTGGGTCATACCCAGTGATGCACAGGGATTACTCCTGGCTTTGCACTCAGGAATTACTCCTGGCAGTGCTCAGGGGACCAAATGGGATTCTGGGAATTGAACCCAGGTTGGCTACATGCAAGGCAAACGCCCTACCCGCTGTGCTATCACTCCAGCCCCTGGTTATTTTTGGGCCCACACAGTGTTTTACTCCTAGCTCAGTCCTCAAAGAGCACTCCTAGTGGGAGTGATCATGGGACCATATGCGGAGATCAAACCTAGGTGGGCCATGTGCAAGGCAAGCACTCTACTCACAGTACTATCATTCTTTTAAGTCCTACAACTTAAAAGAAAAATTACCACATTTAATCTTGTGTTTTATCATTTAAGCAGCAGCACTTATTCTCAAATGGTGGCCCCAAGTCCAGCGGTATCAGTATCTGCTGGTACCTTACCAGAAATGCAAGTTGCTATGCCTATCACAAACACGGAACCAGAACAGTTCACTTTAATAAGTCTTCCTGGTAACTCCCATACCGAGGGTTCAGAACTCAGACTGGAGAGGAGGGGGACTGGGCCCACAGGACACATGAACATAAAAAGACTGCCATCAGGTCACAAGAGCAACTCTTCTGGCTCTCAATGACTTCATTTTATATAAATTAAAGTTCTGGTCTTTAAGTTCCTCAAGTTTTTCCTTCCATGGAACACTTTCAGTTATTTATATTTTACAGGGGTCACATCCAGTAGAGCTCAAGGGCTCTGAGCCCCTCCTGGAGATAGTCAGTCTGGTGGTGTGGCCTTATGCTCTGGGTGCTGAGCTCTGTGAAGTCTGTTCAGGCCTTCAGGGGCCACGGGTGCTGACCCACAAAGCTCGGAGGGCAGGTGCTGTAGACAGAAATGGATACCTTATGGGGTGATAGCACAGTGGGTAGGGCATCTGCCTGGCATGCAGCCAACCCAGATTCAATTCCAGGCACCACATATGGTTCCCTGAGCTACAGACACAAGGGAGGGAGAGAGGAAGGGAGGGAGCAGGGGATAGAAGGAAGGAAGAAAGGAAGGAAGGAGAAGGAAAAGAGGAAGGGGAGGGAAGGGAAGAGAGGAGGAGATGAAAGGAGAAAAGGAGAAAGGGAAGGGGGTGGGAGCGAGGGAGGGAGGACAGAAGGAAAGACAGAAACAAGGAAGGAAGGAAGGAAGGAAGGAAAGAAGGAAGGAAGGAAGGAAGGAAGGAAGGAAGAAAGGAAGGAAGAAGGAAGGAAGGAAGAAGGAGAAGAGGAAGGGGAGGGAAGGGAAGGGAAGAGAGGAAAGGATGAAAGGAGAGGGAGGAAGGGAGGGGGTGGGAGGGAGGAAGGCAGGAAAGGGAAAAAAGACGGAAGGAAGGAAGGAAGGAAGGAAGGAAGGAAGGAAGGAAGGAAGGAAGGAAGGAAGGAAACAGAGAAGGGAAGAAAAAGGAAGGAAAGGGGAAGGAAGAAGGAAGGAAAAGAGCAAGGGAGGGAGGGAAAAAGGGAAGGAAGAAAGAAAGACCAAAGGAATGAAAGAACAAGAGCAAGGCAGGAAGGCAGGATGAAAGGAAGGCAGGAAGCAGGAAGGCAGGAAGAAAAAAAAGCAGGAAGCCAGAAGGCAGGAAAGCAGGAAGGTAGGCAGGAAGGCAGGAAGGCAGGAAGGAAGGAAGACAAGACCTCGTAATCGCTAGGCATGTGCCCCACTGTTTAAGCTGTCTCCACTGGCCCTTAGACTACACTTTAAAAACCTAGTTTGAGGGGCTGGAGCAATAGCACAGCGGGTAGGGCGTTTGCCTTGCACGCGGCCAACCCGGGTTCGATTCCCAGCATCCCATATGGTCCCCTGAGCACCGCCAGGGATAATTCCTGAGTGCAGAGCCAGGAGTAACCCCTGTGCATCGCCAGGTGTGATCCAAAAAGAGAAAAAAAACAATAAAAACCTAGTTTGAGGTACTTTATTTACTTTCACTCGAACCTGTCTGACGCTGGCCTCATACAGATGCAGAGCAAACCTGTCTGTATTGAGGAGCAGCGAGAACAATCCAGCACTCCCATGAAGATGTAATGGTGCATGCCTAGGCTACAGCAGCTGCTGAGGAGACAGGTGAGAGTTTGGGCTGCAGGTGCTCGGTTATAAGGAATGGCTGAGTGCCTGTTCTCCATGGCATGATGGTGGCCGTGCTGGGGTGGGGAGCTGACTGGTGACAGTGTGCATCCGAAGCACTGGCTTCTCTGGGTAGAAGCCCTCAGAGTCAAAGGAAAGAAGTCTCCACTGTCGGTTGGCTTGGACCTGAAGCCAGAGGGAACCCTGCAGTGTGACTTGTGCATGAACAGCAAGAGAGGGACATGTGGCTCTCGACAGCATGCAGGCGGAGAGTCCCCGGAGAGGCATGAGATATGGCTGCAGAGAGATGATGTGCAAGGCAATTGGAAACTCAAAACACGAGATAAAAGGCAAGGGGGGAATGAGCCTTCCTGGGCTGGAGGTGCTCAGTGCTGTGCCAGGAGGCCCGAGCACCACGAAACTACGCCAGCTGGAGAAATGCCTTGCTCAGTTTCTGCGCCGCCACTCCTTAAGGGAGAGAAAAGTTGATTTGTGCCCTAGAACTGTTTGTATTGGACCAGAACTGACTGGATAAGAGACAGGAAAATATGTTTTGAAAGAAAAAGCAGCAGCAAGGGAAGGCCAGGACCAGGAGGCCTGTTTTACAGAAAGTCTCTGTCCCGATCAGCGACAGTCCAGCCTCTTCTTTGGCTTGTGTTTCTCCACCCCTTGGCCATGACTATGGAAAAGGTCCAGGCCGAGGGGCAGAAGTGCCATTGCATTCTGACGCACAGCACAACCGCAGGAAGGTCAGGGACTCTCTACCAAAGGGTGCCACGCTCTGCTACACATTAGAGTCAGGCCCCACAGAGCAAACCTGCCTTCCCGGCATATCTGAGGGCCAGACATCAGACTGTGCTTGGGGACTTGCTTGGGAATACTTGCTTTCTGTTTGTTTGGGAGCCTGAACTAGCTGTGCTCAGGGCTTACTCCTTGCTCTGTGCTCTGGAATCACTCCTGGCAGGGATTGGGAACTAAAGGGATGTTGGGGATCAAACCTGGGGTGGTCGCATGCAAGGCAAACACCCTGCCTGTTATACTCTCTCTGGCCCTTGGAGATAGTTTTCATTCGGACGCTGCCCTCTGGTTTTGCACCAACCTCCTTGGCAGTTCTGAGGCCAGGCCCAGCATCTCTTTAGGCTCTGCTCTCTGCGAAGCGGGTTTAGAAGTTAGCACTGGAGACATTTCATAAGCTTAGTAAGACTTGGGAATACTCTCAGTTAGGTTATCAGTGTTGTTTTTGGAAGAACTAGCTGACTTAACCTGAAGTTAAGATTTTTTAGTGAAAAGTGTAGGATCTCTTAAAGATGGTGAATTTGACCCTAAAATTTCAATAAATAGTATTTCCTAAGGCAATTATTTCTTAAAGGAACACTTAATTTCAGAAGAGCTCATATCACAGGTCGCTTTCTTGCTTCAAAAGAGCTAGTGGTTTGAGCTGGTGAATCTTCAAAGTATATACAAAGTCTTAGCTGCTGACTCAGGGTTAAGAGCATTTCCACTGCATTAAGTCCATGGTCCCTAACATACAACTATAGACTCTAAGGAGCTCTGAAAGCCATTTTCAAGAGGCATAAACTCTAATTTCTTGCACATAAAAGTGACTTGCCCTGAACTATTTTCATTCCTTATTTATCTTTACTACAATTGAGCTTTACTAAATTAACACTTTGACTATGAGCACTGGGCAGAAAAATAGATGCTTACTTTAAAATTCAACCAACCATGTTCAGGACACTTGTGAAATATTCACATTTGATTTTGGTGTTTTATTTTTATTGCAAGTGTACCAGGTCACTTCTCCAGTTAGAGATATTTGGGCAACAGCTCTTACTGAGACATGATACCCCTTGACTCTTTTGGTGAGTGGGTTGAAGAAGCGAAGTGTAGTGAGAATCCGATGACTTATATCCCATATTTTCTTAAACTGTTTAGGTGCTTTATAGATCATTGCTATTGTCTAGTTTTCCCTCTCAGAGAACCCGGCAAGCTACCGAGAGTTTCCTGCCTGCACGGCAGAGCCTAGCAAGCTCCCCATGGCGTATTTGATATGCCAAAAACAGTAAATAATGATGGTCTCATTCCCTGACCCTGAAAGAGCCTCCAATGTGGCACCATTGGGAAGGATGAGTAAAGAGAGGCTTCTAAAATCTCAGGGCTATGATGAATGGAGACGTTACTGGAACCCACTGGAGCAAATTACGGATGACAGTGATACAGTGATACAGTGACTATGAGCTGTTCCCTGTGGGCATTTACATGATCCCTAACTTTAGACTCCAAACAAATGGCTGAATTCCAGAATACATTAGGCCCCAGGGGCTCTGACACAGAGTTTAAAGGGCAACTGGATTAAGGAGAACTGCTGGGACAGATCCTCAGGCACAGAACTCAGCTAACCCAAGCCTGTAGTCAAATGAACACATTGAAACAAGAGTCAGGGAGAGGCCGAAGTGAAGAGATTTCTGGTACGTGGGGACATATGGAGCCACAACTGTCTGCCATGTTCATAGAAGCCTGAGAGATGCGAAGCAGCTATCCGCAGTGTGGCAGGCCACCTCGGACACTCTTGGACTCAGGCTCAGGGATGTTTCTACTAATTTCTCAAGCTCTGAGTAGCAGGTAGCAGGGGGCTAACATGCAGAATTATGAAGCTCAGCTGGAGAAGTTAACTAATACTTGGAGAACCATGTCTCATTAGAAGCAGATACTATTGTTGGCTGCAACTGCTTGGACATATTTGGCAAAGCAGAACTCTGAATCCAAGGGAAAAACACCTTTCACCTTTCCCAGTTGCAGCTTTCACCTTAGGTAAGTTAGGAACCACGTGTGCATTTCCAGCATGGTGGTGCACAGAGGCTGTATCTTCCCAGCAGACTCTCATTTACTGAAGTGCAGAGTTCAGCACTTACCCCCGTGTTGGAGTCAATGTGCATCCAATAAATACTTGTGAACAAATGAACAGCCTATTTTTAGACTAAAGGCCATATTTCTTTTGTTCTGACTCCTATACTGGACCTGTGTCATATGTGTATAAAAGTGCTAAGCATGAATAAGAGACAAAACAGGTATTTAAAAAAATTTTTTTTGACTTTTTGGATCACACCCAGCGATGCTCAGGTGTTACTCCTGGCTCTGCACTCAGGAATTACTCCTGGAAGTGCTCAGAGGACCATATAGGATGCCGAGGATCAAACTCAGACTGGCCACAAACAAGGGAAATGCTCTCCTCGTTGTACTATCGCTTCAGCCCCTAAAGTAGTTATTATTTTTTTAGATACCAATTTAGCATTTATTTTTCCAATTATTTAAAACTTCCAAACTTATACTAAGTAAAACTAATATAAGTAAGTATTACCTGTCCCCTGTCCCTCACCACTGGTAGTAGAAAAAGCGGCTATATTCTACGAATGATAAAAAAGGAAAGAAAAATTTACCAAAACTTTCCATTAAGTAATGATACCATAAACAGTCACAGAGTAGAGAAATTCAGAAATACAAAGAACTTCAGAAGTTACCTAGAATCTACATTACTTGGTTGGTCCAAAGACATGGTTGTCACGATTTGTACTGAGACAAGAACTATGCATCCTAATTCCCAGGCCCGTATTATTTCTTTTATTAAACTATAGATTATTTGGTTATAATAGTGTTCAAGTTTATGGTACTGATTATAATGGTGTTCAAGTTTAAGTTACTGCATCAGCACGATTTCTACACTAAAAGTGAGGCTAGAAAGGCCTAAGTTCCAGCCTTCTGCAAGATAATCTTTTTTCACTTTTGTAGAAAGTAATTTTGGGGGGCTGGAGCGATAGCACAGCGGGTAGGGCGTTTGCCTTGCACGTGGCTGACCCGGGTTCGAATCCCAGCATCCCATATGGTCCCCTGAGCACTGGCAGGAGTAATTCCTGAGTGTAGAGCCAGGAGTAACCCCTGTGCATCGCCGGGTGTGACCCAAAAAGCAAAAAAAAAGAAAGTAATTTTAGGGGTTCCTCCCAAGCAGGGCGCAGGGGGTCCAGAAGTCTCTTCTAAGACACTTGGACTGACATGTGAATCAGCAGGTTCAAGCTCAGCACAGCAATATGCCAAGGGTAGCACAGGCATGGCCCATGGCATGCCGGGCCAACCCCTAGGGTGCTAACAGGCCTCTGGGACTACCTTGTGCTGCTAGGGTAGAGGGCCCATGTGCAACCAGGGAGGAATTTGGAGCCTAATGCATGCCAGATAGCTCTAGCCTTCGAACTATTTCTGCTCCTAAAACGTAAAAATTGTAACTTATATAGGACTTCACTTGCATGGACATCCGTAAACTTACTCAAATGCACCTGCTTCATGAGCCAACTTGTGGAAACAAGTCCTATTATTCAAGAACTGAAATCTGGGGGTCCTGGAGATGGCTTTCCGTGCATATGCTTTATATGCAGGAGTCAGTTCTCAGCACTGCATGTTCCCCTGAGCACCACCAGGGGTAGCCCCTAAGTACTGCTAGATATGACCCCCAAAACAAGAACAGAGCAAAGGGAGAATTAAAATGTTGAGATTTATAAATACCCCATTTACACATCAGATTAGCTGTTCACAAAATGTAGATTAGGTAAATTTTCCTTTATGTAAAACAAACAGATAAAGGATAATTTCGGATTATAGTCCAGGTACTATAAGCCCATGCAGTCAATGCTCTGCAGACAGACAAGACTTACCACTGCCCGCACTCCCCTCTCGCTTGCCACGGGAACCCCCGCTGCCGTCTCGCCCAGACTTCACACGCTAGAGCAAAAAGAAGCTGCATTTAGAAGATTAAGGGAAATTCCTACAAACTTGAATAAAAATAAACTCCAATTTTTAAAACATTAACATTACTATGTAACTCCAAAGATTTACTGTTCTAATTTCCTAAAACTTAACCTCAAGCTGATAGTCATCTGTGAGTTAAATGTCTCTAAATTGATTTGGGGGAAACCTTCAAAATCTGCTCCCCAATAGTGGGGTTAGTAATCACTCCACAGTCAATATGCCAATGGCACAAACATTAAAAAACGCAAATATTTTCTCTTATGAATAACTTTAAAACCGTGTTCAGGCACTAAGTTCCTTAGTTTAAGTAGCGCGGCTGGGGAGGAGAAAGAAGTCTACAGAATTAATTTTCACACTAATCCTATTCCATGGCTGGACCTGAACTGTTGGCGGGAAAATGGGCTTCTGAAATTCAGCTTCTGCAGTACACTGTCACACTCACAACATACTAACAATTGTTCTACAGTCTAGCTTCTTACTTTCCAATCCACCATGGACTGGAGCAGGGAGGGCATTTGCCTCACTCAAACGAGGCTGATCCAGGTTCAACTCCCAGAATCCCACTCCTGAAGGGGTCTCCTGAGGCTGCCAGGAGTGATCCCTGAGCACAAAGCCAGGACAAGCCCTGAAACCGCCAGGTGTGACCCAAAACAAAACAGAACAGAACAAAACTCTATCCTTAAAGTACAAGGAATATGCTAGGCTGTGACATTCTTGGGCTTCTTTTACATTTTATGGTTATTTTATGTTTCGCTTTAGTGTTAAGAGTTTCTGAATTATTACTTGGTTTTAGCTCAAGTCATGTCACAGAAACACACATGTATATAAAGGTATATTTAGACATACAGCGTAGTAAAGAGAAACAGATTTTTATAACTGTATACAACTACCCTATAGTTGAATTATAATTTAACTTAGGCAGATACCCTATTAGCATTTCAAAAATAGAATAGAAAACTTAATTAAGAGATAATAATTCTTCCATATATATGTATAAAATATTAATATAATTACTATTATAACCTAGATATATAGATTCGATTATGAGACTGTAGTCTTCTAGGAAGTAAACTGATTTCCTTTAACAATCCAAAACTCCGGGCTGGAACAATAGCACAGCGGGTCGGGCATTTGCCTTGTACATGGTCGACCCCAGTTTGGTTCCCAGCATCCCATATGGTCACCCAAGCACTGCCAGGAGTAATTCCTAAGTGTATGAGCCAGGAGTAACCCCTCAGCATCCCCGGGTGTGACCCAAAAGAGAAAAAAAACAAATAAAGAAGACCAACTGTTGTTAAAAAAAAAAAAATCCAAAACTCAATCTACAACGTGAAGTATTCTCCAAAAATTAATGATTTAAAATTCTATGTAAATATACTCAAGTTTTCTATTAAATAGAAAAAAAGCATTTTTCTTGCCTTCAAAAAAATCTCAAAATGTAACAAATTTACAATGCATACATCTGTGCTCGCTTCGGCAGCACATATACTAAACTTGGAACGATACAGAGAAGATTAGCATGGCCCCCGTGCAAGGATGACACACAAATTCGTGAAGCGTTCCATATTTTTTAAATTAAAAATAAAAAATTAAAATGTATACATCTATAATCTATATGACATCAAAACTGGTGTTCCAGCTACCCATCAATTAATAACTTACAGCATATCTGAAGAACTATGCAGTGCTAATATAATTAATTTCATAAAGGCAAATGCTCATGTAACTTGAAACTTTTTTTCAAAACTCTGGACTTCAGTAACCGTAACTCTGGAAAAGGATGCTCTGGGACACTGGTGCTTTCTATTATCTCTTCTTTATCTCTTCATCCTACGTCTCCGCTCCACCTGTTCATCCACCCAGAGATCCAACATGTGGCTCTCATCCATCTAACTAGTCCTTCAAGTCCTTACTCTTTCCAGCCTTGAGCCATGAGCGGACCCACACAGGACCTTCTGACTGGCTGTCCTCTTTCAGTTTCACAGAAGCGCACAGCCTGCCTGCCTGCCTTTCCCCTCCCTCCAGGGGGCGCTTTCCTGAAGACAAATCACAGCAGCATGAAGAAGTCGCCTCCTGTGCCTTCTTACTGCTCCTGCCCAGCCTTGAGCAGGCTGAGAGCAGGCAGCTGTCTTCCACACCACACTGCCTCACCTGTGGCACCTGCCTGCAGCTCCACTTGGTGACAGAAAGGCAGGGGGGTAAGCCCCAGAGAGCACACAGGCAGGGCGCTTGTCTAATGTGCCACGGCTGCTTCCTGCTACCGCTTATGGTTCCTCCAGCACCACCAGTGCTTAATCCTGAGCACAGAGCCAGGAATAACCTTGAGCACTGCTGGGTATGATGCAAAAACCAAAAGAAAAGAGACACCTGGGGGTGTGCCATGACACTACTGTCCCTTTCCCTTCATCCTCCAGCCCCCAACTCTCCTAAAGCTCCCCCCTGCTTAGTTACCCTTAGTGCACAGAGGGTGCCCACTCAGGGCGCTCAGCTACAGGCCTGCCTGCTCAGATAGTCCACAATGAGGTTTATTATTTTATTTTTGGTTTGGGGCCATACCCAGTGGTGGTCAGGGCTTAGTCCTGGCCCTGTACTCAGGAACTAATCCTGGCAGTGCTCAAGGGAGCACGGGGATGCCAGGATCGAACCTGGGTTGGAAAGTATCCTTCCTGCTGTACTATCTGGTCCCTGTTCTGTTTTTAAATCCTCTGCCAACTGAAAGCCTGTTTGGTAGTAAAAGTAGACAAATTCTACCACAATAAATCTGATCTATTAGTAGCAGTGTTTTTGTATGGTAATTTCAAAAACAGTAAGAACAGCAGAAAACATTAGAGCCTATTTTTCTTTTTTTAAATTTTGCCATTTTTTTCGGTCACAGCCAGCGATGCTCAGGGTTACTCCTGGCTCTGCACTCAGGAATTACTCCTGGCGGTGCTTGGGGAACCATATAGGAAGCTGGGGATTGAACCCAGGTCGGCCTTGTGCAAGGCAAACGCCCTACCTGCTATACTATATCTCTCCAGCCCCTAGAGTGCTATTTTTGAAAGTTTTTTTTTTTTTTAAATCAAGTCATTACTTCGTTAGCATTTACCCCTCAGAGATTTGCCCTATGGAAATTTCCTCTTTATGCAAGTATTTCCAGTCATGAGCCGGTCCCTTAGTAAATGCAAAACAAAACCCTCCAAGGACAAACTTGCTAAACAAAGAGATCCCAGGGGCAGCAGGGTGCTTGGCAGATGCAGGGAACTCTGAGATGCACCACAAGGGCCTCAAGAGAGCCTGGGAGTTGGACTTGCCCTTGAAGCATGGAGTGAGATGTTTTAATAGAAGCAGGGCAAGCCCAGGACAGCCCCAGGCTGGGGCTGGGGGCGTGTTCCATAGGTCATAAAAACAGTTCCTGGGCCAGAGCCACAGTACAGCCACAGCACAGCCAGTAGGTGCTTGCCTTGCTCATGGCTGACCCAGGTTTGACCCCCAGCATCCCATATAGTCCCTCAGCACCACCAGGAATGATTCCTGAGTGCAGAGCCAGGAGTAAGCCCGGAGCATGGCTGAATGTGGCCCCCAAACAAAACCAGAATTGCTAACGGCATGTTGAAAATTAAAACTGTGTTTTATAGTTACCAACACAGAGGCAATTCATCTTAGTGAAGGTAATGTTAGCTGTGTGAAAGGAACGAAACAAGGCTGGAGTGATTTGAAGTGTACTGAGGAGGTGAGAAAATCAAGATCAAATGTAATTGCAGATTTTAGTTGGGAAGAAAGAGAAAATGACTGATGCAGATTCAGATTTTGTGGGTGTTTGTGCTGGTGGGCCGCAGGCTAGTACAGTGTATAAGGTACACGGCTGACCCAGGTCTCTAGCATCCCATAAGGTCCCCCAAGAAGCACCAGGAGTAATTTCTGAGTGGAGTCAGAAGTAAACGCTGAGCACCACCGGGTATGGCCCCAAAACAAACAAAAAAACCCCAAAACTTGTGGCCCCAAACAAAAATATGTATCTATTCATAAAGATGCATGGGAATAGATACACACCAAAATATTAAGTAATAACTGTTAAGTGTAGAATAATTTTTCTTTATCTTTGCTTGGGGGGTTCCCAAGCAGCGCTCAGGGATTCATGGCCAATCAGCCCACGGGTTCACTGCAGCGGAGCAGGGTGGGGGCTCCAGGGCTGCTGGCCAGGGACGCCCAGGCTACCCCTGACATTGCTGGAACCTCTGGGTTTTTGTTGAGCTTTTGCAAAAATACAAAATTCATAAGAGATTCTTGTATCTCTATTATATATAAACTTCAAAAATTAAGCATTTTGGCTGTACAATTTTAAAACTAAGCCTTTGTTAGGTCTTGGTCCTAAATAGCTTTCTAAAAGAACTATAATTTAAAGGCGTTTTGCTCAACTAGATTATATACTGATGTGCAGTGGTAACAGCTGGCAATTTGGAATAACAACTTACTACATTTTAGATCAGTTTTGTACATCGTGTGATACTTTTTCAGTTTTGACCAAAGAAAGCATTTCACTGATTTCTGAGAATTAGGGGTGGGGAGCAGCACATATTTTAAGAACATTTTTTATTTCAATGTTTAAACATTTGAAATTTCAATGAACAATTGAAATTTCTGTTTTGGACATGTTCTTTTTTGGAACTAGAAATGAAAATTTTCCCTGTCTTATAAATGACTGATTTTATCTTTCTTTTCAGTAGTTTCACTTAGTTCTCTAATTTTTAAAAATTTCTCTTCTTTTTCACATTTCAAATACTCAGTCTTCAATTTCTTTTCTTTTTATTGCTTTTTCCCAAACATGTCATATTTTGACAGAATTCCTTGTACCTAATATTTTGAGTTTAGTGAGGCAGAAATGTAAAACATCACATCACTTAAATACTGCCTTGCTAAGGGGCTTACAGTACTCAAGGAGCTAATTTATAATGCTTTGATTCAAACAACTCCTGCCTCACAGTCTCCTGACACATCAGAGCAAGTCTTTCTTGTGTGGCCAACAGCTCTGGACCTGGACCTGCTTACTGCTGGCGTTAATGAATACATGAGTACACACTGCACAAAGCTTCCTTCTTGTTTGTGAATGTGCTCCCAATGACAAAGGGTGTAAGCCATCTTTTCCATCGTAGTTGCAGGAAGAGAGTGAGTGTTTCTGAGAAGCCATCTGCAGAAGCTTTTAACTTTAGCATTTTAAAACTAAAAGTAAGGGTTTTGTTATCATGACTTATGTAAACTTAAATAAACTTATGCTTCTTTTGTGGCTCTTTGTAAATTCTTTTCTGTTTTAAATCCATTAAAAATTCATGGTCTGATTTATTTTATGTCTATTTTCCTTTCCTCTTAAATCAGATCTTATTACCCAAACCGGTATTTGATCATTTGCAAGGTAAGCCCTCTGAAGCATAAACTCTAGGACAGAAATCTCTGAACTTTGGGGAGCACAGAATTACTTGGAGGGTTGGAGCAATAGTAAGGTGCTTACCTTGCATGCGGCTGGCCAGGGTTCGATCCCCAGCATCCCACATGGTTTCCCTGAGCCCATCAGGAGTGGTCCCTAGCCAGAGTCAGGAGTAAGCCCTGAGCAATGCCAGGTGCGCATCTCACACAAACAGAAATATTACTTGTGTTTTAAAAACACAGATCCTGGACTTCTCAAACATCAATTCTGTGATCCAGTCTGGGTAAGCCTGAGCCTCTGAGAAGTGATTTTGTGCTTTGCTGGTCTCCAGACCATGCCTGAATAGCACTATTCTGAGGTACCGACACAGAGTTGACGGCAGTTTAATTTCACACAAGACAGCATTGCCAGCGTGCTGGCACCATCCACAAAATAAGGATGGGTTACTTATCAAGTGGGAACGTCTGCTTGCGTCCTCTTCCTGCGGTCGGCCGCTCAGAAGATGTCAGGTCCGTGGTGGGGAGCCTGGTCTCGGGCTGAGCCCACCAGGAAGGCTTGCTGCCACCAGAAGCTGTGCGCATGGAAAATCACCGAGCTACTTAATTTTCTCATCTCTAAACAAACCGGAAATAATAAAGCCAAATCTATTTTTGGCTTATATTTGCCATAGTGTGCTTAGTGCCTGCTCATCTCTTGCACTCAATGACTGTTAGTTATTGAGAAATCAAATGGGGCTTAAGGGAGAACTGGAGCCAGAAATGAGATTACAAACGTGAATCAGGAAAGGGCTAACCAGCTCTTGACTTCTCTTCCTTTCTGCCATCATCTGTGCTTCTAGAGAAGAGAGAGAGAAAAATGCTATGGGTTGATTTTGTGTTTCAACAACTTTGGGTCAGTCTGATGGGTTATCTATGACATCCCTGGCTTCGCTCACACAGCTATTTCACAAATGTCTTAGCCAAGACAGAAGTCTAGTTCTCCTACTGATAACTTATAGAGGTCTTTAGTAATGAAACCTTGAAATCAGCCTTGTCATAGAAAGTTACTAACTATAAAAGGACTATTTGGCGATATAATTTAAAGAAATTAAGATACAGCAATATAATGGTGGTGTTAGTAATTTTATAAAGAAATTCTAATTACACAAGAAAATGTTAATATGTACTGGGACATAGTCTAAATGAGAAACATAGAAAAAGTAGCAAGAATTTTTAAGTTCAAATTTAGAAAATATCCTTAATTCAGAAGTTTATTATACTTTAATAACTAAAAGTTTTTATACACTACAAATCCAGAAAATAGAATATACTGCCCATGGGCTCACAATCTAAGAAAGACAATTGAAATTAGACATACAGCAAGTATCTAAGAAGCAAACTCTCAGTATAGAAGAATTTTTCTCCTTAAGCCTCTTCTTTTTAGGATTCTTTTCTTCTTCCTACTCTACTAAAATTTCCCATCCATTTAGTGGGGGAACCTTACAAAAAGGTCTGTGTAAAATTTAAGAAATATTACTGAAGAATAACGGGTAACAAGATTTGAAAAAATTAGAGAATGTGTTATGAATGAGAACTATGCCTTTAACTCTTAGAAATAACAGTATTTAAAGAATACAGGCGCTGGAGTGATAGTTCAGCAGATAAGGCATTTGCTTTGCATGTGGCCAACCAGGGTACAATCCCTGGCACCCCATATGGTTCCCAGAGCTCTCCAGGAGTGATTTCTGAGGGCAAAGCCAAGAGTAAGCCAGGTGTGACCCAAAAAATTAAAAGAAAAATTTAAAAAAATTATATATACTGTATTTCACAGCATAATTGTTGCACACTGTTTTAAGTTGTTTCAGAAAATTTTCAAATGATTGTATTCCACATTTTTGAAAAAAATTTCTCATGAAATATGCAAAGTTTATACAGTAATCTGGCCTCACATGCTGGGGGAAAAGGCAGCTCAGATAGAGAAGGAACCACCAAGTAAAGGGTGCCTGGAGGGCTCGCTCAGGATGGGAGATGCGGGCTGAAAGTAGACTACAGACCAAACATGATGGCCACTCAATACCTGCACTGCAGACCACACACTAAAGGAGAGAGAGAGTAAAAAGGAATGCGCCTGTCACAGAGGCGGGTGGGTGGAGTGGTGGGAGGGATACTGGGAACATTGGTGGTGGAGAATGGGCACTGGTGGAGGGATGGGTACTTAATTATTGTATGACTGAAATGTAAGTACTAAAGTCTGTAAGTCTGTAACTGTACCTCATGGTGAGTCATTAAAAAAATTAATTAAAAAAATAAATAAAAGAAGACTGAAAGAAAATAATTTAACTTATGTCATATAAATAATGTTTAGCATATGTGGGATACCAAGCCATGTTTGTACCAATATATTATGCAGGGCTGGAGCGATAGCACAGCGGGTAGGGCGTTTGCTTTGCACGCGGCCAACGCAGGTTCGAATTCCAGCATCCCCTATGGTCCCCAGAGCACCGCCAAGGGTAATTCCTGAGTGCAGACCCAGGAGTAACCCCTGTACATTGCCGGATGTGACCCAAAAAGAAAAAAAATATATGTATATATATATTTATAAAATGCAGTACCTTTCCCATGCTATGCCCTTTTTCATATTCACAGTTCTTTCACATCATGGGAAGCTATAACTTCTTTTTTGACATAATACATTCTAAATACAAAAAAATGTTTATACAGTAAGATGCTATATTAAGTAGGAAATGAAATGAGAGATGAAAACAGCATTGGGGTTTACACAGATTATAGTGATAGTGAAAAAACATTACTGAAAGAGGCATTACTTAAAAATAGTGAAAAAATATGGATAAATAATCTGAATAGGTAAAATAAACATTGGACAATCTAAATGCATCAACAGAAAATCAGGAATTTACTAAAGTTCTGTTTTGTTTCTGGGCCACATCTCAGCAGTGCTCAGGGCTTATTCCTAGCTCTGTAATCAGGGATCATTCCTGGCAGGGCTGAGGGGCCATAACAGATGCCAGGGATCGTACCTGAGTCAGCAGTGTGCAAGGCAAGTACCCTACCTGCTATACTATAGCCCGAACCCCTACAACTTCTTAATTAAGTCACTAAGTACTCATTTTATTAAGTAGACTTTACATATCTATGAGAAACATAGAAGCTGACTATAATCAATAAATATATAATATGAAAAAAAACTCACATTAAAATAAAAAGCTGGCTCTCCGCCGAGATGTGACCCGAGTGGCCGCATGTGTGTGGCCTCTCCATTGCTGGATGACCATGATCCAGGAAGCCAGCCAAACCACTTTTAGTACCAGCAGCTTCTTGCAGAAATGTCTCTAGACTGTGAACTAAGCCACGGCCCCATGCCGCCCCAGGAGGGGAAAGGTTTTTCTCTTTCGGCTTTTTCTTTCTGGGGCAGGGGAAGGCGTGGTGACCACCATCTTATAAGGACCACTAAAGAGAGGTATGAGCTTTGCAATGATGCAATTTCTGGCGGAAATTTCCCTGGACTTAGTTACTAAAATACTAAAATACAGAAATCCAAGACCTCATATCTCTTCATTCTCAGCAATGGAAAACAAATTATCAAATATTCCTTTTCAGCAGGTCTGTTTGGTGGGGGGGGACTCCAAACAATAATAGTGAGTTTTTTGTGGAAATATTGAATGTAATCAAAGTAAAGAGAAACTAAAGTGAAAATTATGAGCTACAAAGGCAGGAGGTGTGGGGGTGGGAGGGGAAGTATACTGGGTTTCTTGGTGGTGGAGTATGTGCACTGGTGAAGGGAGCGGTGTTGAATCATTGTATAAGTGAGACTTAAGCCTAAATGCTTTGCAACTTTCCACATGGTGATTCAATAAAAAATAAAATAAAATAAAAAGCAATTGAATTGGGCTGAAATGATCCCTGAGAGTGGAGCCAGGCATGATCCCTGAGTACCACTGGGTGTTGCCAAAGAACACCCTCCCCCAAACAGAGAAAAATGCAAAAGAAAGTCATTCCAATTACATCTCTATATTCACTTATAAATAGTAAAACTCATTGCTCCCATATGACTATCAGTTCACAGTAGTCATTTAAAAAAATGTTCAACAGGGCTGAGCGACAGCACAGCGGGGAGGGCGTTTGCCTTGCACGTGGCTGACTGGGTTCTATTCCCAGCGTCCCATATGGTCCCCCGAGCACCACCAGGAGTAATTCCTGAGTTACTGTGCAGAAACAGGGGTAACCCCTGAGCATTGCTGGGTGTGACCCAAAAAGCAAAAAAAAAAAAAAAAAAAAGTTCAACAATACACAGAATGCAATATAGGGCAGAAAGACAGGAGCAAAGTCAAAGGGAGAGAGAAGCAAATATACAGGTAACTCACAAGGACTATGAAGATGAAAGAGAATGATGTGTATAATGACTGGGCTAGGAAGAAGTAAACAGGAAAATGAAGTGATAAGCTCTAAGAAAATTGTGTAAAAACAACTATGAATCACTTTAAATGCAAAATGATTTGGGTTTTACTGTTCACTTATTTCCTAGTGAACTCCTGGAATTAAGGTCTCCTAAAGTGTAAACTAGTCAGAAGAACAATTCTAAGGAGTTAGGAGGTTTAATGGGGTTGACTTCAATGTACCTAACCAGAGACTGTTACACATACACTAATTTTACCGGTTAAGATGACAAAAGGTGTCATTTCCATTTGTATTAGTTTTGTGTTTAGTATAAACTACTAAATGATGCTTAAGCAAATAAAATCTATATATATATATTTTTTTGCTTTTTTTGGGTCACACCTGGCGATGCACAGGGGTTACTCCTGGTTCTATACTCTGGAATTACTCCTGGCGGTGCTCAGGGGACCATATGGGATGCTGGGATTCGAACCCGGGTCGGCCGTGTGCAAGGCAAACGCCCTACCTGCTGTGCTATCGCTCCCAGACCTGCAAATAAAATCTTAAGAATACAATTTTATTCTCATGTATTTATATTTCTATACTAGGAGACTTTACATGTCAACATATTCACTAAGCCGAGACTTTACATGTCAACAATTTTGTTCTTGTTGGCTCGGTTTGGTTTTTGGGCCACACCCAGCAATGCTTAGGGCTTGCTCCTGGCTTTGCACTCAGGGGTCACTCTTGGAGGTGCTTGGAAAATCAAATGAAACCTAGGTCAGCAGTGGGCAGGGCAGGTCAGCACCTACTAGCTGTGCTCTCTCTCAAGCCTGGCAACTAACTCTGAGTTCTGTTCTACACAGAAGTGTCAAGTGCACAGTGACATGCATGTTACACTGCTTAGAGGAGGTTGCTGGGCCTGGCGCCAAGCCTGAGATTCTCAGCCAATCGGTCCCGGGGCCCCCGGGGAGGTGTGAGGACGCAGTGCTGGGAGGTGGGGATTGCCTGGGCACAGGCTGAAGACTCTGGGCTGCTCCTGGTGGTGCTTGGAGCACTGTTTGGAGCTGGTGCTGGGACTGCACAGGCCTGGCTGCATGCACGGGCATGGCAGTATCCCCAACGCTACGGGACCTGCACTCTGCCTCTAGCCAGGCTGGCTGACATCCCCAGATGGAGCCCTAGGGCCTCCTGAGCACCATTGAGAGGACCCCACCCCCAAAAAGGGTCTATGTTGGACTCACAATCCATTTTCAAGCGATACTTAAAAAAATAAACAATTAGGTCGCAACAGTCACATTTCAAAAGCACATGGAGAATTTAGATTTTCTTCATATCTGAGGATAATTTCTGACACAGTTTAAGTTTATAAAATATATTTTCTTTCCATGCAAAGAGCTCAAAATTCATGCCAAAATCTGAAAGATTCTAGGCTCAAACTTAGGAGTTATTATTCTTTTTAATAACCATAAATGATATATAGATCTTGATTTATAATGGCATATACCTGAAACTGAAGCCAAGTTACGTGGCACCAATAATTTTTTGAGGGAAAAGGATACCCCAAATAGTGCTCAGGTGGTGTAGGGGGAACTCCTGGCAACATGCAGGCACCTGAACAGGCTGGAGGGCTCAGTGCTCTGACCAGAAGCATGGTGCTCACCAGGGCACACCTCGCTGGGCCACCAGGGCTATTCCCAGTGACAGGGCAGTGCAATTCCAGGACAGCACAAGGGGTCTCACTGAGCCAGGCATGCATTCCAGCCACCGAGCCAGCTCCCCAACCCCGACTCAGTGCACATACACTGAAGATAGAAAAACAGGGCCAGAGACACAGACAGTACAGGGGGAAGTCACTTGTCTTGCATGTGGCTGACCTGGCTTTGGTCCCTGGTATCATATACAGTCCCTTGAGCCTACTAGGACTGACCCTGAGTTCAGAGCCAGCATTTAACCCTGAGTACCGTCGGGTATGACCCAAAACAAAACATAACAAGATACAAAAATAAGAACAGTGTTATTCAATCTATTGCACGGAACATACACATATAGTTAACAGGCTTCCATATGTACAGGCCCACTCCCAGAGACAGGCTCTGCTACCTAGAGAAATGGTTTCATAAGGTAAGCACTGGGCCCTGACTATAGGGCTGGAGATGGCTCCAAGCACTGCCAGATGCAGCTCAAAAAACTAAAGGAAGTAACAAAATACACATTACCACCACATACCATCGATTGCTTCTGGTTTACATGGCAGGAGACACGTAGGTGCTGAGAGGACCTGGGTGGGTGTGGCAACACCATCTGCCTGCAAGGTCCTGCTGACAGGACTGCGGAGCATGGTGCCTTGACAAAGGGAAATAAAATAAAAATCCCAGGCCGGAGTGACAGTACACAGGTAGGGCACTTGCCTCGCACATGGTAGACCCAGACTTGCTCCCTGGCACCACATCTAGTCCTCAAGCCTGCCAGGAGTGATCCCTGAGCATGGAGCTAGGAGTAAGCCCTTAGCACTGCCAGGTGTGGCCCCAAAAAATATAAAAAAGGCCATAAATTAAATAAGTTACTATTTAATTTGCAGTGTGGAAAATAAATATGAAATATTACCAATTTCCCACTAAAATTATTAAATCTATTATACTCCCTTTCCGCAAAACCCGATTTTTTGACAGAAATCTCATCGTAAAGCTGGGACTGGAGTCACCCCTCCTGTTGCCCCAGAGCACTGCTGAGGAGTGCCTGCACCATGTGACAGAGCTACAGAAGGCTGACATTCTGAAATGTAATAGACAGAAGTTTTCGGTTGATATGAGATACCTGTTCCCTTATTTCTTTCATTTTTTCCAATCTCTTGAGTTTCGTAGCATATTCTTGAACTTCTTTTAATCCAATATCTGTGCAAAGGCGAACCAAGAAGCGCAGACCTAAATTGTGAAAACACATTTAGAAAATTATTTGTGGCCTGTGTTGAGAGTCCAGCAAAACCATGAATCCAGGCCTCTGGGACACAAGAGGATAAGGAATGTGCGTGACTCTGCATACAACACCGTGTTCTCGGCCCTGGAGAACTGACCCAGGGCCGGGGCGCCCACCTGACTGTCTAAGCAGCACTGTTTCTTTACACTCACACACTGCAGACCTGAGCACTGTCTTCTCCGTTCCACTAGGATTCAAGCTTCATGAGAGCAAAGATTCCTGCCTGCTGTGCTCTGTCACACCACAATGTTAAAACATCAATAAAAAATTATGTACCAAGTGCCAGGTACCAACGAAACAGTCATTCCTAAGAATTTGTCAGTAAACGATCAATTCATGACCATTAATGTGACAAAAGTGCCAAGATAATGGAAAATGTCAAACATCACTATATCAATTACTATAAAGAAGTTTACTATAAAAATTGCCTACAGAATCATTTAACTTGGTCATTTGTAAAAAGATAATTTCTACTTTGTTGTTTGTTTTGGAGTATACCTGGCTGTGTTGAGGGCTCATGTTTGGCTCTAGGTTCAGGATCATTCCTGGAAGGCTCAGGGATCATATGGGATGCTGGGAATAAAACTGGGGTTGGCCACATACAAGGCAAGAACCTTATCCATTGAACTATCTCTCTAGTCCTAAAGATTGATATTTTCTTTCTTCTTTTATTTTTTTTTCTTTTAGTCCACATACAGTGATGTTCAGGGGTTATTCCTGGGGTACCAAGGATTAAACCCAGGTTGGATATGTGCAAGGCAAGTGCTGCTCTCTGTACTATCTCTCTGTCCCCGAACTGATAATATTTCATAGTTATTCTACAAATAACATAAAACTTTTTGTATTATCCCTTAGGGAATTTAATGTACAATTAAAATAATTATTAAGATAATTATTTTTGGTATCTTCTGAAATTTATTGTTTTCTGTAACACCACAGAGATGGTCAATATTTAATAACTGAAGACATTAAGATTAAATTATTCCCTTGGATTCATAAATCAACTACTCTGATTTAAATGAGACATCACACAGATGCAAATATTTTTCCCTCTGGGTATGTCAAGGTAGGTTATCAATTATGCTTTAAGAACCACCCAGACCCAAGTCATTTTGGACATTCACTATGGCATAGATAATGAGTCATTTAATTTAAATGAATCTTTTTGTTTTGGTTTGGTTTTGTGTCACACCCAGTGGTGCTCAGGGCTTACTCCTGGCTCTCTCAGGAATTATTCCTGGTGGAACTGGAGGGCCCTCTGGGGCACTGGGGATCGAACCTAAGTGGGTTGAGTGTGCAAGGCAGGTGCCCTGCCCGCTGTATTATCTCCCTGGCCCCTAATTTTAAGGTGAATCTTAAACTCCCTTCCTACAATATTTTCATTATTGGTCCACTGGAGAGGGGCAGACACTTAAGTGCTGCAGTAGTAATAGATGTGCTGTTGGAATTATGTCCACAAGAAACCATTGTTAATCATACTGTAAACCATACCCCCCACTCCCACCAAGAAAATAATTGAGAAAAGTGGCAGCAATTTTGTCCTCTAAGGTACAATGGATCTTGTCCAATCTAGGGTCATTTCTGTTTTCACAGATGGGGAGAGTTGGAGAGCTCCCAGCAGTGGGCAGTGGCAAGGGATATTGCCAAGACTTTCTATAACCTACAATGGTCTCTGAAAACACCTGGTTATCAGATCCCAAATAACAGCAATGCTGAGGCTGGGATGCTCCTGTTAGCAGAGAGGCCAAGTAATGCATGAGGAATCACACCACAACTTAAGTCTATAATGCACTGACTTTCCAAAGAGGAAAAAATGAAGAATCACAGGAAAAGTTTTCCAAGGAATTGGAGAAGCGGCTCATCAGAGAGCCCAAGTCCACAAGTGAGGCCTGGGTTTTATTTCCAGCACAGCAACAAAACAAAACAGAACACAGCTGAAAAAAATCAACCCCAAACCTTTTTTTAAAAGAAACAAAAGATGGAAGCAGTAATACAGAAGGTAGGGATACCTGCCTTGCTTGCCACCAGCTCGGGTTTGATCCCTGGTACCCCCCATTGGTGTGAACAGAGAAAAAATTAAACTAATTAGACTACTTAGGAGCAATAGCACAGTGGGTAGGGTGTTTTGCCTTGTACACGGCCAACTTAGGTTTGATTCCTCCATCCCTCTCGAAGAACCTGATAAGCTACCGAGAGTATCCCTCCCACATGGCAGAACGTGGCAAGCTACCAGTGGAGTATTCGATATGCCAAAAACAATAACAAATCTCACAGTGGAGACATTACTGTTGCCCGCTCAAGCAAATAGATGAACAACAGGACAACAGTGCTACAGTGCTACCCCATCCATGTACCCCAAGACCACCCAGAGTGATCCTTGAGCTCAGAGCCAGGAGCAAGTCCAGAATACTGCTGGTTGTGGCCCAAACATAATTATCATATATTGAGAGAAAATGTGAGTCTAACTTATAAAATGTAATTTTACTTACATTCAACGTTCTCTGGAAATTTTCTGTGAATTTCTTTATATGTATCTAATGCTTTCTGATAGTTACCTGTGAATTAAAAATAAGAAAAACACTAGCAAAATTAATAGAATTAATTAAAAATTTAATTTTGGGGCTGGAGTGACAGTACAGCGGGAAAGCGTTTGACTTGCATGCGGCCAACCAGGGTTCGATTCCCAGCATTCCATATGGTCCCCTGATCACCGCCAGGAGTGATTTCTGAGTGTAGAGCCAGGAGTCAGCCCTGAGCATCGCTGGGTGTGACCCAAAAAGCCAAAAAAAAAAAAAAGTATATTAATTTTAACCCAATATGCTGTTACACTTAATAAGTTCAGCAGGAAAACCTTTACTTTGCCACAAATATATGTGTGTGTATGTATATATATATCCCTATATACATAATGTGAAAAGGGTGAAAGAAGAAGTAGATGTGTGATGGTTGAGATAGTTCAGTTTTGGGAGGGAGGTTTGGGCCACTCGGGGGATCATATGTGGTACAGGTGATCAAACTGGGGTCAGCCACATTCAGTTTTTCATAAGTATATTTGTGTATCAATGATTATTTTTGAAAGGATATACAGATAAGAAATAAGATACTGGGTTGTATTGAGGAAAATAACTATTTTCCTCAAGCAGTGTGGCTTGAGGATGGAAGAAACTTTTTTTTTCTTTTTTTGGGTCACACCCAGTGATGCACAGGGATTACTCCTGGCTCTGCACTCAGGAATTACTCCTGGCAATGCTCAGGGGACCATATGGGATGCTGGGATTCGAACTTGGGTTGGCTGCATGCAAGGCAAATGCCCTACCCGCTGTGCTATCGCTCCAGCCCCTCACTGAAGACCTTTATCACTTCTTGCAACCACTTGAATATTTTGTTGTTGATAATGTTGTTCTGGACCATACCCAGTGGTGGCCAGAGGTTACTGCTGGCTCTGCACTCAGGAATCACACTTTGCAGGCTAGGGGACCCGTACTGGATCCTGGAGATAGAGCCCAGTCCGGCTGCGTGCAAGGCAAGGGTGTTACCCACTGTGCTATTTCTCTGGCCCCTTGAATATATATATATTTTTAAAGAAAAACAAAGACATTAACTTTTAAAACAAAAATTATGATCCATTACAATTTCTAAATTAAGCATATTTTGGATAAATACTGGCAAATTTTAAGATAATTGTAATGAGCCTATTGTTAATTTCAAAGTTATCTACTTAGAAAAGACAAAATTAACTTTTTGGTGGTAGCTTTTATTCTGAAACATTAAAAGAGTGTAGAAAAATGCAATAAAATAATTCAGCTTCATACAGCAGCAATGAATGGAGTGATCAATTTGGAGTCAAAGATTTTTGCTAAAATCTCCCTAAATAAATCCTCTCTGTGGGCCTTTCAAGGGTGTGGACTTTTCTGCCCTCTTGTAGCTGGGAGAATCAGCACATCAGAGGTTCTCAAGACAGTCATCCTACTTTTCTAACCTGTGTTTCATTGCCTTGTGAATATCTGTCACACTAAGTACTTCAGACTAATATTTCATATCTTAAGACACTTTGCATATGATTGACACTGTTTTAAAATCACAGGTAACTTAGAATTGCACTGATAAGAATACATCTATACTTCCATTATGTTTCTATTCCACTAAGGAAGACCTTAATACTACAAAATAACCCTTAGAATAATATGAGAACTTCTAGTATGTGTGAAGGATGTCACAGAAGTACAGAACAAACTCTCCTTCAAAAGTGGGAGCAACATGCCGGCCGAGAAGGGGAAATATCCTTCCTCGGTTTTCCTTCCCTTTGGGGGAAGAAGCGGCGTGGCGTCCACCATATTATGGAACTTTTAAGCAGGTATGAACTTGGTGGCGTGGGAAAGAGAAAAAAAAATTGTGTTTTGAACTTGAAACAGCGGGATGCTTGGGCAGTCTTGGGCCGGGGTCGATACTGGCTCACGCTCCGACGAGATTTGACCCGGGTGTCCATGCTTTTGCATGGCCACTTTGCTGCTGAACGACCAAGATCCAGGAGGCAGCTACACGACTTCTGGTCCCAGCAAGTGCTTGCAGCCATGTCTCCAGACTGTGAACTAAGCCTTTGCCCCATGCTGCCCCAGGAAGGGAAGTTATACAATTTCCAACATAAATCTCCCTGGGCTTAACTACTAAAATACAGAAATCCTAAACCGTGCGACTTCATATCTCTTCATTCTCATCAATGGAAAACTAATTATCAAATGCTTCCTTGTCAGTAGGGCCGTATTTTTGGGGGGTCAACTCCAACAACAATAGTGAGTTGTGTGTTGAAACTCCAACAATAATAGTGAGTTTTGTGTTGAAATATGGAATGTAATCAAGGTAAAGAGAAAATGAAGTGAAATTTGTCAGTTATGCAGGCGGGGTTGGGGGGTGGGGGGTGGGAGGTATACTTGGGTTTTTTGGTGGTGGAATATGGGCACTGGTGAAAGGACGGGTGTTTGAGCATTGTATAACTGAGACATAAGCCTGAGAACTTTGTAACTTTCCACATGGTGATTCAATAAAGTAAATTAAAAAAAAATAGGGTTTAATAAGCCCAACAGTCTGGTTTTCACCCCCACCAGTTTAATTTTAATAAAAGTACCTTTTACCTAAAAAAAAAAAAAAGTGGGAGCAACAAAAGAAAAAGAAAAAGAAAAACAGAAAAAAAAATTTTTTTTTTTTGCTTTTTGGGTCACACCTGATGATGCTAGGGGTCACTCCTGGCTTTGCAGTCAGGAACTACCCCTGGCAATGCTCAGGGGACCATATGGGATGCTGGGAATCGAACCCGGGTTGGCTGTGTGCAAGGCAAATGCCCTACCCACTGTGCTATTGCTCCAGCCCTGAAATTTTTTTTAAAAAAAAAGTGGGAGCAAACACGCTGGTAACATTTACAATTCGTGCTGACCCTGGGTAGAAGAGGTTTTTTCCTGGACACCTGCATGTTCCATATTATGGTTCAAATCCCATCACATCTCTATGCTTCACAACAAGTGCTATGGGACAGGATATAACAAAGCTGTTATTGAAAACACAAAGATATTTACTACTATAGTCCCAGTTATTGTGGTTCTGGGCTCTCCTCAGCTTTTCAGATAGAAGTTAATATCTTGAATTTGGTAGTAGATTCAAGAACATACAGAATTAGGTATGAAGAAAATAAAAGTATAAATGAACATTTCAGAATTTGGGGGGATGCTGACAATGATTATATTAATCTTGGGAAATCTTGTTATTTAATAGTTCTGCTGAAATATGTGATTGAAACTCATTTTGGGTGGTGGAGAGCATGGACTGCTTGAATAACATCTTGGGTTGAATCTCTGATAAACCATATTTCAAAAAGCGAGAACCCCCTTTAACTTTTTAAGCACAATATTTTCTGTATATAATATTTTCTATTTTTCACATAATGCTACAATGCATGTGTAATGATCAAATTACCATTCAAATAAGCAATGTTATCAGAACACATGTGCACAATTACCTAAAAGACAGCAATAATATATTTAAAAATTATTTACCACTTCTTCTAAAACAACTGGCTACCATCAATTGCCATTTCACTTGTGTAGGTCTATAAAAAAATAAATTACATGAAGTTAGAAATGAAGCAAAAATAATATGATTCTCTTTAATACTATTTACCAGTATAATAGCCTATAGAAAGCCCTTATTTCACACTTCCAGAAACAATGAGGAATAGTTTCAAAATCACGATAGGTACTTCCAAGGTTTCACCACAGCTCAAGAAAAGGTGTCCTCATGGCTTCTGCTTGACAGTGGCAACACAAATGAAATAGGAGAATGACGGAGAAAAATAAGGAAGTGCACAACCCAGAGTATAAGCAGCAAGAAGCTGCTTTTATCCAGACAAGAATCTAAAACAGTTACAATAATTGCATGAATTACTGTAGGGAAAACTGTCATCTCCATATCTGGAATAAGTGCACACCAGAGTCATGATTTCTGGTTTGTAAATCTGTCAACTTTTACTTTACAATGTCTTATTTTATTTCAACTAACCTACAAAAGAAAAAAAAGGAGAAAGACAAAGTGCAGAAGAATGTGGAAGATGAACATAAACATCTCAGATGAAACTTGAAGCATATAAAGCCAAACACAAATGATACATGATGGATGAAGGTGAAACCCGCCTTCACCAGGGCCAAGGCAAATCTCAAGGTGTTTACTAAGGGCATACAGGAGAAGCACAAAAAACTTCCCTGAAAATTACAAGAATTACAATGCTGAAGAATTGGAATATTGCTAAGATGGCATTTTTTCAGACATGAAGCTGCAGAGATGCCAACAGACCGGATATCTGAGTGAGAGTGCCGAGACCCTGTGTGGATAGCCACACTTGTGCCTTGGAAGCAGTCCAGAGGCTCTGCCCAGGGGCTCAGGGTGGTTCAAAGTAAAAACCACAATAAGGTGTAGGAGTGAAAGCCAGAGAGGAGGAGAGAGTTGGCTCTGGGAGCTATGATTTCCTTGGCCAGGTTTCTGCTTGAAAGGAAGAACAGAGGGTGATTTTCTAGTGCACTAAACAGCCCCAGAGAAAAGATTTCAGAATTCCTCAACTACATTTTGCTAAGAAAATAATTCTATTAAATAGTTTGAGCACAGTACTTGGTGGAGTGTTACTGGCATTTGGAGTCAGACACAACTGATTCACTGGAGAAATATTCTAAACTAATAGATGTTTAACAATTCTTCCTGTTCCTGAAGTGAGCAGATATCATTGGGCTACACTAGCATGCGACAGGGATGAATGGAGAGGTTACTGGAGCCCGCTTGAGCAAATCAAGGATCAACGGGATGACAAGTGATACAAGTGAACAATTCTTGGTAGCTGTACAACTAATAAGGCCCAGAATGTTGACCCAGCATCATGACACTTAAATGCCCCTTGTCCCGTGTGGGATGAACTTCTCGGTGCTATCCTTTATTCGTCCTGGTTTGCACCTTTGGTGTTGGGCCACGCCTGTAGCTGCTCAGAGCTACTCTTAGTTCAATTAGAGAGTGAGAGTGGCAGAGCATGGGAACTGTGTGTGAGGCTGGGATCCAAATCAGGCAAGTGCCTGAATTCTTGTTCTGAGTCCTTCACCTTAGTTAGTTTGTTAGTTTGTTTGTTTTAATTGAATCACTGTGAGAACAGTTACACAGCTTTCAGGTTTAAGTCTCAGTCATACAATGATCAAACACCCATCCCTTCACCAGTACACATGTTCCACCACCAAGAACCTCAGTATAGCTCCCTCCCACCCCACACCCTGCCTGTGTGGCAGATGACTTTCACTTTACTCTCTCTTTACTTGGATTACTTTCAATTTTCGACAAAAAATCCACTATTAATATTTGGAATTTTCCCCCAATAATCAGACCTGCTGAAAAGGCATTATTAGATCATCTGTTTTCTACTGCTGATAATGAAGAGCATATGATGTCACACGGCTGCAACAGTGGCCGCAAGGCTTTGGAATTCTGGTATTTTAGTAATTAAGTCCAGACGCATTTCTGCCAGCAGCCGCTGCATTCCAAGATTGGTTTGTGTGCTTCTGGGATCATTGCAGTTCAGGAGCGGAGGAGTTGTTCATGGGCGCCCACTTGGGGTCTTTGGGGTCTCGTTTGGATGGGGAGCAGGGCCGGTTCCGGCCCTGCCCCCAAGATGGGGGCAAGATTTCCGCATGTCCCATCACTGCAAACTCCTACCTCTCTGTCCAATTGGCTCTGAGAGGTGGCAGTCTCCTTGCTGCCTCAAAGGGTAAAAGGCCGAGAGACAAAACCCCTTCACCTCCTGGACAGCACGGGGCCATAGCTTAGTTCACAGTCCAAGAGCATTTCTGCCAGCAGCCGCTGCATTCTGAGATTGGTTTGTGTGCCTCTGGGATCATGGCCGTTCAGGGACGGAGGAACCGTTCCTGAGCGTTTTTTTGTATATCAGGAAAGATCTGGAGAAGGTGAGGACACTGCACCTGCTCCATCTGGGGCACCCCAGTGTTATCAGCTTGATCTGGGGTCTGGAGCATTCTCTGGCAGTGTGTGCCCGCCGGCCAGGACTTTTCACTGAGAATGCAGCAAGATGGCACTGGGGCGGGTTGAGGGTGTGACTTCTGGGATTAGGAGCAGGCTGCAAGCTAGGATGGAACTGTCCGGTTCCAGCTACCCCATGCGGTTTGGAGAAATAGTCCTGATCCCCACATACGGGAGCCATGTTTGTAGAATTTGGGATTCCATCTGGAGAAGGCGACCTCCACCTTAGTTTAACTGTTTATTTATTTGTTTTTTTTTCTTTTTTTGGACCACACTTCATGGTGCTCAAAGTTTATTCCTCTCTCTGTACTCAGTGTTCAGAGATCACTTCTAGTGGTATCAGGATGCAAGTGGGGCAGGCCACATGTGAGGCAAATGCCTTAACCTCTGTACTGTTGCTCTGGCCCCCCTACTGTCTTTTTAAAAATCTCTTTGGTTTTTTTTGGTAAAGTACATATACATATGAAAAGTATACAAAACACAATGCCAAAATGTGAACTGCAACTCAACAAAGAGAACTCAGGATATTGGTGGAGGGTAGTAGGAACTGGTGAAGGGATTCATGTTGGAACAATATTGTAATTCACAATAATTTAATTAAAAACACTTAGCCTGCTTTAGAACTTCACATGAATGAAACAATATAGCATTAACTCATTTTTAGCAGCTTAACTAAGATGTAAATCATAGTACATCCCACAGTATGCAACTGAATGGTTTCTAGTATACTGCATTATTTAAAAAATTCTAGTTAAAATACGTATCACAAAAAAATTGCCATTTAAACCACTTATTATTATCAATACATTATCATTAATATCACAGAATCTCCTGCCTCCGTGCCAGGCTGTCTTCACCAGGGAACCTCAGAGGGGGGTGGGTTGATTTTTCCTCCCCGCCCTAAGCAGAGCCCCAGCAGCCGAAAACCTCCAGAACCCAGCTCAAGGCCACTCTCCACATATTCAAATGAGCCTCACGCATGAAGGAACCAGCAGAGGAACCCAGGTATGTGGGACCCGTGGCTGAGATCTCCACACCTGCTCAGATCAGGACTGTGCCCCCTCCACCCAGATCCCCCGTTTTCCAGTAGTTTGGCAGCCACACCCACAATCACCCCCAGTGCCATGTAATCTCATCAACGGCCAAGATCCAGAGACTATAAAACAAAGCTCCCAGAAGAGAGCAATGCAGAATCTTGCACAGCAGAGCCTGGCAAGCTACCCGTGGCCTATTTGATATCCCAAAAACAGTAACAATAATGGGCCTCATTCCCTCGACCCTGAATGCAACAGGCACAAATGAGACATCACTGGTGCTCGTTCTAGCAAATCGATGAGCAATGGGACAACAATGATACAGTGATCATTAATATATTAATTTGTATCACTGTCATCCCGTTGCTCATTGATTTGTTCAAGCAGGCACCAGTAACGTCTCCACTGTGAGACTTCTTGTTACTGTTTTTGGCATATAGAATACGCCAAGGGTAGCTTGCCAGGCTTTGCCATGGGAGCGATATACTTTTGGTAGCTTGCCGGGTTCTCTGACATGGACAGAGGAATCGAACCTGGGTCAGCCACATGCAAGGCAAATGCTCTACCCACTGTGCTATTTCTCCACCGCCCAATATATTAATCATAATACTATTATCATCATTAAATAACTTCTGTTCTGATCCAGTCTGCAATGGACTGATGCTACTCACTCACACTAGGAAATGAAATCAACTTTACTTAGTCTACCAACTCAAATGCCAGGATAACATGCTCCCAGACAAATCTAGACACTATGTCCAATCCGATCACTCAAGTGGCCAATGAAGTTGACAAGCAAAAATTCCACTACAGGAGAATTTATCAGTGATATTATCTGATCCAGGCATTCTCTTTAGTGCAATAGCTTGATGACTTAATTCAGCCTCATTATGAAAGAGAATGTCTATACATATTTATCATTTATTATGGGAGGAGTGGGAGGGTGGCGGGGCCACACTTGGCAGTGCTCAGGGACCACCCCCTGAGGGTGCTTGAGAGACCATATATGGTCCCAGGGATTAAACCAGGGTCAGCAGCAGGCAGGGCAAGTGCCTTAACCCCTAAGCAATCTCTCTGGCCCTGAGCACCAAGAATTATGTGGGTAATCATGTTTGCTTGTTTTTTCCTGTGTTTGGGCTACACTTGGTGGTGCTCAGGGATACCCCAGCCTGTACTCAGGGCATCAAACCAGGATCAACCACTGCGGTGGAGCTGTGGTATAGCTCCAGCCCCTGATTATTTAATCTTTGATCAGTGAGCAAGAAATATAAAGTGGAGCAAAGAAAGCCTCTTGAACAAGTGGTACTGGCAAAACTGGATAGCTACATGCAAAAAACAAAGAACAAGAACTGGCCACAGACCTCTATCTAACACCATGCACAAAAGTCAGATCAAAATGCATTAAAGAGGGGCTGGAGCGATAGTACAGCGGGTAGGGTGTTTGCCTTGCATGCGACCGAACCAGGTTCGATTCCCAGCATCCTATATGGTCCTCTGAGCACCATCAGGTGTAATTCCTGAGTGCAGAGCCAGGAGTAACCTCTGAGGATTGTTGGGTATGACCCAAAATGAAAGAAAATTGCATTAAAGACCTCAACATCAGACCAGAATCCATAAGGTACACTGAAGAAAAGGTTGGCAAACCCATCCCTGATACTGAAGCTAAAGGTAACAAAGATGAAACGCCACTGACCAAGCAAGCAGAAGCAAAGATAAACATATGGGACTACCTTAAACTAAGAAGCTTCTGTACCTCAAAAGAAACAGTGACCAGGATACAAAGACAGCCTACAGAATGGGAAAGGATATTCACCCAATACCCTTCTGATAAGGGGTTGATATCAAGGATATATGAGGCACTGGTTGAACTGCACAAGAAAAAAACATTCAAGTCCATCAGAAAATGGGGCAATGAAATGAACAGAAACTTTTACAAAGAAGAAATCCAAATAGTCAAAAGACACATGAAAAAATGCTCTTCATCATTAATCATCAGGGAGATGCAGATCAAAACAACAATGAGATATCATCCCTGACCACAGAGACTGGCATACATCCAAAAAACAAGAGCAACCAGTTTTGGTGCGGATGTGGGGAGAAAGGGACTCTCCTTCACTGCTGGTGGGAATGCTGACTAATCCAGCCGTTTTGAAAACAGTATGGACGTTTCTCAAAAAACTAGAAATTGAGCTCCCATTTGACCCAGCAATAACATTCTTGGAATATATCCTGGAGTCCCAAAAACACACAACAGAAACACCTTCTGCACTCCCTCCTGTGTTTATTGCAACACTATTCTCCACAGCCAGAATCTGGAAACAACCTGAGCACCCAAGAACAGACAAATGGATAAAGAGACTATGGCATGTCTACACAATGGAATAATATGCAGCTGTTAGTCATGAAATTTGCCTATAAATGGTTGGTCATGGAGAATATCATGCTGAGTGAAATGAGTCAGGAGAGGGACATATATAAAACAACTGCATTCATTTGTGGTATATAAAAACTATACAGTAGAAGACAAATATCCATGGCCATGGAATACAGGTTAGGAGGACTGGTTGGAACTAAGCACAAGTGTGTGTGGGGCTGAAGGCAGGTAAGATAGAGAAGAGACCAGTATGACAATAATAGCTGGGAATGATTACGCTAGACAAGATCTGAGGGTTAAAAGTAGGTAAAGGAATATGCTTGATAACCTTTCAGTATCAATATTGCAAACCACAATGCCCAAAAATGGGGAGGGGGGGGAGAGTGCGCCAGGGGATGGGGGGTGATAGGAGGAAACCTGGGGATACTGGTGCTGAGAAATGTACACTGGTGGTTGGGTGGGTGTTGGAACACTGTATGACTGAAATCCAATCATGAACAGTTTTGTAAGGATCTATCTCACAATGATTCAATAAAAAGTAATAAAATAAAATATTTTAGCACAGAATTCTTCCAAATATAAATTTTAATATATATCACTGTATCACTGTATGTATACACTGTCATCCCGTTGTACATCGATTTGCTCAAGCGGGCACCAGTAATGTCTCCATTCATCCCAGCCCTGAGATTTTAGCAGCCTCTCCTTATCTTCTTGCCCAACGATGGCGTCTCTTTCAGGGTTAAGGGAATGAGACCTGTTATTGTCACTGTATTTGGCATATCGAATATGCTATCGGGAGCTTGCCAGACTCTTCCGTAATTTTAATATATATAAGTAAACAAATTTAAAAAATATATTTTACTTTATAAACTTATTATTGATTTATAATGTTATGGCATTTAAGGAGATTACCTATATGCATCTATATGTGTATGGTCTATTCTATATGTGGGATAAAAAAGAAGCATAGTAAGGGAACAACAAATGTTCAAAGTCATTGGAATTGAAAGTTTTGTCTTATATGGAAGTGTCTGAAGGCATGCTTGGGACACTGGTGTATGTAGAAGCGGGCTCTGGAGATGGGACTGATACTGGATTATGTATGCATGAAAAGTATTATTAACAGTATTGTAAATCCCAGTTCCTCAATAATGGTTAATAAATAATAAATTTTTTAAAAGATTTTCTATAGTAAAGCAAGATCAGTATATGCACTATGACAATTCAACTAGATGCCAAAACTAGATGTTATTTACTCCGGAAAAGGTAAAGAACATCTATGTGACACGAAAACCAATGCCACCCCTCCTCCAAAAGGGCTTACTGTTAAAGTAAAATCTACATGACAGATACATAGAGTATGCAAGAATAAACTGTGGAAAATGAGATGAATTCTATGGAAAATTGGGTCTAGAAGACCTGGGAAATTTTATTGTAAATAAGTGTAAGTAAGGAGGGAAAAATGAGATTTTCAAGGGAAACATGATATGGGGGTTACTTAGAAATGCTTAAGACTGGGGAGCAGCGTTCACAAAATACAGATTGGTATGGCATCAATTCATGAAGTCAATTCATAAATTCACATTTGTCAGGAATGGTTTCCTTGACTGTGTATAAAAACAGAAGAAATCCTTGGATTAATCCACAAACTGAATGTCAAGAAACATATGGGGTAGCAAAGCATAGAAGAAAAGAGCCAAAAAAAAAAAAAATAGTACAGCAAGTAAGCCATTTATCTTGCTTATATCCAACCGGGGTCTGATCCGGGGCACTGCACAAGGTCTCCAAGCCATGCCTAAAGTGATTTCTAAGTAGAGAGTCAGGAGTAAGCCCTGAACACAGTGAGGTGTGCCAAAAAAGAAAAAGAAAGGGAAAAACAAAAAAAGAAATAGTCACTAAGAAAGACAGCAAGAATGGGAATAGACTGTATTATTTAAGCATGCTAAAAAAAAATTCTTAGAAATAAAATCAGGAAATAATGAGATATTTAAAAAGGACTAGATATTGGCGCTCTCAATCTTTCTAAGGAAAGGCCTGTTGGAAAGGAGAAAATATAGAAGCTGGAAAGACAAGAGGTTATGCTCAAACAGTTGGATACGATGATGCTTATATTGGTATAAACATGATGGGTAATAATAAAATCGTGTAAGGTTCTAGGTGGCTGAACTACAAAGGAAGTAAAGATCAATGAAGTCAGGGAAGTCAGACTATTGATGAGATTAAGAGCAAGAGCATGGAAACAAGACAAGGAAATGACCATGAAACCAACAGAAGACATTCATAAATAAAAGTCATGGATGAGCAGTGGTAGATGGAGTGACTAAGGAAGAACAGTCTCAGGGCAGAGATTACGGTCAGCTGTGGTTTCAAGCATGTAATTATATTAAAACTAGCCCTCTCTGATTGGCAATTAGCTTTGTAATTCCCTAAAACAGCACCTACAAAGCAAAATATTTGATTTAAAATGCTACAAAAACAGTTCTAAGAAGGGATGGGACAGGGCCGGAGAGAGAGAACCGTGCTTGCCTTGCGTGTGGCTCACCCAGGTGTGATTCCCAGCATCACACACGTGCCCTGAGTCTGTCAAAAGTGATCCCTAGTGCACAGCCCTAAGCACTGCTTGCCCTCAAACAAAGTTTAACATATAACATTAATTGTAAACTGAAATCAGTACAACATATTTTTATCAGAACTGTTTCAGAAATGAAACTTGATTCAGGGACTGAAACAGTCATCCTGAGGCCTAAATTTAAAAAAGCACACAAAGAAACGCACATTCAAGAAGGCATTATTAGGAGCTGGGCCAAGTCTGGGGAAGGCTCAGTGAGAGAGTGCCGGCCTGGCATGCATGAGGCTGCAATCTTGCCACCCAGCATTGCCCCATTACCCTTGGCTCTGGGGTACCTCCAGAAAAGTGTGCAACCCCCAGCACACTGTGACCAAGTATATGTGAGCACTGCAGCGAGTGTGCAAGCCCCAATGAGCATGTGAGTGTGACAACCGAGTGTATGCCTGTGGTCACCACAAGAAGAACTAAAGAAAAGGGAAGAGGAAAATTTATAAGTAAATCAAACATATTTAAAGGGAAGGTATTTTTAAAACTTCCGGATAAAAAAGAAATATATCTGTCATAAAAAATAGAATGTGATTGTGATAAAAAGGAAGTAATGAATGCTCACTAATACCAGATTTGAATTCTAGAGATAAAATTAAATTATAATGCAAGATATTTATTTATTTACTTTGGTTTGGGGACACTCCTGGTCGTGCTCATGGCTTACTCCTGGCTCTGAGCTCAGAGGTCACTCCTGGTGGGCTCAGGGGACCATACGTGGTGCTGGAAACAACATGGTTTGGCCACGTGCAAGGCAAGCTTCCTGCCTGCTGTCCTCTCTCTGCACCCTATAACATACATATCTATACAATACATATAAACACATTATATACACGTGTATATATGTGTGTATGTATGTATATACATCACTGTATCACTGTCTTTCCGTTGATCATCGATTTGTGCGAGCGGGTGCCAGTAACGTCTCCATTCGTCCTAGCCCTGAGATTTTAGCAGCCTCTTTTTAGTTTTTTGCGTTGTTGCTGTATATACATACATACACATATATACATTTTTTTGTTGTTTTGGTGTCAAACCTGGCAGTGTCCAGGGCTAACTCTAGGCTCTTGGTCAGAGATTGCTCCTGCTGGAGCTTGGGAACCTTATGCGGTGCCAAGGACTGAAGGACTGAACCAGGGTCAGCACGCAAGGCAAGCTTCCTACCCTTTATACTATCTCTCCGGCCCCAGACATAACATTAATAGTAACTTACTGTATAAGAGAAGCTCTTTCAAAGTACTGAATTGCTTTTTCACAAAACTGTGTGTCAATGTAATAAGCTCCAAGCCATTCAATAACTTCAATATTAGAAGGAAAATACCTATATGACTGGAAAAAACATAGAAAGTGACAATATCAGCAGGTAAGGTATAAACATTTTATTTATACCTCCTGAACATTCAACCTACTGCATAGATTATTTTATTCAAGGTAAAATTCCTTTCATAAAAGCATAATCATAAGCACTATATTATTCAAAATTATATAATATTTAGAAGCCTAAATTAAATATATTTTTCAATTATCTAATATTTTTGATGCCAGGATAAATAATAGCATAGAAAGAGATGAAAAATTATCTAAGAAATGAAAAGAGATGAAAAATCATTTAATAAAAAAGTAATTTGTACATATTTCATTTTTTAAAATTAACAGACTAAGTGTCAGTTTATTTTAAATAATTATTTAAAACTAATAATTACCTCAAAATTAAAAAAATAAGAGGGATGCTTTAGCTTTAAAACTTTCAAATGAGCTAATAAAATTAAGATGAAAATGAAAGTAAGATGATGCACATACCTCATAGTAATACTGAAAGGCTTGAGATTTATCTCCTTCATTGTCATATAATTCTCCTAATTTAGACAAAGCTTTAGAATCAGTCGGAACAACACTTATCAGCTGCATTAACCATTCAATTGCTTGATTGGGATCTTCCATTAATTCATATCTTGGGTAATTTCAGTTAAGGATAAAATAGAATCTCTAAATTTATTGATGAAACATTAAATCTAAAACCATGTTACAATAAAATTATTTCTTAGCCTATTCCAGTATTTCTTAGCCTATAGCAATATTTAGTATGCCTATTCTGGATTTTGAAAAAGTGGAACAGGACTGTAAATAACACCCTTTCTGTAATATGTAGTTTACTTCACTACTATTCAAGAAGATAAAACCTCAGCTTTCAACTAGTTTGCCATTTTATTCTAAGCACTGTCAAAAACTTGTCCTGAATAAAAATTTCTGCATATATGTTCAATTTTATCTCTATGTGTTTTAGACTAAGAAAATAACACATATATGTGAAATATTATATATGTGTTATTATATAAAAATATATATGTGAAATATGTGTGTTATTGTATAAAAATAACATATATATGAAATACTATATGTAGTATATATACTACTATATATAAATATATATAGTTTCATATATAATATACACAAACTATATATAAATATATAATAACACACATATGTGTGTTATATAAAACAACACACATATATGTGAAATATATGTGTTATATATATAAATATACATATAAATATATGTGTGTTATATAAAAACAACACACATATATGTGAAATATGTGTGTTATATAAAAATACATATGTGAAATATATGTTATGATATAAAAATAACACACACACACACACACATATATATGAAACACTATCCTGTGTTTTCCTTCATTAGATCTTAAGCCCCAGACAGGGAGTTCTTATTTTGTCATTTTTGTTTCTAACAATTTCTCTTCATTCAAATAATTTATTCACATCAACATTTATTGACTACTTGCTAAATATTATACATTAATGAAATAAAAATATAACAACCAAAAGTTTTACTGAAAAAGAAGTGGTTTTTGTTTGTTTCATTGGCTTTTGGGCCACACCCAGCTGTCCTCGGCTTACTCCTGGCTCTGTATTCAGGGATCACTCCAGGTGGGGCTTTGGGAACATACAGGGTGCCAGGTAAGTAGTGTACAAGACACTACCCACTGTGTCCTACCCACTGTGCTATCTCTTTGGCCCCAAGGAATTTTATTTTCAGTGATGACAGATGCCACCCTAAGAGAAAAATATCATTCAAGAAATATAGTCCAATAGCCTGAAACATTAATTTCTCAACTGGATCCAAAATGATCATGAACTGTATAAGATCATGACAGGGGCAAATTCAGAGAAGTTAAATGGCCGATATAAGCTTGCTCTTCAAGCCCATGGTCTCTCTTGCACATATATTTGGTTTGCTTTTTTTCTATGTCTCTCTGATTATTTCCACTCTGGAGAAGACTGTGCTCTCTTGAACAAACATTTCCCCTCTTTCTCTCCTCTCACATCTTTCTTAGCAAGTTTCATTCGATAAAAACTACACTCAGGTGCTGCAGAGATAGTACAGTGAATAGAGGGCTTGACTTGCATGCCACCGAGCCTGGGTTCAATTCCTGGCACCACATATAGACCCCAAAGGCTCACCAGGAACAACTCATTGTGGTCCAAAGGCCAAACCCTCACCATCCCCACAAAAAAAATGAAATAACCTTGCTTCACACACACCCACACCCACATACACACCGCACGCACAACAGAAAATGGCTAAAATAATTGCTTTAAAACTATTTTTTTTTCTTTGAAGTTTTTGGGCCAGGCCTGGTGGTGCTCAGGACTTATACCTGGCTCTACACTCAGAGATTACTCTTGGTACTCTTGGCAGTGCTCAGGGGACCATATGTGGTGCTGGGGATTGAACAGAGGTGAGCTATAGTACTTTGGTCCAACAAAATTTTTTCTTAAAAATGTTACCAAAAATACTGTACTAAAGTTATTCATGGAACACATCATAATAAATAATAACTTTCTTCTGAATATATAACAATTCTCTCAAGATAATAATAAGCTTAGAACTGATGTAAGGGGACAAGGCTTTGAAAGTGGAGTTGAGGTCCCTGACCTGTGAGTGCCCGTGCTCCGTCCCTGCACTGCAGTCTTAGACCCACCCACTCCCTCCCTCACCATCGAAAAACTATGTTAAGACTTTAACCCTCTCCAGGGCCAGAGAGTGAGTTCAAGAGTTAAGTACTTGCCTTGCAAGTGGTTGGCCTTGGTTCAATTCCTGGCACCACATAGTCCCCTGAGCACAGAGCTTGGAGCAGTGTGTCCCCAATATCACAGGGAGTGGCTCATAACCTTTCCCCCCAGTAAAGATTCTAACTCTTCCTAATGTTTCTGCGGTCAATTTTTTTAAAAACAGAGTACTTTTCACAAAGTAAAACACTAACATAAAAAAACTGGGGCTCGATCGATAGCACAGCAGGTGGGACGTTTGCCTTGCATGTGACAGATCCGGGTTCGATTCCCAGCATCCCATATGGTTCCCTGAGCACCGCCAGGGATAATTCCTGACTGCATAGCTAGGAGTGACCCCTGTGCATCGCTGGGTGTGATCCAAAAGCAAGAACAAAACAAAAAAACCCTAACAAATCTCTATATTCCGAACTGAGGTTAGAGAGAAAAAAAACTACAGAAAGCTAAGTGTTGTTGAGTACAAGGACACAAGAGGAATGCAACAGTCTCCCCAGAGTTCCCAATGGAAGACTACACACAGAGTGTACAGTGACTACTGAGTGAAAGGAATGAATGTTTGAACTCATAAGCTGCTGAATAGTTTCGCAGGGTGAAGGTTCTGGAGAGTTATATATTCAGTCACTTTTCTATGTGAGATTAAAATAAATAAATTATCCAGACTCAATCAATATTATTAATAGCACTATGTTACTGCTTACAATATGCGCTGTAATAGCATTCTTCAACCTTTAGTTCATGGGCTTTTGGTCTACAGGTGTTGAAAGGCTGCAATTCAGACACACAGAAGAATCTCGGAACAGAGCTGCCCACCGAAGAGATGTCTCTGGACTTTGCACCAGGCCACTTTCACCGGGCTATTCCAGACAGGAGCAGGTGCTGTCCCTCCACCTGCCCCCTAGGAACCCCAGCGGCCACCATCTTCCAGAACCCAGTGAAAAGCCCAGGTATGTGGGAGCAGTAATGGCAAATGCCAGGCTTCACGGAATAGGGGACAAGCTGGTCCCTCTCGCCCCCTGCCCCATTGAGACCCTGAGATGACGCCCACAAACTGCCTCTGGCTACTATTTAAGCTCCGTAATGGCCATGACCTAGAGACAAACTAAAGAATCTCGGAACCGAGCTGCTCGCTGCAGAGATCTCTCCAGATCCTAATAATCTAAAATTTTGGAATTCCAGGAATGCCCAGCCACTCTTGCGGCCATGCGACATCTTATGCTATTTATCACAAGCAACACAAAATAAACTGAATAGCATTGCCTTTCCGGTCTGAATGGTGATGGGATGTCAAAACACTGAATGTAATCAAAGTAGAGAGAGGGTACTGTGGAAATTGTCTGCCACACAGGCAGGGGAAGGCTTGGAATGTGGGGGCATACTGGGGATTTTGGTGGTGGAAAATATGCACTGGTGAAGAAATGGGTGTTTGATCCATTGTATGACCAAAACTCAAACACGAAAGCTTTGTAACTGTATCTCACAGTGATTCAATTAAAAAATCCCCAGTTTACTGCCCTGGTTATACGTGTTGACATATGGACTGGTCCACAGGGAAGATGTCGGCTCAGAGGTATGAAAAATTGAAGAATGCTGCCCTTTAAGACTCAAATGAATAGCTTCTGTGTACTCAAAATATCAAAAAAACTACTTACATTTAATTTCCCCAAATTAATAATATTTTCTTTTCAAACAATTACTCTTATTTCATTACAATTCAAATGATCTTTTAAAACACTGTAACTCACATATATAACCTGAAGTTTCATTTTAATATTGTCCTTGTAAATCATTTCAGTGGCTAAGCTTACTTAATAGCTGCTACTCAGTCATTAATTGAGTGACTGGAGAGCTTAAGTTTTTCACACAGGATACACATTCGCAATCTGGTAAAGAACCTGGGCGCTGTTTCTTAGGATTGCATGAAGTTTCAGGAAACAGTCCAAAGCTTCAAGAAATCTATTTAACTTTTTGTAGGTAAGACCTTGAAAAGAAAAAATAGAGCTGTAAGTACTGTACACAAGCACTTCTACTATAGAAATTTTCTAAGAACAACAAAATAAATCTTGAAATAGAAATATTCACCCAGACTAGAAAGCCAATATTAGGGGAGGGGTCATTCCCAGTACATCCTAGTAAGTCACCAGAGCTACACTGGAGGTGCTTGAGGGACCACCCAGCACTGGGGACCAACTCAGAACCAACATGGGCATGGCATGTCTTAGCTATCACTCTTGTCAATGACTTAAAAAAAAAAGTGGGGAATAGAAGCTTTCTAAGTAAAGACAAGCAGGCATTAAAGTGCTATCAGGGGCTGGAGTGATAGTACAGTGGATAGGGCATTTGCCTTGCACGCAGCTGACCCAGGTTTGATTCCCAGCATCCCATATGGTCCCCTGAGCACCGCCGGAGGTGATTCCTGAGTGCAGAGCCAGGTGTGACTCAAAAAGAAAAAAAAAGTGCCATCAGGTTTAGTGATTCACTGTATCACTATCATCCTGTTGATCATCGATTTACTCAAGTGGGTGCTAGTAACATCTCCACTCATCCCAGCCCTGAGATTTTAGCAGCCTCTCCTTACTCGTCTTTCCCAACAATCGGAGGCTCTTTTCAGGGTCAAGAGAATGAGACTGTTACTGTTACTGTATTTGGCATATTGAATAAGCCACGGGGAACTTGCCAGGCTCAACAACAACAACAACAAATTCTGAATTAAACTGAAGCATCAACTAAGCTTTGAAACAAAAGTTCCCAGAGGCCAGGGAAAGACTGGCTGGCCTTGTACAGATAGGTGTTTGCCTGCCAGAGGTTTACCCCTGGCTTGATTAGCAGCAATTCATGGTCCCCTGAGCACCTCCAGGAGTGCCCCTTAAATAGTGTCAGAAGTAGCTCCAGAGCACTGCATCCTCCCACCCCCAGAAAACAAAAAATAAAAGATGATTTTTCATAAATTCTGAGACTGGATAGTACAGTAGGCAGGGCACTTGCCTTGAATGTGGCCGGCCGACCCAGGTTTGATCCTAGCACTTTATATGGTCTCCTGAGCCTGTCAGGAGTGATTCCTTAGTGCAGAACCAGGAGTTAGCCCTAAGTACCGCTGGGCGTGACCCCGCCACCCCAACCTCCTCAGCTTATTTGGCAATATATTTGAGAAACCCTAATGTAAAGAGAAAGAGACTCAAGTAAAGGTCCATGGGTAGCCGCTCATTTTAGGATCAGAAAGAGAAAGAAGGAAAGGGTCAAATCAGGCTGCTGAATCAATAAAAAAATAAAGTCACAAAATTTTAAAATGCCAAATTTAACTATAGAAAAATTCTGTTTGATGAAAGAAATAAAGCTACAAATAAAGCACTGGACTATGAAAAGTTTTAAAACCTATAAGGAGGGGCTGGAGCGATAGCACAGGGGGTAGGGAGTTTGTCTTGCACACGGCCGGGTTCAATTTCCAGCATCCCACATGGTCCCTGAGCACCGCCAGGAGTAATTCCTGAGTGCATGAGCCAGGAGTAACCCCTGTGTAATGCCAGGTGTGACCAAAGAATAAAATAAAATAAAATAAAATAAAATAAAATAAAACCTATAAGGAAAAGAAATATTTATCTCAGCAAGCAATCTCCTGCATCATGGTCTTTGCAGCATTCACTTCCCTTTGCATTGAATTCTTTTTCTGGTGCAGATGCTGCCTGTGCCCACATGGCTGAACACATGCAATGCCTGAGCACATGTGTCACCTGCATCTCCCCTCCTGAGATGTGTATATGATTTCATGTCTAATGCTGAGATGTGCGTAAGGGTTCTCTCTTGAGCATGTTATTCACTTTCTCTTCTTCCCTCCCTTCAAAACCTCCAAATAAAATCTGTTTTACTTAAAAAAATTTTTTTCTTTCTTTCAACATGACTTTCAATGTCACCCCTTCAGGAGATTTCCCGACTTCATCTGAAATTGGTGACTCTGCCCTTGCTCCTTTCCTCCCTCCTACCCAGCTGGGCAGTCTGCAGCAGACAGTGGTCCTACTCAGGGGACATGCCTGGCCTCAGAGGCCCACTGGGCATCTAGCTGCACGCCCATGTATATGAGGTGTGTGGCAATCGAGGAAACCTCTAACCATGAAGGATAAAACAAATAGGTAAACCTAGGGGCAGGGGCCATGAAGCAGTAGCAACAAAACTCTGCAAGAAGAAATAACTTCAAAAGAAACTTCATTAGAAAACCGAGAGTTCAGGAGAGGGTCCAAAGGGTGGAAGGACCACAGGCTTGATCACGGCAGGGCATGGTTCCCAAAGCACCACCAACAGAAGCCCTTGAGCTGAGACAGAATCTGCTCTCAAGCACACCAGGTGTGTCCCAAACGCCAAAAAAACCAAAACCAAACCCCTACTCCCACCATAAAACAGGATGATTGCAAGATGTGTTTGCAGCACTGCAAACCAACACTGACTGACTACAGTCATTGACCACTGACTACAGGAGGGGGAGGAAGATGCAGGGAGCCCTCAGGTCTCAGGACATTTCAGTCATTAAAAAACAAAGCCCATGGGGCTGGTGCAATAGCACAGCAGGTAGGGCATCTGCCTTGCACGCGGCCAACCCGGGTTCAATTCCCAGCGTCCCATATGGTCCCCTGAGCACTGCCAGGAGTAATTCCTGAGTGCAGAGCCAAGAGTAACCCCTGTGTATCACCAGGTGTGACCCAAAAAGAAAAATGAAAAAAATAACAAAACAAAGCCCAAAATAAATAAATGTGTTAAATATAGGGCATACGTACATGGATATTTTTTTTTCATTTGTCTGAAATTTCTATAACCTTGCACTGAATGGAGCAGGGCAAGGCCTCAAACTGTTTCATACTGTTCTTGCAAGCACTGTGGGATGGGTATTATAGTCGCGCTCTCCTCAACAAGTCTGTGTGTTCCTCTGTGCGCCCCCTCCCTGCCCAGCCCTGCGCCCCTCAATGCCAGCCGCTGGGACCGGCCCTGGGGGCACCTGCCCTGACTTCCGCTTTGGATGCCCACCCAACTAGCCGCAGCTCTTCTCCACAGGTCTGTGGGCCCGGGGACTAGCATCCGGACCAGCTGGGCGTGTGGCCTCCATTGCAGAGGGCATGGCCTACCCAAAAGTGGGCATGGCCTTCTGTGTGGCCGCTTAGATACATTCTTCATATTTGAAATTGTTCAAAATTAAAGAGAAAAAACATGAGATTTTTTTTATTCCTACTTTGGCAAAAGGTGAATTACAATATAAGATATTCTCTAGGAGTTTGGGAAATCAGTCTCATATGCCAGAGTAGAAACATAAATTGGAGTTTTTATTTTTTTAAGAGGGCAATAATGGCAACATCTATCCAAGTTTTACATGTGTATAGACTTTGAATCATTAATTCATCTTAAAATAATATATAACCTGAGTCTCTTTTAACTTTTTCACAAGGAAGTCAACTTCTCTTTCTAATGAGTCAGAGCTGTGTAAAGGAAAAAAAATTTTTTTTTCTGCCTGTTTTACTTACCAATATTATAAATTTCTTCCATAATTCTGCCTGTTTTACTTACCAATATTATAAAGTGCTTCAGTACAAGAAGAATCATTTCTTAGAGCCTCTTTGTAGAATTCTGCTGCCTTCTCATAATCACCATTTGCAAAAACTGTATTTCCTTTATTGGTAAGAGCTGATGGATTATATCTATCAGAGTTCACAGCTAGATCTGCATAGCTGCTTGCTTGTGTGAATTCATTTTCCTAGATACAATGCACAATATATAAATTATTTGTAAAGTTTATGCAGTAACTTTTCTGGCTGTTGTTTAGATTACAAACATAATAAGCATTTTCTGAGATGACAGAGAAGATAAACAAATATTTTTCATACCACAATCTTGACAGACATATTCTACAAAAAGATTTTTAATCCTCAAGCTTTTTCCACTAGCCAAACTTATGATCGATTTCTCAGGGTTTGACTAACAGCATTATTTATATATAGGTGGTTCTATTTTGAATGTCCAAATTTCATGTTATTATTTATTGCAGTGCTATGCTTTCCACACCAAACCATAAACACTGGAATAACTCTGAAGGCATCACTCTGTTTTGTCCACTATTAAACTGGTTACATCACCTACATCATCTTGCCTCTCTTGCAATACTCTTTTCTTCATCTGCTGTCAAATGATCTATTATGACCATATTGAGCCGTGAGCTAAACAAATCTACTCTGCTCATGGTGGTAGAAGGCCATGGCAGCCTGGTGAGGTGAGGAACTACATTTCAGAGAATTCCCTTCTCTGTGCATCTCCCATCTAGAAACATTCAAAAGAAACTTCTAGGACATGCAGAATGCAGATATAAAGCAACAGACCTGACTTCCAAAAGATCTCTTTCCTGCGATTATATGCAGAAACACCTGTTGGTTCCTGCCTGTCCTCATTCAACTCTCTTGCCACCTCCTGCTCTTGGTTCTGATTCTGCAGCCCCTAAGGGCGCGGCTGCTCCCCAATGAGGAGACAGCTGTGTGAGCCCAACATTTCCCACAGCTCCATAATTGCCCCCTTTGGGCAGGGGCAGGCATGGGCACTGACTGACGAAACTGCTCCAGATCCTTTCAATTCTCTCTGAAGCATTCACCTATATAGTTCTGTATCATCTGATAAGTTCAAACTCATATCCCTTCTCCACTGTCTGGATCTGAATATGTCTGTCAAACAGATATTTTGTTATATCTGTTTATATTGATGAAGTTCTGGTTCATTTCCACCCTCTTTTGGTTAGTACGAACATCTATAAAATATCGTGTGAGTATGGATACTGAACATTGATATAAAAATGAGTACCTTGGGTCTGATCCCTGGAACTAAAAATTAATTTGAGTTGAAATAACATAGCATTATGTTGTGGACCAAGCAGCAGGTAGAATTTAGAAAAGCAGTGCGGGATTGCTGATGAAGATGAGAGAGAGGGAACGATTAGTGGAGGCTGGGGAGGTGGTATGAAACTGTCAGGGTTTACAAACAAGGCAGTTGTGGTTTTGTTTGTTTTGGGCCACAACTGGCACTGCTCCCTGAAGCCCTGGCTCTGCACTCAGGAATTACTCCTGGTGGTACTCGGGAAAAAACCGAAATGCTAGGATCAAATCCAGGTTGGCAATGTATAAGGCAAGTGCCATACTTGCTATACTATCTCTTCAGCACCAAAAGCTGAATTTTCTAGTTATGTGACAACCAGAAAAACTGGCAAATCCGTTGATTTGGATAGGTGTATATAATGAATGTGCTCATGTGTGTAAACAGAAGTTTTGAGGGAGAACACTCCTAGTGCCAATTAACTTTAACTGGCTATGATGGAAGTTTGAAGACAGAAAGGAGTTAGAAAACTATTCAGCTTAAAATTTAGAAGAAATTAGAAGAAATTAGGGCTTGCTGACTTGAAGAAGGAAATTATTTCATGTGTTCAATTTCTCTTGGTGGCAAAGGATTCTCAAAAAAATTAGTTCTGGGTAGAAACGAAATCAAAGGCATGGTTGCAACACCCTTTGGAAACATCTCCAAGTGACTTAAAGTGACTTGCAGACCATCTCTCTCGGGTATAAGGAGAGATTTCTAAGTATCTTTGTTTTTTTTTTTTGCTTTTTGGGTCACACCTGGCGATGCACAGGGGTTACTCCTGGCTCTGCGCTTAGGAATTACTCCTGGCGGTGCTCAGGGGACCATATGGGATGCTGGGAATTGAACCCGGGTCGGCCGCGTGCAAGGCAAACGCCCTACCCGCTGTGCTATTGCTCCAGCCCCTCTAAGTATCTTTGGCATCATGGAAAGTTGGAAATGTGGCTTTGTGGTATGAAACAAATGTCAATGAGATTTATAGAAATCAATCTCTTTCTCTCTATCTCTCCCTCTCTCCTGGAAAGATGGAGATCTCTCTCCACTCTTCCTCTGTGTGTGTATGTGTGTGTGTTTGTGTGTGTATGTGTGTGTGTGTGTGTATGTGTTTTGGCCACACTTGGCAGTGCTCAGGACCTACTCCTGGCTTTGTGCTCAGGAATCAGTCCTGGTCAGCTAAGGGTACCATATGGGATGCCACTGATCAAACCTGGGTTGGCTGAGAGCAAGACAAGTGTCCTGCCTGCTGTACTATAGCTCCAGCCCTCTCCACATTTTTAATGGAGTTGTGCTAACAAAAACGTTGCCAGCCTGGGTTAAAGGGAGAGAGATACAATTCAAATGATAACAAAATCAGCAAAAGGGTAGAAAGAAGCACCATCCTGGTGAACCTAGCCTCTTCTGGTAGAATGTGGACAAACGTATCATTATTTAAGTCATAAAGTTTTGGAATAACTTACTAGAAAGCAATAGAAAATGAATGTAACTATATCAAATACTAATAAAATTCCTCTGCTTATATACAACTACATGACAGGCTCATTATTTTGACTGACAACAATTAATTTGCACATAATCAGGTATATAAATTATTAGCCAAACATACCAATTCATTGATTAAAATCTAACTATTCTTTTTTTTTTTTTTTGGCCTTCTGGGTCACACCCGGACATGCACAGGGGTCACTCCTGGCTCTGCACTCAGGAATTACCCCTGGCGGTGGTAAGGGGACCATATGGGATGCTGGGAATCAAACCTGGGTCGGTCACATGCAAAGCAAATGCCCTACCCGCTGTGCTATCACTCCAGTCCCTCTAACCATTCTTTTTGACAACTTTTCTTGGTTTCTTCCTATGCATTCATCAAAATTTTAAGGATCTGGTCACTAATTAAATAATTTCTACAATATTCACTAATAAATTCATGAATTCCAAATGTAAGGGTGCTAGTGGACATTACACTTCCCCACCACATCTGGCCTTCAGAGCAGCAGGGAATATTCGCTTTCGATCGCTGTGACTTCCTTCTGTGAGGTTGAAGAGAAAGAGGTGCCCTGTCTGAACCAACGATTCCTTCTCATGACAGTGACTACTGGGTGCAGGGGTGTATAAGGGGAAGATCCTGACAGCCAACAGGGAGAGTGCTGGGGTGTCATAATGCTTCCTGTCCTCTCTCTGGGTACTGAGCAGGGCGTCCTCATCAGTGGACCTATCCAGGCTAACTCTGCACCGCAGCCTGCTATCACACTGGTATGCTGGCCTGTGCTGAGCCTTCATTCTCTTGTGCTACATCTGACTTTGCTATTACATACTTATTTGTACCTTCCTTCATATCAAAGACATTACAGTTTTGTTTTACGGCAACCCTGATAGTAGTCAGGGCTTACTCCTGGCTCTGCACGCAAGGATCACTCCTGGCATGCTCAGGGGACCACATAAGGGATCAAATCCTGGTTGGTCATATGCAAGGCCAGTGACCTACCCACTATACTAAGGCTCTGGCCCCAAATAGTCTTTTAGTTACTTTCTTATCTTCTTGCATGACGAGATTTCATACACACCTCCAACAACTGATATTTTCCACTAATCTACTCAAAACTTCTCCTTAAGCAAGCTCTCCTAGATGAAATTTAGCAACATAAAATATCACATAATCAATGTAGTTATAAAAGAATTTAAAAATCCTTACCAAATAATACAGGAAAGAAAGATTGGTTGCAGCTGCACTTTTCACTCTGCTATCTTTCTTTTCAAACATTTTTAAGGTCTCTACGGCCTAGAAATGAAATATCTGAATGTTATTACCATTGTAATACCACTGTATTCAGACTTCCAGCAGGGGAAAGATCAGTATATCTAGAGTGTAAGATCAGGGAAGGCCACAAAAGGGGTGGATTATTTTGTTTGCCTGTTTGTTCATTTTTGTTTGGGGGCCACCCTCGGCTCAGGAGTTACTGCTGGCTTGCACTTACGGATTCTGCACTGGGTGCCATATGGGATGCTGAGGATTGAATCCAGGTCAGCTGTGTGCAAGGAAAATGTCTCACATGCTATGCTATCAGTCCAGTTCCAAAAGGATCAATTTTTACGTTAAAGAAAAATGATGACAAAGAACTCAACTGCCACCATGTTCATGGCTGCTCTCCACAAGCTCGGGCCAAGCCTCACCCACAAGTGAATCCACAGAAAACCCAGGTATGCAGGACTTTGTGCCCGAGACCTCTGGGTTCATCAAGACCAGGAGTAGAGATCCTCTGTCTGTATCCCCCTGTCACCAGCAACTCAGCAGTCATGCCCATAAGCTACCCCTGGCTGGTGCCAGATAATCTCGTCCTCAGACACTATCTAGATCACATGTCCTTTTCTCTCAAAAAGGGAGCATAACCTGACACTCGCCATAAAAATGCCACCAGACCCTGCGCCAGGCTGTTTCACTCGGGGCAGCCGGGAGGGGGGCGGGTGAGACCCCTCCCCGCCCCAAGGAACCCAGCCCTAGCAGCCGAAAACCTCCAGAAATCAACCACTGCCATGCTTCACACACCGCGCAGAGCATCACCCATGAGTGAACCTATTCCTAGAACACAAAACCACAAATGCGGCCATGTAACACTTCATAGGAAACGCCCTACCCATAGTCCAAGAGTACCACACCACATTTGATGGGGTTCAGAGTAGGAGGCAACCAACCTTAGAGGGAATTTTTTTTAAGATATATATATATATATATATATATATATATGTGTGTGTGTGTGTGTGTATATATATATAAGGGGTATATATAAGGGGTAATGGTCCCTGGGTGAAATACAACAATCTTCACACTCTTTTCTCTAGGGATACTTTTTAGTAACATTTTCAGCAGTTTTTCATAACAATGTAAGATATATTACTTCAGCTCTGCTTTGGGGAAGGGATTAGGGTTTGGGATGGAAACATCTGAAATATGGTTGTGGGAAGGTGTAACGGTGGTGCGGTTGGTGTCTGAATATTAAATGCATTCAAATATTGTGAGCTACTTTATAAAATAAAATTTAAAAGAAAAAAAGAAAAATGACTAAATCAGAATTTTATTTCAGAAAAAGAATTTATAAAAAGAATAAAACTAAACATAATAACTGAAAATAAGAACACAACAGATGAGTTTAAGAGAGCATTAGATACAATTGAAGAGAACTGTAAACATTTGTGCCTTACCACACAGCTTGTTTATTCTATAAGTGGGGTAGAGGGTGAGTGCTTCAGATGTTTTACTTAAGAGATGGTTAAATTTTCTCTTACAAAATAATTGCAAAATTTCTTCCAGAAGTCTACCCAAGACTATAGAAGACTACTCTCCCACTGGGAACACTTGTTTTTGGTTTTAGGCCACACTGGTATTGCTCAGGGCTTCCTGCTGGCTCTGACTCAGGGATTACTCCTGGCGCTGTGTGAGAGGCCATATGGGATGTCAGGATTCAAACCTGGGTTGGCTGTGTGCAAGGCAAAAGCCCTACTTCTGTACTATCTCTCTAGCCCTTCACTGGGAAAAATTTTTTAAAAATAATTCACTGTATCACTGTCATCCCGTTGTTCATCAATTTACTTGAGTGGGCACCAGTAACATCTCCATTCGTCCCAGCCTTAAGATTTTAGCAGCTTCTCCTACTCATCTTTCCCAACGATTGGAGGCTTCTTTCAGGGTCAGGGGAATGAGACCTGTTATTGTTACTCTATTTGGCATATTGAATATGCCACGGGGCGCTTGCCAGGCTCTTCCATGTGGGTGGGATATTCTCGGTAGCTTGCTGAGCTCTCTGAAAGGCATATATATGTATATTTTATATATATATAAAATTCCAGACTGGAGTGATGGCACAGCAGGTAGGGTGTTTGCCTTGCACGCAGCCAACCTGGGTTTGATTTCTTTGTCCCTCTCGGAGAGCCGAGCAAACTACCGAGAGTATCCCACCTGCATGGCAGAGCCTGGCAAGGTACCCGTGGCGTATTCGATATGCCAAAAACAGTAAAAACAAGTCTCACAATGGAGATGTTATTGGTGTCTGCTCGAGCAAATCGATGAACAACAGGACGACAGTGCTACAGTGATACAGTGACAATGCTACAGTGCTATATAACAAATTAGGGGGAATGTGGGGGTGGTGAGAGAAATACTGGGATCATTGGTGGAGGTAAATAGGCACTGGTGGAGGGATGGGTAAACAATCACTATATGAGTGAAATGCAAACACAAAAGTTCATAAGTTTGTAACTGTACATCACAGTGATTCTCTAATAAAAATTTTTAAAAAATTAATTAAATTATGAAAATATGTTTGGAAGGCACTGGAAGAGCTAGTGGGGAAATCAGGATTTAAATGCCAAGTTCCCAGAATATGCTCAGACTAAGTAAGCACAGTCAAAGAAGAGGCTAAAAATGTTCTTTGCAAAGAATATAAGACACGGATGAGAGTCAAAAGGCCACTTATAAACATGACTGGAATTCTAGAAAGGGGAGAGAGCAATGGCTTAGAAAGTTTCTAAACTGACAACAAAAAATATTTTTAAAAAATGACATAAAGTAGATACAAATTTTCAAGTCATTAGTGTAGGATAACATAGGTTTGTCCTTTGTCCCTTGACAAAGGGAGCTTAGGTTTATTGGGTTACTCCCATCACAGTGCTCCTGAGGCACTCCCATTCCTCTCTGTTTAACTTCTCCTCTGTGCTGCTTCCCCTATCTGTTAAACCCCTACATCCCCAAATCAGACTCTGTGACTTGTAAGGTCAGATCCTCCTAAAGACTCTGGATTTTGTATTTGTAAGTGAACTATTGCTTTTCTCTTTCCCTATGTCCTTTGCATAGTTTACTTTAGAGCAATGTCCTTTTTGTATAGACACAGAAAGACAGTTAATGCTATGCTTTATAATTTGAAAGTTAGTTGACTCTGAATAATATTTACTCCTGGGCATGTGTCATATTTACTCGACTTGAGCTTCAGTTGCCCTTAGTTCCTAGCACCCCAAAAGCAGGATCCCGACGAAGGGACTTGGGTGGACCCAGGGAAAGCTGTTAGCTACCCTGGCATCTAAAAGGGATAGGCAAAGCGCCCTAAAACTTACAATAAGAGCATGGTTGTGGACAAATTCTGTCATGATCCAAAGAGAAGTGACAGGACAGGATCCTGCTGGGGTTAGGAAGGACTAAACTGGCCTGAGGACTATAGTCTGGGATCTTTAGCGAGATGCCCCCAGGAAAGCCAACCTTTAAACTTAATATATCTCTTACTGTGTCCATACAAAATAACTAGAAAGATTAAGAAGTAAATTTAAGATGACCATCCAAGTGGATGGACTAAGGAAAGAAGAAACATGCTCTTAGATGTAATTCTGCCCTTTAGTGGATCTCCTAGCAGGAGGAGATCTTTGGCTTAGAAGAGCATCCTTGGAAAGAAGGGCTTTCATATGTTGATTGTGCTCTCTCACGTGGGTATAGTTGCTACCCTCAATCTTGGTGGTTGGGCTCCTGACTAAGGCAGGAAGACTGGGCCCATGGGGGAAAGCAGGAGACAGGAAGGACGGGCAGTGTGAGACTGGAATGGGGCGCTCAGTGAGACTGAAACAGACGCGCAGGGAGAGTGGAATAAACAGCAGGACCGAGATTGGAATAAATGGCAAGTGATCACCAACTAGCCTGGCAGCCCAGTTCCCTCCTTCATGCATCTGTTGGCGGTGGCGGCATGCCAGGGTGGGGAAGCCATGGCCACCAAACGCATGTGGGGAGTGCCCACACACATTTATTGAACACACATTTAGAAAGTATTGTACACACACACAAACACACACACATACGAATACGTATACCTGTGTGTAAATATATAGAAAGTTTCTCTATGTATAAATATAGAAAGTATTATACATACATGTATAATCTATATCCATATGTAGATATGTGTGTATAGTGGGGGGCAGGCAACACATGACAATTCTCAGGGCTACTCCTAGTGGTGCTCTGAAAGTATACATTTAACTATGTGTCTAAAAAGATTTTTCCCAAATAGTACATTTGAAAGGTGAATGAGTGAGGAATGTGTTTGACAGGGAGTAGCACTGTAGCACTGCATCCCGTTGTTCATCGATATGCTTGAGCGGGCACCAGTAACGTCTCCATTGTGAGGCTTGTTGTTACTGTTTTTGGCATATCAAATACGCCACGGGTAGCTTGCCAGGCTCTGCCATGTGAACAGAATACTCTTGGTATCTTGCCGGGATCTCTGAGAGGGACGGAGGAATCAAACCCAGGTTGGCCGAGTGCAAGGCAAATGCCCTACCCACTGTGCTACCGGTCCAGTCTTGAGTGAGAAATATCAGGAAAAAAGGGAAAAGATGAAACAGTTTTCCATCTTTCCTACCCTTAAAACTCAAAACATAATAACTGAACAAAATTTTATTGGTGCTTCCTATTCCTGAAGAGCAACTGTCTGAGCAAAAACTCCTATTTCACCTGTAACAAAGGTGGTCAGCTACTGTGATGGAAAATACCTCATAAAGTCTGATTTGGTGAGGTATAAGTATTTAACTTCAAATGGATGATTTAAATTAAATTCCATTAAGCATGTTAATCCATTTTTTAAGGACTAGATGATTTTTAATATAATATTCCAAATACTTTATTTATGAGCAAACTACAAATCTTTTTAAAGGGCTTTCGATTATTTTTAAGAAAACCACTGGAAATTTCTAGGCTTGTAGTTTATTATTCCATAAGTAAATTCTGGAAGAGTAAAAAGCCAAACAATATACCCTCACTTCTGAGATTCTATTTCTCACTTATTATCTTGGAAGGATCCACCACCAAGACATTCCAAAAACATATTTCAGAAATTATTGGTGGTTGTATTGTTTATCCTGTGAAAGCATGTATAATTTATTCTGTATATAAGCTCATAGGTATTAATGTGTAAGCCACTGCTGTTTAACATCTCAAGTTTTATGATCACAAATGACCTTTAATTAGAGCCAAGATATATTAGTCTTTACTTTTAGATTGTATCACAATAAATGTATGTGTTAATTTAAAATGCAGCACATAGAAATAAGCATAATTCACATACCCCATCATTCTCTGAAGTATGAAGGAAAATAAAATTGTTCTCTAAATATATCCACAAAGCAGAATATAAAAAATTAATTTTAAGAAAAATGTTATGGTATTTTATATTATTACTTTTAGAAACAATTATTTACAGTACAGTCAAGGAGACGAATTTTGATTGTTTGGTATCTGTTAACTTGTGGCTCAACTAAAACAAAAGGGCAGGAGAGAAGGTTCAGTGGGGTTACTGCATGCTTGCATGAAGGAGGTTTGGATTGGATCCCAACTAAGTAGTCACCTGAGCACCATCAGAAGCAACTCCCACATGCACCACCAGCAGCAGTTCCCAAGCATTAATAGTTGTGGCCCCCAGATAAAACAAAACAAAAAATGATACTTTAAGACTACATTTAATATCAAGTCTATTCTTCCTCTTAGAAGATAACTATGAATTCCAACAAAAATGTAAAAAGCACAAAATAAAATGCTACTAAGTACTGTACATAAATACTTAAAATTTAAAATATCTATTTAAACAGAATGAAAACATCATTTCATATTTTAAATTTCTAAACTAAAAACTATTCTAAAAAGACTATATGTTTTCTAATAAAAGGAACATTCTCAGGTATTTCTGACTTTGAAATAGGCTTTTTTTTTTTTTTTTTTTTTTTTGCTTTTTGGGTCACAACCATCAATGCTCAGGGGTCACTCCTGGCTCTGCACTCAGGAATTACCCCTGGCCATGCTCAGGGGACCATATGGGATGCGGGGAATCGAACCCAGGTCGGTTGCGTGCAAGGCAAATGCCCTACCTGCTGTGCTATCCCTCCAGCCCCAGAAATATGCTATTTTTATAACTTTTACTTATATGTTCAAGAAATATAACATATCAAAGTGTACTTAATAAAATTAGACTTAACTGTAATTCCATCACTGTCACTGTCATCCCGTTGTTCATCAATTTGCTTGAGTGGGCACCAGTAAGGTCTCCATTGTGAGACTTGTTGTTACTGTTTTTGGCATATTGAATATGCCATGGGTAGCTTGCCAGGTGGGCAAGAAACTCTTGGTAGCTTGCCGGGCTCTCCGAGAGGGGCGGAGGAATCAAACCCAGGTCAGCCAAAGAGTGCAAGGCAAATATCCTACCCACTATGCTATCGCTTAATTAGCAAAACAAATAATTAAAACTATTTTGGGTGGATTTTTTCTTGTTTATTTTAGCAATTTAGGAAGACAGATATATCTCTATTTGGTTCCCTTTTCTGGCTGACACCATCCAGTTATTGGTATCAGCACTGACTGATTCTGTCCATATTTACTGTCATCAGCCTTCAGATCAAATTTCACTCTCAAGTTTTTAGTGGAGTTCTTCTAATATAAAGAAACATGAAACATCACTATTATTTATTAAAAAGAATGAATCCTTGAGATTTGGGCATCTTTTCTTTAAAAGAATTTAGAAGTATGTAATTAGACCCTTATAGAAGGCAGAAAATTTTTTCTTATATTGAATTACAAATAAATTAGACTTACTCAAATGATCATTGTGTTATATCAATTCAATGATTTTAAACCTAAAAGTGTTCCTTAAAAACTAAGACTACAATATACCTACCTCATCATACTTACAATACACAAAGAACAGAACATAAATTATAAGAAGCAAGAAAAGAAAGCAGAAATTATACTTTAAAATTATACTTTAAAAAACTTAGTAAACTAATACTGAAATCTTGAAAATTCAAGTACAACAAAAGTCATTCTGAATGAGAAGTAGCAATCAAAGATCTGGGTTAAATGAAGTAAAATGAAGTAAATGAAGTAAAAAAAAAGTAAAGAATTATTCCTTATGGGCACATTTTAAAATACAAAGTACAAACTATAATAGCACAATGTAATGTAATTTAATTAACAAAATCAATTTACTTTTCATTTAAATTATATTTATTTCATAAATTATAAAATTAATTTAAAAATTATAAAATTGTAAATCATAAAATTAATTTAATTAACAAGATAAATTGATAAGCATGACTTTTTTCTTATCATCTATAATCATACTTTTTAAACACAATTTTTTTTTTGGGGGGGTTGTCTACAGATGGTTTAGGAAAGATAATCAAGACCAATCTGCCTCACTTCATTCTCACTCAAGGTAAGTATTACAACAGCATAGAAAATTTATCAGTGGTATTTTTAATGACCAAATGTGTAATGATCACATGTCAAGTGACATAAAGATACTTAGGAGCTTCTTTGGTATTTTACAAATGCTAAAAAATTATTAAGCACACAAAATTCATGGACACACTGAAGCAGTGCGTGGAACTGCACTGGATTAGTCATGTAATGACATGAGCACCACTGGGGCTGCTCGATTCTTCTCTCAGATTGTTGGAGATGCTTTTCTCCCAACCCCCGGTGGAGAGGGTTAGTCATCTGTTCTGTCTCTCAGACAAATGAAAGTTCACAGATGAGAGGAAAGTCTGAAAACAGAGTCTGGCAAAGGGAGTAGGAAAGAGACTGGCTTTCTCTGGTTCCCATTTTCTGGGCATGTGTGGAGGAGCGGAGTTTCTGCGCGTAGGTGATTTGGACAGTGTTCTCATACACTGGGACATCAAGTGTCACAGTATATATCTGCCTTTCCTGGAAAATGCTATTTATTCTCCAGCCCATTTTTTAAAATCTGTCTTTTCTTTTGGTCTTGTCACAATCATATTTCACTTGAGGCAGACACTGAAAGAGAAGCGTGGGTTTACAGCGGAGGGCCTCTACGCTAGTGGGTTGGTATGACAGTCCACGAGGAATACTGACACTATCACACTGCTGTGATAGGGCAAAGGCGAGAGAAACACCATTCACAAAGTGGACACTCTGAGGGCTGCTCTGTGTATGTGGAGGACAGAGCGCAGGCTGCTTCTCAGGCCCTGGCCTTCTTTGTTCCTGACACAAAAAACCCAACTGCCAAAGACCTTAGTTTTTTAGAAAACAATCTAAAAACCTCTGGAGAAAAACTGGTGCTGCACTAAAAACTGGTTTAGGAATTTAGTGACTGTATTTTACAAGGGAAGTGTTTATATTTTACAAAAGTTACTTACAGGTCAAAGTTAAAGGAATACCATATTAGGGACCAGAGCGATAGTTCAACAGGCTTGCTAGCAAAGAGCTTTCTGATGTTATTGCTTTGCACAATTAGCATATAAAATTCTATCCTAAGGTTTTTAAAAACTTACTTGATTAAAGTCCTTTTGTCTCAAGTATGTAATTGCTTTGTTTATTTCCAGATCATTTGCTAGCTCAACATACTGAGACGCTTTCACAACTTCAACACACCTAGAATGCAAAACAAAAAATTATTTATTATATTTATATTTTTGTGCTTTTAAAAGATATGATATTTAAGAAAAAAAAGACTATAAAAAACCCTAAGCATTTGATTTCTTCCAAGATAAGCATTAAGTTACTGAATTCCTCAGTCCAAAATGAATTTTCCTAATAACAAAATTTTCTCAATAACAAAAAGTCAATGTCTGATTTGCCCATTCCCAGATTGTTTTTTTTTCCCTGAGCCATGCATTTCTTATATATCTTACTTATTTTGAATAATAATTCAGATAGCTTACAACTATTTTCTCTCTACAGACAAGATCTGTAAATCACCTAAGTGCCCAACAGCAAATGAGCAGGTAAGAAAGTGGAACCCTACAGCAATGGAATACCTCAGCTGGGAAAGGACATGAAGTCTTCCAGTCTGCTGTGCCTGGGATGGGACTGAAAGAAGTCTTGCTAAGCAAAATGAGTCAGAAGGAAAAGATAAACACTAGGCCAACTCATTTATGCAGCATGTAAAGAAACAAAGCAAGGGATAAGACAATCCCCAGTGGAAACAACCCTGACATGTGGCCAACAGAATTGTGAAATGAGGGTGGTAAGGGATGGGGGAAGGGACCTGGATAATGGTGAAGGTCTGGGTACTAGGCGGTGGGCATGTAAATGAAGACAGTCCAGCAGGAGAGAGGGAGCACTACCTGAATCTGGAAAGACTGGCCAGAAGGACTGAGCTGAGAGGTAGGCTGAAACCACTGACTGGTTTCAGCCCACCTCTGGCGTCAGTAACCACTGACCACAGGCTGGCATCAGTGACCACTCTGTCTCTGGATGCAGCAAGACCCACAATCCTCAACAAAGACACAGGAACACCCACAGAAAGTGACGATACTCTCGAAAATAGAAAATCAGCAAAATGGAAGATGGATAAGAAAAACAAAGTGAAACTGGGAAAAAAGAAAATATAAGAGAAAACCAGTGACGGGAAAATATAAAATCCAATATAACACATGATCAAATAAATGATCAGCCCAGAATAAGGATACAGACTATGAATAAGGATACATATCATAGTAGGTTACTTTGGGATAAAATCAAGTTAAAAATTAAGTGTTAAACCAAAAAGATAACCCAAAAGAAGGGTGGCAGAAAGGAGGAAGTTAGTTCCAGCTGACATCTAGCACCAAGCCAAGGCAGCAATCAGAAGACAAAAAGCAGAGAACAGATTCAGGGAAGAAATATTCCATGAAAAACTGGTCTAAAAAAAGACACAAAGGATGCAAAAACACAAACAAACAAAGGAAAAAAAGATAAGGGGGTCCAGAAATAGTACAGGGATTAAGGCACCCGCCTTACACATAGCCAACCCTAGTTTGATTCCTGGTACATCAGCCCCCTGAGCACAGTGAGACATGGCCCAGATATCCTCTCCCCACAAAACCCATAAGCAATCTGATGTATCAACACATCATGACCCAAATATGAAACTTTCAATATAAATTAAACCAGGAAAACAATGGGCTTTGAGGAATAGATTCCAGGAAACAAACAAAATAGATAAGGCATAAGACATAGTAAAAAAAGCATATGGTACTTCTACCAAAAACAAGCAGAAAAAATAGAAAACTATGACAATTATTCTATACTTAACTTGATCTTCTTAATATGTTTTGAAAATTTTTAAAAATTCTGATAAAGTATCATATAGAAGAGGGCATAGACTCACTTTGCTCAAAAAACATAGAAATCAGTTTCAAGAGAAGCAAATTTGGATTCAATAAAATAATTTCCTAATCAATTAAGATGTTTAAAAAGATAACACAAATAAACTGAGGACCAAAAGATGCTTTAAAGAGGATTCTCAAAATGGGTGAAAGAAACCATACAACAACATATTCAACAAATAAGCTAAGATTTTTCTACATCTCTTCACTCCTATCTAATCAGAATTTAACTGACCGTTTATACCTCAGAATAAAAAGTTAAGTACTACTGACAAATATGAGGTAGGAGAAAATAAAAAGAGGACACAGGATGGAATTACTGTATTAAATTATATAACACACTGGACAGGTACTTAAGTTATAAAAATGATGTATTTTAAAAAATGTAACCTAACTTTTACTAGGGCCTGTAAATTATGTAATTAGTTCAATAAGCAGAAATCAATACTCATCAATTATTTACTATGCCTATAAAATTATATTAATAAAAATACAAATTATTAATATAAAACATATTCAATCTGGTTGCACTGATTTTCTCTTACCAGTCATAGCCTACAGCAAAAGATGTTTCAATCACTGGAGCAATGAGTTTTGCAGCTGTCATGATGTATTTTTCTGCCATGGCTTTCCTAGAGGAAACAAGTAAGAAAGTTTTCATTGAAAATGTAATATAAAGAATTTGGATGTATTCTCAAATTTTAAGTGTAAAGCTGATGTGGCAAGGCAATGTATTAAAAAGGGGTCAAATACACTAAAAATTTGTTTAGAAGCCAGATTGAAAACCATGACAAGCTGACGGGATGGCAGGGTGTTGGCACACTCTCAACAGCGCATGCCCAGTAACTGAGGAAACAGAGAGAAGGCTGAGAAACAAGTAAAATAACCTGTTTCGACAAAACAAGAGAATGGTGATCAAAATAATAGTATGAGACAAATAGGACAATGGAATCATTATTTGTCTCTACAGACCTATATTTTTTATACAAATGCAACCACAGGATTTGTGACTGCATTCATGTTTCCATGTTTTGTGCATGTTGTGCCAGAGCCAGAGTCAAGTGTGTAGGGCATTTGCCTTGGGCAAGGCTGACCCGGTTCCATCCCCCCATCCTTAATGGTTATCCAATATTTGCCAGGAATGATCTCTGAGTACAGAGCCAGGAGTCAGACCTGAGTGCTATTGGGTGTGAATACAAACAAACAGAAAAAACCAACAAAAAGTTTTGTGTTTACTGCAGCAGATATTAGACTTTTTTATCCCCTTTCAGAGAGCAGGAAAGGGGAGTGTTTGGGGCCCACATCCAGCGATACTCAGGTGTTACTCTTGGTTCTGGGGAACCATATGGGGTGTCGGGGATGGAAGACGGGCTGGCTACGTACAAGACAGCTCTCCAGTCCCAACACCTTATCTCTTTTTATAACTAAATAATATTCCATTGTAAGGAAAGAACATTATTATTACTGTCAGTTATGAGTATTTGAGTACTTTCCACTTTGCCTAAATCATGAATAATATGAACACATAAGTTATTGTGTTTACATAGTCTATTTTTTTCCTCTTTCCTTAAATGTAACCATTTCTTGACCAATAAAAATGTTTGTTTTGTTTTGTTTTGTTTTGTTTTGGAGTCACACATGGTTGTGCTCAGGGATCACTACTGACTCAAGTTGTATTGACATGTAAGGGATACCTTTTGGGATCTAGAGAACTACTTTCTCCCTTAACAAAGCTGGTCTTTCTTAAAAATTGAGGTACTATGATAAACACTACTGTTAATGTTTGGCATGTACTGGCACTGCAGCATCGTGCCACCAGAGCACCATTATTTCTCCACCACCATCTCCAGGTCGCTTCTTACTCCTGTCCTTCCCCGTGGAGAGTAGATTGGGGAGAATCTCAGGGTTTGTCTCCACTGGTCCTTACGTTTTCCTTGCCCCCTAATGTTTCCTCGTTCAGCACATGAGTGATACAATTTGTTATTTCTTTTTTTTTTTTTTTTGGTTTTTGGGTCACACCTGGCGATGCACAGGGGTTACTCCTGGCTCTTCACTCAGGAATTACCCCTGGCGGTGCTCAGGGGACCATATGGGATGCTGGGATTAGAACCCGGGTCGGCCGCATGCAAGGCAAACGCCCTACCCGCTGTGCTATCACTCCAGCCCCACAATTTGTTATTTCTTGTCCTCCTGACTCACTGCATTTGAACATGATAGCCTCCAGACTATGAACAAAGAATATGTTTCTATTTCCTTGTGTCATCAAGATTAACTTATTCAAAGTTTTCTTCGAATAAGGCTTTTATATCCCCTGTTGATTTTTGTTGGGACACAAATGGTATGCAATTTTTTTTTTTTTTGCTTTTTGGGTCACAACCCAGCGATGCTCAGGGGTTACTCCTGACTTTACACTCAGGAATTACCCCTGGCGGTGCTTGGGGGACCCTACGGGGTGCTGGGGATTGAACCCGGGTCGGCCGCGTGCAAGGCAAATGCCCTACCTGCTGTGCTATCGCTCCGGCCCCAATGGTATGCAATTTTTAACTTTGGCTGACTTTCTGCTTGCTGCTCCACATCTCCTGTGAGGCTTGCCTCCAGTTGATGTCACTGGGCCTACTCTGGAACTGGAGGCAGGGCCCCTCCCTACCAAGTGGGTCCCAACAGCCTCCACATCTGACCTGCACCATAGTAATGACTCCCATCACAGTTCTAATCAACAAATTAGATTATGCTGCTCATATTGTTATTCTTGTAATTCTGTGAGGACAGGCAGAGAAAACAGAGCAACCTCTACATTAATTCCTCAGTATGTTCTAGGAAGTATACCTACAAAGACCTCACTCCATACAACAGGAACACTAGAAAACCAGTGGGCAAACACACAGAGCTCCACTAAGTTCAATGAAGAAAAACAGTATCACCAAAGACATAAACAACAGCAGCGTATCTTGAGACAGTGTGACACTATGACAAGGATGTTCAGTGAGTTCAAAGAAACAACAGGACAGGTAGTGAGCAAAGAAAATATGAGTCAAAAGTGAAAAAACTACTGTCACTGTCACCCTGTTGTTCATTGACCTGCTCACGCGGGCACCAGTAACGTCTCTATTATGAGACTTGTTACTGTTTTTGGCATATCGAATACACCATAAGTAGCTTGCCAGGCTCTGCTGTGTGGGTGAGATACTCTCGGTAGCTTGCTGGGCTCTCCGAGAGGGACGGAGAAATCGAACCCCGATCTGTGGCGTACAAGGCAAATGCCCTAACGACTGTGCTATCGCTCCAGCCTGCAGCAAGAGTAGTACAGCTAATTTCTCCTTCCCCCCTAAACTATAGGAAGGAGTGGAGTGGAAATAGGGGCACTGCAAATCTCTTTATCCTGCAGAATCTCTATCCTGGCCAGCCCCTGAGATGATAAACTATTCAGGCGGTACCTGGACCTTCATGTCATTCCTTTAAGAGGTTGCCAGTACTCGGGTTTTTTCTAGATTCTGGCTATTGTAAACAGTGCTGCAATGAACATATAAGTGCAGATGTCATTTCGACTATATTTTTTAGCTTCTCTGGGATATATTCCCAGCAGTGGTATTGCTGGGTCAAATGGGAGCTCAACCTCTAGTTTTTTGAGAATCGTCCATATTGTTTTCCAAAAGAGCTGAACTAGTCGTCATTCCCACCAGCAGTGTAGAAGGGTCCCTTTCTCCCCACATCTTCTCCAACAGCGGTTGCTTTTGTTCTTTTGGCTGTGTGCTAGTAGTCTCTGTGGTGTGAGGTGGTATCTCATGGTTGTTTTGATCTGCATCTCCCTGATGATTAGTGATGTAGAGCACTTTTTCATGTGCCTTTTGGCCATTCGTATCTCTTCCTTGGTAAAGTTTCTGTTCATTTCTTCACCCCATTTTCTGATGGGGTTGGATGTTTTCTTCTTGTAGAGTTCAACCAGTGCTTTATATACCATTGATATCAACCCCTTATCTGATGGGTATTGTGTAAATATCCTTTCCCATTCTGTAGATAGTCTTTGTATTCTGGTCACTGTATCTTTTGCGGTGCAGAAGCTTTTTAGTTTAAGAACAGATGACTGGTTGAAGAAATTTTGGTACATCTATACAATGGAATACTATGCAGCTGTTAGAAAAAAGGAGGTCATGAAATTTGCATATAAGTGGATCGGCATGGAAAGTATCATGCTAAGTGAAATGAGTCAGAAAGAGAGAGACAGGCATAGAAAGATTGCACTCATCTGTGGAATATAGAATAACAGAGTAGGAGACTAACACCCAAGAATAGAAGAATAGTAGAAATAAGTACCAGGAGGTTGACTCCATGGCTTGGAAGCTGGCCTCACATTCTGGGGAGAGGGCAACTCAGAGAAGGGATCACCAAGTATAATGCAGTCAGAGGCCATGCGGGGGAAGGGTGATGTGGGCTGAATGTGGTCTAGAGACTGAACATAGTGGACACTCAACACCTCTATTTCGAACCACAACACCTAATGAGAGAGAGAACAAAAGGAAATGCCCTGCCACAGTGGCAGGGTGGGGTGGGGGGAGATGGGATTGAGGAGGGTAGGAGGGATGTTGGGTGTACCGGTGGTGGAGAATGGGCACTGGTGAAGGGATGGGTTCTCAAACTTTGTATGGGGGAAACATGAGCACAAAAATGTATAAATCTTTAACTGTACCCTCATAAATCTTTAACTGTACCCTCATGGTGATTCACTAATTAAAAATAAATAAATTAAAAAAAAGAGGTTGCCAGTACTATTGTCATAACCCTAATCAATAAGGTCTCAAGGTACACTGCTCAGCACGAGGGGCTTTAGGACCTTGAGGGTTACTCAGAGCTCCAAATACATAGAGAAAAACTTTTTTTTAAAGCCCACAGAGTGTAAAAAATGGCCTTCTTTCTCATTAATAATAGAATTAGTAGTTACCAACCCTCTCTCCAAAAAACCCAGTAAACATACAGAACATTTGAACAAAACCAGTAACAAATAACCTAAATGAGAGATAACAGGTTTTTGAAAGAGCTTGACATTAGAATATAGATCTCAGCAACATTTTAGCAAAAACAAACTGAAGAAAAAAGCATTATTCATTTTTTGAAATGAAAAAACACTACAGTCAGAAATTACAGAAATGAAGAACATGGTAGGAGAAGCTCTGAACAGCAGAATAAAAATAGCTGAGCAAAAGACCAAGGAGATTCAAGATGAGGAGGAAGAAACCACTTGGAAACAGCAGAAGGCGGAAAATAGCCTGAAAAAGAAATGAACAGTATACCAGAGAACTGTGGAACGAGTTCAAGATGAAAATATAAGAATAAGAATAAGAATCATCAGAGTCCCTGAGGAAAGCAAATGTGATGAATAAACAATAAAGAAATCATTGATAAGAACACTTCCCAGAGTTGAGGTTAATGAGTACCAAGATCCAATAGGTCTGAAGGGTCTAAGTGAATATACACCCAATTAGAAAACTCCAGTAAAAGCAAAATCACAAAATCCAAAGATAGAGACATAAAATTGAATGTAGCAAGATAAAAAAGGAACATATATATGTACATATATATATATACATACACATATATAAACACACACACACACACGCACACACACACACACACAAAGGAAGTCTGTCAGATGTACAGCAGATTCTCAAATGAGATTTTACAAGCCAGAAGAATATGGAAGGAAATGCAAAAAAAACTCAATGAATGAACACCTCACCAAGAATACTGTTATCTAGATTATCATACAGATTTGAAGGCACTATACAGAACTTCATGGATAGGCAACAGATTAAGGAACTCATAACCTTGAAAGCAATTTCACAAGAAGCCTTACAAGGGCTCCTTTAAAGGACAGGAGAAACTCCCCATCATGTGGCATTAAGTATGGCACTCACTAATGGTGCATATGGTTTCGTCCACTACTCGACGAAAACAGGTCAAAAATATAGCAATTCATCATCACAAATTGACTTTTACTAACCAATTTTCTAATAATTCTATTTGCCATTCCTTTAAGGTTTATTAAAGTACCACATAATATGAAATAAATTTGCTAGATGCCTGCATAGGGGGCTCACTTCACATGAGGTACCAGAAAAAGAATTTAAGTCATTTATGTGCAAGGCAAGCACTCTACCTGCTTTACTAGCTTCTGATCCCTGAATCTGATTCGATTTTTATGAGGATCTTTGATGATATATGTTCTTCAGGCCTACTGGTTTTTAAATTTATGTGTCTGATGTCTGTTACTTTTGAAATCCTGATAACGTAGGCTTAATTGTTTGGACGACTCCTGTTCTACGAGACTCTGGAAGAGCATGAGGACAAGACCTTTCTATTTGATGCAATGGTTATTTTTATTGAGTTAGGGACATTAAACGTTAATGTTTTTATTATCTTACTGCCTCTAAGCAAAATTTCTTTGCCTTTTAAGTGCTTGTTGCAGAGCTGGAAGATTAAAGGCCTATGACCTTCATCATCTGTTGTTTTGTGCCAGTCCTTTGAGTCTGAGTAATAGCACAGCTTAAGAGAATACCCTCGGAAGATTCATGTAGTTCACGTTTCATATATTCATGCCATATATGACCCTTAAGAGTTTCACTTGACCCCCAAGCACCGCCAGGAGTAATTCCTGAGTGCAGAGCCAGGAATAACCCCTGAGCATCGCTGGGTGTGACCCAAAAAGCAAAAAAAAAAAAAGAGTTTCATGCATTTTGTTTGATTTTTACTTTCTCTTGCTCTTGGAATTTTAATTATATCGAGTCTTGGTGTTCTTTTGAAGTTTATTTTGTTTGGAATTCTGAGCTTCGATCCACAGAGTAGGAAAAGTTCTCAACTATCATTTCCTCAACCACCAACTCTTCCCCATCCTCTTTGTTCTCCTTTCAGAACTCCTATAATTTGGGTATTATTTGAGTATTATTCTTTTTGAAGAAATAGGTCACTGTATATTCTCAATGATTTCATTTTTCTTCCTTCTTCCTTCTCAATCTTTGTTTTTTCTTTTTTGGGGGGTCACACCCGGTGACGCACAGGGGTTATTCCTGGCTCTGCACTCAAGAATACCCCTGGCAACCTCAGGGGACCATGTGGGATGCTGGGAAATGAACCCGGGTTGGCCACATGCAAGGCAAATGCCCTACCTGCTGTGCTATTTCTCCAGCCCTCTGTGCTATTGCTCCAGTCCCTCTTCATTGATGGTATCATAGATCTACAGTATCATAGATCTTATAATCATGTACAATGTTTTTGGTTTCTATCAATCTAATGCGGAGTCCCTCTATTGTGTATTTTATTTCCCTACCATGCTCTTCAATTTACTGACATATGAGTACAGGTTTCTCATATTCTCTCTTTCATTGTTGGAAATCACTCACTTCAGTGAACATCCCTACAAGGTTTAGCGAGCTTGTGTATGCTTAAGGAACTTCCCACGTATTTTGCAACATTCACTAACATAGCTGAGTCTCTTTGCGCCTGCACTGTCTGGTGTACTCTGAGAGTTACAGGTGAAGGTCTTATTTTGTGCAGACCTATTTTGAATCTAGGGTTTATGTTTGCCAATTTCACATACAGTGTCTGGCTCTGGTTTGTCTGATTCCAATCAATGTTTGGAATTTCTGCACAGACCAGTAATGGGACCCCCTATAACTGCAGTTCAGTACCTCAATAAGGCTTTGTTGACACCATACAGTATTTGAGCAGGTGTGTACAAAGCACTAGATTTTCTTTCTCTCTGGAGAAAGTGTCCTTTCTGACCCTCAACATGGAATATCTGTAGGCTGCTTCCTTGCTGAGATGCAGGTGTAAGCCCATTGCAACTGCCTGCTGAGAGCCTGTCCCAAATCTATCCTCCTCCAGAGGTGTGTGAAGATAAAGTTTTAGAGAGCTGGGGTACAGATTTTTCATTCTCTCACATCCTTATATCTGGGGAAGATTATGTGTTCTGCCCCTGCTCCAGTACTGGGGCTGCACTCACATTCATTTTTATGATGCTCATTTCTTCTGCGCTGGAGATTCTCTTGGAACTGCTCACTGGGGACTCCCAGACATTTATTCCACGTGTGGGGTGACATGTGAATTTTTATCTTTTAGTATAAGGTTTTAGGTTTAATCACTGAGTGGAATCTGTGCATCCCATATGGTCCCCTGAGCACCACCAGGAGTAATTCCTGAGTGCAGAGCCAGAGTTAACCCCTGTGCAGAACCTGGTGTGACCCAAAAAGAAAAAAAAAAAAAAAAAAAAAGGCTACAGTGATAATCCCGGTTTTGCTCTGATATTGGTAAATTGTGTCTTCTCTCTCTTTCCCATTAGTCATATATACCATTTCTTTCAACAATGTTTTACAGCCTTCAGAATGATTTTTGTATTTTATTGTTTAAATCTGTAATAATTAGTAATGGTATAATTATTAATGTAATTTCAGACAATTCACGGATAGCACATACTATAGCAGACTACTCATTCTTATAAACATTTATATTTTGAATTTTTTTAATAATAAATTTATTTATTTTTAATTAATGAATCACCATGAGGGTACAGTTACAGATTTATACACATCTGTGCTTATGCTTCCCCCATACAAAGTTCGGGAACCCATCCCTTCACCAGTGCCCATACTCCACCACCAGTAAACCCAGCATCCCTCCCATCCTCCCCAATCCCATCTCTCCCCACCCCACCCTGTCACTGTGGCAGGCCATTCCCTTCTGTTCTCTCCCTCTAATTAGCTGTTGTGGTTTGCAATAAAGGTGTTGAGTGGCCACTGTGCTCAGTCTCTAGCCCTCATTCAGCCCGCAACTCCCTTCTCCCACATGGCCTTCGACTACATTATAGTTGGTGATCCCTTCTGAGTTGCCCTTTCCCCAGAACGTGAGGCCAGCCTCCTAGCCATGGAGTCAACCTCCTGGTAGTTGTTATTTTTTGAATTTTTTTTTAAGTATCAGTTGTATCACTTGTTATCCCATTGCTCATCCATTTGCTCGAGCGGGCACCAGTAACGTCGCCATTCGTCCCTGTTGTGTGCTAGTGTAGCCCAATGGCGTCTCTTTTTTAAGTATATGGTTTTATTTGGAAATATGAAAGAAAGAGTCACTTGAAGTAGAGAAGGAGAACTTACACAACCTGAGCTGGGTTGACAGTGACCCTAAATTGGTGTCATTGTCATATTTCATTCAACACAATTTCGTCCTAACATGAACAACTACAAAAATCAATTTCCAGTCAGGGCCACTATCTGTGTGGAATTTATGCATTCTCCCCATGCTTCTGACAGATTTCATTGGGTACAGAGCCAGCAGTGCTGAGGGCTTAATCCTGGCAATGCTCAGTGCTATGTGGTACGAGGGATCAAACCCAGGTGAGGTGCATAACAATGTAAGTGCCTTATCTGCTACACTATCTCTCCAGTCACACTACCTCCCCCTATTTTTAACAAAAAAAAATTATTATAGTAAGATTTCCAATAGAAATTTGAAACATTGCATGACTCAAGTACTGGTTTCAGAGAGTTGAAGTTAGTTAAATGGGTTTCTTTATTCCAGAACTCTCTAAGAGCATACTAAGCTAATACTTTTTGTGAATTTTAAGTAACTGCATTTCCCCAAATTACATGTTCATAAAACTATTTTGCCACCAGGTGTCTAGAAAACTTAAGTCTGAGGAACATAACTGCTATTGATAGTTTGGGATACAAATAAGATACATTTCTGGAAAATGTGTTAGCCAACATAATGTATTAGCAAACACAATAAAATGATGAACATAAAGTAATCCCTCAAAATAAAGCACATGGATTCGTACATGTTAATGTAATATCTACAAATTTATAATAAAAAATATACATTAAAGAATTTGTTCTTTTCTGCTACTGGAAACCTAAAAAGTTTATTAAAGAAAAGCTTGTCAAATACCACACACAAAACATCTTTTATTTTGAATTAGAGGACATCAAAGCTCCAAAATGTTACTACTTATAAGATCCAGCGTGGGGGAGGGGGACACACCTGACAGTGCCGGGGAGTAAGGGGACCATCATATGCAACGCTAGGATTCAAACTGGAGTCACAGCTACAGCCTTAACATTTGTACTCTTCAGCAACAAGAGCCAACATTTTTCTGTGCCACACTGTGCTCAGGGATCACTCCCGGCAGGTTTGGGTACATGGGGTGTCAGGGATTGAACCCAGGTCAGCTAATAGTCCTTATATATTGGATAGCATCCAGTTACAATATCAATACAGATTTCATTCACCAAAGAAAATATTTTATTCAAGTTTCACAAAAAAAAAAAAGTGGGAAATTATGAACTGAAGAAAAAGGTCAAGTTAAAACCAGAGTTTTCATCTGGTAGAAGCTGAAATCAGTGCACACATTTATCAAAGAACTGTCCTATATGGTACTTTTCAATATTTAGAGGCTACCAGGCCAAACCCTTAGCTGCTTTTGCTGCTTTTTCTCTGCTTTTGCCTTTCTTCTTCTCTTGCTTTGCCTTCAGTCTTTTCCTCTGCCTGGGGTTCATCCAGATAGGGTACTACCCATGCTAATCTAGAAGAGTCTTCTTGTTTCTCTTAATGTCAGTCTCCATTTTCATGTCATCTTTTTCATCCTTTACTGCACATTCACTCTTCTGGCAACTTTGGGGTTCCACCACAGTTGAACCCTTTTATCTTGAACATCTTTTATTATAACATCAGTGTCTATTTTAAGAATACTTTTAAGTCTGCTGATTTCCTTTAGGGCATTCTTTTTTCTTTTTTCAGCCCACATTTTCCTTTTCCACTTACTCTGCAAGCTCTTCACCATATTTGATCGAAGAGAAACTCAAACTCTGCTATACACCGCTCACGCCACCGGAAGTCCCCGCTACCCTCCCCCTTTTAAAACAAAAAACTTCATGCTCTACTATCTTCTGACAACCAACTTCTTCAGTTACAAGTCCTAGAAATGTGAAAGGAATTCACTGCCAGGAGTCACTCAGGTGCACTCATTGATACTCTTCCCTCATATCTCTCTCTCTCTCTCTCTCTGTCTCTCTCTCTCTTTCTCTCTCTCATATTTGTGTTGTATGTAATTTCCAGGAGTTTATTTAATAGTAACAGGGGAAAAATATGTGTGCTCCATCTTCCCAGAAATGTCTATCTTTTAATTTTACTATTACATAAATCCCTAAAGATAAGGGGCCATATTCCAAAAGTGGAATATTATTTACCCTTGACAAGAAAGAAAAATCATGGATGAAACTCGAGAATATAGTACAAAATAAATAACTGGTCATAAAAATAAGTGTATTCCACTTATGAGATCATTCTCATAAACACAAGAATTAAAATTGTCAGAATCTATAAATAAACCCGAGTGCCCAAGAACAGATGACTGGTTAAAGAAACTTTGGTACATCTACACAATAGAATTCTACGCAGCTGTTAAAAAAGATGAAGTCATGAAATTTGCTTGTAAGTGAATGGACATGGAGAGTATCATGCTAAGTGAAACGAGTCAGAAAGAGAAGGAAAGACATAGAATGGCTGCACTAATTTGTGGAATGTAAAATAACACAATATGAGACTAACACCCTAGGACAGTAGAGACAAGGGCCAGGAGGATCACTCCATGGTTTGGAAGCCTGATCCTGTGCTAGGGGAGAAGGCAGTTGGGATGGAGAATGGACCACTGAGTCAGTGATGGTTGGAGGGATCACTCAGGATGAGAGATATGTGCTGAAGGACTAAGGACCAAACATGATGGCCTCTCAGTATCTGTATTGCAAGCCATAATGCTTCAAAGTAAAGAGAGAGTAATAAGGAAGGTACCTGCCACAGAGGCAGGAGGTGGAATGGGGTGGGGGTGGCAGGATGGAACTGGGAACAATGGTGGTGGAAAATGTACACTGATGGAGGGATGGGGGCTCGATAATTGTATGACTGAAACTCAATAATGAAAGCTTTGTAGCTGTATCTCATTATGACTCAAAAAAGATTAAAAAATTAAAGTTGGTTGACAAGAATTGGTTAAATCAAATCAATCTGAATGTACCTAATATCACCAACTAATGAAGAAATATGCATACAAGATGATAAATCTTATATAATTGTGTATTTAGAAGAACAGTAGGCACTCTATCATGTGATATACAATGTACCTACTCCATATTTAATATCAGAACTTCAAATCATTCTTGATAGAAACTAGATATTATGTTCAAGGAAGGAAGAAATAAAAAAAATATTTTTCATGGGAACTGAAAGTAATGGAGAGGCAGAACATGAATACCTTTAAATAAAATATAGGGAAAGTTCTAATACAGAAAACAAATTACAGTAAAAATGGGAATAGCACAGCAAGTAGGGTATTTGCCTTGCATGCGGCCGACCTGGGTTCGATTCCCAGCATCCCATATGGTCCCCCAAGCACCGCCAGGAGTAATTCCTGAGTGCAGAGCCAGGAAGCACCCTGTGCATCACTGGGTGTGACCCAAAAAGAAAAAAAATAGTAAGAATAACTAAGAATAAAGGGAATGAAAATTTATGAAATTTTATAAAATTTATTAAAATTTATATTATTTTGAAGGATAAAAGAAAACTCAATACACAAAACCCTCCACAACATTGAAGCCAACAGTATCTTCAAAGTTGACATGCCACTGGCCAACCAAGTGAAAACAGAGATAAATAAATGGGACTATCTCAAACTAAGAAGCTTCTGCACCTCAAAAGAAACAGTGACCAAAATACAAAGACAATCTACAGAATGGGAAAGGATATTTACGCAGTACCCATCTGATAAAGGGTTGATATCAAGGATATACAATGCACTGGTTGAAATCCACAAGAAGAAAACTGCCGACTGGTTCAGCCCTTTTGGAAAACAATATAGACAATTCTCAAAAAATTAGAAATTGAGCCTCCATTTGACCTAGCAATACCACTCCTGGGAATATATCCCGGAGAGGCAAAAAGGTATAGCAGAGATGACATCTGCATTTCTATGTTCATTGTAGCACTGTTTACAATAGCCACAATCTGAAAAAAAACAGAGCCCCAAAACAGATGACTAGTTAAAGAAACTCTGGTACATCTACACAATGGAATACTATGTAGCTGTCAGAAAACATGAAGTCATGAAATTTGCATATAAGTGGATCAACATGGAAAGTATCATGCTGAGTGAAATGACTCAGAAAGAAAGAGACAGACATAGAAAGATTGCACTCATATGTGGAAAATAAAGTAGCTGAGAGGTACAAGCTTGCAATGATGCAATTTCTGGCAGATATTTCTCTGGACTTAGTTACTAAAATACTAAAATATAGAAATCCAAAACCATACAGCCGCTAGTGTGGCCACTCGACCTCTTATCTCTTCATTCTCAGCAATGGAAAACGAATTATCAAATGCTTCCTTTTCAGCAGGTCTGACTTCATGGGGGGAGAAACTCTAAACAATAATAGTGAGTTTTTTGTTGAAATATTGAATGTAATCAAAGTAAAGTGAAATTTATCAGTTACACAGGCAGGGTGGGAGGTGGGGAGATGGGAGGGAGGGGGGAGGTATACTGTGATTCTTGGTGGTAGAATATGTGCACTGGTGAAGGGATGGGTGTTCGAGCGTTGTATAACTGAGACTTAAACCTGAAAGCTTTGTAACTTTCCACATGGTGATTCAATAAAAGAATTAATTTAAAAAAAGAAAAAAGAAAACTCAATACATTTTACTTCTTTTTTTTTTTTTTTTTGGCTTTTTGGACCACACTCAGCGATGCACAGGGGTTACTCCTGGCTCATGCACTCAGGAATTCATCCTGGCAGTGATCGGGGGACCATATGGGATGCTGGGAATTGAACCTGGGTCTGCCGTGTGGAAGGCAAACACCTTACCTACTGTGCTATTGCTCCAGCTCCAAGAAAACTCAATACATTTTAAAATGAAAAATATATTGGTTATAACAAGCTTGAAATAATCAGAATCATATACACTAATAAAAAATAAGTTTACAAAGTATTACCTTTCACGTTCCATTTGCCGTAGAAGATCATTTTTTATAGCTTCAATCACTAAATTAGTATGTGGATCATCCTGGGAAAGTGAATTAAAAAAATAGATTAAAAAAGAATATACACCAAGAATTTGGATTCCTAATCATCCTCATCATAAGCTAATTGCATGACAGAGAACAAATTAACTTAATTGTTTTCCCTTCTGTAAAGTAGAACTTTTTCCTTTTGTTTTGTTTTTGTGTCACTCCTGGTGGTGCTCAGGGGTTACTCCTGGCTCTGCACTCAGGAATAACCCCAAGCGGGCTTGGAGGATTGTATGGGTAGATGGGGATCTAACTCATGTCAGCTGCATGCAAGGCAAACATCCAACATGCTGTACTATAGCTCTGGCTCAACTTTTTCTTTCTTATTTTTAATTACATTTCTATTGAACTAACATGATAAAAGGTTAGAAAAGAATGAAAAAAACTATGCAAAACTTATAGCTTTTTAGTACAATTGTGAGATATTAAAAACTCAAATATAAACACTAATGATCATTAGTCTGATATATACTGCTATTTCCCATTGAAATGTTATTTTTAATAATGTTATGAGTTTTTCAATATGAAAAAAATGTATATAGTTGATGTTCATTCAACATCTGTGTGCCTTATCTTTCTGGTACTGTTTTAAGCATTTCAAATGTCTTACCTCATTTCATATTCACAATTGTATAAGGAAGGTTATTATAATCAATCGAGTTTTAAATATAAAGAAACTGAAGCACATCAAGAATTAAGTACTAAGCAGCTGGGCCAACCACAATATAATAACAGCCTTGATATGCATAAGCACACATGCACACACAGAGACATATACACACATGCACATGCGTGTGCATGCACACACACACACACACACACACACACACACACACACACACACACATGCACACACATTTTGGTTTGCAGCCAGACCCAGTGTTGCTCAGTATTTACTCTTGAGTGGTGCTCAGGATATGTGCTAAGGGATCACTCCTGGCAGTGCTCAGAGGACCACCTGGGGTGCTAGGACTCAGGTTGGGCCAGGCACACTCAAGGCAAGCATCTTACCCACTGTACTATCTCTTCAGATTCTGTAATGTTACTCATAAAAAAACACATGTAGGCCCATGTCCCACAGCCGCTGCCACGTAAGCTCATCTACTAGTCTTGTTCCAGAGACTCATAAATCATTCTTGAAAGAGATCAACTAGAAGCAAAAATTTCTCAGCTACCCTTTCCTGGCTGAGATCTCCAGGGCAATGTTTAGAAGAGGGCGGCCAGCTCCTTCCCTACCAAAGCCCTTGGAGCTGGAACCTTTCCCCAGATCCACTGCTATGCCTCTGGCCAGACTCCACCACCTCAGGACTGAGCTCCACAGAAAACCTCATCTGCTAAAAATTACAGGGATAGGGGGTTTTTGGCTGAAAACTCCATGCCTTCTCAGAGTCAGGGTGGGTGACCTCCCCCCACTTCCTAGTTCTTCTGGATGCCCAGGTAGCTACACCCAGTTAAATATTCTGCTGACTTAAATATTCTGGATTTTCTAGAGCATGCAGCTGCACATGTAGCCATGAGATATCTCCAAAATCTACAGTAGACATCCCAGTAGTAGGACACTATGTTATATATGTATATTATATATGTATATCATATATTATCACTGTCACTGTAATCCCGTTGTTTGTCGATTTACTCGAGTGGGCACCAGTAACATCTTTATTACACTCAGCCCTGAGATTTTAGCAGCCTCTCCTTACTCATCTTTCCCAACGATTGGAGGCTCTTTCAGGGTCAGGGGAATGAGACCTATCGTTATTGTTTTTGGCATATTGAATACGCCATGGGGAGTTTGCAAGGCTCTGCCATGCGGGCAACAGACTCTTGGTAGCTTGTCAGGTTCTCCAAGAGAGAGAACAAGGCTATTAGATGTCACGTGGCCATGCGCTTCCGTGAGCTTGGTCTTAGTCTCTGGATGTAGGCCGTTGGTAGGATTATACAGTGCCAAGGACAGTTTGTGGGTGTGGCTGCCAAGCTACTGGAAAATGGAGGGTCTGGATGGAGAAGGCCCAGCCCCAATCCGATCTCAGCCGTGGGTTCTGCATACCTGGGTTTATCTGCCAGTCCCTTCACGTGTGAGGCTCGTCCAGAGATGAAGATCTCCGGAATCCAGCTACAGCCATGCTCAAGGCCACTCTCCATATGTTCGGATGAGCCTCATGAATGAAGGAACCAGCAGAGAAACCCAGGTATGCAGGACCCGGGGCTGAGATTGGATTGGGACTGGGCCTTCTCCACCCAGACCCCCCCATTTTCCAGTAGCTTGGCAGCCACACCCACAAACTGCCCGCAGTGCCGTGTAATCCCACCAAAGGCCAACATCCAGAGACTATAAGACCAAGCTCCCAGAAGAGAGTGACAGAGTCTCTTGCCCCCCCGTGCCTGGCTGTCTTCACTGGGGCCCTTCGGAGGGGATGGGTTGCCTTTCCCTCCCTGCCCGAAGCAGAGCCTTGATCATATATTATATATGTATATTACATATACACTGGGCTGGAGCAACAACACAGTGGTAGGGCATTCACCTTTCACACGGTCGACCCGTGTTCGATTCCTCCACCCCTCTCGAAGAGCCCAGCAAGCTACCAAGAGTATCGTGCCCGCACGGCAGAGCCTGGCAAGCTACCCGTGGCGTACTGGATATGCCAAAAATATAACAACAAGTCTCACAATGAGAGATGTTACTGGTGCCCACTTGAACAAATCGATGAGCAACAGGATGACAGTGATAGTGACATATACACTATATATATAAACCAACCAATATCAACTAACAAAAATGTTAACACAGAATGTTTAACTAGCAACAACAGCTTAATTAAGTTAGACAAGGACAAGGACTAAGTCAGACAAGGACTTAATGTTCCCATGGTGAGATACAACAATTTTTGCAATTTTTTTTTGCAGAAATATTTTTTGATCATTCCATTAGCCGTTTAATGGTAACAAGCAATACAAAATAATTTATTTTGGGCCTGCTATGGGGGCAGGCTTGAGAAGTGTTTGGGAAAATGGAGACAATGGTGGAGGGACAGGTGTTGGAATGGAGACAATGGTGGAATGTGACAGTGGTGGTGGGACAGGTGTTGGAATGTTGAATGTTGTAACATGTATACCTGTAATATGAATGCATCATTAACAACACTGTAAATCATGGTGTCTAAATAAAGTAGGGGAAAAATACGTGTAATCATACTTTTCATAAGATTCTTTCCTTTTTTAACTCAAGACTAAAGTTCATGCAAATGGAAATGATCACACTGGACAAGATCTAAGGGTTAAAAGAAGGTAAGGGGTATTCTTGATAACCTTTCAGTACCAACATTGCAAACCACAATGCCCAAAAGTGGGGAAGAGGAAGAGGGAAAGAGAGGGAGAGAGGGGGAAAGAGAGGGAAGGAGAGGGAGAGAGAGGGAGAGAGAGAGAGAGGGAAGGAGGGAGAAAGGGAAGGAAGGTAAGAGAGAGAGTGAGAGAGCAAGAGAGAGAGAGAGAGAGAGAGAGAGAGAGAGAGAGATGTGCCTGCGATAGAAACAGGCAAACAGGCTTGGGGGTGGGGTTGGGGGTGATGGGAGGGAACCTGGGGACACTGGGAAATGTACACGGAGGAATGGGTGTTGGAATACTGTATGACTGAAATCTAATCATGAACAGCTTTGTAATGGTCTATCACACAGTGATTCAATTTTTAAAAATTAATTTAAAAAATTAATTAAGGGGCTGGAGCGATAGCACAGCGGGTAGGGCGTTTGCCTTGCACATGGCTAACCCGGGTTCAATTCCCAGCATCCCATATGGTCCCCTGAGCACTGCCAGGGGTAATTCCTGAGTGCAGAGCCAGGAGTGACCCCTGTGCATCGCCGGGTATGACCCAAAAAGAAAAAAAAAATGATTTAAAAAAATGGGCTGGAGTGATAGCACAGCAGGTAGGATGTTTGCCTAGCACGTGGCCGACCCGGGTTCGATTCCTCCCTCCCTCTCAGAGCGCCCAGAAAGCTACCGAAAGTATCTCACCCACATAGCACAGCCTGACAAGCTACCCGTGGTTGTATTCGATATGCCAAAAACAGTAACAACAAGTCTCACAATGGAGATGCTACTGGTGGCCACTCGAGCAAATCGATGAGCAATGGGATGACAGTGATACAGTGATAATTAAAAAAATAAAATAAAATCTAAGGAGATTTAAAAAAAAAGATTCTTTCCTTTTTAAACCAAAATCATGCAGTTTCTATCCCTATTTTAACAAAGTATCATTCTCAATCTCATTTAAATAATATGAAAATAAAACACAATTTAGTTAACTAAAACATAATAACATATGGCTAGGAGAAACCTACAAAGGCATCATTCTTTCTCATTTCTAGATATAGGAACACACAGATAACTAACATATGGTAACCAAATAGTCTTCATACTCACATTTGGTGAAATATATTTATCATCTTCATCAATTTCTAATGGAACAGCAATCAACTTTTGAAAAGCCTTCTTCATTTTTTCTCTATCTCCAATGGCAAAATAACTAAGAATTAGGTTGAAGCCTGCCTTCAGATTTGGTGCCATACTCATTATGTGCTCAAACGAATTAATGGCATCTGAATACTGACCAGTTTTAATAAATGTAACTCCAATATTTTGCATAATTTTAATTCTGGAAAAAAAATAAACATGGATTATTCTCTAATGGTATGAAGACCTTCCATATAAACTTTCTAAATCTATACTGATGTTTAAGTGTCATAAAATTCACTAAGTATACAATTCAATGAACACTGCTGTATCTATACAGTTGTGAAATCTTTTCTTTAATTATTAAAAAGAAAACCTGTACGCAATTTTCCTATCTACAAATCCACAAAATGGGCCATATTTAACTCAGCCCAGTACAAAGTTCCTCCCTGGCTGGAGAGTTTCTTTCCTTTCCCTTGCTCTTTCCAGGGACTAAACCCACAGAGCCAGGACTAAACCCTAAGTCCTGTTTTTTGGGTGTGGCCCAAAAAACAAAAATAATAAAAATTTGCATCACTTTTCTGAGTTTTGCCCACTGCCACTGGTTCAACACAAGGGTCTCAAGGTGCAGAGTCACGTCTTTTGACAATGGTGATTCTAATGGATATAATCTCAACTTATTTCTAACTATTCCCTAACATAATCCCTATTATTATGCTATTATTGAGGTAATATGAAGTATAAGTGTTAATGTTTTACTTTTGGCTTATAATATTTTTGTACCTCAATCACCAACAAAGCCCTAAATACCCATGTCCTTCCCATCTACCCCATCCCTACCACATATTCCCCTAATTGCCCCAGACCCTCCCTTGGTAACCTCAATTCTGTTGCCAGAGTCCAAGGGTTTTGTTTTAATAGACAATGTAGATTCCTTGTTTATTTTATATCCCATATATAAGTGATATCAACCACTTCATCCTCCTGGCCTAACACCCTCTATTTCCAACTAAAGTAGTAGCAAAAAGCATGATTTTAATCTTTTCTTATAGCTGAATAGTATTCCACTGTGCTATCTACTACAATTTCTTTGTCCACTCATGCACTGTTGGAGCATTTGGGTAATTTCCAGACTTTGGCTCTTAAAAACAGCGATGCAATAAACACTATCGTGCATATATCTTGTAAAATTGGTGTGTTTTTGTTCTTGGGGCAGATGTTCACCAGTGGAATTGTTAGATCATAAGGAAGTTATATTTAGTTTTTTAAGAAAACTATTTACTCTAGGGGCTGGAGAAACAGCACAGCGGGGAGGGCGTTTGCCTTGCACGTGGCCGACCTGGGTTTGATTCCCAGCATCCCATATGGTCCCCTGAGCACCGCCAGGGTTAATTCCTGAGTGCAGAGCCAGGAGTAATCCCTGAGCATCGCCCGGTGTGACCCAAGAAACAAAACAAACAAACAAACAAAAAAAACTATTTATAGAAGCTGAATCAAATGACAATCCCACCAACAGTGAATAATGGTTCAATTTTTAGTGCATCCATGCAAATTCAGGCTGCTCTTGGACTTTTTGATGTAAGTTAGTGACACTGTTGTGGGGTCATATCTCATCATCTTGATTTAAATTTCCCTGATAACCCATGATATTGAAAACTTTTTCATATTCTTTTTGGCCTACTACATATCTTTGGAGAAGTGTTTGATGAGATTATTTTTGTTGTTGAGTTTTTGGGTTGGGGGGGTTGAGTGGGCCACACCTGGGGGGCTCAGAACAATCCTTGGCTCTGTGCTCAGGAGTGGCTCCTGGCAGAATTCAGGTGACCATTTTCGTTCTGGGGCTTAAAACCAGGATTAGTCATATGCAAGACAATTGCCTTACCCTCTGTACTATCTTTCTGGACCTTTGTTCCATATTGTTAGTCCTTTATATATCTATTAGCACCTTATCAGATGTATGGTATACAATTATTTTCTCCTACTCATTAGGGTATCTTTTAATTACAGTGTATTAGTTTACCTATTTTCTTTTACAGTGTAGAAGCCTTGATTTGTTTTTATGCTTTTCTTTTCTTTATCAATGATATAGAATCACTGAAGATGCTTGATATATCATGCAGAGTTTTGCCTAGATTTTCCTCAGGGCATTTTATGGACTCTGAGCAAATACTGAGCCATTAGTCCCTCCTACATTAATCACTGTGACTGGTATGACACATTGGTCAATTTTTTTCAAATGTGGCTAGCCAGTTTCCCCAACACAAACTGCTTAAGAGGCATTCTTTGGCTTCACTTCATGTGCCAATCACTTTGTCATAAATTGTCAATATACCTGAGAATTTATTCCTGGGCTCTCACTTCTATTCCATTAGTCCTAGAGTCTTTATTCTGTCACTGCTATGTCTCAATTCCTATAGCTTGGGGGAAAGTCATGGAATGCAATGCCTTCCATCTTCTTTTTTATTTTTTTCTCAATACTTCTTTGGCAATTCAGGGAGTTTTATGCTGTCATACAAATTTTGATGAGGATCGCACTATATATGTTTTGGGATGAACAGTCATTTTCACAAAGTTGATTCTTCTAGTCCATGAATATGAACCACTTTTCCACTTCCATGTATCTTTTATGATTTATAGTTTTCCTTGAATAAGTCTTTCATTTTTGTTAATTCCTTGGTTTTAGAACACAACAGTAAATGGGAGGTTTTTTTTCTCTTCTAATTCACTGTTAGCATATAGAAATGCAAAACTTTTGCGTTAATTTTGCAGTTTATTACTTTACAGATTTGTTTCTAAAAGTTTTTGTGGATTCTTTAGGATTTTCTATATTTACTTTCATATCATCTGAAAAAAATACTAGTTTATTTTCCAATTTTAATTTTCTTTTTTTTTGCCTAATTTATGTGGGAAGGACTTCCAATATTATGTTGAATAATAATGGTGCAAAAAGGACATAGTTGCCTCTGCCTGATCTGGACGGCTTTCAAGTTTTCACCAGTGTCACATGAGCTCTTGGTTTGTGAGTAATTTTTTTTTAATAGTATCATCTCTCTAGCACAGCGGGTAGGGCGTGTGCCTTGCATGCGGCCGACCCGGGTTCAAATCCCAGCATCCCATATGGTCCCCTGAGCACGGACAGGGGTAATTCCTGAGTGCAGAGCCAGGAGTAACCCCTGTGCATCGCCAGGTGTGACCCAAAAAGCAAAAAAAAAAAAAAAAAAACAGTATCATCTCTCTTTCAGTATTATGGTAATACTGGCTTCACTGAAACTATCTGGAAGAATTTCTATTTCTTTGCTGTTCATTAGGAGCTTGTAAAGGATAAGTGCTAATGTTATGTCCTAGCTGAAATGAATAGTAGGTCCTAAAACTCCCCTGTAATCTGTCATGAATCTGGATAGGTTTATTGCTACTGGTTCAATTTCTTTATAAATAACTTGTCTCTTGAGATTTTCTTTCTCCTGGATTATTCTTGGAAAGTTGTAAAATTCATCCCATCCTTTGAGGTCCTTTCAGTTAAGTGGTTGTAAGTTGTTTGCTATAATTTCTTCTGAATTTTTTTTTCTATTTCTATAGCATCTGTTCTAACTTTTCCCCTATCATTTTTGTTTCAATTTATTAAGGTTTTCTTTGTTTTTAAAATCTTGTTTGTGCTTTTGGAAAACAGCTCTTCAAGAAATATGAAGTGAAGCAAGGAAAACCTCTTCAACAAGTGGCATTGGTAAAGTTGGGCATCTACATACCAAAAAAAAAAAAAATTCCAACCTTTCTAATGCCAGGCACAAAAGCAAAATCAAAATGGACTAAAGATCTCAAGATTACAAGCATCTCCAAAGATGAAACACCACTGACTAAGCTAGTGGAAGTAAAGATAAACAAACGTGACTACATTAAACTAAGAAGCTTCTGTACCTCAAAAGAAATGATGACAAGATACAAAGACAGTCCACATAATAGGAAAAATTATTTACCTAATACCAATCTGATAAGGGGTTAATATCATAGAAGTAGAGCTTTTTACTTTTTTACTTTACTTTTTACTGGATGTGAAAACAAAAATCCAACCCTGTCAAAAAATGGGGACAAAAAGTGAACAGAGGGTGGCACTGGCCTCTCCTGCCACGGAGATGTGATCCCGGGGGCCGCACACACGTGTGTGCGGCCTCTCCGCAGCTGCATGAGCATGAATCCAGACCCAGCTAAACTACTTTTGGCATGGGCAGCTCCTTGCAGAATGCCCCCAGCCTGAGAACTAAGCCGTGGCCCCATACCCACCCAGGAGGGGAAAGGTATTTCTCTCTCTCGCCTCTTCCTTTCCGGGGATGAAGGGCATGGGGACCACCATATTATGACGACCACAGATGGGGTTTACAAGCTTGCAATGATCCAATATCCAGAAGAAATCTCCCTGGACTTAGTTATTAAAGTACAGAAATCCAAAACCTCGTTTCTCTTCACAACAGGTCTGACTCTAGCGGGGTACTCCTAACAATAATGGTGAGGTTTGTGTTGAAATATTGAATGTAACCAAAGTAAACAGAAAGTAAAGTGAAACTTATCAGTTACAAGGCGGGGGGGGGGGTGCAGGGGAGGGGCCGGGATGGGAGGTGTACTGTGTGGGTTTTGTTTTTGTTTTTGTTTGGTGGTGGGGTATGGGCACTGGTGAAGGGATGGTTGTTTCAGCATTGTATAACTGAGACTTAAGCCTGAAAGCATTGTAATTTTCCACATGATGATTCAATAAAATATAATTCTTATTAAAAAAAAAGTGAACAGAAACTTTCCAAAGAAAAAATACAAGTGGTCAAAGACACACAAAAAAATGCTCATTACTAATCATCAGGTAGATACAAACCAAAACAATAATGAGATATCATCTTACACCACAGAGACTGGCCCATATCCAAAAGAATAAGAACAATCAGTGCTGGCGCAGATGTGGGGATGTGGGGAGAAAGGGACTCTCATTTTATTGTTGGTGGAAATGTCAACTGGTCCAGTTTTTTTGAAAAAAAATATGGACATTCCTCAACAAACTAGAAATTGAGCTCCCATTTGACCCAGCACCAGCACTCCTGTAAATACCCCGGGGGCCAAAACATACAGCAGAAACGCCCTCTGCACATCCATGTTCATTGCAGCACTGTTCACAATAGCTAGAATCTGGAAACAAAACAAGTGTCCGAGAACAGACGACTGGATAACGAAATAATGGCACATCTACACAATGGAAATATACACAGCTACTAGGAAAAATGAAGTCATGAAATTTGCTTATGAATGGATGGACATGGAGAGTATCATGCTAAGTGAAATGAGTCAGAGGGAAACAAACATAAAATGGTAATACTCTACTGTGGGATATAAAAAAGTAGTAATATTCACAGACACTAGAAACAGGGTGAGGAGGACTGGTCCACAGATGGAAGCTTGCCACAAGTGGAAGGGTAGGGGGAGGGCAGTTAGGATAGGAAAGAGACCACTACAACAATAATAGTTGGAAATGATCAGTCTGGAAAAGAACTGAATGCTGATAGGAGGTGAAGAAATATACATGATAACCTGTCGGTACCTGTACTGCAAACCATAATGCCCAAAAGGAAAGAGAGAGGGAGAGAGCAAGAGAGATAGAGAGAAAGAAGAAAGGTGCCTGGCATAGAGGTAGGCTGGAGCAGGGATGAGGGGGTGTTGGTTAGGAGGGAAGCTGGGAATATCGGTGGTGGGAAATGTACACTGGTGAAAGGATGGGTATTGGAACACTGTATGACTGAATCATGAACAACTTTGTAACTATCATGGTGAATCAAAAAAGGAAGAAAAAGAAAAAGGAAGAAAAATCGTTCTTGGCTTCATGACCTTTTACATTGTTTTCTTGATTTATTATTAATTTCCATTTTTTAATTTCCATCTTTCGACTTCCTTTGGGTTTCAAGAGCTCTTTCCTAGTTTGTCTAAATATATGATTCTGTAAGCCTGTATAGCTGTGAACTTCCTTCAGAGACTTGCTTTTGTGTTCTATGTTTTGATAGTGCCTTTATTATCACTCATTTCTAGAAATTAAAAAATTTATTCTTGATACCAATGATCTCTGTAGCCTAGCTCTTTCAATTCTTCACTTAAAGCAGTTATTTCCTTACTATTTTTATTTTTGATCTATCCAATGATGAAAGTGAATCTTTCTACTTCAACTTAATCCTAGCATTCATTATTGCCTGATCAGATACTGAACATTGCTAGTTCCCTGCCTCGTCTAATGGCCTTCCATGAGTTTCCAAGAAAGGGTACGTGCGCACACAGGACTCAAGCATTCGGTGGCCAAGAATCATTCCCCTAGCCAGCCCATGGCAGCAATGGACAGATGGCGGGCGGAGGAATTGGAGAAACAGGAACGGGGTCCGAGGCAGGTTGGTAGGTGGCTTATTTCTCTCTCCTCCCCTCATGGCGTGGTTGCAGTCGTAGTTTTGGTTGTAGACCCAGTCATCACAGTTCCATCATCCTAGTCTCCTTGTAGATCTCAAAGTCTTGGTTCTATTCTTCGTCTCGTCGTAGCCTCATAGTCCTCTAATTCTTGTACTCAAAGTCCCAAAGTCTCCAAAGTCTCACTTCTCCTAGTCCTCAACGTCTAATTGTCAACTTTCTAGTCTTCAACATCTAGTTGCCTCTTACCCCTATAGCATAGTTATATACGAATCATGAAGGGTCAAGATACACAAAGGTTCAACACTCCAGTACTAGGAAATTCACTCAAGGGCCGGATTCCATCCAGGGCATATTGTTTTCTCCTTTCCTCAGCTAGTAATCCATTTAAACAATCATACTAAATTTATTTCTTATAATGTTTCTAGTCATTTTGTATGAACACAGTAATACATATATTAAGCTTAAAGGTTGGCCCTTCCTGGGGACTTCTTGCTATATATCCCAGACCACAGTCTTCAGGCCAGGTTGTCTTTCCTAAGGGTCCTTATTCAGTTTCTTCTTCTTGGGTCATGACAGAGTTTGTCCAGAACTGTACTATTAACTTGTAGTTAAATATTATGGCACTTGGCCTGGCCTATTTCGATGCCAGGGTAGCTCATAGCTTGCCCTGGGTCTATCCAGTCCCTCATTGGGACCCTGCTTTTGGGGTGCTGGGAACTAAGGGCAACTAAGGCTAAGTCAAGTGAATATTGATGCCCAGGTATAAATATTATTTGGAGTCAATTAACCCCCATGTTACAAAAGCATAGCATGAACTGTCTTCCTGTGTCTACACAAAAAGGACATTGCTATATAAACCATGAAAAAGACATAAAGGAAAGAGAAAAGTAAATAGGATTATTAGTGCTTTATGGAACTAGCTGTGCCTCTGGGACATTGTTGTGGGAGTAGCTCAATAAAACTTAAGCTTCCTGTGGGAGGAGCAAGGACAACCCAATGTTATCCAACAGCCTTCCCATACCTGAAATACTATTCCTCTCCTCTTCACTTAAGTAACCTTTCTCAATCAAGTATACTTCCTATGTGAAGGCTCTCTTGACCATTACTGTTCTCAATGACTACTCCTTCAAATTAATTACTTTTGATTGTTATTAACCACTTAATATATCTAATACTACTGTCTTTTTCTATAATAGCCAAATTATTATTGTTTTTATTTGCAGTGTTGGGCATCAAACTCAGTGTTTCATACATGGAAAGAAAGTGCTCTACTACTAAGCTACTATACTTCTTGGCCTTACTTGGATTATAGGCACTACTATTTATTGGTGGTAATGAGATATCATAAAAAAGGTTTTTAAATGATAAAGGGAAATATTTTTATTTATTTTATTTATTGTTTAATTAGTGAATCACCATGAGGGTACAGTTACAGATTTATATATTTTCGTGCTCGTATTTCCCTCATACAATGTTTGAGAACCCATCCCTCCACCAGTGCCCATTCTCCACCACCAATAAATCCAGTATCCCTCCCAATCCCATCTCCCCCCACCCCACCCTGCCTCTGTGGCAGGGTGTTCCCTTTTGTTCTCTCTCTCCAATTGAGTGTTGTGGGTTTTTTTTTAATTTTTTTTATTGAGTCACCATGTGGAAAGTTACAAAGTTTTCAGGTTTAAGTCTCAGTTATACAATGCTCGAACACCCAACCCTTCATCAGTGCACATATTCCATGGGTGTTATGGTTTGCAATAGGGGTGTTGAATGGCCACTGTGTTCAGTCTTTAGTCTAATTTCAGCTTGCATCTAAAGGAAATATTTTTAAATGAATTAACTTTCACTGAAGAACTGTATGTACTGTGCCAGGGAGAAATTATGACTAGTCAATATCCTAGAAACTTTTATGTGCTGTAGTTTCAATGCTAGCAAATATAAAATAATTTACTATTTCTGTTTCTGAAATACTGAATAGAAAATATCCTAGTTTTCCCCCTCTTCTAAGATCCAAAAGTAATCCTTTGCTTTCATTATTTCTCTTTCAAACTAAAATAAGAATATATGGAGGTCTTAACTTCTGACCTTATATACTAGAGTCTGGTACACTCTGAAAGATTGTGGCTTTCTTTTTTGGAGGATTTGGTAGAGCGTTTCCCTGGCAGTGCTCAGGGGGCCTGGGGGCTATTGATACTCAGCCAACTGGGTTGAGTGGTTCAAAGCAAGGGCAAGCAATGCAGTGCTATTTAGATAAACAGTGCTGGAGGTCATGAGGGCCATGGCCAAAGGTACCTGGAATTTTCCAGGACTATATACTGTAGTGCATAAAGCAAGGTAAGAAGGTATGTGATGTGAGAGATTGAAGTCTGGGCCTTATGTATGCAAGGTATTTGCTCTTGACTTCTGAGCTATCTCTCCGGCCCCTGTTTTGATTTCTTGTTAATATGGAGTTATTATGGTGCTAAATGTCTGCAGGTTTATCACTGACAGAAAAGGCCACCCAGTTTAATTTTATCTCAATTGATCACCATTACGCCTTTAATCTTTATCATTATATGTGTGTGCAAGTACTCAAGGTAAAAAACTCATTTACTACAGATATAATGTAAATCTAACATATCTCATTTAAAAATAGCTGAAAACATTCAACCCACTGACCACAATGAGAAAAGTTATCTTGTTTCTGAAAAATAATACTTTTATTTTACATACTTACCTCATTTCTTTATGAACACTCGGAATTTGATCTAATGCCATTCGATAAAATTTAATGGCTTTGGAATAATTTCTTTGCTTCAAATAAATATTTCCCATATTCACTTTCAACCTTCCTAATTAAAAAAAAAGTAAGCTATTTAATTTCTTCATTTTTTCTATATTTTAGATGATATTAATTCACAGTATTTGAAGCTTTTTTTCAAGTTACATATACTACCTCAAACCCCCAATTTTTTCACCCTTTGTGTTTACACACTAATTTTCTGAGGAAATACTGCTGCCAAAGACCCTACACAATTAACATGTTAAATTAAAAACTATATTTCATTAGTTGAATAATGACTACACAAGCTGAAAAGAAACTAAAAATTTTGAAAATTTTGAAAAAAATTATTTTAGATCCAATTAGCTTAATCCTTCTAGAGATTAAATTCCTATATCAAAGTTAGCTATTTATATCAAGATATCTCAAATATAATATATATATATATGAGAAGGCATGTTCCATAGAATTGCTATGGTACATTCTACCTGTAATGTCAGAATATATACCCCACTCAAAATACACTATCAATTGCATTTTATTATTTGTATTTACACATCTTCATATTCAAAGTATAGAAATGTAAATTACACTATGAAAGTACTAATGGAGAAACTGGTTATACACACCCACCTGCATTGCTAAACATCTTATTTTTCACTATAACTTGGTATGTATTTAGTGCCTCAGCATACATTTCATTAGCTGAATACTGACTGGCCAAATTGAAAAGAACCTACAAAATAAAATTTAAAAAAATATTTTAGATCCCAGTTGCCTTAATAACTATAACAAAGTAAGATGTTTATATCAAGATATTTGACCAATATATATAGAATATCAGAGTGGGAGACTAATACCCAAGAACTGTAGAAATAAGTACCAGGAGGTTGACCCCATGGCTTCGAGGCTGGCCTCACGTTCCGGGGAAAGGGCAACTCAGAGAAGCGATCACCAACTACATTGTAGTCGAAGGCCATGTGGGGGAAGGGAGTTGCGGGCTGAATGAGGGCTAAAGACTGAGCACAGCGGACACTCAACACCCTTATTGCAAACCACAACAGCTAATTAGAGAGAGAGAACAGAAGGGAATGCCCTGCCACAGTGGCAGGGTGGGTTGGGGGGGAGATGGGATTGGGGAGGGTGGGAGGGACGCTGGGTTTACGGGTGGTGGAGAATGGGCACTGGTGAAGGAATGGGTTCCCGAACTTTGTATGAGGGAAGTATAAGCACAAAAGTGTATAGATCTGTAACTGTACCCTCACGGTGATTCTCTAATTAAAAATAAATAAATTATTAAAAAAAAGATATTTGACCAATAATTAAATGATTAAATAATTAAATGTATACTTATACAGACCTTTCATGTTAAATAAGTCTAAACATTAAAATGTATCCTATTATCCTATACACTTCCCCCTTAACATTCTACATATTCTAATTTAGGTAGTATTTTCCATTATTAGTCTCAGGGAGACCCACAAAGAATAAACATGTATTTAAGTGTTGCTGGTAATAGAGGGGAAAAGCACAATAGGTAACCATCTCTTTTCAGAGATATAAAGGAAATATCATGAAGAAAAACCTATACATTAAACTATGATTTAAATAATTAAGTCAGATTAATAGTGATATAAGATTAAGAAGTGATTATTATAATCTATTACCTAAGGAGTTCATGTGTTTTAAAAATGTAACATTATAAATAGTAAACATGTAAAAACTTGTCTTAAAGTTTCAGATTTCCCCTTTTTCCATTTGTCTGTTTGTATATGAAAAATTTTTCCCACTGTAAATATACTTTAAACATGTTAAACTCATATTTAAAGTGGTGCATAAATATCAAAGAAACACATTTCAGAATTAGAGAATCACTGCCACTGTCATCCCGTTGCTCATCGATTTGTTCAAGCGGGAACCAGTAACGTCTCTTATTGTGAGATTTATTGTTACTGTTTTTGGCATACCAAATACGTCACGGGTAGCTTGCCAGGCTCTGCCATGCGGCGCAATACTCTCGGTAGCTTGCTGGGCTCTTCAAGTGGGGCAGAGGAATCGAACACGGGTCAGCCGCATGAGGGCAAACGCCCTACCACTGTGCTATTGCTCCAGCCCCGAATTAGAGAAATGTTACATAAAAATGTTGCAAGAAATTACCTTTGAAAAAAAGAATACCTCACAGAATACTACTTATTTTCCTAGTTTGAAGTGCTTGAGTTTCACAGGTTAAAAGTCCAAAGTATCATAAAACTAATAATCACACTGAAAAAAGTAAATCTTCTATAGTAATTTTATAGAGTCTCTATATAGTCACCTAATCTTTAGGATTTAAAGAGCTTAGAAATTTAATACAAAAAATTAATTGACTAAATACAAAAGATCTTTACACAGATCAAAAACAAAAGTATCTCATGAACTAATGCTTACATTCTGGACTGATAAGGTCTAACTGAAAAAATAATTTAAAGAAAAAAACAAAGAAATATAAGAAAAAAGACTCCTTAAATCTTAAAATACTAATCAAAATAATTTCACTCAACAAGCCCTTCATACTTACTGAGTAAGTTAAATCCAAATTGATATTTTCTGGGGTTATGATTTGTTCTCGCTGTCTCACAAGAATTCTCTCTTTTCTTCCTGCATCCTTTGCCTTTTCTAAAGCCTGAAATTAAATTGTTACAATGAAAATTACTCTGAGCATTTAATCTGATGCATTTGGAGATAGCCACATAAAGCATGGGTAGACACGTTACCCATGATAGGCTCCCAGAATGTTATGCTCTATTCTACACATAAACCCTTCTTGAAAACAACCTATAGTGTGTGTTTAAACTGGAACTCACCAACCATAAAAAAAAAGTCCTGCTTTTTTGGTTGTTGATAAAGAATAGAAAGTGTAAGGAATAAAAAGTAGTTTCTCGGGGCATGCAGTGCCACCAACAGGTCAACCTATACCCACAGGGCGAGTGCATCAGCAGCCTGATGGTACCTTCAGATTGCCACTGTGTCTCTTCAATTTGAAGATGGTACCTCCAAATTGCCACTGTGTCTCTAGTTGGGCCCAACAACTTGGGACCAAGTTTCCTGAGAAATTAAATGGCCAAAAGTTAGGTATGTGAGGGCCACACCCACAAACCACCTCCAGCTCAGCCAATACAAGCTCATTTATTGGCCTTGTTTCAGAAACCCATATACAAATCTAAAAGAGATCAAAAGCTGCAGTTAATCTTGGACTCCTGCAAGGCTGAACAGACACGGTCAGCCTGGTGCCTGTTCAAGCAGAGCCTCCAGTAGTTACTTGCTTCCATAATCCAAAATTGTCACCATGCCCCCAGCCGAACTCCGATGTTTTGGGATGGACCTCACCAAGATATAATCTGCTGAAAATCTGGGTATGTGGGTTTTATGACTGAAATCTCCAGGTTTTCTCACGGTCAATATGGGCTACCTTCCCCCACCTTCCTGTACTTCCACAGCTTTGGCAGTCATGTTCACACCCCAAAGCTACCACCCAGTTAAAAAGCTACTCTAGCCTTACCTGATAAAAATACTAAATGCCCTGAACAAAGACGATGACCTCTTAGCACCTGTACTGCAAACCCTAATGTACAAAAGGAGAGAGAAAAAGAAAAGTGCCTGCCATCGTGGCAGGTGGGAGGGGGTGTGTGACAGGGGTGTTAGGGAACAGCAGTAGGGAAATAGGGGACAACGGTGATGGGAAATGTACACTGGTGGAGGGATGAGTGTTGGATCATTGTATGACTAAAACCCAATTATGAACAGCTTTGTAATGATCTATCTCATGCATATTCAAAATACATTTCCTCAAATCAAGTTTCTTTAGCAATACATTTCTATCACTTTTAAGATCTGACCATGACTATTTATTTATTTATTTTGGAGCCTGGGGGCCCTATGTGACTGTGCTCAGGAATTACTGCTGGCTCTACACTCAGGTATCACTACTGGCAGATTCAGGGGAACATTTGGGGTGCCAGGAATCAAACCCAGTTAGCCATATGCAAGGCAAGTGCCTGAGCTGTTGTACTATCTCTCTGGCCCCTGCAAGTATATTTATTTTTTCTTACAATTCCTAAGTCTTCGAGTACTTAATTTGTTTTCATGGGATAAGAATTCAGATGGAGGGGCCGGAGCGATAGACAGCGGGTAGGGCGTTTGCCTTGCACGCGGCCGACCCGGGTTCGATCCCCGGCATCCCATATGGTCCCCCAAGCACCGCCAGGAGTAATTCCTGAGTGCAAAGCCAGGAGTAACCTCTGAGCATTGCTGGGTGTGACCCAAAAAGAAAGAAAAAAAAATAAATAAATAAAAAACGCATTCACGTTAAAAAAAAAAAAAAGAATTCAGATGGACACTACACAGGCTCTTATCAATAAATTAGAAAAATCTCAAATATTCTAACTTCACACCTGAAGGAACTAGGAGAGGAAGAACAAACAGTACCAGGAATCAGCAGGGTTGCTGCTGTGCCTTTGGCCGGACCCCAACAACTTGGGGCCAAGTTTACCAAGAAATTAAACAGCCAAAAGTTAGGTATGTGGGAGACATACCCACAAATCACCTCCGGCTCAGCTACACAAGATTATTTATTGGCCTTATTTCAGAGACCCATAAATCTCAAAAGAGATCAAAAAGTTAGGGCCTTTGCCGCAGAGTGCTACTGGTGAGCGGGCATGCCCTGTAGGGCATATGCCAATAGTTTCTTCCCCTGGAATAGATGGAAATAAGGGCCATGATCCAGAGACACACAAAAGAATCTCTGAACTGAGCAGTTCGCTGCAGAGATGCCTCCGGACTTTAAGCCAGGCCGACTTCAGTGGGGTGCCTCAGATGGGGGCAGGCATCATCCCTCCAGGTGCCCCTAAAAACCCTGGCAGCTGCCAACTTCAGAACCCAATGAGAAGTGCAGGTACGAAAGTTCTGTGATGGCAAACTCCAGGCCTCAAGGTATAGGGGATGGCCAGTCCTTCTCATCTCCCCTGTCCCCATGGGACCCTGGAGGTCATGCCCACAAACTGCCCCCAAGCTATTACCTTGTCTCCTTAACAGCCAGTGACACACAAAAGAATCTCTGAACTGAGCAGTTCACTGCAGAGATTTCTCCAGGCCCTAATAATCTAAAATTTTAGAATTCCAGGAGCAACATCTTGTACTATTCATAACAAGCAATACAAAAGAGAATATGGGGGAGACTGTCTACCATAGAGGCGGGGGAGGGGTGGGATGGGAGGGATACTGGAGTTCTTGGTGATGGAAGACGTGCACTGGTGAAGGTTTGGGTGATCGATCATTGTATGACTGAAACTCAAACAGGTAAGCTTTGTAACTGTACCTCACGGTGATTAAAAATAATCATTTTTTAAAAAGAAAACAAAGAATCAGCAAGTTTAAGTAATAAACATCAGTATTAGAAATAAAAAGCGCTAAACCAAAAAGACAACTCAAAAGATCAATGAAACCAAATTTAATCCACAGCACCACTTATGGTTGCTGGAGCCCTGCCATGAGTGATCTCTGAACATAAAGTCAGGAGTAATCTCTGAGCACCACTGTGTGGCTCAACAACCCGCCTACCCCTCCCCCCAAAAAATAGTTTTAATCAGTCAATACATCAAACATTTTCCTCAATTGAAATGACCAATGTCAAGAATTACAAAACAGAGCCAGAGAGATAATGCAGAGGGTAAGACACTTATCTCACATGGAGCTGACCTAGGTTAAAACCTGACATGGTTCCCAAGCATTGCTTGGGGTGACCTGAGCACAGAGCCAGGAGTAAGTCCTGAACACCATAAGATGGGATCCAAAAATAAAAATTAAACTTAAAAAATAAATCAATTCGGGGGCTAGAGTGATAGTGCAGCGAGTAGGATGTTTGCCTTGCACCCAGCCGACCCGGGTTCAATTCCCAGCATCCCATATGGTCCCCAGAGCACCACTGGGAGTATTTCCTGAGTGCATGAGCAGCCAGGAGTAACCCCTGTGCATTGCCGGGTGTGACCCAAAAAGCAAAAAAATAAATAAATAAATAACTGACTGCAGTGACGAGACTACAGTGACAGGGCCTCATGAGATGGAGGGTGGAACCAGCCTCTCTCCCTGCCCCGACAAAGCTCCGAGTTGCCGCCCATGAACAGCTCCTCCGGCTCCTGAACGGCCATGATCCCAGAGGCACACAAACCAATCTTGGAACCCAGCGGCTTCTGGCAGAAATTCATCTGGACTGAGCATTAAACTACGGTGCCGTGTCACCCCAGGTGGGGAAAGGTGTTTGTCCCTTCAGTCTTTTCTCTCCGGCAGCACGATGGCCGCCACCTTTTCAGAGCCTATTCGGCAGCCAGGTATGAGGCTGCAGTGACAAGACACACAAGGCCTCACGGGATGGGGGGGTGGAACCAACCCCTCTCCCCGCCCTGACAAGGCCCTGAGTCGCTGCCCATGAACGGCTGCTGGCTCCTGAACAGCCATGATCCCAGAGGCACACAAACCAATCTCGGAACCCAGCAGCTTTGGGCAGAAATCCCTCCAGACTTATTACTAAAATATCAGAAATCCAAAATCATGTGACATCATATGCTCTTCATAACCAGAATAGAAAATAAATTATCTAATGATACCTTTTTGGCATGGGGAAAATTCCAAATAATGATGGGTCTTTTGTCAAAATACTGAATGTGATCAAAGTGGAGAGAGAGTAAAGTGGAAATCATCTGCCACAGAGACAGGGGGAGGAGCGGAATGGGGGCTATACTGGGATTCTTGATGGTGAAAAATGTGCACCAATGAAGGATGTTTACAAGGGTGTTTGATCATTGCAAACCGAGACTTAAACTGGAAAGCTTTGTAACTGTTCTCACGGTGAATCAATTAAAAAAATAAAAATAAAAAATAAATCAACTGAATTTTTTTGTTTTGCTTTTAGGTTGTAACTGGTATGTTTATGGGCGATTCCTGGCTATGTGTCAGGAGTACCCCCTAGCAGTGCCTGAGCTACATGAAAGACAAATGCCTTTCCTCCTGGTGTTATCTTTCTGGACCAGTCAATAGGTTTTATTTTTGTTCTTTAGTTGGCTTTTCGGGGGTGGGGGTGGTGGTTAATATGAGAGAAACCACATCTGTCTCTGCTCAGGGATCACTCCTGGCAAGGCTCAGGGGACCATACGTGGTACCACAGATCAAACCTGTGGGGGACACACACAAGACAAGTGCCTTATTCACACTGCCATCTCTCCAGCCCATCTTTTAAAAAGTTCAGTGGTACTCAGGAACCAGTAGAGACACATGTGACTATGCTGATGGAAAAGAGAATTCAGTTCCAGGGTCTGAGTTAGGATGTTACACATTACCAAGCCTTATCACCTATCCTTAAAAAACTGTTAAGACATCAAAGTTTATGAAGCAAATTATGTCAGGTTCTCAAAAAAAAATTGCTTCACTAGTCAATAGCAAAATTGGGACATATACCTGTCTGTATAAATAAAGGCAGACTTTATAATAGTAAATCCCACTGAACTTACCAATTTTAAGTCTCCACAACTGTTGGCAATACAGCTTTCTTCTACCAACTCATTTACTTTCTTCTCTAATTGTCTAATCTTTTCTTCAGGGCTATTGAAAAAAAAAGTGTACTTTGGATGATTATCCTTTAGAATTACCTCTTGTAATTGGAATTTTTTTAATAATAGTACTAACATTGTTTTATACCTTCACTGTTACTACAGCATGCCCCTTGAGAACAAGAAAATCTTTCCACCACTGACCCAATATCCCTTCCCTCTCCCACTTAGGACCCTCAGATCACCATTCTTCTAACCAAATCTCTGGGTTTTTTTCACTGCTTTTTTTTTCTTTATAAACTCCTTATAAGATTATCTCATGTTTTTTTTTCTTTCTAACTCACTTCACTTACCCTAACTTCACCTAACTTCCTCCAGTTCTATCCAACTTGTAGCAAATTGAAAGATTTCATCCTTTTCATAGCTGAAGAGTAATTCAATGTGTATATATAATACAATTACTTTATCCACTCATCTGTTGTTGAGTACTTGGGTTGTTTCCAGATCTTGGCCATTGCAAATAATGCTGCACCGAATGCAGTTGTGTATATATTCCTTTCAGATTAATGTTCTTGGATACTTGGAGTAGAAGCCATGAGTGGAATTGCAGGGTCATGTGGAAGCTATTTTTTCATTAAGTTTCAAGCCATTTCCCAAATGAATTAAGCAGTAGTCCCACTAGCAGTAAGAGTTGCTTTGTTTCCACATCCCCTCCACCTCTTACTATTTGTAAATCTTGTTTTAAAAATCTTTTTTTAACTGTTTGGACCACACCTGGTAGTGCTCCAGGGTTTCTTCTAAACTCTGTATGCAAGAGTTACTTCTGGCAGTGCTCAGTGGACTAAATGGGATGCTGGGGGTTGAACCTGGGTTAGCTGTGTGCAAGTACCCATGGTACTATCTCTCTGGCCCAAACACTCTTGTAGATAATTCTCGAAGGTGTGAGGTAATACTACATTCTTTCAATGTGTATTTCCTTAATAATCAGTAATGATGCATGAACATTTCTTTCATATTTGTTGGCTATCTTTATGCTATCTTGGAGGAAAATCTGTTAATCTTCTCTCCCCATTTTTTAGCAAGGTTACTAATGTTATTTGGCTTTGAGAGTGCTTTACAGATTCTTTTTCTCCCATTCAGTGGGGTTTGTTTTATTATTGGCTTCATGTTTCATAGTGCAATAGTTCTTTATTTTGATGTCATCTTTGTTATGTTATTTCTGCATTTGTTTTCTTTCTTACAGTAAAGTCGTATCATTGACTCCTATTGAGGCTCATATCATGAAGAATTCTGCCTAAGTTTTCCTCAACGTATTTCACAAATTCTAGTCTAATCCTGAAGTCTTTAATCCACAATGAATTAACTTTGTGAATGGTGCGAGAGATCCAGTTTCATTTTTTTCAAATGTGGCTATCCAAATTTTTTAACATGTTTGTTGAAGAGATTTTGTTTGCTCCACTTCATACACCTAGCAATTGTCAAAGATTAACAGTCCATAAATGTGAGGTTCATACCTGGGTTCTCAATTATGTAGCATTATATTAACAGAGACACTATCTTTACTCTAGTACCATACAGTTTTGATTACTATAGCTTTATAGGGAATGCCCAAACACTCTTCCCCCCCAACCCCCATCTCAATATTGCTTTGACAATTCTGGTATTTTTATGATTTCATACAATTATTTTAGTTTGTCTTAAGTCCTTGAAGAATGTCATCAGAATTTTTATGGGGATTGCATTTTATTGATATAACTGTTTAAGTAGGATAGTCATTTTTACAGCTTTAGATCTTCCAATCCATGAACGTGCTGCACTTTACCATTTCCTGGTGTCCTCTTCTATTTCTGGTTTTTAACTATTGTTGTTGTTGGTTTTTTTTTTTTCATGGCAAAGAGCATTTATTTGGAGTCCACAGCCAGGGAGTCCTCTTCACTTTTTATTTATTTATTTTTAAATTTTTATTTTGCTTTTTTTTGAGGGGGTCACATCCAGCGATGCTCAGGGGTTACTCCTGGCTCTGCACTCAGGAATTGCTTCTGGCAGTGCTTGGGGAACCATATGGGATACTGGGAATCGAACCCGGGTCAGCTGTGTGCAAGGCAAACTCCCTACCCGCTGTGCTATTTCTACAGCCTCCTCCTTATTTTTGTAAAATTTTTTTTTCTCGCCCACCACCCTCTGGGGCGCCCCAGTGAAAACAGCCTGGCATGGAATCCAGTAGCATGGTTATGGGGGCGTCATTTTATGCTCCTTTCCGGGAGAAGCAACCATGAGTTCTGGACGGTGGCCAATGAGGAGATTTATTTGGCGCTGGCAGGAGGTGGCTTATGGGTCTGACACATCATAGGACACTCCCTACTCATTTTTAATACCTTTTGGAGAGCCTGGCAAGCTACCGAGAGTATCCCACCCGCATGGCAGAGTCTAGCAAGCTACCCATGACGTATTCGATATGCCAAAAACAGTAACAATAACGTGCTCTTCATGTTCCTGGAGCAAGTAGACGCCACTGGGCTACACTAGCCCGAGACAGGGACAAATGGAGACGTTACTGGTGGCTGCTCAAGCAATTGATGAGCAACAGGATGACAGTGATTTTTTAAATCATAGTCCCATGATTTACTAAGCTGTTCACAACACAGTTATTTGAGGCATCCAGCTTTCCAGTACTAATCCCACCACCAGTGTGACCTTCCCTCCACCACCCAGTATCCCATCCGGTACCCACACGTGCTCACTTAGGCACAAAAAGATTTACTTCATACAGTTTGTTACAATACAATGGCAAATGGAATTGTCAAAAAAAAAATCAATAGAAGTCAATTTATAATAACTGTTATATCTCACAATGGTGTTACTAAAGTCTGAGGATTGGGGCTGGAGTGACAGCACAGTGAGTAGGACGTTTGCCTTGCATGCAGCTGACCCGGGTTCGATTCCCAGCATCCCATACAGTCTCCCGAGCACCGCCAGGAATGATTCCTAAGTGCAAAGCCAGGAGTAACCCCTGAGCATCGCCGAGTGTGACCCAAAAAGCAAAATAAATAAATAAATAAATAATAAAGTCTGAGGATTAATTGGGCTGGTTGGTGCTAGTTGAGCCTTCTGTGTTACCGTGTTTGCTCAATGGTGATCTTCTACACAGTTTCCCCATTAGATATGCAGTGGCCTTATTGAGCTCTCAGTACTGTGAAATATTTGGAGGTATTACATACATAGCCGTGCACTCCAGGAGCTATGGAGCTAGAATAATTTGGAGACTTGGTGGCTTGATGTGGATTGATTGTGAGCTGGGCCATTCTATTTCAGAGGGTTTGGCTATACTACAAGCTGCCGTGTCTTCAGGCACAAAGGGGAATCTACTCGCCTCCATTATGAGAAGGCCCCAGAGTTTTCAGCCTGGACCACTCTACTTGGGGAGATTTAGTGGCATCATGTTTTTCTGGAGATTAATTGTGGAGCTGAATTCTATTTTTTCCAATACTGACTCATAGTTTTCATTGTCTTTTGCATCCTTTATTAAGCTGATTCTTAGGTACCTGATTCCTTTGAATGCTATTTTCAATTAGGTTGTCTTTGTAGTCCTTTCCATTCTAGTTCATTATTTGTAATTGAGACTGATGTTTCTGTGTTGAGGTTATAGCCTACTTTGCAAAATGTTTTGTCTTAGAATTTTTTTCCCAGTCTTTAGGGTTATCTATGCATATTTAACAAATCATCTGCAAATAGTTTAACTTCTTTTACAATTTCAGTGTCTTTGATGTCTTATTCTTGCCTGTTTCCTATAGGAAGGGCTTACAAAATTATACCAAGTAATAGTGGAGAACATGGACAACTTTGCCGAGTTCTGGCTCTCAGAGGGAAGGAAGGCTCTCAGTTTTTCACTGTTTAGTATCATGTTGACTGTAGGTTTGGTAAATATTATAACTACTCCTTTACTATCAGGAATAATGTATCAGTATTCCCTTGAGGGCTTTTTGTTTTCTTTTTTTCCTTTTTGGGTCACACCCAGCAATGCACAGGGGTTATTTCTGATTGTGCTCAGGGGATCATATGGGATGCTGGGAATCAAACCCAAATTGGCCACATACAAGACAAACGCCCTATCCACTGTACTATCACTCCAGCCCCGAGTTTTTGTGTTTTTTTAAGTAATGAATAATCTAAGTCTTCTTTACATTGATATAATCATAATTTTTATCTTCCCTCTTGTTGATATGGTGTATGACAATCATTAATATGCGTATAATGAACCATTCTTGCATTCCTGGGATGAATCTCACTTCATCATGGTTAGAATTTGATATATTGTTGAATTTAGTTGACTGATTTAATTGAGGATCTTTGCATCTATGATCATCAGGGATGTTGATCTGTCATTTTCTTTAGTGAAATCTCTTGTCTTTTTTTGGTATCAGAATAATACCAAAAAATTGGTGTTTCATACTCAAGGCCATGTCATTGAGTTTAACTTTTCTTTCCTGAATAAGCATTTTTGCTATGGTCAGCCCTTAGTACAGCATTTGCTGTGTCTTATGTGTTCTGATTATATCTTCATGCTCAACTGTTTCAAGGAATTTTAAAAAATCTCCTTTGATTTCCTTTAATCCAAGATATTTCAAGTTTTGTCACTTTCCCTAACTTAATTTTTATGATTAATATCTATCTTCATGGTATTGTGTCTATAAAGATACAATATGGTTTCTATTTTCATGACTTTATGGACATGTGATTTACCATCGAGAATATTCTATGAGCACTGAAGAAGAATATGTATTTGGCTTTGGGCAGTGGAGGGTCCTATCTATGTTTCTTAGTTCTAGTTCTTCCTATTATCTCATTTAGGACTCATGTATGATTACAGGTAGTCTGATCTGTCCAATGATAAGAGTGGGTGTTAAAATTCTCCCACTATTGTATTACTATTGCTGTATCTCCTTAGGAATACAGGTAGTGGTTTTTTAAACTTTGCTGCCTCTTTATTTGGTGCATATATGTTGATAAGAGTTAAAACCTCTTGCTCTATTGGCCGCTCAACCAATATGTAATATCCATCCCTTCCTCTTATTATTTTCTTTAGCCCAAACGCTATTTGGTCTGAATCAATATGGCTGCTTCTTGTTCTTAGAGTCTACCATTAGTCTGAATGGCTGTTCTCCAATTTTTCACACAGAATTAGTATTTATCTCGAGAATTCGTGTGTGCCTTGTAGAAAACAGAAAACAGGATTTTTTTTTCAGGCTCTATTCAGCTAGTACCTTTCGATAAAAGGTCAGTTTACTGATATTTAGAGAAATTGACATAAAGGAATCTGTTGCCATTTCTATACAAATTTTAGTTATTTCTGTGGTTCAATATTGGGGATAGTGATTCCAAGTGGTGCTTAAAAGACCCAGGAGCCCTACTAACAATTAGCCAACTAGGCTAGTGGTTCAATGCAAGGGTCCAAGGATGTGATGATTCTTGGGTCCTGCAGCGCTAAGCACTGGACACTACTCAAGGAGTCACCTGGGTAATGGGGTTCCCAGGACCACCCCCCAGCAATGCTGGGGGAGAGGAAGCATTGGGCACATCCAGTGTAAGAGCTTTGACCCCTGTACTATCTCTCTAGTTCCTCCATTTCCCCCCGCATTTTTCCTTAGTACTTTGTTGGAACTAAGGGTAGAACACTAGTTCTAAGTGTTCTGATCATCGATCCAGTGTTTCCATCCACACTAGAATCAGAATTTTTTTCCTTTTTTTTTTTTTTTGTTTTAAGGAACATCCATTTTGTCTGCCCAAAAGGCTGAACCAGTTAACATTTCCACCAGCACTGAATGAGAGTCCCTTTTCTCCCTGCGTCCACATCAAGAGTAGTTGATGTTATTTATTTCTTTTGGTATTTGGGCCACACCCAGGTATAACTCAGGGGGTTACTCCTAGCTCTGTATTCAGAAATTACTCTTGGCAGTGATCAGGGGGAACACAGGGGATGCCAGGGATCAAAACCAGGTTGGTTGTATGCAATAAAAACACCCTATCCACTGTACTAGCACTTCATTCCTTGTTCTTTTTGATGACTCTGCCTCTGTGTGAGGGTACACCCCACTGTGTTTAGCTTTGCATTTATTTCCCTGATGACTAGTGATATAAGGTATTTTTTTATACTGACATAAGTATTTTTTTCATGTCTTTTGGCCATTTGTGTTTCTTTGAGGAAATTTATATTCATCTCTTCTCCACATTTTTTGACAGGACTGGATGTTTCTGTCCTGTAGAGTTCTACCAGTGCTTCATATGTCTTGGATATCAGCCCTGTATCAGATGAGTGATGAGCAAATACTTTATCCAAATCTGTGGGCTCTCTTCATATGCTTGTCATAATTCCTTTTGAGGTGCAGAAGTTTCTTAATTTAATGCAGTCCCATTTGTTTATCTTGCTTCAACTTGCTTGGTCTCATCCTTAAAGATGCCTTCAATGTTAGGGAGTGTTAGCCTGTTTTCCTCTACTACCTCAAGTATTCAGATCTACATCCTAGGTTTTAATCTTTTTTAATCTGACTTTAGTGCATGGTATTAGAAAGAGGTCTGAGGGGCTTTTTGTTTGTTTTTGCCTGTGGCTGACCAGTTTTTCTTTTTGTTTTGTTTTTTAAATTTTATTTTATTGAATCACCATGAGATAGATACAAGCTTTCATGTTTGGGTTACAATCTCACAATGATCAAACAGCCATCCTTCCACCAGTGCACATTTCCCACCACCAATATCCTGGTTATACCTCCCCCTTTTCCACCCTTCCCCTGCCTCCATGGCAGACAATATTCCCCATACTCTCTATCTCTACTTTTGGGCATTATGGCTTGCAACACAGACACTGAGAAGTCATCATGTTTGTTCTATTATCTACTTTCGGCCTGGATCTCCCATCCCAACTGGTTCCTCCAACCATCATTTTCTCAGTGATCCCTTCTTTATCCCATCTGCCTTCTCCCCTCCACTCATGAAACAGTCTTCCAGCTACGGGAAAATCCTCCTGGCCCTTGTATCTACTGTCCTTGGGTGTCAGCCTCATGTGATGTTATTCGATATTCCACAAATGAGTGCAGTTTCATGTCTGTCCCTCTCTTTCTGTCTCATTTCATTTAGCATGATACTCTCCATGTCTATCCATTTATAAGCAAATTTCATCACTTCATCTCTCCTAACAGCTGCATAGTATTCCATTGTGTAGATGTACCAAAGTTTCTTTAACCAGTTATCTGTTTTAGGGCACTCGGGTTGTTTTCAGATTTTGGCTATTGTGAACAATGCTGCAACGAATATATAGGTATAGATGTCATTTCTACTGTGCTTTTTGGAATCCTCAGGATAAATTCCCAGAAGTGGTATTGTGGGGTCATATGGAAGCTCGATTTCTAGTTTTTGAAGGACTGTCCATATTGTTTTTGGCTGACCAGTTTTCCCAGCATCACTTGTCAAACAGGCTTTCCTTGGTCTACTTCAAGTATTTGCTCCTTTATCAAAGACTGACTATATGCCTGAGGTCTGTCTCTATTTTCAATTCTATACCACTGATCTGAGAGTTTGTCTTTATTTCAATACCAACTACTACTGCTCTGTAGTATTCTGTGAAGTGTTGCCTCCCATCTTCTTTTTCCTGAGGATTGCTTTGGTTATTGGGGGTGGAAGTATTGTTCCATTTGAATTACTGGAGTGTTTGGTTTCTTTGAAAAATACCATGAGTATCTTTATATGGACTGCACTGAATATGTATAATGCTTTGGGGAGTACTGCCATTTTGAGGACAAACATCTTAATCTATGAGCAAGGAATATATTCTCATTTCCTTATGTCTTCTTTATTTAAAGAGTGTTTTGTAGTTTCCTTTGTATAGGTCTTCCACCTCTTAAATTAACCTGATTCCTAAGTTCTTGATTTTCTGAAGCAGAATTGTGAAATGGATTTTCTTTTTAGAATATCTCTTCTATTTCATTATTTGTATATAGAAAAGTCAGGAACTTTTATTACTCATATTTAAAATTAATTTTACTTTTCTTTCCTGTCTAGTTGCCATGGCAAGGACTGTGTTAAACTGCAGCAGTAAAAATGTATATCCTTAGGGCTGGAGTAATAGCACAGCGGTTAGGGCATTTGCCTTGCATGCAGCTGACCGGGTTCGATTCCCAGCATCCCATATGGTCCCCTGAGCACTGCCAGGAATAATTCCTGAGTGTAGAGCCAGGAGTAACCCCTGAGCATAGCCGGGTGTTACCCAGAAAAGAAAAAAAATTGTACATCCTTGTGTTGTTCCTAATCTTGGAGTAAATTTTCTTCTCATTTACATAAGGATCATGTAAGCCTGTGGGTTTATTATTTATTTTGTATACCTGTACAATACTAAGGTAAATTCCTTCAATTCTTATTTTGCTAGGAGTTTTTACCATAAATGGGCACTGGATCTTATCACATGGTTTCCATGCAATGGTAATAGTCACTTTTTTAATCCTTATTTTTATTGATACAGTGTCTCATGTTAATTTATGTATAAAACTATTGCTTCTTTATTGGTTCTATGTCTGGTCTACAAAATGGTAATAAATGATGGTAATCTACCTTTGTGTCTGTGTCAATACTTTCCTTCATGTATGCCAGTAGTTGTTTTGATGATCCATCATTCGATGTACATGTCAATGAATGTTTTATTGGTGTATATATCCCTTGATCTTCATATAATATCCATCTGTCTTGTATTTCTTTAGACTGAAGTCAATTCTGTCTGCTCTAAATATGGACATCCTACCCTTTTTAGCCTAGTGCTTGCCAATATGATTTAATTTTAAACTTTAAGTCTGTGTTTATCATGACAGTTTAAGTGAGTTTTCTATAAGCAGCAAAGGGGTTCAGCTTTCTGATCTAATCAGCCATTGCACTGTAGCACTGTCATCCCGTTGTTCATAGATTTGCTCGAGTGGACACCACTAACGTCTCCATTGTGACACTTGTTGCTACTGTTTTGGGCATATTAAATAAGCCATGGGTAGCTTGCCAGGCTTTGCTGTGCGGGCAGGATACTCTCGGTAGCATTGCATGCCTTTGAATTGGTGAATTCAGGCCACTGAAATTATTGAAGTAGAGGCCAGAGTGATACTACAGTGGATAGGGCACTTGCCTTGCACATGGTCAACCTGGGTTCAACCCTGGCATCCCATATGGTCCCCTAAGTACCTACAACGGTAATTCCTAAGTGCAGAGACAGGAATACCTCTAAGCGGCGCCCCAAACAACAAAAATGTTTTGTGATTTTAACTTATGTAAATAAGAAAATTAAAACCATTTAATAAAATACAATAAAATGCCTATTCTCATTTATATAAGCAAGTTTTCAACTCTGTAAATCTAAAGTATATTACATTCTCTTTCCTTGCTGGAACTTTCCTCTGTTTTTTTCTTCAGCTCAGTGAAAAGATTAATAACCATCACTTTTAAATCTTTTCTGGGAGATTACAGAGGTCTTCTGTGCGCCAGATTTTTCTAGAGCTTCTGTCATTGTCCTTTAATACAAGTGGGTTCTTTGCTTCTCCATTATGCCTGTTCCTTGGGGAACTGCTGCCCCAAGATGAGGGAGCTGAGCAGGGGTCCTATATGGGCAGGGGTCAAGGGTACTGAGGCTTAGTAAGTCTAGACAATGGATCCTCACTGTGATTAGGCCAAGCTAGCTAGCTCCAGAAGGATCCATCCCCTCAGGTGGAGGCTGCCTTCCCACATGAAGCAGTGGTCAGGGTAGCTGAGCTTGAGAGAGACCAGGTGAACCCTCCTGCTGGGCAGGCAGAGATAAACAGGGACCAGTGGGCTATGAGTCCAGGCAGATCCAGCCTTCAAGGGACAAGGGACATGGGGACAGGCTGATTTACTTTTAACCTTGTCCATTATGTGCTTTTTTTTTTTTTTTTTGCTTTTTGGGTCACACCTGGTGATGCACAGGGGTTACTCCTGGCTTTGCACTCAGGAATTACCCCTGGCTGTGCTCAAGGGACCATATGGGATGCTGGGATTTGAACCCGGTCGGCCTCGTGCAAGGCAAACACCCTACCTGCTTGGCCTCGTGCAAGGCAAATACCCTACCTGCTGTGCTATCTCTCCAGCCCCCATTATGTGCTTTTAAAGTCTAAGAATAGCTAAGACAAACCTGTGAATTTCATCAGAGAACACACTACTGTTATAACCACTCTATTATTATGTAAGCAGTCATAAGAATATAAAAAGGTTATTTAGCATAAGAGTAAACTGAGGGAAGAGGCAGGTAAGTTCAGTGAACTGCAGTGGAGGGATACTAGCTGGCTCCTTGGAAGTGATTGCGATATGGCAGCACTGTACCCCTAAAGCATACAAACAAGTACACTCTTGCAAACCAATGCAAACCTCAAGGGAATAATGTTTTTAAAAAACTTGTTTACTCCTTAAAAAATGACCTAAAACTGTGGACTTTCCTTTCATCATAAGGATCGGCAGGCTCTTGGTTAAGGCCAAGAGAAACAGTGAAGCGGCTCTGGGGACAATGCTACTGAGATGGCAAATCAGATTTTCTTGGACTTGTCCTGCCGTCATATTTTCTGCTATGCAAGATAACAAATATTCATGTGTTTTTCTGACCTGTCTTCTGTTGTTGAGTGGCTGAGAGGATTCTAAATGACATGGCATTAAATAATATACTCTTACTAGTAAACTGTCATTAAATAGTACTCAAAGTAATCTGACTTCCTATAGCAATTCAAAGTTATAAAGAGAAATATAATTCAGACAATTATTGGGTTTTAAATTATAATTAAATATTGGGTTTTAAATTATAAATTAAAAAACACGTATTACGGGGCTGGAGCAATAGCACAGCGGGTAGGGCGTTTGCCTTGCATGCGGCCGACCCGGGTTCGATTCCCAGAATCCCATATGGTCCCCTGAGCACCGCCAGGAGTGATTCCTGAGTGCAGAGCCAGGAGTAACCCCTGTGCATCGCCAGGTGTGACCCAAAAAAAAGCAAAAAAAAATAAAATAAAATAAATAAAATGAGACATTTCATTTAAAAAAAAAAAAAAAACACGTATTACATATAAGCAAAATAATGTAATGGGCAATGTGATAAGCTCTGGAAATAGACATCCTAGGTTCAAATATATTACCACATTGTGACCTTTGGGTTTCATGTTCTTCTCTATCCACTCATGATAGTAATAGCTTAGTTCAGTCCGTCTGCACTTACGGAAAGCACTTGCACAGAGCCTGGTACACAGTGAGACTTGGTAAATGTTAGCTTGTTCCTATCAGAGATTGAACCCAGGTCAGCTGCGTACAAGGCAAGCGCCTTACCCACTATACTATCTCTTTGACCCCTACAACATAGTTTTTTTGGCTGTTCTATCATTGCTAGTAAAAAATTCCATTAAAAATTAAAATTCTAAATACTGATGAGAAACTAATTTCTTATATGTGGTCATGTTACCTTAAATATCCTTCTTCTAAAATAAGCATATTCAATTAATATTTATAATACCAGCTGTTCTGGGAGAATCAAAACTGCCCCCATAAAATCAAACATATCTTTTCCACATTAAATTACTTCCATTATTTGTTTTTTTGTTTTTTTTGCTTTTTGGGTCACACCCGGCAATGCACAGGGGTTATTCCTGGCTCTGCACTCAGGAATTACCCCTGGCGGTGCACAGGGGACCATATGGGATGCTGGGATTCGAACCTGGGTCAGCCGCGTGCAAGGCAAACGCCCTACCCGCTGTGCTATCACTCCAGCCCCCTACTTCCATTATTTGTAATGGAAAAAGAAGAAAAGAGAGAAGGGGAAAAAGCACTGTGTGCCATGCATATATTATTGTAAATAAAATGTGTACCATGTATGTATTATTGTGAATATACATGGTACACAGTGCTTTTTCCCTTCTTCTCTCTTCACCTCTTTTTCCCATGGAGCCAAGGAATCAACCCAGGATCTCAATCTACAACTAAGTCAAATCTCCAACCTGACAAAAAAGGACATTCTGGTTACTAATATATGGACGTGAACTTCTCAAAACATCTAAGAACAATGTATTTGAAAAAATAAAAACTGCACAGTATGAAATAATAATAAAACAGCAACATACAGATATACATACCTATCTTCATTTTTGGCTTCCAAAGGTGGAGCAGGTCCCCTTGACTGACCAAGAGGGTCAAATGCAGAGCCTGAGACATAATACAAGAGTTCACTGTTTTACTTAGCATAATTATGAAACCTTGTACAAGTTATCTAAGTTACCCATTAAATGGCTTCTATTACCTATTTATTGAAAGATTGGGGCATTTATTTTTCTACATATTCATCAAGAAATTTTTTAAAATTTTCCATAATAGTACAACAAACATTATCAGAATAATTTTATTTTTAAATCATTATGTAACTTACACATTTATATATTTTTATCTTAAACTGTTTAATTGATTTAACTTAGATAAAACAGATTTTAAATATACACCACAATATATTTAAATAATTGAATGTCAATATAACTACCATCCAAATTGAGATGCTGAGTATTTTTATACCCCTTTCTTCCTTAAGGGCATCTAAAACAACAGTGTAATTTATGATAATCAACGGTATTTCAATGATAATCAATGGATTTTATTTAAAATATAACATATAAAAGGCAGTAAATTTTAAATGTATGAAAAAATATTAATATGAGTCTATGTAACAAACCTCTCAAAGCTGCTTTTGTAAAGCCTGCGGCTCTCACTGCTGTCATAGGTCTCGTAACTCCATCCTTTTAGAAACAAGAACCATTTTTGAAAGTCTTACAAAATGAAATCTGAGTAGCTCTACATAATGACAGATCTTTATGCAACCCCAACTTTTACTATTTATTTTAAATCGTCCATTTCCTTGTATGTCTGCCTCCTTGTTTGTTAGTTCCCCCTCTACCCTTCACCCTGTACAATTTCAATCTATTGATCTAGCAGGGTATACTATCAGTTTGAGAAAAATATCCATATGCAACCCATATAATTTTAAAAGTTTATTAGCTGAGTACTCTTTTAATTTTAGTTGGTCTTTGTGATCTGAGAGAAACTACAGAAATCAATGAAAATGGTAGCATAGGAAAAGTGGACACCAGAATACATCATACAAGCAAATTTTCTGTCTCCTTACCAATGGGATTTCCTTTGAGACTCAAGAAAGTTCAGAAACCTCTTATAAAAATGTTCAACAGCCAAATCACTACCTAAGTAATGCCTTTGACAATGCAAATTATATATTTTTTAAAAAACTGGTATAATATCCTAAATCACAAGAAAGGGCCAAAATAAAAACCACACAATTAGAAATACCTGAATAGCCCCTGTCATTGGTCTTCCCATTGAAGATGCCAGGGATGTCTTGGACTAATAAACAGAAAACTAAATTTTAAAAAGTCAAAAACATTTAATTTTATATACCAAGTTACAATTTTCTTTAACTGGAAAATCCAAACCTTTTTCCCCCATTTATCACCTGGTAATATAGGGTTGAATATAAAATTCCCAAACAGGCATCAGCAAACTATCACAATTACCCCATATAAGTAAGCTTTATTGGAATAAAACTATGCTCCATTTGCCCATATTTTATCTATGGCTGCTTCTGCTTCTTCACTATAGAATCAAGTTGTAAATCTACAACAGAGATTATCTGACTTGCAAGTCTAAATTATCTAGTCCCTCAAAGAAAAAGTTTGCTATCCTCTACTCAAAACACCACCAAAAATAAAATGAGTAATAGGTGCACAGCTTGATTAATAAAAGCACGTTTCATATGACAGTTATGTTTGGCATACAGCAACTTTCTTCATTCATATAAAATGGATATTATAGGGGCTGTTGGGGCACTTGACCTGCACTGGTTTGATCCTCAGCACCCCATGTGGTTCCGAAAGCCTGCCAAGTGTGAGCCCTGAGCACAGAGATAGGATAAGCCCTGAACACTGTCAGGTGTGGTTCAAAAACCAAAATTAATTAATTAAAAGATAAAGTGATAAAGTGCACATTACAAGTGCTCTGGACTCTGATGCTCAGAAGTCATTTTTTTTTTACTCCCACTTTCTTTTACGTTTTTTATAAGAAAGTAAAAAAGTTTATTGGAAAGAAAAACGAGCCTCCTACACAGGGAGTGACTTCATGTAAGACTAAGTTCTGAAGTCATTTTTTGAACCTTAAAAATTATCTGAAAAAGTAGAAAATGCTGTTCCATCTTATTATTATATTTCTTCCTCATTCTTCTACTACCACATGTGAGCTACAATATCTAATTATAAGTAACTTGTGTAAGATTTAGAAGATTTTTCTTCATGAATTTCCTCATGAAGAGGAAAATATAGTATCTTTCCTCTGAAGATCTCAAATAAAAGCAAGACCCAAACACATGGCTCTCAAACTTCTCTTAAATTTGATTTTTCACACATCAACTTCTAAATTTTTAAAAGTTGTAAATGTTGTTAAATCTATGTAACATTTAACTTCACATACAATACATGGAGTACACATATGAGCTGGTTATAGAGAAAATAAGAAGCCAATCAACACAAGGATTACAAACAGAAAAAGATAAGACATTCTGATATATTTTAAATCAAAGTGAACAGAATCTTAAAGGCTATCAATCAAATTAGAATTTTTAAATAATATTCAGAACTATCTAAAATGGGAAGTATATGCTCATCATGGATTAAAAAAGATAAAAATTATTTAGAAATGCCTCAAGTGAACTTGTGTATGAGAAAAAAAGAAATCTTAATACTTTCATTAAGAAAACATACCCCATATCCAGTAGCTACAGGTCTAGTAACTGCTGTGCTTGGTATTTTAGCAGTTATCTTGTGGAGAAAAGAAAACATAGTTAATAAGATTCAGATTAAGCTACATAATAGTAAACTGGAAAAGCACTGGAAAATATAGATTCATCAAAAGAGAAATATACTGATCAGTATAGACTGACAACTTTAAATTATCTCTAAAATTCTCTAAAATGTTTCCCTCTAAAGTGGGGGAGGGGAGAAAAGATGGTGGCATATGAACCTATAGACAAGACTTGCTGCCTGAGCAGAAGCCAACAGAGCAAGAATGGGAAGGAGTGCTAAAGAGAGCTAGGAAGACAGGAAGGGGCTGATGGTCCTGCCGGACATGCAGCTGACCCTGGTCTGATTCCCAGCACTGCATGGTCCTCAGCCTCTCCAGGTATACCTGCAGGGGCTCCTAAGCACCTGGAAGTATCCCAGGGTCTACTGGGTATAGTGTGGGAAGCCCCAGAGAAGGAGAAAGAAATCCAGAAGAGGATAGATACAATAGAAATACTGAAGATTTTAATATGCTAAAAATATTCAATGAAATAAAAGATAAAAATCAACAATTTCATCAGATAATGAACCTATAAAAAGGGACTGGGAATTCTGCAACTGAAAAATAGCTTACAAAAATGTAAAATTCTGGCATTATCTACCATAGCAAAATACTAATTTATATTGGACTTTAATAAGTCAAAGAAAAGGAGTTCGATGCAGGTGTCTGCCCTGCACATGGCTGACGCAGGTTTGATCCTGGCACCAAAATCAAGCCTGGCACCCAGTTTGCACCCTGAGCACATGTGCGTGTGGCCCCCAATCAAATAACAAAAATCAAAGGATAGTGTACTCTCCCAAGGAAATGAGGAAAAACAGAGCAATAAAAATCAAACGAAAGGGAGTTTGAGATATAGTACAGCAGGGGCGCTTGCCTTGCACTCAGTGGACTCAGATTTGATCCCAGGCATCCCATGTGGTCCACCAAGCCCCACCAAAAGTAATCCCTGAGCCTGAACCAGGAGTCCTGAACATTTGCTGTGTGTGTGGCCCAAAAACAAAACAAAATAAAACAGAAGACAGAAGGAGAGAAAATGAAACTTACAAGAGACATGAAAAATGCAAAGGAAAGAGTAAGACAATTTAATTTTATAAAGGTAAATGGACTAAATCCATCATTAAAATATTAATATATCATAACGTATTAAAAAACAGAATTACATGCTGCGTTAGGAAGTGAATTTAAGTCTGTAACTGTACCTCACATTGATTCACTAATAAAAAATTTAAAAGAAATGAATTTAAGTATACATAAACATATATATAGGAAAGACAATGTAAACATTGGATGATAGCTATATCAAGACACTAATACTTGACAAAATATCACTAGAAACAAAAGATGTTTTTTAATAGCAGAAAAATGTCCAATTTTCCATAAAAAGTAATTATTCTTGGGACTAGAGCATATGTAGCATATAGGGCACTTTTCCTATCAAAGTTTGATCTCCCATACCACATACAGTTCCTGGTTCCACCAGGAGTGACTCCTGAGTGCACAGCCAGGGTTAAGCCCTGAGCACTGCTGGGTGTTGCCCAAACACACACACACACACACACACACACACACATATGCATATATGTATACTAATTCAAATAATCATAGCCATTATTCTAAACAGCCATTATATCAAATCATGCAGCAAGAGTCACTGTCACTGTCCTCCTGCTGCTCATTGATTGATTTGCTCAAGCTAGCACCTACAGTAATGTCTCCATTTGAGATTTGCTGTTACTGTTTTTGGCGTATAGAATATACCATGAGTAGCTTGCCAGGCTCTGCCGTGTGGGCAAGATACTCTCAGTGGCTTGCTGGGCTCCCTGAGAGGGACGGAGGAATCGAACCCAGGTGAGCAGCTTTATACAAAGCAAATGCCCTAACCGCTGTGCTATGGCTCCAGGCTGCAGCAAGAGTAGCACAGCTAATTTCTCCTTCCCCCCTAAACTATAGGAAGGAGTGGAGTGGAAATAGGGGCACTGCAAGTCTCTTTATCCTGCAGAATATCTATCCTGGCCAGCCCCTGAGATGATAAACTATTCAGGCGGTACCTGGACCTTCACGTCATTCCTTTAAGAAGAGGCTGCCAGTACTATTTTCCTAACTCTAGCCAATAAGGTCTCAAGGCACACTGCTCAGCCACGAGGGGCTTTAGGAACTTGAGGGTTACTCAGAGCTCCAAATACACAGAGCAAAACTTTTTTTTAAACCCCATAGAGTGTAAAAATGGCCTTCTTTCTCATTAATAATAGAATTAGTAGTTACCAACCCTCCCTCCAAAAACACCAGTAAACATATGGAACATTTGAACAAAATCAGTAACAACCAACCTAAATGAGAGAACAGGTTTTTGAAAGAGCTTGAAGGAAGAATATAGATCTCAGCAACATTTTAACAAAAACAAACTGAAGAAAAAAAATTATTCTCTTTTTTCAAGTGTTAGCCATGATTAAATAGCGTTTTAATAGTTTTGGTTTTCTTTTATGAATTGTATGATCTCTTCAGAGTGAATGAATACTTACATGCTCTCTTCTTTATTCAACTAACAGTCTAACTTCAATAACTTTCTTCATATACCTCAAAGTCAATATCAACTGCATTCTAAATTTATCTTCTAAGCAGTAGTCTCGTCTTATAACTGAGTATTTGTTTATAACATTATATAGGTCTTATAATCGGTATCTGTATATACTATACTATGCTTATCCCCAGGATTATAGTTTTACCCATCACCTTAAACCAAATTTGAATCATTCAAATTATTGTTTTAGATTAAGGAATCTCAAAACCATTTTCCAAGAGATTGCACCAATTCACATTCCCAGCAACAGTGTAGTAAGTAGGAAGGGAGGGAGGGAAGAAGGAAGGAAGAGAGGGAGGGGGAAAGAAGGGAGGGACACACTGGGGACATTTTCATGACACTGGATATAGCAATGATTTCCTGAATATGACACCAAAAGTAAAGGTGACAAAAGTGGGGTAGGAGTGCATCAAATTTAAAACTTTTTGTGGGCCACCATGCAAGCTCATCTACCGACCCTAGAGACTCATAAATAAATCTCAAAAGATATCAACAAGCCAGGGCCGGAGTGAGTACAGCAGATAGGGCATTTGCCTTGTACACAGCTGATCCAGATTCAATCCAGGGCATTCTATATGTTCCCCCCAGCACCGCCAGGGGTTATTCCTAAATGTGGAGCCAGAAGTAACCCCTGAGCATCACTGGCTGTGACCCAAAAAGAAAAAAAAATTAAAGAGAGATCAACCAGTCACCAAAAGTTTTGGGACACCCACTTACAGCTGAAACATCTGGGGCACCCCAGAGGGGGTGAGTTCAGCTCTATGCCTGCCCAAACAGAGCCCTGGCAAGCACCAGCTTCCACACTCCAAAGTCACAGCCATGCCTCCAGCTGGACTCCATCATCTCAAAACCAAATTCACCAAGAAATTAACCTACCAAAAATTTAGGCTATGGTAACTCACTAATAAAATTTAAAAAAAAATTAGGCTATCGGCTCATGGAGTAAGTGAAACCTCTAGACAAGAAGGAGTGCTGACAGAGTTGGGAATGGGCAATCACCCCCCATCTCCCTGCACTTCCCGGAGCCTGGCCATCAAGCCCAGGAGCTGCCTCTGCACCATATAGGCTCATTGACGGCCATGATCCAGAGACTCACAAATAGACCTCTCGGAAGAGAGCAACACAGAGCAACTGCTGTAGAGATGTCTCTGAACCCCAAAGTCACCATCCGGTTAAAAAAAGAAAATTAAATTAACCTCAGCTATATAACCATATTTAAAATCTTAGAATTCCTGGCGTGCACAAATGCAGTCACACAACATCTCATACTCTACACCACTGATGTACCAAGAGTAGCCCACCACATTTGATGGGGTGTAAAGTAGAAGGAAACCAATCTGGGGGGAAGAGGGGAATACAGATATTACATACATACATATATATATATATATATATATATATTACTGTAGCACTGTGTGTGTATATATGTATATATATACATATATACACACACATCACTGTAGCATTGTATATATATATACACACACACATATATCACTGTAGCACTACTGTAGCACTGTCCTCCCATTGTTCATCGATTTGCTCGAGTGGGCACCAGTAAGTCTCCATTGTGAGACTTACTGTTGTTGTTACTGTTTTTGGCATATTGAACATGCCACGGGTAGCTTGCCAGGCTCTATCATGTGGGTGGGATACTCTTGGTAGCTTGCTGGGCTCTCCAAAAAGGACGGAGGAATTGAAGCCGGGTCAGCTGTGTGCAAGGCAAACACTCTACCCACTGTGCTATGGCTCAGTTCATATATATATATATATATATATACACACACACACACACACATATATACACATATATATGCATACACACACACACATATATACTTTAGCATACAAACTAACTAGCATGCAACCTTTAACAACACGTTTGTAATCTCTTATACAAGGGCTTAATGGCTCCATGGTGAAATACAACAATCTTCACACACTTTCCTCGAAGAACACTTTTCTGGATTTTTTTTATTTTATTTTAATGAATCATCGTGAGATACAGTTACAGACTTACAAGCTTTTATGATTACATTTCAATCAAATAATGTTCAAGTGCCCATCCCTCCACCAATGCCCATTCTCCACCATCAATGTTCCCAGTGTCCCTCCCACCACCCCCATTCCTTCCTACTCCCTGCCTCTGTGGCAGGCACATTCCCTCTTACTCTCTCTCTCCTTTTGAGTGTTATGGTTTGCAATATAGGTTCTAAGCAGCCATCATGTTTGGTCCATAGTCTACTTGCAGCACGTATCTACCACTGGATCATTTTTAACTGATAATTCACAACAAGCAGTGCAAAACAAATTATTTAGGTCCTGCTTTGGGGGCCAGGATGGAAACATTCAAAATATGGTGGTGAGAAGGTGTAATGGTGGTGGGATTGGTGTTGGAATATTAAATGTAATAAATTTTGTGAACAACTTTATGAAAATAAAATTAAATTAAAAAAAACCTGAGTGCTGAAAATAGATAAAGGGACAAACACGATAACCTTTCTGTACCTGAATTGCAAATCATAATGGCCAAAAGGAAAGAAAGAGAAAGAAAGTAAGAGAAAGAGAAAGAAGAAAAGTGCTTGTCATAGAGGCAGGCTGGGCAGGGGTGGGAGGGAAACTGGGAACAATGGTGGTGGGAAATTTACACTGGAGAAGGGAAGGGTGTTAGAACATTGTATGACTAGAACCCAATCACGAACAATTTTATAACTGTGTTTTTCATAGTGATTCAATTAAAAAAAAAAACTTTAACCTAAAATAAATAAATAAATGAAACCTGTTTGTATATCAGAGGACATAAACAACAGAGTGAAAAGAAAACCTACAAAATGGAAAAACATATTTGCAAGTCATATAGGCATTGATATGCAGCATATAAAGATACTTTGGGCTGGAAAGATAGTATAGCAGATAGGGCATTTGCTTTGCACATGGCTAGCCCGGGTTCAATCCTCAGCACTCCATTTGGTCTCTTAACCCCCACCAGGAGTCATTCCTGTGCACAGAGCCAAATAAGCCCCAATATAGTCAGGTGTGTCCCCCTGCCACCCCAAAACAAGACACACAAAAAATACTCAACACCACTAATCATCAAAGCAAATAAAAAACACTCCAAGAATCACCTTCCATTAAACTGCTACTAACAATAAAGAAAAAAAAGAAACAAATGTTAGAATATGCAGAAATCTGACACTTTTGCATGGTCAGTGAATTATAAAATGGTGCGACAACTGTCAAAAACACCATGCACGTTCCTAAAAAAACTAAACAATATCACATCACTTTCTGCCATCCCACTTTCAGCATGTCTAAAAGATGTGACAACAGTTACAGAGGGTGTATGTACACCCAAGTTCAGCTCAGAGCAAGCCCTGTGCCCTCAGAAAAAGACGTTACCCAATATACAATGAAATGGTTTCTAGCCTTACAAAGGAAAGAAATACCCTCATGTGCTACAACAAGGATGAACTCTGAGAGAAAAGAATATGCAAGTGACATAAGCCAGTCACCAGGACAAACACTGAAGGATTCGACTGCTACAAAATATTTCAGTGCACAGGGCAGAAAGAAGAGGGTGGGGATCAGGGGGAGGAGGATTGGAAGGTTTCTAATTGGAAGATGGAAAGAATGGGAAAACAGAAACATTTTGAAAATGGTGTTTCACAACAATGAGGACATATTTAACATAAATACACATTTAAAAATGGATAGGATGGTAATTTTAAAAATTTTTAACCACACACAAAAAAATAAGAAAAATTCATTTACTGGAGGTCTTCTGCCATGACTAGTTCTCAGAGCTTGCTGGAAAGCTGTGTCATTTTCCAATTCCTAAAAAGGAAAAGCAAAGCGAACATTGAACACAAAGTGAGACATTTTCTAGAACTGTTCAGCCTCTTATGGTTAGTCGTGGAGACCCACTATGTGTAATCCATCCTCTCAAACATGCACCTCCTGCCATTGAGGCAGGGCTCAAGAGTCCTGTTGTCCAGAAATCTACCCCCTTCAGACAACCCTAAATATTACAATTCCTTTCTCCCTGAGGAAGATCAGCACTGGCAATATAAATCAAATTTAAGGCCATTTTGTTGGCCGCTGCTTGAAGGGGTGTGTCTGGCTCCCAGAAAGGACGACACCTTTCTTCTCTTCCCCAAGCCCTGAGCAGAGCCTCACGTCCCGCCACGTCGGCTCAGTCGCCTCCCTCTTCTCCCACAGCCAGTCTTGAGACAGAAAAGCCTGAATGAACTCTTTATACGAAATGGAGCGCTTTGTCTTGTACTGGTACTATTTGGCCAGGTGAAAATGGAATTTGTCTGGTGTTTTAAAATAATATCCGTGGCCTACTAATTCCACTTCCTATAATTTCATTCAAGGAAATATTTGGTTGAAATGCAAGTGATTACTTATATCGAAAATTACTCACCACAATGTTCTTATTTACCATAGCAGAAAACTGGAAATAAAATCCCTATGACTAGAAGATAGTTCTAATAAACAGTATATATTCAAAGAGTTCTACAGTATATCTGCTAGGTCTCAAATTCACAGACCACACTTTTCTCCAGAGTAAAAAGTAATCCAAAAATTGACTATTAAAATGTACTGAGGGGGTCTAAACAATAATGCAGTGGGTAGGGGGTTTGCCTTGCACATGGCAGACCCAAGTTTGCTCCCCAACACCCTATACGGTCCCCTGAGCCTGCCAGTTGTGACCTCTGAGCACAGAGCCAGGAGTAAGTCCTGAGTACTGCTAGGTATGGCACAAAAAACAAACAAAATAAAATAAAATATATTTAAAATTTTCATAGTAAGACTTAGCATATGATATAATAAAATTTAGAAAAATCAATCAAGAAAGTAAATGCTACTCAATTCTAAATATGAAATTATATGCAAGAAGAAAAGACAAAAAGAAAATGCTATTTCTGAATGTGGGATTATGCATATTTTGTTGTAGCTGCACTTTCTGGGTTCATGAAAGTTTATTTACTCTAAAATACCATGGAGCTAGAACCCTCAAACCCAAAGTTTTTATAAGCAGCAGGTAACCAAGTTAATAACCAATGTAAAATCACCATTTTTACCTCAGTATCATAGGTCGGATTGTAGTCATTATAGCCAGAATAAAGATCATCTTCATCTGTTTCTGGAGCAAGGTGTACATTTTGCATCATCTGTACCTGTAAAAAACCAGCACTGTAAAAGTATGACCAACAACCTTTCTGGTCAAATTTATCTCAACCTGCTAGATGACTGAAAATATTTTTCGTACCAAATCTTCAAAACAAAATGTCAAAACATTTATTCACAGCCCTTGTTTTCACATTTATTTCATTTATCTCAGATCGACCACATTAAGAGGACAATAACAGCCTCTAGAGCTGGGTATAGCTAAACTGAACTGACTTTCAAAGAGCATAATACTAAGTGCAAAATAAAGGTATAATATAGCCCATCAGAAAGCAAGGCAGGGGTGGGAGAGGTAGCTCAGTGGGCTGAGGAAATGCTTTGCATGTAGAAGGCCCAGATTCGACTCCCGGCATCACATGATGCCATGAGCATCACCAGGAACAATCCATGAGCACAGCACTAGGAGTAGCTTCTAGGTACCACTGGGTATAGTCCAAAAACAAAACAGAAAAGAGGACCTGAAAAGATAGTACAGTGGGGCGGCATTTGCTATGCATGCAGCTAACCTAGGTTCGATCCCCAGCATTTCATATGGTTCCCTGAGCCCTGTCAAGGGTAATCTCTTGACAAGACCATGATGAAGTGATGGATATTGAAGCATTATGTGACTGAAACCCAACCAAGAACAACTTTGTAACTGTGCATCTAACAGTGATTCAATATGAAAAATATTGAAAAAGCAATCTCTGAGTACAGTCAGAAGCTCTGAACAGAGCTGGTTGTGGCCAAGACAAGCCAACCAACCAACCAGAAAAAAGGAAACAAGGCAGAAACCATAAGACACCAACCCAGCCAAATTTTAAAGGTCATAAGAGAAATCCAGGGTGGAGTTCAAACATATATGCTTGGTATCTTCAAAGCCCTAGGTTTGAGTCTCAGCACTGCATGGCTCCCTGGAGTAGCCCTGTATGTAAATGTGGCCCCCAGCATCACTAGGAGGTGCCCCACAGCAACATTAAAAACAGCAACAAAAAGTACCAATAAAGCAAACTATCAATAAGGATATGAAACAACCAGAATACTCATACCTGTTGGCTGGGGAGTTAGACTGTACAGTTTTGGAAAGAAGCCTGGATGTTTCATCAAGTTAATATGTTGCTCTTATGACCCAGTGACTTCACTCCAAAGTATTTACCTAAGGGAAATAAAAACATTTCTACAAAAACGATTTATACAAAAATATTCTGAGGAACGGGTGTTTGCCTTGCATGCAGCTGACCTGGATTCAATTCCTCTGCTCCTCTCGAAGAGCCCAGCAAGCTACCGAGAGTATCTCGTCTGCATGGCAGAGACTGACAAGCTACCCGTGGTGTATTCGATATGCCAAAAACTGTAACAACAAGTCTCACAATGGAGACGTTACTGGTACCCACTCAAGCAAACTGATGAGCAACAGGATGACAGTGATACAGTGAACTAAAACTTAGAAACATACCACGTGCCCATCAACAGAAGTGATAAGCAAAAATCTGGCAAGTTTATGCAATGAAGAACTATTCAGCAATAAAAAAGTATGTGTGATACCCTGCTCATGGATTGGGAGGATTAACACTGGCAAAATGGCAATATTCCCCGATTCAATGCAGACCCTATATAGTACCCATGACATTGGGTAACCCAATCACGAACATGTCATGGTACTCTAGCACTACAGCACTGTCATCCCATTGTTCATCGATTTGCTCAAGCGGGTACCTGTAACGTCTCCATTGTGAGACTTCTTGTTACTGTTTTTGGTATATCGAATACGCCATGGGTAGCTTGCCAGGCTCTGTCATGCAGGCGGGATACTCTCGGTAGCGTGCTGGGCTCTCCGAGAGGGACAGAGGAATCGAACCCGGGTTGGCCACATGCAAGGCAAATGCCCTACCCACTGTGCTATCGATCCAGTCCAAATACCCATGGTATCCATAGTACCATGGTACCCATACATTTTTCAAAGAAACAGATCAAACTCCTGAAATTCATATGGAACAATAAACCCCACAAACAGCTAAAGCAATCCTTGGGGAAAAGAAGATGGGTGGCATCACCTTCCCCAACTTCAAACTGTACTACAAAACAGTAATTAAAACAGCATGGCATTTGAATAAAGAGAGACCCTCAGGTCAATGGAATAGAGTTGAATATGCTGACACAGACCCTCAATTATATGATCATTTAATCCTTCATAAAAAACCAAAAACTATGAGGTGGAGCAGGAAAGCCTTTTCAACAAGTGGTGCTTGCAAAACTGGACAGCTACATGAAAAAAAATATGAACTCAGACCTCTTTCTAACACCATACACAAAAGTCAGATCAAAATGGATTAAAGATCTCAATATCAGACCTGAACCCAGAACGTTCATAGAGGAAAACATACGCAGAAACCCCATGACATTGAAGCTAAAGGCATCTTCAAAGATGAAACACCATTGACCAAGGAAGCAAAGACAAGCAAAGAAGCTTCTGCACCTCAAAGGAAATAGTGACCAAGATACAAAAACAGCCCATAGAACGTGAAAATTTATTAACTCAATACCCATCTGATAAGGGATTAATATCAAAGATAAATAAGAAACTGGTAGAAATTTACAAGAAAAAATGTTCAACCCCATCAAAAAATGGGGAGAAGAATCAAACAGAAACTTCCTCAAATAAGAAATAAAAATGGCCAAAAAAGGACATGAAAAAATGTTCTACATCACTAATCACCAGGGAGATGCAAATCAAAACAATGAGCTATCATCTCATGACACAGAGACTGGAACACAACAAAAAGAACAAAAACAACCAGTGCTGGCATAGATGCAGGGAGAAAGGGATTCTCATTCATTGTTAGTGGGAATGCTAACAATGATCCAGTCTTTCAATATAGGCATTCCTCAAAAAACTAGAGATTGAGCTTCCATATGACCCCACAATACCACTCCTGGGAATGTACCCTAGAGGCCCAAAAACACAATGCAAGAAAGCCATCTGCACTTCTATGTTCATTACACCACTTTTCACAATAGCCAAAAGCTGGAAACAACCTGAGTGTCCAAGAACAGAAGACTGGATAAAGAAACTATGGCACATCTACACAATGGAAATTATGCAAACACCAGGAAAAATGAAGTCATGAAATTTGCTTATATATGGATGGACAAGGAGAGTATCATGCTAAGTGAAATTAGTCTGAGGGACAGGGACACTGCATTTATTTGTGAAAGATTAAAAAAAATAATATGAGACTAATAACCAAAGACAGTAGAAATAAGAGCCAGGAGGACTGGTCCATGGTTAGAAGCTTTTAACAAGTGGAGAGAGGGCAGTTAGGACAAAGAAGGGACAATGATAACTGGAAAGATCACTCTGGGCAAGAAATAAGTGCTGAATTCAGGTAAAGGGATATACATGATAAACTTTCAGTACCTGTATTGCAAATCATAATACCTAAAAGGAAAGTGAGAGACCGGGGAGGGGTGAGGGGAGATAAAGAATGAGAGAGAGAGGATGAGGGAGAGAGAAAATGGAAGAGAGAGAGGAGAAAGAGAGAGAATCACACACACACACACACCACACACACACACACACACACACACACACACACATACACACACAAAGAAGAAAAGTATCTGCCATAAAGGCAGGCTGGAGGTGAGGAACACGAGGGAAACTGGAGGCATTGGTGTCAGGAAATGTGTACTGGTGAAGGGACAGGTTTGAAACCTAATAGCAAACAACTTTGTAACTGTGTATCTCACAAATTTATTTTTTTCAATAAAAATAAATAAGCAACACCCTTTCACCCAGCAAAAGTGTGGGGCCAGAGAGAGTAGAGTGGTAGGGTGCTTGCCTTGCACATGGCCAACCTGGGTTTGATTGCTGGCACCACATATGGCCCCTAGATATCTCTGACAGTAAGCCCTAAGCTTACTATCATGTGTGCCCCTCTCCAAAATCGAGACATATAAAACAAAATGAAAAAAAATCACAATTATGCTGAATTAAAGAAGCCTGATAGCAAAAAGTACATTATACCTGTTTCGTTGATTTTTAAGTTCTAGAACTAGGGAAAATAATCAGGGCTATCAATGGTTGCTTCTTAAAAGTAGAAGGGAGGTGCTAAATAGGACTTTCTGGGGCAATAATTGCCCTGTATCTTTTTAAATATTGTTTTTGTGCCAACCCACTGGTGACACTAGGTTAATTCCCAAGGTTAATTCCCAGTTCTGTGCTCAGGAAACCATCTGAGGTGAACCTGGGTTGGACCTGGGTTTGCCGTGTGCAAGGAGAGAGCTTTGCCTCTGGTACTATCTCTCCGATTCAGTATTCTGTGTATTGATGGTGTCTTTGGGTTATACAAGTGTATGTGACTGTGAAGGCCTCTGCATTTGTTGAGAATCATGCTTTTTATTATAATTCCTGTCTATGAAAATAAAACTAAACAAATCCTGAACTATATATAGTATGAATAATTATTTCAAAGAAAACTTAATATCTGTAATTTAATTTGAACTGCATATAAATGTACAGAGGGGAAAATGGATCTCTAAATGACAAAAACAAGTACAGAAATTGTAAATAGAGTGAAGAATGTTGCCCAGTAGTTAGAGCGCTTGCACTGCATGAGTGAGGAATCACACAGATACACAAACAGAAGGATCTATGTAGCATGACTGTAAAAATGGTTTTTTTAATTTATTTTTTAATTAGTGAGTCACAGTGAGGGTACAGTTACAGATTCACACATTTTCGTGCTTGTTTTTCCCTCATGCAATGTTTTAAGAGCCCATCCCTCCACCAGTGTCCATTCTCCACCACCCATGAATCCAATATTCCTCCCACCCCTCCAGTCCCATTCCCCCACCTCACCCCGCCTCTGTAGCAGGGCATTCCAATTTGATATCTCTCTTTCCTATGACTGTAAAAATGTTTTAACTGCAACACATTAAAATTTCTACAATGAGATGTTGCGGAAAAATATGATAATAAAAGCAAAGTATGGAAGACTATGTATTATAAACATAGTAATTACTCAAGGATCTGGGAAGGATTCCCAGAAGAATATTCAAATTGAGTTGATATTATAAACAATTCTAGAGAGGAGCCAATTACTCAAGACATGTAGTACTGAACCAACTTTTCTATTTTCCCTGCAGTCTTTACAAGTTTAAGTGTGCCAGTAGAGTCCTACAAAAATTTTCCTGAATATGAGAAATATAAGGCTTCTTTTAAGAAATCTTTACATAAAAGTATAAATTAGGATATAATCCATAGGGACTGGAGAGATAGCACAGGGAGTAGGCATTTGCCTTGCACGCAGCCGACCCGGGTTCGATTCCCAGCATCCCACATGGTCCCCCGAGCACTGCCAGGGGTGATTCCTGAGTGCAGAGCCGGGAGTAACCCCTGTGCATTGCCGGGTGTGACCCAAAAAGCAAAAAAAAATATATATATATATAATCCATATAAAATTCAGGCTTTTCAGGTACCATAATTTAGTGCTTTTTAAGAAACCATTCATAAGGGGCTGGAGCGGTAGCACAGCGGGTAGGGCATTTGCCTTGCACGCGGCTGACCCGGGTTCGAGTCCCAGCATCCCATATGGTCCCTGGAGCACCACCAGGAGTAATTCCTGAGTGCAGAGCCAGGAGTAACCCCTGTACATCACTGGGTGTGACCCAAAAAGAAAAAAAAATTCATAATTCAACTATCAGAATTCATTCCTGATCATTTCCCCCATAAAGATTCTTTATGATGCTGGAGAGATAGCTTAGCAGTTACGGCACTTGCCTTGCATGGAGCTGACCTGGGTTTGACTCCAGCCCCCCATATTGTTCCCCTAAACACCTCCCAAGTGATTCCTGGAAGCAGAGCAGACATAAGTCCTGAGTATTACTTCAAGCCCCAACAAAAATGACCGTTTAACCATAACTCTTCATTTCTTCCTCCTCCCAGCCATGACATGACATACTTTCTATATTTATAGATTTGCCAGTTGAAACATTTCATATAACTGGAATAATCCAGGAAGAGGCCTTGTGTTTGGCTATTTTCACAGCAGTATTAAAGGTTATCCACCCTATTTGTAGCATATATAAACACTCCACTCCTTTCCTGTCTGAATAAGAATTTAACTTCAGAAGGAGTTACTAAACTGGTTTGCAAACTGGCATATCACTTTACATCCTACCAGCCAATTATGTTTCAAATTTCTCCACTTCATAGACAAACATGTGTTATTTCCTCTCTTTTGGATGATACTCCTTGGGCTGAGCATGAAACTGAGTTACGATTTGCATTTCCCCTTGACTAATTGGTAATTAAGCATCTTATTAACCACTACATATTTCTAAGAAGATATTCAATCAGATGTTCTCTTCATTTTAAAAAACTGGGCTATTGTTTCGAGGTAAAGTAATTTTTAGGTATCAGGCATAAGACTTGCTAAACTTTCTCCACTCTTTTCAATTCCTTAAATGTCATTTGAAGCATATAGGCTTTTAATGGAGTCGAAAATATCCATTTCTTCCTTTGTTTGTTTGTGCTTTGGTCTCACATATAAGAAATCACTGCCTAATCCATGAGTTTCACAGTTTAAGCTGCCACACTTAAGTCTGGTTTTAGGGGGTTGAGGGAGAGGGAGACACACTGTGGTGTTCAGGGTTCCCAGGGCTCTCGTGGATGAGCTCAAGTTCACTGGAGACCCATGTGGTACTGGCGATCGGGAATCAGACCCACATGGTGCTGGCAATCTGAAATCAGCTGAAATCAGACCCTATTCCGGCGGCCTCCCCCCACCACACACACACACACAAAGTAAGCTTGTCCTCAGAGCTGACCTAGAGCTCTGCCCCCCTCCTGCCCCTGTCCTCCATCAACCTTTAAAATTCTGTAATTGAAATTCAACTACTATGAAATAAACAAATGCCAAATTGTAAAGCTTATTCCAAAATACCTCAAAAAGATATGAAAAGTCACCAGGTGTAAGGAGGGGGAAAACTGAACTTAAAAAAGCTTTTCCTGGGTGCTTTAAAGATAGCACTGTGGGAAGGGCACTTGCTTTGCACTCGGCCGCCAGGGGTTCAATCCCTGGCACCCCATATCACCCCCACCTCCACCTGGGCTGATCCTGAGTACAGAGACAGGAGCAAGCCCTGAGCACCAAGAAGTGTAGCCCTAAAAACAAGAAACACACACATATATACACAATTAAAGTAGTGGTGGTCGAATCTCTGTTACATTACACCCCAAAGCCGTGCTAAAACCACGTTTCCCACTGTCAGAGCTCCTGATTCATTAAGTTCTGCACAACTGGAAGTCGGGGTGGGTGTCCCTATTAAGCTGTGCACCCTTCAAAATGGCATTTCTAACCAATGGGGTGCTGGCACACTTCGAGATGGGCAGTGCTGCACTACAGAAAACTTCAAATCACAAAGCCTAAGGTCACCCCCACATATGTTTCTTCAGAGAGAAGCTCTTCCCTCTGGGCTTTCCCGACAGGGCAAGACTTTACAGATGCGCGGCCAGCTGTGCCCAAGCGACAAGGCAGAGAAAAGGGCGCGAGGTCAGCGTGGACTCTGAATCTAAGAGGCACGGGCCGAGGACCGCACGGCACCCCCGGGACCGCAGGGTCTGCAACGCCAGCCGCGCGGCCACTGGACAGGCTCCGCGCCCCCGACTCCATCGTCTTTTTTTCCACGTGCAAGTGTCTGATTTTTATTCTACTCTTCCACGGGCTGCACTTGGCTGTGCGTGTCCAAGGTGCCCGCGGTCGCGCCTGCAAAGTGGACGAGCAGAAAGCCTGGCTGGTGAAGAAACAGTCCTTGGACACCGAGAAAGGACCCGGGGAACCGCGCTTGGCGCGTTTCGGGCTTTATTTTTCTACCGGTGATAGGTGGCGATGGTTCTGAGACCCGAATGTAAGACCTGAAAGATGAACGTCCAACCCGCACACCTCGCGGAGGGTGACACCGGCCACTGCGTCCCGGGCGTGCCCGAGGGAGGCGGCCCCCGCCCCAAGAGCACCCAGCCAGGGGTGGGCGGGCCAGTCCCGGAGCCCGCGCACTGCGGCCCGGCGACGCCGACCAGGTCCAATCTCGAATCCCCACCTAGCAGCCCAGAGAAGGGTGGGCCCAGACCCGGGAGCCCCGCACACCGCGTCCCCGGGGAGAGGGATCTCGGTGCCCGGGAGCCCGCACACAGCCCCGCACACCGCTGTCCCGGGGACAGGGATCTCGGTGCCACGGTGCCCCGCACACAGCCCCTTACACAGCGGCCCCGGGGGAGGGTTGAGGGGGCGGAACCGGGCCGCCGCCAACGCTCACTAGCCCCAGCGCCCGCCCCGGAGTTGCTCTGGCTCCTTCTCCTACCTCGCGGTAAGGAAAGCAGGGCGACCGCGAGTCCAAACAGGGACAACGCGGCTACGGCGACGCCACACTCGCTAACCCAAAGGCCCAGGCTCCGCGCCGCGTCGTTGCCACGCGAAATCCAAGGAAGCCGCTCCCAGAACCCTCCGCGCCGGGGGCGGGGCGCGGCGGCGGGACGGGAGTCAGGGGCGGGGCCAGAAGCCGGGGTGGGGCGCAGCGGCGGGGGCGGGAGAGTCAGGCGAGAGGCCAGAAGGCGGGGGTGCGCGCAGCGGCAGGGACTGGAGAGTCAGGGGCGGGGCCAGAAGGCGGGGGCGGGGCGGGGCGGGGCGCCGGGGGTGGGAGGAACGAGAGTCAGGGGCGGGGCTAGAAGGCGGGGCGGGGCGGGGCGCTGCCGCGGGAGTGCGGAGAGGGGCGGAGCCAGCCTAGCCGCCGAAACCAGGTTGTGGGAAGACCCCGCCCCCCTCACCCCCCAGGAGAGAGGTGACTTGCGTGAGCAGGGTAGGGAGATGGGTGGTCTGTACGTGTAGCGGAAGAAGAAAGTCAACCTGAAAGTAGATTTCCGGACAGTGATATAGCCCATTATAAATAGCTCTGGGAACCGCTTGGATCCCGTGTTTTGTGGCTCATCCCTGACTTTGATGCTCCTATAAAAGTACTCAAATAAGGGGCTGGAGCAATAGTACAGCGAGTAGGGCATTCGAATCCCAGCATCCCATATGGTCCCCGGAGCACCGCCAGGATTAATTCCTGAGTGCAGAGCTAGGAGTAACCCCTGTGCATTGCTGCGTGTAACCCAAAAAGCAAAAAAAAAAAAAAAAAGTACTCAAATAAAACTCTTATGTAGGAAACCTCAGCTCATTCCCACTCCCTCTGGTCAGCTTTGTGCTGCCCGTAGGACCCTTTGCATGCTTTTGTTAGAGGCAGCTCTCCTGGTATTTTTGTCTGGTCAAGGACAAAAAGGGCAAGAACTGAAAATGTCCCAAGAAGCTTCCGACCAGATCCATGGCATAACTTAGTAAATGTGAAAAAGGAATTTAATATTCGATTTAGTTCAATATCACTCAATATCATTATTATTGATTTTTTTATTGTAGGGCCGGGTCATGACAGGGTTTGAACCCAATTTGGAGTAAGGCGAATGCTCTATCACTGAGTTAAATTCCGCCAGATGTTTTAAAGTTTAAAGGGAAGTCTAGACAACACTAGTGAGTTTTAAGCATAAGGAACATGTTGAGCAACAGTTCTCCATGACACCCTTGCTTTCAGGAAGGTTAATATTTTCACTGATACAAGTCCTTGTCTTGTTTAAAACAAAGGAAAATTGAACACACTTATGCTGAGCCCCATGTCACCATACCAGAACTTAATTACAGTTTGGCGCTTCTAGAAATTGAGTCTTAAACCAAGCAATCAGAATTCATCCTATCAGCTGATAGTTTATTAGTATGTAATCTGCCTGAGTCTTTCTAAAGAAGAAGTGGGGAACCCTCTTCCTGCCAAGAGCTATTCAGATATTTGTCACATCATTTTCAGGCTCTACAATAGGCAAAAAAAGAGTTGGAGGCAGCCATGGGCAAACACATGTCTCGTCCATCATGTACCAGGACCAGACCACAGAACTTTGTTGGCCTTATACTGAAAGAAGGAGGGAATTTTGCCTCTAGAATGGAACTCTAATCATCTCTCACTATAGAGACTGGCACACATTCTAAAGAACAAAAGCAACCAGTGCTGGCATGGATGTGGGGAGAAAGGGAATCTCTTTCATTATTGGTGGGAATGCTGACTGGTCCAGCCTTTCTGGAAAATAATATGGACATTCCTCCATAAACTAGAAATTGAGCTTCCATCTGACGCCACAATACCACTTCTGGGAATATATCCCAAGGGTGTAAAAAAGCACAGTAGAAATGACACCTGCACCTGTATGTTCATTGCAGCATTATTCACAATAGCCAGAATCTGGAAACAACCTAAGTGCCTGAGAACAGTCAACTGGTTAAAGAAACTTTGGTACATCTACACAATGGAATACTATTCAGATATTAAGACATATGAAGTCATGAAATTTGCTTGTAAGTAGATGAACATGGAGATTATCATGCTAAGTGAAATGAGTCAGAGAGAGACAGACCTAGAATGACTGCATTCATTTGTGGAATATAAAATAACATAATATGAGATTGACACCTAAAGACAGTAGACACAAGAGCCAGGAATATTGCCCCATTGGAAGCCTGTCTCATGAGCTGGGGGAGAAGGCAGCTGGAATAGAGGAGGGATCACTAAGACAATGATGGTTGGAGGAATCATTTGGGATGGGAGATGTGTGCTGAAAGTAGAAAAAGGACCAAGTGTGATAACCTCTCAGTATCTGTATTGCAAACTATAATGCCCGAAAGTAAAGAGTATGGGGGAAATTGTCTGCCATGGAGGCAGAAGGAGGGTTGGAAAGGGGGAGAGTATACGGGGACATTGGTTGTGGAGAACATGCACTGGTGGAGGGATGGGTGTTTGATCATTGTATAATTGAAACTCAAACATGAAAGCTTATAACTGTATCTCATGGTGATTCAATAAAAAAATAGAGTGGAACTCTACATCTTCTCTTCCCTCACTCTCTGACCTGTTGGTCTTCTCTGGAGAGAAACACAGTGGCTCTGCCACAAGGTGTAATGTTCCCTTCATTTACCATATGCTGTGAATAGCAGCTACAGGTCACCCACAGTAACTGGCATCCTGGAATAAGCAAGCACCTGCCTTGTGGATGCTTGTTCAGTGAAAGATATGTTCTGTCTGGTTTTTGCATTGGGTTGATGCTTACTAGTTACCTTCATCAGTAATTTCATTTCACCTGTTATTTCTCCCTAGTCATTCAACATCTTTCTGCCCTAGAGGTTTTAGGCAACCCTTTTCTCTTGTCTATTAACACAACTAATTTTCTTCACTGCTTTCCCATTACTATTTCATCTTCTATCTTGCTCTCATTCGATCCATTAATCCATGGTAGCCAAAGCAATCGACCTAAAGTGAGAATCTTATTCCATCATTCCCACCATGTTGGTATCTTCTCTCCCTGTTCTACCATTTTCACCAAACAAGAATTTAAAATTTGTTTAGATTGAAACCAAAGAGATTTATTTGAACTCTGTTACCTCCTTGAAAACCCTATCTCCAAGTGCAATCACATTTTAAAGTATTAGGGGTAGGGTCTTAATATGAATTTTGGAGAATACAATTTTCTCTTCCTTTTTTTAATTGAATCACCATGAGACACATAGTTACAAAGCTATTCATGATCAGGTTTTCCAACTCTGATTCCTCCACCAGTACTTGGAGCACTGTTTTTATCCTGAGGGATAATTTCCAATTGTCATTGTCATAGTAGTACCTTCACTATCCCAGCTGCCTTCTCCCCCATGCCATCAGTGCTTCTATGTTTATTATAGCACTGTTTACAATAGCCAGAATCTGGAAACAACCTGAGTGCCCGAGAGCAAATGACTGGTTAAAGAAACTATGGTATATCTACACAAATGGGATACTACACAGCTGTTAGGAAAAATGAAGTAATGAAATTTGCTTACAAATAGATGGACATAGACAGTATCATGCTGAGTGAAATAGGTCAGAAGGAGAGGGACAGACATAGAATGATTGGACTCATTTGTGGGATTTTTTTTTAAAAGGTATGAGACTAATACCCAAGGACAGTAGAAACATGAACCAGGAGGATTAGTCCATAAGTAGGAAACACAAGTTTGTCTGTGATTCTTGTTTTATGTTAGATCTTGTGTATTGCTGACTTTTCACTATGGCATCTAACTGAGCTTGGCAGTTCCTGTGAATACATAAAAGTTCACCCAATGGACCACATGGTTCTGCCACCCCAGGATCCCTACCCAAGCGTGGCAAAACTGTGATAGCCTTGTAAGTAATTAATCAGGCCCTGTGAAAATCTTTCAATTACTCAGCCCCGGAAAATGTCCAAAAATGCATTGGTTTTCTGTTAAATATTTTTAAATGTCATGACTTATGGGCATGAGAATGTATAAGTTTTTTATTTGGTTGGTTGGTTGGTTGGTTGGTTTTTTGGTCCTCTTTCAAATTATTGAGACCATATCATTCCTGGGGCTAATGGCAGAATAGGTAAAACAGACTGTCTATTTTAGGATTTGTGTTTGTGTGTGGTTTTAAGCCTCAGGGCTTCCTCCTGGCTCTGCACTCAGGGATCACTCCTGGCAGAACTTGGGTGACTACATGTGATGCCAGGAATTGAAACCAGGTCTGTGACATGCATGCCAAGTGTCATACCCACTCTACTTATAGCTCCAGCTCCCAGTCTGTTTTAATAAAGAGTATAACTACCATTCACTGTTGTGAAAATATTATATAGTTCCATTAAAAAAAAATTTTTTGGAGTCGGAGCACACCTGGTGATGCTCAGAGCTTACTTCTGGCTTTACATTCAGGAATCACTCCTGGTGGAGCTTGGGGGGACCATATGGGATGTCAGGGATCAAACCCAGATTAGTCGCATTGCATAGTATATGCCATAACTGGTGTACGATCACTCTGACCCCCCCATCTTTTTTTTTTGACTGTATGATATGGCAGCAGCTGCTTATATACTCAGACTTCTTGGGAGCTCTTTCATACTGAAATGTGCTAGAAAAATAATAAGGACTAATCTAGCATCTGCTACAAAAATGTACTATATTCTCTCACTTTTTAGTATGCATATACTCTAAGTGAGATTCATATTCCATAATATGTGAAACACCATTTTACTATCTGGCTTAATCACTGCAAAAACCACCCTCATGACCTTTGGGGTTGATGCCCTGAGTTGTGAACAATGTGTTCAGATTTTAGGCAGAGTATCACATTTTGTACTCAGGTTTGCAAGATTTCTTACTTGCAAGTTATAAATTAACTTTAACCTGCCAACAATTTCAATCTGTTCTAAAATAAATGGAAAGTGGACTGTTAATCACCTGAATGAAAGAGTCATATGTCCATTTACACCACACAAAGACAGTCATTAACAAATTTAAGGAGACACGAGGTATTTCAAGGTGTCCCTGTGGTACCACGTGCCTGGGTAACAAGTGGAACAAACAGGCATAGTTTACTCTAAGGAGTTCTAATTTATAACTAGGGAACACTCACTGAAGTCCAACTGATAATTTATAGCATATGGTTTGCCAGAGAGGAATTACTCAAGTTATATAATAAGCAATATCATGGTATTTTAAGAATGAAAAGGCAAGATCTTGGCCTTCTAATTGTAAACAATCCAACTCAGAGATTAAGTTTTGCCTATAAAATCCCTCAAATATGCTTACCATGCTGTTGATACAAAGAATTCACCTGCTTTTGCCTCATGTTTCTTTGTCTTAATTTTGTTCTTTATCATTCTTTCACTGTAAATCGAGTTTCAAGATGTCACACACAGCATGCTCTGAACTTTATTATGCCATGAATTTTTACTTTACACAGTAAAAAAGAAACTAGCTTAGCATAATTTTCAACTTTCACATTTTTCCATCTAAAAAGTAAGTTTGTCATTTAAAAGAAGGTCTCAGAAAACTGTGAGTTCCATATTCCAGAAGGATTTCTTTTCTTTTTAAGCCCCACCCAGGGTCACTCCTGGCCCCAGAAATTCTTCCTGCCAGTAGACAGGAGACAGTATGGGGTTCCAGGGAGTGAAGCTCAATCGGCAAAGCCCTAGCTGCTGTACTATTGCTCATGCCCCTTCAAAAGGATTTTTAATTTTGTATTGAGTTTAGCATTTTCTAGGTATAAGCAAAACTTCTAGTTCTATTCCTGCCAGTTTTGCCAAGATTTTGCAGCTTTCACTCACTCTGAATTCAAACCTTTCCAAATGCTGCATGATTTTCCTAGTCTTTTTCAATGGTGCAAAGAAAACGGAAAGATTTTTAAAACAAATAAAAATTTTACTTGTAAAAATTTGTGGACAGTTTCAATACAATTGTTGGACTTGTACATTCTTTTATCTAACCTGTAAAAATTACTTAAACTGAGTCCAAACATTATTTAATAATTCAACTCCACACATCCTGAGTATAATACCCTGAGACAACAACCATATTGTCATGTATAATTATATAAGCACACTTTATATAACATAAAATCTATAATGTTAATTATATAATATATAATAAGAAATTTAATCGAAGATATATTTATATTCAATCTAAATTACACTTACTGATTCAAATTTTCTCTCCTTCTTACCTAAATGTGTACAAATCAAGGGACCTTTTTTGGTTATGGGTTGTGGATCCTGTTATTTTTCTTAAGAAAATAGAAGTTAGGGGCTGGAGCAATAGCACAGCGGGTAGGGCGTTTACCTTGCACGCAGCCGACCCGGGTTCGATTCCCAATATCCCATATGGTCCCCTGAGCACCGCCAGAAGTAATTCCTGAGTGCAGAGCCAGGAGTAACCCCTGTGCATTGCCAGGTGTGACCCAAAAAAGAAAAAGAAAAAAGAAAAAAAAGAAAGAAAATAGAAGTTAAAGATGACAGTAGGAAAGGACAATGCTTCATCTCACAAACAAAAATAGTATTTTAAAGCTTGAGAAGTGTTTTATGAAGAACTATGTGTTCTATGAAGAAAAGTGTTCTATGAATTATAGCAATGTTTCAAAATATTTTCCCTCTTACTGCCTGATTTCATTCACATTTCCTGCACTTCCATATTTTTCCAATATGCCAAGGAAATCATGGCATTTGTGTAAAGGGTATGCAAAAAAATGATTTTCTTCTGAAGCATTAATTTTACTGGACTATATTTGGAGAGAAATTCCAAGTAATTTAAATTGGTGAATAATTTCAAATATTTTATATTAATACAGGGATGTAGAGTATTATAGTATGCAGGTTGTAAATTATTGTATATTCTTTTTAAAAATTATTTTTATTGGGAGGGTTGGGCCACACTCACCTGTGCTTAGGGCTGATTCCCGGCTTTGTATTCAGGGGTCACTCCTAGCATGGCTCAGGGGACCATAGACAGTTCCAGGAATCAAACCAGTGTTGGCCACATTCCAGGCCTTACTTCTGTACTATTTCTCAGGCCTTATCGTGCATTCTTAAGAAAAGGCTCCTTTAAGGAGGTGGGAGGCAGCTCCAGCTGCTCCACACCCCAGCAGCTGCTCCACACCCCAAAGCTATCTCCATGCCTCTGACCGGACCCCACCACCTCAGGACGAGCACCACAGAGAACCTACTCTGCTGGAAACTTAGGTACATGGGTCTCCGTGGCTGAAAACTCCAGGCCTCTTCGACTCAAAGTGGGTGGCCTTCCTGTCCTTCCAGGAAGCCCCAGCAGCCACAGCCATGTCCCTCTGCTGCCATCATGAAAGTTCATCTACCGGCCTTGCTCCAGAGACTCATAAATAAAAGAAAGAGAGAAAAATCAAAAAGAAGAGAAATGCTTTGTCATAATTAAACCTTGTCTTTGTGAATTTTACAGTAGTTACTTTTCTGCTCACAACAATTTATGTTCTTCTGAAGATTCACATAATCACCCCCAGCAGTTAAAAACACAGACTTTTGAGCTTTATAGATTTTGGTTTTGTAGTTCTGGAGTGGGAATTTGAAATAATAATTTTTTTTTTGCTTTTTGCTTTTTGGGTCACACCCGGCGATGCTCAGGGGTTACTCCTGGCTTTTCACTCAGGAATTACTCCTGGTAGTGCTCAGGGGACCATATGGGATGCTGGGAATCGAACCTGGGTCAGCCGCATGCAAGGCAAAGACCCTACCCGCTGTGCTATCGCTCCAGCCCCTGGAATAAGAATTTTTAATAATAATTCTTACTTTGCTTACGCTATGGTGTCATTTGAATCAAAATTAAATACAAATTAAGTGAATATATGCACATCATCCCATATCAGAAAGCTATCAGAACCCATATGAGTTTCATATTCTGACTCCTCTTCCAGGACCCATTTTCTTACCTAGAGTTGAGATATGATTGCATCACCTAAGAAGTTTGATAAAATAGAATCATAGGATATAGAAAGCAGATTTTACTTTCAGAGCAGTATAGCACTGTAACACTGTCATCCGGTTGTTCACTGAATTGCTCAAGCGGGCACCAGTAATGTCTCCATTGTGAGACTTGTTATTACTGTTTTTGGCATATCGAATACGTCATGGGTAGCTTGCCAGGCTCTGCCATGCGGGCGGGATACTCTCAGTAGTGAGGGACAGAGAAATCGAATCTGGGTCAGCCACGTGCAAGGCAAACGCCCTACCTTCCAGCTCTTAGGGCTGGAACAATAGCTCAGTGAAAACAAAGTGAAACAAAACCAGGTGAAATAACATACTACCTTTTAAAAGAAAGAATATGTAAGAATATGTTCATAAATATATCCAAATATCTTCAAAAGGGAACAAAAAATTATTAAATTATTAACATAACAAGTAAGAAAAGTGTTGCCTATATAGAATGAGTGGGAAGAAAATGAAAGTAATTTAATAAAGAGAATAATACTTTTAAAATGTTTTTAAGTATTAAAAATACGTTTTTTGTTTCAAAAATCTCCTTTGAATTTTTTAACTTTGAAGGAGCTATCTTCTGTGACCCAGGAGGGAAGTATACATACATTCTCCTCTGCCACAGGGCTGTTTGGGAGAGAGTGGAAATAGAAGGCATTCCTTCCTGACTGTCAGGGCCTCAGGTTTTCTTGCACCATTGTCACTGGAGGATGGTGAGACTTTGGGCAATTCTGTCCAAAGAATTATGTCTTGTGACCTTTAAGAGGGGTGGCGAGCCTTGGCCTCTTCCAGCTTCTGAGGCTTTAACCTGACTTAACTGTTGGGTCCCTCTGCTTGTAATTTAAACTGATGTCCACAATAATAAAAGTTTAATTATGTTAAGGAGCATTTCCTTAGTTTTCCTGTTCATTTTAGCTGAAGTTCAAATGTGAGAATCCACTTTATAGAATTCTGTCCCTTTTAAGAATAAGTGACCACTCAGGTGTGCCTGCTCCCCTCACTGAGCATCCCAGCCCTCCTGCCCACCCATGGCCCCATCTCAACCCAGTGTCCAGTGGCCAGAAGGGGCGTGTCCTCTGTGGTTGTGGGCTTGGCCTCTGCTGCAGGGGGCATGGTCTCTGGGGGCAGCAGCTGCAGTTATTTTCCCCTGTTTTAGTATACTTGACAGACATCTCAATCCCCATTACCTAACTTTGTGGAGCTCTCCCCAGCTACCTCAAACACAAAAGACAAATAAGCTTCTAGCCTACTCCAATTGCACCAAAATATCGAAACCTCACAAAAAAGAGAGATTAGCTCTAATGAACTGGAAGGTCTCACTTCCATACAACCATGACAGCATAAAGAAACAGTGCAAATCCCCACAGCAAGGAGAGGACGAAGAAAAGAGTCCAGAATTCTCAGCAGGGATTTCCCACAAATATGATCTCTCCGATAAAGAATTCAGAGAAGAAATTCTGAGAATGTTCATCGAACTTAAAGAAATGGTGGAGCAGTCAGTGAAGAAATTACAAGAAGAAATGAGAGCAGAAATAGGAAAGCTACATTCAGAAATATGACGAATAAAAGACACTGTAGACGAAATAAAAAACAGTGGGAGCCATCAACAGTAGAATGGCTACAGCTGAAGATAGAATTAGTGAGCTTGAAGATGAGCAGCAGAAAGCCCACAGGCTACAACAAACAATAGGGAAAGATCTCAAAATAACTCTAGGGCGAATCAGAGACCTAGAGGATGATGTCAAGAGGAATAACATAAGAATCATTGGAGTTCCAGAAGGACAGGGAGGCAGCCCTAATGAGAAAGCCACAGTTAAAGAAATCTTTGCTGAAAAGTTCCCAGAGCTGGATAATGCAGATGTTCAGATCCTAGGAGCCCAAAGGGTGCCAGCTAGAAGAGACCCTAATAAAAAGACTCAAGACATATCATAGTCAGAATGATGAATGCCATGGATAGGGACACAATACTGCAAGCAGCAAGGTCAAAAAAAGAAATCACATACAAAGGAGCACCCCTTAGATTCACAGTAGACTTATCAGAGGAAATCCTCCAAGCCAGAAGACAATGGTGGGATATAGTGAAAGAACTCAATGAAATGAACGTCTCACCATGAATACTTTGTCCAGCTAAGCTCTCACTCAAACTCAAAGGAACTATACACAATTTCATGGATAAACAACAGCTCAGGAACTTTATAGACTCAAAACCAAATTTAAAGAAGGACTAAGGGGGCTCCTGTAAGAAAAGTAAAACCCCTACAAGCACAACAAACTCCTACAGAAAGATGGCACAAAACTCCACGACAATAATCTCTCTCAAAGTCAATGTTCTAAACTCACCCATCAAGAGACACAGAGTGGCAAAATGGATTCAGAAACTGAACCCAGCATTCTGCTGCCTACAAGAAACACATCTAAATGGTCCGAGCAAACACAGACTCAAAGTCAAAAGATAGAAAACAATCTTTCAAGCAAACAACTCCCTCAAAAGAGCTGGGGTGGCCATACTAGTATCAGACAATATAGATTTCGGGTTGGAAAAGATTAGAAGGGACAGCGAAGACCATTTCTCACTAATCAAGGGATACATACAGCAGGAAGAACTCACACTCCTAAACATATATGCACCTAATGAGGGACCAACAAAATACTTAAAACAACTGCTAACAGATTTTAGAGAGAGAGGATATTGCTAGCAACATAATAGTAGTTGGAGACTTCAACACCGCCTTATCACCTTTGGATAGATCAACAAGATCAAAACTCAGCAAGGAAACACTGACCTTGAAGGAAGAAATAGAAGAGAGAGGGCTAATAGATCTATACAGGCTTTGCATCCCCATGAAAAAGAATACACATTCTTTTCCAGTGCACACGGAACATTCTCCAAAATAGATCATGCACTGGGCCACAAAGCATACCTCCATAGAATCAGGAAGATAGAAATTGTATCAACTATCTTCTCAGACCATGATGCACTGAAGATAGAAGTTAATCATGCACAGACGCAGAGGACCAAACCATACACCTGGAAATTAAACAACTTGATGTTGAACAATGAGTGGGTCAGGGAGGAAATCAAGGAAGAAATCAAAAGGTACCTGGAAACAAATGAGAATGAAGACATGAGCTACCAGAACCTGTGGGACACAGCTAAAGCTGTGTTAAGGAAAAATTTATAGCTCTGCAAGCATATCTCAGGAAGGAAGAAAGGGCCCACATAAATAACCTGACCTCACAGCTCAAGACCTTAGAAAGGAACCAACAAAAGGAGCCCAAACCAGGCAGAAGGAAAGAAATAATAAAACTTAGAGCAGAAATAAATGATATGGAAACTCAAAAATCAATCCAAAAGATCAACGAATCTAAGGGGTGGTTCTTTGAGAAAATAAATAGGATTGATAAACCACTAGCAAGACTCACAAAGAAAGAAAGAGAGAACTCTAATAAGCCGACTCAGAAATGAAAGGGGGGACATCACAACAGAAACCAAAGAAATTCAAAAGATCATCAGAGACTACTTCGAAAGTCTGTACACTACGAAACAAGAGAATCTAGAAGAAACGGATAAATTCCTTGATTCTTATAGTCTCTCAAGGCTGAACCAAGATGATTTGGAATACCTGAATAGACCCATTACTATCAAGAAAATCTAAACTGTAATCAAAAGTCTCCTCAGAAACAAAAGTCCAGGTTCAGATGTATTCACTAGTGAATTCTTCCAAACATTTAAAGAACATTTTATTTATTGCCATTTCTTTTCAAGCTCTTCCAGGATATTGAGGACACAGAAACACTCCCAAACAGTTTCAATGAGGCACATATCACCCTAATACCAAAAGCAAAGAGAGACACCACAAAAAAAGAAAACTACAGGTCGATATCTCTGATGAACACGGATGCAAAGATCCTCAACAAAATATTAGCGGATAGAATCCAGCAACTCATCAAAAAGATCATACACCATGACCAAGTGGGATTCATCCCGGGAATGCAAGGATGGTTCAACATTCGGAAGTCAATCAACATAATCCACCATATCAACAAAAGAAAAAAACCATATGATCATATCAATAGATGCAGAGAAAGCATTTGACAAGATCCAGCACCCGTTCATGATGAAAACGCTCACCAAAATGGGCATAGAAGGGAACTTCCTCAATATAGTCAAAGCCATCTACCACAAGCCTATAGCAAGCATTATCCTCAATGGGGAAAAACTAAGGAGCTTCCCTCTAAGATCAGGAACAAGGCAAGGATGCCCACTCTCAGGACTTCTGTTCAATATAGTACTGGAAGTACTTGCAATAGCGATTAGGCAAGAAAAAGACATTAAGGGCATCCAGATAGGAAAGGAAGAAATCAAGTTCTCACTATTCACAGATGATATGATATTATATTTAGAGAACCCCAAAGCCTCTACCAAGAAACTCCTCCAACAATAGACTCATATAGTAAATTCGCAGGCTATAAAATCAATACCCAAAAGTCCATGGCTTTCCTATATGCAAATAATGAGAGAGAAGAAAGTGATATGAAAAAAGCAACCCCATTCACAATCATGCCTCAGAAAATCAAGTACCTCAGAATCAACTTAACTAAGGAGGTGAAGGGCCTGTACAGAGAAAATTACAAAATGTTACTTCATGAAATAAAAGAGGACATGAGGAAGTGGAAGCACATCCCCTGTACATGGATTGGGAGAATTAACATTGTCAAAATGGCAATACTGGGGCTGGAGAGATAGCACAGCAGGTAGGGCATTTGCCTTGCACGCGGCCGACCCGGGTTCGATTCCCAGCATCCCATATGGTCCCCTGAGCACTGCCAGGGGTAGTTCCTGAATGCAGAGCCAGGAGTGACCCCTGTGCATCACTAGGTGCGACCCCAAAAAGCAAAAAAAAAAAAAAGACAATACTTCGCAAAGCATTATACAGATTCAATGAGATTCCTATAAAAATACCCATGACATTCTTCAAGGAAGTGGACCAAACACTCCTAAAATTCATATGGAACAACAAACCCCCATGAATAGTTAAAGCAATTTGGGGGAAAAAGAAGATGGGAGGCAACACCTTCCCCAACCTCAAGCTCTACTACAAAGCAGTAATAATTAAAACAGCATGGTACTGGAACAAAGTCAGAGCAGTAGACCAATGGAACAGGGTAGAATATTTTTACACATACCCTCAAATATATGATCATCTAATCTTTGATAAGGGAGCAAGAAATGTAAAATGGAGCAAGGAAATCCTCTTTAACAAATGGTGCTGGCAACACTGGACAGCTACATGCCAAAAAATGGGCTCAGACTTATACCTAACACCAAGCACAAAAGTCAGATCAAAATGGATTAAAGACCTCAACATTAGACCAGAATCCACAAGGTACATGGAAGACAAGGTCGGCAAAACCCTCCACGATATTGAAGCTACAGGTATCTTCAAAGAGGACTTGCCACTGACCAGGCAAGTGGAAACAGAGATAAACAAATGGAACTATCTTAAACTGAGAAGCTTCTGTACCTCAAAAGATACAGGGACCAGAATACAAACACAGTCTACAGAAAGGGAAAGAATATTCACCAAATACCCATTGGATAAGGGGTTGATGTCAAGGATTTACAAGACACTGGTTGAACTCCACAAGAAGAAAACATCCAACCCCATCAGAAAATGGGGTAACTAAATGAACAGAAACTTTCTCAAGTAAGAAATCCAAATCCAAATGGCTAAAAGACACATGAAAAAATGCTCCTCATCACTAATCATCTGGGAGATACAGATCAAAACAACAATGAGATACCATCTCACACCTCACAGAGACTGGCCCACATCCAAAAGAACAAAAGCCACTGGTGTTGGCGCAGATGTGGGGAGAAAGGGACTCTCCTTCACTGCTGGTGAGAATGCCAACTGGTTCAGCCCTTTTGGAAAACAGCATGGATGCTTCTCAAAACATTAGAAATTGAGCTCCCATTTGACCCAGCAATACCACTTCTGGGAATATATCCCGGAAATGCAAAAAAGTATAGTAAAAGTGACATCTGCACCTATATGTTCATTGCAGCACTGTTCACAATAGCCAGAATCTGGAAAAAACCCGAATGCCTGAGAACAGATGAATGGTTAAAGAAACTTTGGTACATCTACACAATGGAATACTATGCAGCTGTTAGAAAAGATGAAGTCATGAAATTTGCATATAAATGGATCAACATGGAAAGTATCATGTTAAGTGAAATGAGTCAGAAAGACAGGGACAGATATAGAAAGACTGCACTCATTTGTGGAATATAAAGTAGCAGAATGGGAGACTAACTCCCAAAAACAGTAGAGATACGTACCAAGAGGAGTATGCTACAGCTTGGAAACTGACCTTACATGCTAGGTAAAGAAGCAGCTCGGATAGAGAAGGAATTACCAAGCAAAGGGTGCTAGGCAGGCTCACTAGGGATGGGAGATATGGGCTGAAAACAGACTATAGACTTAACTTGATGCCTACTTAATACCTCTGTAGCAAACCACAACACCCAAAATAAGAAAGTGAGTAATTGGGAATGCCCTGCCACAAAGGCAGGGTGGGGTGAAGGGGACAGGGTAGGCGTGGTGGGAGGGATGCTGGGACCATTGGTGGTGGAAAATGGGCATTGGTGGAGGGATGGGTATTCAATCGTTGTATGACTGAAACGTAAGCATGAAAACCTGTAAGTCTGTAACTTTGTCTCACAGTGATTCACTAATAAATAAATAAATAATTTTTATTTATTTTTATTTTTATTTATTTTTTAATGAATCTTTGTGAGATACATTTACAGACTTACAAATTTTCATGATTACATTTCAGTCATACAATGATCAAGTACCTATCCCTCCACCAGATCCCATTCTCCACCACCAGTGTTCCCAGTATCCCTCCCGCCACCTCCAACTCCTCTCCCCTCCTGCCTCTGTGGCAGGCACATTCCCTTTTGCTTTCTCTCTCCTTTTGGGTGTTATGGTTTGCAATACAGGTAGTAAGTGGTCATCATGTTTGATCTATAGTTTTATAGTCTACTTTCAGCGAGCATCTCCCATCCTGAGCGAGCCCTCCAAGCATCATTCACTTAGTGGTCCCTTTTCTAGCCCAGCTGCCTTTTACCCCAGTATGTGAGGCCAGCTTCCAAGCCGTGTAGAGATCCTCCTGGCCCTTATCTCTATTATCCTTGGGTATTAGTCTCCCATTCTGTTACTTTATATTACACAAATGAGTGCAGTCATTCTGTGTCTGTCCCTCTTTCTGTAATTCATTTAACTTAGCATGATACTCTCCATGTTGCTCCACTTTTATGCAAATTTCATGATATCATCTTTTCTAATAGTTGCATAGTATTTCATTGTACAGCTGTACCAAAGTTTCTTTTCTTTTTTTTTTTTTTACTCGCAAGCTACCTTTTTATTTATTATTATAAGACTAACACCCAAGAATAGTAGAAATAAGTACCAGGAGGTTGTCTCCATGGCTTGGAGGCTGGTCTCTCATTCTGGGCAACTCAGAGAAGGGAACACCAAGTAAAATGTGATTGGAGGTCTTGTGGGGGAAAGATGATGCGGGCCCAATATAGACTAGAGACTGAACACAATGGCCACTCAATACCTTTATTGCAAACCACAACACCTAATCAGAAAGAGAGAACAAAAGGAATACCCTGCCATAGTGGCAGTGTGGGGTGGGGGGAGACAGGACTGGGGAGGGGGGAGAGGGATGTTGGGTTTACTTTTGGTAGAGAATGGGCACTGGTGAAGGGATGGGTTATCAAACTTTGTAAGGAAGAAACATGAGCACAAAAATGTATAAATCTGTAACTCTACCCTCACGTTGACTCACTAATTAAAAATAAACTATTAAATTAAAAAAATAAATAATTTTTAAAAAAAGAATAGACGACCAGTGAAGAGGTGTGAACTCACATCATGCACATATGGTCTTGTGAACCAATGTTGCCTGGGTAAAAATTATGACAAGCCAAAATAAATAAGGATCAAGTAAAAACAAATTTGAGTCGAGATACTTAGTTTTAAGGTCATACTTTTTTTTTTCTTTTTGGGTCACACCTGGCGATGCACAGGGGTTACTCCTGGCTCGGCACTCAGGAATTACTCCTGGCGGTGCTCAGGGGACCATATGGGATGCTGGGGATCGAACCTGGGTTGGCTGCGTGCAAGGCAAACGCCCTACCCACTGTGCTATCGCTCCAGCCCCAAGGTCATACATTTGTATTAATTTTGAAAGAATTATTGTTGATTCAAACAGGGGAGTGGGACAGACTGAAAAATCAAACCAAAAAAATACTTTAGCAAATGTGAAACAACTTTTTATAGCATGAAAGTAGCAAAAGTTGGCTTGAAGTTACCTCCAACTGTTCCCTCCATGTGTTTCTTGTGTTTGGACCAAAGTCTATGAAAGGGCTTCTTGAGAAACACACTTGGGCCCTTTCAGGAGTCACGCACACTGTGTTCTTGTTTAGGCAACCCTCTGACACACGGCCCTGGCTTCTAAAAAGGAAGTTTGTGTGGCCTAAGTGCAAAGTAAATTTCTATGTCCTTGCCTTTCCTTTTTATGCTTTCAGGAGAGCATGTTTATAAGGTCTTATTCCCTAATAGAACTGTCATTCTGTACTGCTTGAATAAATCTAATTGAATCAGTTCTGTAATAACAGATGTGAAATTTACCTTTTAAACTTCAAAGTAGGATCAGTGAAAGCTAGAATGTTTTTTGGGAAAAAAAATCCAATAACTCCTATCCAATTCAAAATAAACTACTCATTTATTACTCATTCATAATTCAACACACGCATTTGCACATACACACAGCACTCACATGCATGCATGTGTGTACATACACACACGTACACAAAAATGCTTACATTTTTACACTTTTAGTATATAGTGCAAAAATATTTGATGACAAAACAATGAAATTCAGTGTGTTATCACTTTAGAATTAAATATTTTCATTGATCTGCATCAAGTTTATGTGGTACCTAAAGTAGAATGATCATTCATTTGTTCATGGGAGTTTTACAAATAGATAATCCAGGAATAAAATGCAGAAAAACCTGACAGATTGGAGAGCATGTGTGAGTCATATTGCCTAATGCGATAACCACTAGACAATGGTGAGTATTCAAAATAAAATTTAGATTAAGTCAATAAAAATTTAATTTTAGTCTTTTGTCTCTTGAGTTGCATTGTAGGTGCTCAGTAGCCAAATGTGGCTCATGACTGCAGCATTAGAATGTACATGGCCATCTCGGACTATGCTGGAAGCATAGAAAAAGGTTTTGAATCACTTCTATGCTCCCTTTACAACAAATTCTGGGGACTGGAAGGAAAATACAGGGGTTAAAATTCTTGCCTTGCATGTGTCCCAACCTCTCTTTGGTCCCCAGAACTGCGTATGGTTCCCTGAGCACTACTAGGAGTGATCCCTGAAAGAGTATCAGGAGTAAGCCCTGAGCACGGACGGACATGACCTCCTGCCCCACCCCTCAATCTACTGTACTGTTTACTTATAAATTTAAGAGGGCAGAAAATAAAAGCCAGCGAGAAAAAAAATTAATGCTTTTGACAGAAATGTCAAAAAGGACAAGTCTCAAAGCCTTGTCAAAGATCATAGATGATCTGAGAGCATTTTTAAAAATATATCTGAGTGGGGGCTGGAGAGACAGTGCAGCGGATAGGGCACATTCCTAGCAGCCTAGCAGACCAGGATTCCATCCATGACATCCATAGGTTGTCAGGAATAATTCCTTAATGCAGAGCCAGCTGTGATCCAAAACCAAAAATGTTAGGGGTAAATTCTTTTAAATATAGTATTTCAGTACAGAATGCCAGGAAATAAATGAACATTGTACTTTTATATGCTCTCCAAAAATATCTGTATAAAGGACTACATGTTATTTCACTGAAATATTGTTTGTCTTCCCATTTGTTTGATTTGCTGTTGGGCAAGTTGATATAGTGCTAGGGGAAGTGTAAGTGGTTTTGTCTTTTTAAGGTAACTTACACATTGTTAAGCTGCCAAAGGTTAGGACAATTCATCCTTTGCACTGAAAATGAGGCTCTCTAGTGATGACTTTAGAGGGGCATCTCAGCAGTTTCCTTAAAACCTCAGGGAAAAGGTCAAAGGTCACTCTCTGGGTGAAATCATTCCTACACTGATTCGCTATTTTTTTTAATATTTGAGATTTAACCCCAAACCTCATACAAAGGCATGTGCTGTATCCCCAAGGCACCTCGAGACTTTTTGATTGTTGCTCTTATGTCACACAGAATACTCTCTTGGAAAGTTTAATAAACTGAGAATCTCCATTGGCCATTCTCTTGCTCATCCACCACTCCCAAAACACTGAACCTAGACAGAGGCTAAGTTTATCTGTGATATTTTCACTAAGTAACTTTTAAAAAATTATCTGGGAAAGAAGACAGTGTTTACAATGGTGGACTGGAGAGACAGCACAGCTGTAGAATCTTTGTCTTGCACATAGCTGACTCCGATTTAATCCCCAGCATCCCGGATGGTCTCTTCAGCCCTCCAGGAGTGATCCTGAATGCAAAGTCAAGAGTAAGCCCTAAGCACAGCCAGTGTGCCCTCCCATTTTTTTTGTGGCGGGTGAGGACTTTTTGGGACATACCTGGCAATTTTCAGGAGGGGTTACTCCTGGCTCAGGAGTTACTCAGGAGTTACTTCGGGCATTGCTCTGGCATCCATATGAGATACTGGGGATTGAACCCTGGTCGCCCATATGCCAGGCATACACCCTCCCTGCTTTACTACTCTCCAACTCTCCCTATTTTTTAAAAACACATTTATATGGTTGCGAAACCCTAAGCTTCTGACAAAGAACTGTCATCTGTCTGGACATAGTGATACTGGGACACATGAATTTCCCTAAACAATGAATATTTATCACAGCTTCTGTCACATGAGTGTGTACATTGCATATTGCATTAAAGAGGTGCTATTTTCATCACAGATATCATAGATTTGGCAATTTTGTATAACAATAATACAATTTCCCAGAAGATGGCAGTAAAGCCTCTTGTTCTGAAAAGAAAAATCACTGTAGTTTGACAATTTTCTACACTTGGGATTTGCTCAGGGAACCATATGGCATTCCATAAGGCAAGTGCCTTACCCCCCCGTATTATCTCTCCAGTCCTGTTCTTCTCCTTCTGGCTTATTCTACTCACCATGATACCATCCAGCTCCATCCACAGAGCAGTAAATTACACTCCTTCAATTTTTTTCCTTATAACCAAGTTGTATTTCATTGAGTATATGTACCATCTCTTAATCCATTCATCTCTTCTTGAACATGAATTGTTTCCAGGGTTTGGCCATTAGTTTTTAAAAAAAGGTTGAGTTGGAGAAGTTGACATTCCTACCAGCAGTGGATGAGGGCCCTTTCCTTGCTTCCACATCCATGACAACACTAGTGTTTTCATTCTTTCTGATATGTGCCAATCTCACTGGTGTGAAGTGATATCTTATTGTTGTTTTGAATTGTGTTGCCTGATAATCAGTGATGCAGAGCATTTTTTCATATACCCATTGACCAGCTATATGTTTTCTTTGAGTAATTTTCTATTCAATTCTCTAATTTTTGAAGGGTTTGAATTTGTTAAGTTTTACCAACTTAAATATAAATAATAATTATTGTATTCATCATCATCATCATCATCATCATCATCATCCCATTGATCGTCAAATTTCTCGAGCGGTCTCAGTAATGTCTCCATTCACTCTAGCTCTGAGATTTTATAAGTCTCTCTTTACTCATCCTTTCCAATGGTGCCCCACTGGAGGCTCTTTCAGGGTGAGGGGAATGAGACCCATCATTGTTACTGGCTTTGGCATATGAATACACCACAGGGAGCTTGCAATGCTCTCCCATGTGGGCAGGAAACTCTCAGTAGCTTGCAGGTTCTCCCAGAGAGAGAACTAGGCCATAAGATGTCTGGGAGCTTGGTTTTATAGTCTCTGGATGTTGGCCATTGATGGGATTACACGGCACCAGAGATCTCAGCCCCGGGTCCCACACACCTGGATTCCTCTGCCGGTTCCTTCATGTATGAGGCTCATCCGAACGTGGGGGCCTTGAGCATGGCTGTGGCTGGACTCTGCTTGGGGCAGGGAGGGAAACTAAAACCCACCCCCTCTGTATTATATTAACAAATCATATTATAAATTATATTATAATACATCATATTATAATAAATAAACATAAATGGTGCTTTTTATATTTTTTATATTAACCCTTTATCAGACAGATGGTAGGTAAATATTTTCTCCCAGTCTGTGAGATGTCATTTTATTCTGGCCATCATTTCTTTTGCAATTAAAAAGCTTTTAAAATTATGCAATCCCATTTGTTTATCTTTGTTTCTGTTCACTTGGCCAATGGCATTGAATCAGTGAAGGTACTCTAATTGACTATGATGAAGGGTTCTGCCTGCTTATGTTTTCCTCAATATGGCTTTTGGATTCAGTTCTTTTCTCAAGATCTCTGATCCATTTTTAAATTGACTTGTGCATAGTAAGGTATGGTACAAGGATCTAATTTTTTTTAATGTTATTGACCTGCTTTCCAAACACCATTTGTTGGAGAGGCTTTTCTTGCTTCACTTTGTGCTATTAGCTCCTTTTTCAAAGATTAGTTGACTGATAAGTGAGGCACTGTCTCTGTGTACTTAATTCTAACCCACTAGTCTGAAAGTCTGTCTTTATTCCAGTACCACACTGCCTTGATTACATTATGGCTTATATATTATTATTCTTATAGTATAATTTAAGCTTGGAAAAGAAAAGCTTTTTTTTTCCCAAGATGTTCTCCCTTCCATCTTCTTTCCCCCTAGATTGCTTTGACTATTTAGGGAATTCTATCACTCCATTTAATTTCAACAGCATTTCATCTGTGCCTTTAAAAAATGTCATGGGGTGTGGGCGCTGGAGAGATAGTATAGTGGGTAGAACACTTGCCTTGTACCCCACTGATTTGGGTTTGATCCCCAGCATCCCATATGGTCTACTGAGCACTGCCAGGAGTAATTTTTGAGTGTGGACCCAGAAGTAACTCCTAAGCACTGCCAGGTAGTATAAAACTCACACGTGTGCAGAGCTGTGAAATTCCCCAACCGCAGGGCTTTGTTAGCCCCTCACGCGCGTGGGGATTACACATGAAAGGATGTTCGTGGGCTCTCAGGACAGCTCTTTCTCGATGCCCGTGCTCAGTGTTCTCGAGCCACTTCTCCACCTGGGACGGTTTTTGCCTTGGATGAACAAAGGAAGAATGAGGGCCAAGCTGGTTGCTGATTAGTTGCCGTTTACTCAATCTTTCATCTCTCCCAGCTCTCTCCAACCTTCTCTGTGTGTGGGGGTGTGTGTGTGGGGTGTGTGTGTGTGTGTGTGTGTGTGTGTGTGTGTGTGTGTGTATCTCTGCTATCTCTGTCTAGCCTCGCAATTGTTTCTTCCCGCTGTATCCGTCTCCTCTCTCTCTCTCTGTTGTCTCTCCTTCAATCTAACCAACAATGCAACAATTCAATTTAATCTTCGATCCAATCCTTCCTCCTCGCAGCCGCTCTTTTCTATCCTCTCCCCACGCCTCCCCACGGGAAACATGATAAAAAATGTTTTTTCAAGGCAGCTCAGATAGAGAAGGGAACACCAAGTAAAATGTGGTTGGAGATCCTACCCAGGAAGGGAGATGTGTGCTGAAAGTAGACTAGAGACTGAACACAATGGCCACTCAATACCCCTATTGCAAACCACAACACCTAATTGGAGAGAGAGAGATCAACAGGGAGTACCCTGCCACAGAGGCAGGGTGAGGTGGGGGGAAGATGGGATGGGGGGGGAGGATGCTGGGTTTATTGGTGATGGAGAACGGGCACTGGTGGAGGGATGTGTTTGTGAACATTGTATGAGGGAAAAACAAATTCTAACATGTGTGAATCTGTATCTGTATCCTCATGATGATTCACTAATTAAAGAATAAAATTTAAAAAAATGTTTTTCCAGATTTCCCAACCACCTGCAGCCCATGAAGGTAAAACAACCCTTAAGGTGTGTTTGACCTGCAACTTGATTAACATCTTTAATTCTTCTTCCTCATATTTACCATTTTGTATGAAGACGATAATAGACACTTTTAGGCTTGTAGGGCGATTCTCCTGGGGACATCTTACCACAGACTCAGACTACAGAGCTCAGACAGGATCCATAATTCCTAACCCCAGCAGGGTCCAAATCTAGTTATTACTTTTTGGATCATGACAGAATCTGTCCATGACCACACTCTTAACTTATAGTTAAGCACTAGGGCACTTTTGGCCAGGCCCATTTCTATGCCAGGATAGCTCATAGCTCACCACTTGTCCTGGGTCCATCCAGCCCCTCATTGGGACCCTGCTTTTGGGGATCTAGGAAGTAAGGTCAATTGAGGCTTAAGTCAAGAGAGCAGATGTCTAGGAGGTATATTATCTGGAGTCAATCAACTCCCAAGCCACAGGCTTGTCTTTTTTGTTTGTTTGTTTGTTTGTTTTTGGGTCACACCTGGCGATGCACAGGGGTTACTCCTGGCTCATGCACTCAGGAATTACTCCTGGCCATGCTCAGGGGACTATATGGGATGCTGGGAATTGAACCCGGGTCAACTGCGTGCAAGGCAAACGCCCTACCTGCTGTGCTATCACTCCAGCCCAGGCTTGTCTTTTTAACTGTCTTCCGGTATCCATTAAAAAAGAAATTGCTCTGAAAGAACTAGGCACACAAAGGACGTTAAGAAGAGAAAAACAATATTTACAAGTCAGAGTCTGATCAGGAGACAAAGATAATTGAGAGGTTGAGAGGCAATCAACAAACACAAGCTCCTAGCGGCCAGGGAAGAAGGGCAAACCAACGTTATCCTACACTGGTTGTGCCCCATTCCCCCCCCCCCCCACCCAAATGTCATGGAGAGCTAGAGAAGTAGTACAATGGGTAAGGCACTTGCCTTCCATAAGGACAACCCAAGTTCATTAATATCACACGTGGTCCTGCGAGGCCCTGCCAGGAGTACAAAACTAGGAGTAAGGTCTGAGCATTATAGGCCATGACCCACAAGAAAAAACAAAACAAAACAATTCATGGGTATTTTCATAGGTACTACAATGAGTTTGAATAGTGCTTTGGATAGGATTGAGGTTTTTTTGACAATTTTTATCCTTCTAATCCATGAACAGGAGATGTGCTTCTGTTTCCTTTTGTCTTATTTCTTTTTGAAGTGATTTATAGTTTTATTTACATAGATATTTCATCTTTTGTTAAGCTGATTCTAATGTACTTGATTTTTTTAAGATACCACTGTGAAAGAAATGGTTTCAAAAATTTCTATCTCTCTTATTTCATTGTTCCATGGATGCCATGGATTTCTATGTGTTGATTTTATAATGTTCCACATTACTGTATAAATTTATTGTTTCCAGGAGTTTTTTTTCTTTTGTAAGAGTCTTTGGGTTTTCTAAGTATAGTATCATACCTTCACATTGTGGTCTGTAAATTCACAAAGTAATCCGAGGGGGCTGCTGCTGTGGTGTGCCTGTGTGTGTGCATTCAGTGGCCCAGAGCTGCCTCCCCGCCTCCCCACCTCCCCAGTGCTCCACAACAGAGACAGAGAAACAAGGAGATGGGGACTACAAACTGATGGCGAAAATGGCCCATTTATTTATTTATTTATTTATTTATTTGCTTTTTGGGTCACACCAGGCGATGCACAGGGGTCACTCCTGGCTCTGCACTCAGGAATTACCCCTGGAAGTGCTCAGGGGACCATATCGGATGCTGGGAATCGAACCCGGGTCAGCCGCGTGCAAGGCCTTACCAGCTGTGCTATTGCTCCAGCACCTGAAAATGGCCCATTTAATGCAGAGTTGCTAGGATACTTATAAAACATCTGAAGGGGGGTTGAGGTAAGGACAGGTGTAATTGGTCATTTACATAGATAAATATTTGGCTGAGGAAATTCTCTTGGGAAGATCGGCTCAAGAAGACATTTTGTGGGTGGTCTCCCATAAGGTGTCTTCTTGAGTCGATCTCCCCAAGAGAATTTCCTCAGCCAAATGTTTATCTATGTAAATGACCAGTTAAACCTGTTATTACCTCAACCCCCCCTTCAGATATTTCAGATGTTTTATAAGTATGCTAGCAACTCTGCATTAAATGGGCCATTTTGACCATCAGGCACAATCCATAAGGTACATCAAAGACAAGGTCGACAAAACCCTTCACGATATTGAAGCTAAAGGTATCTTCAAAGATGACACGGAACTAAGCAATCAAGTAGAAACAGAGATAAACAAGTGGGACTATATTAAACTAAGAAGCTTCTGCACCACAAAAGATACAGTGACCAGAATACAAAGACAAGCTACAGAATGGGAAAGGATATTCACCCAATATCCATCCAATAAAGGGTTGATATCAAGGGTATATAAAGCACTGGTTGAACTCCACAAGAAGAAAACATCCAACCCCATCAGAAAATGGGCTGGAGAAATGAACAGAAACTTTTCCAAGGAAGAGATACAAATGTCCAAAAGGCACATGAAAAAATGCTCTCCATCACTAATCATCAGGGAGATGCAGATCAAAACAACCATGAGATACCACCTCACATCACAGAGAATGGCACACATCCAAAAGAACAAAAGCAGCCACTGTTGGAGAGTATATGGGGAGAAAGGGACCCTTCTACACTGCTAGTGGGAATGCCGACTAGTCCAGCCCCTTTGGAAAACAATATGGACGCTTCTCAAAAAATTAGAAATTGAACTTCCATTTGATCCAGCAGTACCACTTCTGGGAATATATCCCGGAGATGCAAAAAAGTATAGTAAAAGTGACATCTGCACCTATATGTTCATTGCAGCACTGTTCACAATAGCCAGAATCTGGAAAAAACCTGAATGCCTGAGAACAGATGACTGGTTAAAGAAACTTTGGTACATCTACACAATGGAATACTATGCAGCTGTTAGAAAAGATGAAGTCATGAACTTTGCATATAAATGGATCAACATGGAAAGTGTCATGCTAAGTGAAATGAGCCAGAAAGAGAGGGACAGACATAGAAAGATTGCACTCATCTGTGGAATATAAAATAATAGAGTAGGAGACTAATACCCAAGAATAGTAGTATATGATACCAGGAGGTTGGCTCCGTAGCTTAGAAGCTGGCCTCACATGCTTCGGGAAAGGCATCCCATATAGAGAAGGGAACACCAAGTAAAATGTGATGGGAGATCCCGTCCGGGAAGGGAGATGCATGCTGAAAGTAGACTAGAGACTGAACATGATGACCACTTAATACCCCTATTGCAAACCACAACACCCAAAAAGAGAGAGAGAGAGAGAGAGAGAGAGAGAGAGAGAGAGAGAGAACAAATTGGAATGCCCTGCTACAGAGGTGTGGTGTGGTCAGGGAGATGGGATGGGGAGTGGGAGGGATACTGGGTTCATTGGTGGTGGAGAATGGACACTGGTGGAGGGATGGGCTCTCGAACATTGTATGAGGGAAACACAAGCACGAAAATGTGTAAATCTGTAACTGTACCCTCACGGTGACTCACTAATTAAAAAAATTAATTAATTAAAAAAAGAAGACACTTTGTCTCCCAGGGACATCTACATTGCTTTTTATCTTTCCTTCTAGTTGTATTAATTATCAATACTTGCAGTTGTTTGGATAAACACAGTAAGGGACAAAGATCCCAACACTTAGTTCTCTGGGCTCTGAGAGCAAGCAAGGCTTTTACTGTAAATCACAAACGAAGTCCTCAGGCCAGTTCAGTTTGTCCTTCCCCATGGGGGTCCTGTCTCTTAGGTTGTGAACGTTTGCATCAAGACCATGCATTTATGCTTTCTAGAATGTCCCATTTTGGTGCAGGGTAGTTTTGCCACTAGACCCAGGTCCATCCCAGTCCCATGGTGGGACCTCCCTTTTGGGGTGTTAGGAACTGCAGAAACTGAAGCCTGAGCCAAGAAGTTATGACCAAGTAATTATGCCCAGGAGTAGATATATTTCAGCGTCAATCAACTCCCAAATATTAGGAGCATAGCATTAATGGTCTTTCTGTGTTTAACCAAAGAACATTGCTCTATAATAAAATATAAAAAGGCTATAGGGGAAATAGAAAAGCAGGTACAAACATACAGCACTTCAAATACAAAGCAGTACAAACACAAGTTCAGAATTACCAGAGAGTTTTGGCTTACAAGTAATCAAGACTGACTTAGGGAACTGTGACAATGAGAGATAAAATACAAGGGAAAGGTTAAAGATAAACTTTAAGTTAGGGATGCTAGCAAGGACATATTAAACTTCTCAGGGAGGAAGAAAGGGGGCAATTGACTGATGAAGCCTAAAACACTTAGGGTTAATATCCAACACAAAGGAAAGGTTGAAAATAGACTTTAACCAAATTAGGGATGTTAGCAAGGGCATAGTGAACTTCTCTGGAAAGGAGGAAAGGGGCAATTCACCGGTGAAGCCTGAAACACTTAGGGTTGATATCCAACAGTGGCCATTTGATTTCTTTTCCAATTTTCATGTCCTTAATATCTTTTTCTTGCCTAAGTGCTATGGCAAAGACTTCCAGTACTGTATTGAATAGAAATGGTGAGAGTGCTACTTTGTCTTGTGTGATTCACTCCAAGGGCCCCAGGATGCATAGGTGCTCAAGACCTGTGAGTTCTGGGGAGCATAGCCACTATGGAGATGCTTGGAGGCCACCAGGCTCCACCTGGTGATGCACAAGGGGCCATGCAGTGTCAGGCATGTGCACTAACCTTGTACCATCTTATCAACCCTAGGGCCATTTTTTTTACACGGAATCTAGTTAGTTGTGAAGTTTGTTTTGGCTTCTTTGACACTTTTCTTTTCCTCCCTAGTACTTTGATAATTGCCTTTACTTAAGGGTAACATCTCAACTGTTTGTCTTTTTGCATATTCTAAGTGTTTGTGTTGAGATTATCAGTTACTCTACTTCTTAAATTCTGAGTAAGTAGGCCCACTTAAGGTTTTTTTAGTTGTTGTTTAATGAGCCTCAAGTACATTATACAAGATTCCATTGTTCTTTCTTCCTTTCACTCAATTTATGTTTTACAGTATATTACAACCCCACAGAAGGTATTTCCACCTTTTTTTTTGGGGGGGGGCATTTGCAGGGATGGAACCTGAGTTGACACATACCAAGTAAATGTTCTAGACACTATACTATCACTCTAACCTCCATTTTGGTCTTTTATAAGAGACCATTTAGTGCTTTCTGCAGAGTTAACTTAATGGTCGTGAACTTCTTCAGCCCCTCTTTTTTTTCTAAAGCTCTGTGATTCTCTTTGGAGTTTGTGATATAGCCTCATTGGATAAGGTACTTTTTAATTTTATTCAATATATTACTTATGTCATGCCCCTTACTTTTACCTGTTATCACAGTTGATTGATGTGCATTGAGTCTTACGGGGCTTCCCTTATATGTTATTCTTGGGGGGGGGTTGTTTTGTTTTGTTTTTTTATCTTGTTACTCTAGGATTCTCTTTTCTATATTTGGATTTTTCCTTTTTTTTTTTTTCTTTTTGGGTCACACCCAGCGATGCACGGGGGTTACTCCTGGTTCTGCACTCAGGAATTACTCTTGGTGGTGCCGGGGGAGGGGGGGGACCATATGGGATTGCAGGGGCGGACCTGTGTCAGCCGTATGCAAAGCAAACCCGCTGTGCTTTCTCCAGCCCAATTACGATGTTATCTTGATGTTCTTCTATTGCAGTTTACTATTGCAACTCTTCGAACTTCTTGAATCTGAATATGTGATTCAGTCGTCAGAGTGGGAAAGTACACAGCTATAAATTTTCAAGTAATGTCTTTCTCTGTTCTGTTTTTCACACTTTCCCAGAATGCCTATAATTAAGATATTATTATTCTTGGTTCCCCCCGCCCCCAGCCCATTTTCTTAATTCTTTTTTCTTTCTTCTATTATTTGCTGATGACTTCATGAACCTTATCCTCAAGCACACAGTCTGTTCCCTCGCTGCTTTCCTGCCGCCACCTCGCTCGTGTCGTGTCCTTCGGTACACACGCGCTCTGCGGTTCGGGGCTTCTGGACCGGCGTCCAGAGGACCCGCCCTCCCAGGTGTCGCCTTTCACTCTCCTCGATACAGTGAACATCCTTGCCCTCCACTTGGAAGTCTTCATCTGGAAAATCAGGAAGCTCTTCTGTGCGTCTGGAAATCAGGAAGCATCCCAGGGCTCTTGTCAGGTCAGTCCTGTTGCGGGCGCTGCAGGGTCCAGTCTGTGCAGGTCCGGGCGCCCTCTGGACCCCTTGCGCTCGGCTGTGTTGCTCCCGGCCGCGGGCCAGTGCTGCCCCCTAGCTCCGGCAGGTCCCGCGGCCTCACTAGGCTGAAGGCTGGGCAGCCAGGAGCCAAAGACCAGGGGTACTCCAGCTAGAGTCAGCAATTTGCCTCGGTCGGGGGCGGGTTGCTTTCCACAGGTGGCTGCAATCAGGTGCACCTGGCGGCCTGGAGGCCCTGGCGAGCCGAGGCCTGATCTTCGATGAGATCTTGTGAGGGGCGCAGTTTTGGCTGTGAAGGGCGTAGAATCCAACCACGGCTTTTCTTCCTGGTAAAACACTGTCCATCAGTGCTTCTGCTTCCCTCCCCTCCCTGGAGCCTTGCTCCTACTCCTTACTAGCTCCTGCGACGGTCCTGGTATGCCAGGGAGGTTCTGTCCTGAACACTTTCTCCGTGGGACTGTCTGTTGGATTCCGGAATGATTCTACGTATATGTACAGTATTTGTTGGGGATCAGGTGCAAGCCAGTAACGTTCCCTTTTCTTCCATCTTGATCACTTATCCGTGACTTCAAAAAACAATTTGAAGCGAGGCAGAATAGAGCTTGGGAATTGCTCTGTAGTGATTTCTGCCTTGTCGAAATGAGACCAAGAGTTAAATACCGCCACCCCGTATGCTGAGTGTGGTACTGGCAACACTGCTATTGGGATTCCAGGAGCCGCAGGGGGGGAAAAAGTGCAAGCGCCAGAACTACAAGCGACAGAACTACAATGTGATGCCTGGTGGTTACAACCATGTGTGCCACCTACAGCCATTGCAACAACAAAGGAAAGGGAAGGGGGAAATGCTTAAAAGGGGGAAAATTCTACAGCAAAATACAATCCACTTCAAAAAAGGTAAAAGACTTGAATAGACAGTCCTCCAAAGAAGTTATACAAAAACAGCAAGCATAGGAAAAGACTGCCAGTATCATTAACTTTTAGGGAAGAGTGAGTCAAAACACCTACACGCACTAGGATGGTAATATCAAAAAATAAATGAACAGGCCAGAGAATGTCTCAAATGGTTGGAGCCATTCTGTGCTGTGGGATCCATACCCTCCATCAGGGAGAACCCCTGCACACTGAGCTGAGAGTAGCCCCTGGATCACTGGGTGAATCCAACCACGGCTTCAAAAACAGCTAAAGTAAAGAAAATATCAAGTACTATTGCAGATAAGGAATAGAAACCTTCCTGAAATCGGTGGGAAAAGTATGTTAGAGCCTTTATGAAAGTAGTATGATAATTCTTTAAAAAATTTTTTAATTACCATCTGTTTCATCAATTACATCTCTGGCTATACATAAAAGAACTGAAAGTAGATTGTATAATCATAGCAGCTTTATTAATAAGCTTCAAAAAGTGGAAATAATCCAAGTACCTATCAACTGACGAATACTTTTTTGCCTCAGAGATGAAGTAAATCCTGTCATTTGCTATACAATGCATGAAGTCATAATTTTCAGTGAAATAAGCCAAACCCCATGTAAAAAGTACTGCATGTTTCCACTTATGTAAGATACTAGGAGTTGTCAAATTCGGAAGCCGACTGAAATGGCGGTGCAGTTGAGGGGAGGCTATATCACAGAGCCTGTAATCAAAGGAGCTACAGGAGTAATTAAGAAGAAGAGAATGAGACTGGAACTATTTTATAACTTGATTATGGTGCAAAATTACTCCATGCATTTGACAAAACTCTTAGAGTTGTATGTAAGTCCTGGTATTCTCTCAAGCCCATCTGTCTTCTCCCTTGAACATGTATCTTGTTTGTCTCTGTGTTCCTTTGATTGCTTATTTCCACTCTAGAGAACTCTGCATTCTCTCTTGAATACATACTTCTCCTATTTTGCTCCTCTCACATCTTTCTAAGCAAGTTTTGTTCAATAAGGACTGTGTCAGGGCCTGGAGTGCATTTGCCTTGCAGGAGGCCGACTCGGGTTCAATTCCCCACATCCCATATGGTCCCCTGAGCATCACTAGGAGTAATTCCTGAGTGCAGAGCCAGGAGTAACCTCTGTGCATTGCCAGGTGTGACCCAGAAAGAAAAAAAAAGAAAAGACTACTTCACACACACACACACAAACACACACACAAAAGAATTATATGTGGATTTTAAGATAAATTGTGGAATCTAACTGAACAGGTCTTGATGTTCTATAAAATAATCTCAGACCTATGATTAAAATTCCACCTTTAAAAATCAGAGAAGAAGAAAAAGAAAAAATCAGAAAAGGGGCTGGTACCCACCTAGTCCCCCGCCACTGCTGTAGTCCTGATCAGCTGAGTTTCACTGGTCTGGGTACAGAAACGTCAAGCCTACACAGCCTGTCTCATGCTGCCGGGAGTAGCTGGTGAGCCCTCATCCTTCTAGGGAGAGCCCTATAAAATGTAATTCACCACATAAGATAAAAAATCAACATATATAGAATAAATGCCTGACAAAAACCATTTCCATACATGATATAAACTATACAATTAAAACTAAAGACGGGGCTGGAGCGATAGCACAGTGGGTAGGGCGTTTGCTTTGCACACAGCTGACCCGGGTTCTATTCCCAGCATCCCATATGGTCCTCCAAGCACCGCCAGGATTGATTCCTGAGTGCAGAGCCTGAGTGCAGAGCCAGGAGTAACCCCTGTGTATCGCTGGGTGTGACCCAAAAAGCAAAAAAACAAACAAACAAAAAAACCCAAAAAACCTAAAGAGGAAATTCCTTGGCCTATTAAAGAACACTCACAAGAAGCCTACAGCTAGATTTAAAATACCTGTGCAAATATATACATGTATGCATGCATGCACACACACACACACACACAGAGATTCCTGGGAATACCCTGGAATGCTCTGCCCATCACTAAGCCTGAGGAAATCCGGCAGGGTGCTCCAGGAACACAGCTCAGCTCAGGGCACAGCTCATGCTCTGCATGTACTTTGCCCCTAGAACTGTCCTCTCAGCCTTCTAGTAGTATTATTATTGCAATTGTTGTGTGTGTGAAGTAAATATTTTTAGTTAGGAAATATGAGCGATGGAAGAGAAGAGTGAACCATGAAAGCAAAGGAAGATTTTCCCACCTACAGTTAGGATCTGTGCAGGTCCAGATGGGATTGCTGCTAGTACCAGTCTTAATAACAAAAGACTAAATGCTGACATTGGGAATAAAATTTGTAGAATCAAACATATGAAAAAATTTGTGGCATTTTAATATGTAAAAAAAAACAATAAACACAAAACCTTGAGTCTGGGTTTTGCAGGTGTAAGCCCCAATTCAGTCTCCAGCACTACTTAAAAAAATTAAAATCTTTATTCTCAAATATCTAGTAATCAATTTAAAGGATGTGAAAGACTTACACAATGAAATTTATAAGTCACTGGTAAAAACATAGACACAAAGAAGTGAAAAGATATTCTAAATTTATGAATAGGAAGGATTAACATGTTTTACATGACCATCCGGCACACACAGCCTTATACAACTACAAAGCAATTCATACCAAAATTCCAATAAAATTATTCATGAAATAGAACAACTACTATTAAATTTTGTACAGAACCACAATCCTCTATTCCTTGAAGAATAGTCAAAACAATGCTGAAGAAAAACAAGTTGGGAGGCATTGCAATTCCTGATTTTATACTATAAAGTTATAGTAATCAATATAGTGCACCATTGGCATAAAAGCAGACTTACTCCAATAAAATAGTGAAATAGAATTGATATTCAAGAGATTAAACCCTCCCATATATGAACAGTGAATTTATGACAAAGTGGCCAATAACATAAAATGGATGAGGGAAAATCCTCTTTAGCAAATGGTACTGGAAAAATTGATTAGCCACATATAAAAACAACAAAATTAGATTGCTATTCATACTAGGTACAAAAGTGGACTCAAAATGGATTAAAATTTTACATATTTGTTAGACCCAAATATGTAAAATTAATTAAAAAAACCAACAACATGACTAGAAAAATAAACAGATAACTGGATAAAGAAACTATGGTGCATCTACATAATGGAATACTCACACTGCCAGAAAAAATGTATCACTGTATCACTGGCATCCCATTGATCATTGATTAGCTCAAGCGGGCCCAGTAACATCTCCATTCATCCTAGCCCTGAGATTTTGGCAGCCTCTCTTTTTTTTTTCTTTTTGGGTCACACCTGACGATGCACAGGGGTTACTCCTGGCTCTGCACCCAGGAATTACTCCTGGTGGTGCTCAGGGGACCATATGGGACGCTGGGATTCAAACCTGGATTGGCCACGTGCAAGGCAGACGCTCTACCCGCTGTGCTATCACTCCAACCCCTTGGCAGCCTCTCTTTACTTGTTCTTCCCAGCGGTGCCGCACTGGAGGCTCTTTCAGTGTCTTCAGGGTCAGGGCAATGAGATCCATCATTGTTACTGTTTTTGGCATATTGAATACACCACGGAGAGCTTGCCAGGCTCTGCAAAAATGCCAGAAAAAATGAACCCACGAAATTTGCTTATACATGAATAAACATGGAGAGTATCATGTTGAGTGAAATGAGTCAGAGGGAGAGGAATAGACAGAATCACTGCACACATTTGTGAAAAGTAAAGAAAAACATGAGTCTAACACCCTACGACAGTAGAAATGAGGGCTAGAAGATCTGGTCAGTCAATGAATACAAGCTTGCCACAAGTGTGTGTGTGTGTGTGTGTGTGTGTGTGTGTGTGTGTGTAAAGGGCAGTTAGGACAGAGAAAGGGAGTCCACTACTGTAATGGTGTTTTGAAATGATTACTCTAGACAAGAACTGAGTGCTGAAAGGAGGTAAAGGGACATACACAATAACTTTTTAGCACCTGTATTGCAAACCGTATGCCCAAAGTGGGTGGGAGAGACACACACACACACACACACACACACAGAGAGAGAGAGAGAGAAGAAAAGTTTCTGTCATAGAGGCAGCTGGAGGGAAGTGTTAGGAGGGAGACTGGGTACACTGGTGGTGGGAAATGTGCTCTGGTGAAGGGATGAGTGTTGGAACACTGTATGACTGAAACCCAATCATGAACAGCTTTGTAACTCAATACAAATAAATTTTAAAATTTTAAAAGTAAAAAGTAGAGCTTCACGCATGAATGAAGTCCCACGGAACAGAAATAATGCGGAACTTTGTGTCCTTGGACTCTGGACTCAAAGGGACCTAGAAGCAGAGATCCTCTGCCGCTATCCCCCAATCTCCAGTGACCCAGGGATCACACCAGAAACCACTCCTTGCCGCACCCTGTGTTCTCATTGGCTACCCTCCAGATCTCAATGGCTGCTCCTCCCAGACGGGAGTATAAAATGAGGCCCCCATAGCTATGCCACTGGACTCCGTGCCAGGCTGTTTTCACTCGGGGCTTCCCAGAGGGGGGCGGGTGAGAACTCTCCCCACCCCAAGGAACCCACCCCCGGCAGCAGACCTTCACTACCCAACCCCTGCCACGCTGCAGGCCACTTTCCAGACACATTATAAGACACTTCTTACCCATTTTCCATAATTACCGCACCATATTTGATGGAGTTCAGACAGTAGGCAACAAATCATAGAGATAATATGTATGTATGTATATACAGAGAGCCCAGCAAGCTACCGAGAGTATCCTGCCCGCATGGGCAGAGCCTGGCAAGCTATCCATAGTGTATTTGATATGCCAAAAGAAGTAATGATAGCTCTCATTCCCTTGACTCTGAAAGAGCCTCCAATCATTGGGAAAGACGAGTAAGGAGAGGTTGCTAAAATCTCAGGGCTGGGAGGAATAGAGATGTGACTGCTGCCCGTTCGAGTAAATTGACGAACAATGGGCAGACAGTGATATATAAAATTTATATAAAAATTAGATCTTTTATTTTCTAATCTTAAAAAATTGATGTTGCTTTTAATGTTATCTAAGCATAGCTAAACAAAGGGGATTATATCCAACTAAAGTTTCTGCACTATGAAAGAAACTATCACTGAAACAAGAAAGCACTCCATAAAATGGGAGAAAGTATTTGTACATTATGAAATTGACATAGGGCTGATAGCCAAGTATATAATACTTAAAAAAACAACAACAATGACGAAAAAAATCTATCAAAGATGAAAGAAAAGATGAATATACAGTTCTCCAAAGAAAATAAACAGATTTTTAAAAGTACATAAAATATTCTTTATCACTAATAGTCACTGTCACTATTGTCCTGTTATTCATCAATTTGCTCAAGTGGGCACCAGTAATGTCTCCATTCTGAGACTTGTTGTTACTGTTTTGGCATATCGAATACACCACGGGTAGCTTGCCAGGCTCTGCAGTGCGGTTGGGATACTCTGGGTAGCTTGCCAGGCTCTCCAAGAGAGGTGGAGGAATTGAACCCGGATCGGCCGCATGCAAGGCAAACGCCCCACCTGCTGTGCTATCGATCCAGTCCTATATTACTAATTACAATCAGGCAAATACAAATTAAACCAGTAGTGAGATGTCACTGATACCATGAGAAGTTCTATACCAAAAGACCAAAAACCACAAGTGTCTGCTTTCTTTTCTTTTCTTTTCTTTTCTTTTCTTTTCTTTTCTTTTCTTTTCTTTTCTTTTCTTTTCTTTTCTTTTCTTTTCTTTTCTTTTCATTTTGTTTCTTTTCTTTTCTTTTTCTTTCTTTCTCCCTCTAAAAAAAAGTCCATATTCACTGATGGTGGGAATGTTAACAGATCCCATTTCTATGAAAAACAGTGTGGATATTTCTCAAAAAAAAAGTAAAACTGCCATATCATTCAATAATTTCATTCCTTTGGAATTAAGTTCTTAGCTCTTTGTCCAAAGAATGCAAAGACACTAATATAAAAATATAGGTATATTTGTTTATTGAAGCACTATTTGGGGATGGAGCGATAGCACAGCAGGTAGGGCGTTTGCCTTGCATGCGTCCGACCAGGGTTTGATTCCCAGCATCCCATATGGTCCCCCGAGCACTGCCAGGAGTAATTCCTGAGTGTGCATGAGCCAGAAATGACTCCTGTGCATCACCGAGTGTGACCTAAAAAGCAAAAAAAAAGCATTACTTACAGCAATCAAAGTCTAGAAACAATCCAAGTATGCAATAACACAGTAGTGGACAAAGAGGTTGTGGTATATATGCTCAATAGAATACTATACAGTTATTAAAAAAAGATGAACTCTTGATGTTATTTTTTGGTTGTTACAACATGAGTGGGGCTGGAGGAGGATAGCATTGTAGCACTGTTGTCCCATTCATCGATTTGCTCTAGAGGACACCAGTAATGTCTCCATTGTGAGACTTGTTGTTACTGTTTTTGGCATATTAAATACACGACAGGTAGCTTTCCAGGCTCTGCCATGCGGGTGGGATACTCTTGGTAGCTTGACGTGATCTCGGAGAGGGATGGAGAAATTGAACCTTGGTTGGCCTTGCTCAAGGCCCTACTTGCTGTGCTACCGCTCCAGCCCATCGTCAGATAGGAGAAGGATATGCTAAAAAAATTAGTCAGATAGAGAAAGACAAAAAACAAGTGATCTCATTTAACTGTGATATATAGAAAAACCAAATGAACAGACAATATCTAATAGAAGCATACTCTTTTAAAAAATTATTAACTATTATTTAGTTATTTTGGGGTATTGTGTCACACCCCACAATGTCAGGGGTTACTTCTGGTTTTACACTCAGGAATTACTCCTGGTGTACTCAGGGGACCCTGGAATGCTAAGGCTCAAACTTGGGTCAGTAGCATGCAATGAACTGCCTTACTTTTTGAACTATTTCTCAGGCCTCTAGCAGAAAACTCTTACATTCTGACGACAACATGAGATAGGGAAAGGCCCTTTACACAGTTAAAAGATAAGAACACTTTGATGGCATGTGTTTTGTGCTAACACTGTGTACATAAACCATAACAACATAAATGCACTTGTAAACCAATGTTACCCTTAAAAAGATTTTTTTTAGGGCTGGAGTGATAACTAAACAGGCAGGAGTGCTTGCTTTGTATTCAGGAGGTCCAGGTTCAATTCCTGGCGCCTCACAAGGTGCAACCAAGGTACACTAAGTGCAACCAACAGCAACAGCAAACGAAATTTGGAGCAACCAGTGGGTGTCACTGATGTGGCCCCGTTATTATTTACTTTATTTAAACAACGTGGTTTGCAAAGTTGTTCATGATGCACTTGTTACAGGAATTCAATACTCCAATACCAATCTACCACTGTGTGACTTCCCTAGATCATTGTCCCCATTTTCCTAGCCATATCTCCTTACTACCCCAGCCTGCCTGCCTTAGCAGGCAAAAAATAATTTATTTCCTATTGCTTGTAACAACTAAATGGCTCTTACAATTATCAAAAAATAATTGAGTAAAATAAAATTTGTGAAAATTGTTATATCTCACCATAGGATATTAAATCGTTAGGTTTATCTAGGGGGTTATTAAACTGTTGTTGCTAGTTGAGCCTTCTGTGTTAGTGTTTCTGTTTAATGAGCTGAGTTGGCTTCTATGTTAGGGCACACCATCTAATTGGCTGTACTCTTACGGGTTGTCGGTATTGTAGAGTTTGGAAGTGTAGAGTGACTGCATTTGTGGCTGTATGTTCCAGAAGTTCCAGAATATTTTACTGAGCAGTGAGTGGGGGTGCTCACTGTACTTTTTTGCATCTCTGGGATATATTCCAGAGGTGTTATTGCTAGGCCAAAAGGGAACTCAATTTCAAGTTTTTGAGAAACGTCCATAATTTTTTCCAAAAAGGCTGAACCAGTTGGCATTCCCACCAGCAGTGAAAGAGAATCCCCTTCTCCCCACGTCTATGCCAACATCAGTTGCTTTTGTTTTTTGGATGTGTGCCAAAAGATATTTGCCAGTCTCTGTGGTGTGAGATGGTATCTCATTGATGTTTTGATCTGCATCTCCCTGATGATTAGTGATGAGGAGCATTTTTTTCATGTGCCTTTTGGCCATTCGGATTTTTTCTTTGAGAAAGTTTCTGTTCATTTCATCGCCCCATTTTCTGATTGGGTTAGATGTTTTTTCTTATGGAGTTCAACCAGTGGCTTATATACCTTTGATATTAATTAACCCCTTGTCAGAAGGGTTGATATCTTTCCCATTCTGTAGACTATCTTTGTATTCTGGTCACTGTTTCTTTTGAGGTACAGAAGCTTCTTAGTTTAAGATAGTACCATTTGTTTTTCTCTGTTTCCACTTGCTCGGTCAGTGGAGTTTCGCCCTTGAGGATACCTTTAGCTTCAATGTCTTGGAGGGTTTTGCTGATCTTTTCTTCAATGTACCTTATGGATTCTGATCTGATGTTGAGGTCTTTAATCCATTTTGATCTAACGTTTGTACATGGTGTTAGATAGATGTCCGAGGCCATTTTTTTTTTTGCATGTAGCTGTCCAGTTTTGCCAGCACCATTTGTTAAAGAGGCTTTCCTTGCTTCACTTTATATTTCTTGCTCCCTTATCAAAGATTAGATGATCATACATTTGAGGGTGTGTGTAAGAATATTCAACCCTGTCCCACTGGTCTTCATATCTGTCTTTGTTTCAATACCATGCTGTATAATTATTACCACTTTGTAGTAAAGTTTGAGGTTGGGGAAGCTGATGCCTCCCATCTTTTCCACATCCAAGAATTACTCTAGATATTCAGGGGCGCTTGTTTTTCCACATAAATTTCAGGAGTGTTTGATCAATTTCTTTGAAGAATGTCCTGGGAACTCTTATAGGGGTTACATTGAATCTGTATAATGCTTTGAGGAGCATTGACATTTTGACAATGCTAATTCTGCCAATCCATGAGAAGGGGATGTGTTTCCATTTCATCATGTCCTTTTTCACTTCTTGAAGTAGCGTTTTGTAGTTTGTAGTACAGGTACTTTACCTCCTTAGTTAAGATGATTCTGAGGTACTTGATTTTCTGAGGCATGATTGTGAATGGGATTTTCTTTTTTCATATCCCTTTCTTCTCTCTCATTATTTGTGTATAGGAAAGCCAGGGACTTTGGATATTGATTATATACCTTGCACTTTACTATGCAAGGCCATTGTTTCTAGGAGCTTCTTGGTAGAGACTTTAGGGTTCTCTAAATATAGTATCATGTCATGTGCAAATAGCGAGAGCTTGATTTCTTCCCTTCCTATCTGGATGCTCTCAATAGCTTTTTCTTGCCTAACTGCTATGGCAAGTACTTCCAGTACTATATTGAATAGAAGTGGTGAGAGTGGGCATCCTTGTCTTGTCCCTGATCTTAGAGGGAAGGCTCTTACTTTTTTCCATTGAGGATAATGCTTGCCATGGTCTTGTGGCAGATAGCTTTAACTATATTGAGTAATCACTGTATCACTGTCATCACTGTCACCTCGTTCCTCATTGATTTGCTGGAGTGGGCCCTAGTAACGTCTCTGTTGTGAGACTCATTGTTACTGTTTTTGGCATATCAAATACACCACGGGTAGCTTGCCAGGCTCTCCCGTGCGGGCAGGGTACTCTCGGTAGCTTGCCGGGCTCTCCGAGAGGGGTGGAGGAATCGAACCCGGGTCGGCCGTGTGCAAGGCAAATGCCTTACCTGCTGTACTATCGCTCCAGCCCATATTGAGTAATTTCCATTTTGGTGAGAGTTTTCATCATAAATGGGTGCTGGATGTTGTCAAATGTTTTCTTTGCTGTGTAAACACACAAAAAAAGAAAGGGCACACCGGACACAGGGCAGCGGCTCTCTATCTCTCCCGTCGCCCGCATTCGGTAGTCTCCAGCCACTTCTCCCATCCTGGGGAAGTTGATGGTGATGACAAGGCAGGCAAACGAAGGAACGGGAGCCAAGCTGGTTGGTCTAAGTTGCAGTTTATTCCATTCCCATCTCCATTCTCCTCTGATTCTCCTCCTGCTTCTTCCTCCCCCATGCTACTTCATTCTCCTTCTAGCTCTGGGTCTGGATCTCGATCTGGCTTCTCCAGATCTGGCACTGGGACTGGCCCCCAGTCCACTCTTTCAGCCTAGTTAAATCCCCCAGCATGAGGGGTTGGGGTTTACACATAGGCATGGTCACAGTCAATAGGGGTAAAGTTCTTTCCCTCAAGGGATGCTTTTTCTAGGGCAGATTCTTTTTCAGCAGGATAGCGGCCCAAGAGAGGAATCCCATAAGTGTGTTTCTCCTCTCCTTGTCCAACTAACATTTAAGTATTCATAATATTAATCATTTTGTATGGACACAGCAAGAGATGCATTAAGTTTATAGAATGCTCTCGTGGGGTCATCTTGATCTCAGACTACAGTGTTCAGGCCAGATTAGACTTTCCTATCCCTAGCAGGGTCCTAGTCTCATCGTTACTTTTGGATCATGACAGCATTTGTCTATGACCAAGCTCTTAACTTATAGTTAAGCAATAGGCACTTTGACCAGGCCCATCTTGATGCCAAGGTAGCACATAACTCACCGCTTGCCCTGGGTCCATCCCATCCCTCATTGGGACCCTGCCTTTGGGGTGCTAGGAACTAAGGGCAACTGAAGCTTAATCGAGAAAGCAGATGCCCAGGAGTGAATAATATTCAAAGCCAATTAAATCCCATGTTACAAAAGCATATTAACAACTGTTTTTCTTTGTCCATACAAAAAGGACATTGCTGTAAAGTAAACTATTCAAAAGACACAAGGAGAGGAGAAAGGCAATATTAACTTACAATACAAGTTCAGTGTCCTAGAAAGATCTGACCTTACAAATTAACAGTCTGATTAGGGGGAAAAGCTGATTAACTGGTTGTGGAAGAGAGCACAGAGAAGTAGTTACAGATAGACAAAGGAATGGGAGTGACTTGGGAGCACTTTTATGGGTGTGATCCGATAAACCTAAGCTCCTTGTAGCAAGGAGAACAGGACATACCAATGTTGTCTTAAAATGTTTAAAGATTAAAAAAAATTTTTTTTAAATGTTTAGAGATTATTACCAGATAAACCTAAACTCTCTATACTCTCTATGGCAAGGGAGAAAGGATAAACCAATGATATACTACACTTTGCATTTATTGGTATGATTATGTGGCTTTTATCTTTTCTTTTATTGATATGATGGATAGTTTGATTGACTTGTGAATGTCGAACCATCCTTGCACCCCCTGGATGAATCCTACTTGGTCATGGTGCATGATCTTTTTGATGAGTTGGACTCTATTTGGTAATATTTTGTTGAGGATTTTCACATCAGTGTTCATCAGAAATATAGGCCTGTAATTTTCTTTTTTGTGGTTTTCTTTGTTTGCTTTTGGTATTAGGTACGTCATTGAAACTGGGAGTGTTTCTGTTTCTTCAATTTCCTGGAAAAGGTTGAAAAGAACTGGCAATAGTTCTCTTTAAATGTTTGGATGAATTCACTAGTGAATCCATCTGGACCTGGGCTTTTGTTTTGGAGAGGCTTTTGATTACAGTTTCAATTTTTTTTATAGTAATAGGTCTATTCAGGTATTCCAAATCTTCTTGGCTCAGCCTTGGGAGGTTATAGGAATTGAGGAATTTATCCATTTCTTCTAGGTTCTCTTGTTTTGTGGCATACAGATTTTCTTTCTTTTTTAAATTTTTTATTAGTGAATCACTGTGGGGTACAGTAGTTACATACTTACAAACTTTCATGCTTGCGTTTCGGTCATACAGTGATAGAGTACCCATCCCTCTACCAGTGCCCATTCTCCAACACCAGTGATCTCAGTACCCCTCTCACTACCCCACCTCCTCCCCCCACCCCATCTTGCCTCTGTGGCAGGGCATTCCCTTTTGTTACCTCTTTCCTTTTGGGTGTTGTAGTTTGCACTAGAGGCATTGAGTGGCCATTGTGTTCAATCTATAATCTATGTTCGGCTCCCATCTCTCAAACCAATTTGGTACTCCAAATACCCTTTACTTGGTGTTCCCTTCTCTATCTGAGCTGCCTTTTCCCCCAGCATTTGAGGACAGCTTCCAAGTAGACCTCCAGGTCCTTATCTCTACTATTCTTGGATGTTAGTCTCCCATTCTGTTATTTTATATTCCACAGATGAGTGCAATCTTTCTATGTCTCTCCCTCTCTTTCTGACTCATTTCACTTAATATGATACTTTCCATGTTGATCCATTTATAGGCAAATTTTATGACTTCATCTTTTCTAACAGCTGCATTGTATTTCATTGTGTAGATGTACCAAAGTTTCTTTAACTAGTCATCTGTTCGTGGGCACTCGGGTTTTTTCCCCCACATTTTGGCTATTGTAAACAGTGCAGCAATGAACATACAAGTGCAAATGTCATTTCAACTATATTCTTTTGCCTCTCCAGGATATATTCCCAAAAGTGGTATAGTGGGTCAAATGGGAGTTCAATTTCTATATTTTTGAGGATCGTCCATACTGTTTTCCAAAATGGCTGAACCAGTCAGCATTCCCACCAGCAGTGAAGGAGAATCCCTTTTTGCCCACATCTGTGCCAACACCGGTTGCTTTTGTTCTTTTGGATGTGGGCCAGTCTTTGTGGTGGTATACAGACTTTCAAATTAATCTCTAATGATCTTTTGAATTTCTCTGGTGTCTATTGTTATGTTCCTCTTTTCATTTCTAATTTGGTTTATTAGGGTTCTCTCTCTCTCTCTTTCTTTATGAATCTTGCTAGTGGTTTATCAATCTTGTTTATTTTCTCAAATAACCAGTTCTTGGTTTCATTAATCTTTCAAATTTTTTTGGAGGTTTTCATGTTGTTAATCTCTGTTCTGAGTTTTATTATCTCTTTCCTTCTGCCTGGTTTGGGCTCTTTTTGTTGGTCATTTTCTAAGATCTTGAGCTGTGAAGTCAGGTTATTTATCTGGGCCCTTTCTTCCTATCTGAAAAATGCTATAAATTTTCTGCTTAACACTGTGTTAGCTTGTCCCACAAGTTTTGGTAGCTTGTGTCTTCATTCTTATTTGTTTTCAAGTATCTTTTGATTTCTTCTTTGATTTCCTCCCTGACCTGCTCGTTGTTCAACATACACTGTATCACTGTCATTCCATTGCTCATCGATTTGCTCAAGCAAGCTCCAGTAATGTCTTCATTGTGAGACTTGTTATTACTGTTTTTGGCCTATCGAATATGCCATGGGTAGCTTTCCAGGCTCTGCTGTGCAGGCGAGATACTCTCGGTAGCTTGCCGGGCTCTCTGAGAGGGGCAAAGGAATCGAACCCGGGTTGGCTATGTGCAAGGCAAGTGCCCTACCTGCTGTGCTATAACTCCATTGAATTGTTTAATTTCCAGGTTTTGATTCGATTTTCCACGCCTGTGTGTGATTAACTTCTATCTTCAGTGCATCGTGGTCGGAAAAGATAGTTAATACAATTTCTATCTTCCTGATTCTATTGAGGTATGTTTTGTGGCCAAGTATGTGTTCTATCTTGGAAAGTGTTCTGTGTGCACTGGAAAAGAATGTGTATTCTTTTTTATGGGGATGTAAAGCCCTCTATAGATCTATTAGCAGTCTCTTCTATTTCTTCCTTCAAAGCCACTGTTTCCTTGTTGAGTTTTAATCTTGTTGATCTATCCAGAGGTGATAAGGCGGTGTTGAAGTCTCCAACTACTATTGTTTTGCTACCAATGTCTTCCTTGAAGTCTATTAGCAGTTGTTTTAAATAGTTTGCTGGTCCAGTGCATATATGTTTAGGAGTGTGATTTCTTCCCGCTGTACATATCCCTTGATTATTAAAAAATGTCCCTTCTAATCTTTTACAGCCTGAAATCTATGTTGTCCTATACTAGTTTAGCCACCCCAGCTTTTTCTGATGGAGTTGTCTGCTTGAAGAATTGTTTTCCATACTTTGACTTTGAGTCTGTTTTCTCTGATTGTTCAGATGTGTTTCTTGTAGGCAGCAGAATGTTGGGTTCAGTTTCTGAATCCATTTTGCCACTCTGTGTTTCTTAATTGGTGCGTTTAGATCATTAACATTGAGAGAGATTATTGTCACAGGATTTTGTGCCATTCTTTGTAGAGGTTTATTGTGCTTGTAGGTGGTTTTCTTGTCTTCCAGTAGCCCCTTCAGTCTTTCTTTTAAGGTTGGTTTTGAGTCCATGAAGTTGCTGAGCTGTTGTTTACCCATGAATTAGTGTGTTGTTCCTTCAAGTTTGAGTGAGAGTTTAGCCAGATAAAGTATTCTTGATGAAGTGTTCATTTCATTGAGTTTTTCCACTGTATTCCACCATTTTCTTCAGGCTTGGAAGATTTCCTCTGATAAGTCTGCTGTAAATCTAAGGGTTGCTCCTTTGTATGTGACTTCCTTCTTTGACCTTGCTGCTTACAGTATTGTCTCTCTATCTGTGATATTCATCATTCTGATATATTTTGGAGTCTTTTTTATTAGGGTCTCGTTTCTCTGGTACCCTTTGGGCTCCTTGGATCTGGATGCTTGCAATTTCCAGCTCTGGGAACTTCTCAGCAATGATATCTTTAACTGTTGCTACTTCATTGGGATTGCCTTCCGGTCCTGGTACTCTAATGATTTTTATGTTGTTCCTCTTGAGTTCTTCCCCTAGGTCTCTGATTCACCCTAGAGCTATTTTGAGATTTTTTTCCCATTGTATGTTGTTCCCTGAATGCTTTCTGAAGTTCACTGATTCTGTCTTCGGCTGTTGTCATTCTACTGTTGAGGGAACCCACTGAGTTTTTCATTTCATCTATGGAATCCTTTATTGGTGACACTTCTGTTTGTAGCTGTTTTATTCTGCTCTCATCTCTTCCTCTATTTTATTTACTGTCCTTTCCACTGTATCTTTCATGTCCTCCTTTAATTTATTGAATACCTCTTCCACCGTTTCTTTGAGTTCATTGAACATCCTCAATATTTCATCTCTGAATTCTTTATCAGAGAGATTGTATTTATGGGTATTCCTCTCGGCTCTTTTCTTCATCCACTGCTCCTGGTGGGGATTTGTGCTATTTCTTTATGTTGCTGTGGTAATATGGAGGTGGAACCCTCCGATTCACTATCAGTGTCCCCCTCTCACTGCGAGAAAGGATTCTGGATGAGCTTGGTCGATGGTGGTCATCTTTTTCCCCTTCTAGAATACTAACTTCCTTTTTGGAGCTCCTCTGTGACTATAAGTAGTCTTCTAGTGCAGCTTCAGAGGATTGCTCTTTTTATTTATTTATTTATTTTTGGCATTTTTTGGGTGGGGTCACAACCAGTGATGCACAAGGGTTACTCCTGGCTCTGCACTCAAGAATTACTCCTGGTGGTGCTCGGGGGACCGTATGGGATGCCGGGAATTGAATCTGGGTTTATTGCATGCAAGGCAAACGCCCTACCTGCTGTACTATTGCTCCAGCCCCAAGGATGTGTTCTTTTTATATTAGGTTTTTTCAGTTTCTTGTGTTCACTGTTATTTTGGTGAGACTGGAGTAGGCTAGTGGACTGTTGTCTTAACGTGTTTGGGATAGCCAGACTGTCCTGCCCTCCTGAGAATTAGGTAATGGATATTGAGGTGAGTTCACAGTGCTGGGAAAGGGGAAAACGCCGCTGTGGCCCTAGAGGCCATGCCCCCCCACTGCTGCTGTACTTGTGGGGGAGTCGGCTGCATTGGTGCCTGAGCAGGATTTAAGTCCCACTTCTGATGCAGTCCTAAAACTTGCTGGGGATCCCCTCTGGCCTGAGTGCTTGGCGGGGGCACCTTGACTGAGTGGCACTGAATAGGAGAACAGGCTTTCATCTGTTTTAGAAGACACAAGACTTTATGAACTCTGTATAATTCAGCAATGAATTTAGGTCCCTGCAAATTTCTAGGTGGTCATAAAGACTTTGATGTTGGTTGAATTTTTCACAAATTTTCTTTTATGGAAGCAGTTTTTTGATAATTCCACTAGCCATTTAGTGGTAACAAACAATATAAAATAAATCATTTTGGGCCTTCTATGGAGACAGGCTTGATGGGTGGTTGGGAAAATGAGGTGAATAGTGGAGAGAAGCTGATAGTGGTGATGGTATTGGTGTGTAACAAATAAACAACTTTGTAAATGATGGTTAAAAATAAAGTGGAAGAAGAGGAGATGAAATCTTGAAGTTTGTAGCAGCTTGGGGGTACTGGAGAGTTTCACGCTAAGAAAAATGAGTGAGAAGTTGAATGACAAACACCAAGTGATCTCATTCACACATGGAGTAAAAACAAAGTGAACAGACAGTGAACAGTGAAAACAAACCTGGAGTACCTGCCTACAGAATGTGTTGGCTATGCTGGGTTGGGGGAGGGACAACAAAGGACTTAGGGACAGTGTGGAGGAATATCAGCACTTTCGTGGTCAGGCAGTGCAGGAACTTTGTATATTTAAAACACTAATGTCAGACTAACATAAATTGTGATGTTAGATCAATGGAAAGATAAAATGAAGTATTAATGAGTTCACGAATTCCTTACGATTTCTTTGAACATGTCCTATAACAGCTAATTTAAAAGTATTCCCTCATTTGTGGCTTATTTACTCATTGTCTTAATTATTGTCTCCTCTTAATGTTTTTGGAAAAGCTTGAGCCTTAATTTTGATGATAGCTGAGAGGTCTTGTATAACTCATAGTCACACAGCTTTTCCCTATATTATGATTTAGGTTTTATTTTTATCTTGGTCATGAATTTTTTGGTTTGTTTGTTTTGGGTTATACTCTGTGGTACTAAGGGCTTACTCCTGACTTGGCTCAGGAATCTCTCCTGGTGGGATGGGGTGCCAAGGATCAAACCAGGGTCAGCCACATGCAAGACAAACCCCGTATCTGCTGTATTATCACTTCAGCCCCTATTATGCATTTTTGAATTAAAACACCACCATCATCATCATTGTCATCATCTTCTTTGTTGCTATCATCATCTGTTGGATCCTGATCAGAGTCATGAGGAAGTTCAGGAAGCACTGCCTTGCAAACAAGGCCACATCATAGCTGCAAATAGCTAGGAACTCTGAGTGAGCTGGGTTGGGATCAGCATGTCCCAAATGCAGCCGCTTTTTGTTATAGATTAACTGTGCTATGATTGGATGAAAAATAAACAAATACCTTATTGGGTTATTGTGTAGGCTTGCATAGATGTTGATGTGGAATATATGGGAAGTGGGATGTAAAGATTTACGTTATCAAGAATTTTGTGCATCATTAGGATACAAAATAGTAGGTACTTTAAGGTGTTTTGATCTTATGTTTTTTGATCTGATGTACTCTGAGTTATGCTGGATGCTTGGATCGTTAACCCAATGAAAAGGGGCTTCAAAAGCCAGTCAGTGCTAAATGGCCTGAGTGAGTTTTAGCCCCTCACGTCCCAACATTGCACACACCTTGCTTATCTCTGTGCCTGACTGATCACTTGATCGAGAACTAACAATCATCACTGCCACCACTACCACTATTGACACATTTTCTATTGCTCCTTAGCATTTGTGGAAAGACATTCCTATTTATTTGCCTTGATTCCTTTGTTGAAAAAAATGCAACATATAATTATGGGCTCAGGGATCATAGCTCTACATTCATCTTGTCTAATACCTGAAACTACTGTTTTATCTGTTTTGTGATTTCTTCTAATTGTTAGATGTAGGATTATAACTTTTTTCATTTGATTTTTGCCTGGCAGTGGAGCTTCAGAATCTTAATTTTGTTTCTTTGTTACTTAATCTCAGTCAGAAGCAGTTGTGCTTAGTACTACAGATGTTAAAACTATTTCTTAAAAAATTGATACTCATCATTTTTTGTTTTTCTATTCAAAACTGTGCTGAAAAAAATCTTGTTCACATATCATCATATCCACTCATTAAGTATTTCTGTTTTGTTTTTTTTTCCCTCTTTGGGTCACATCCAGCAATGCATAGGGTTTACTCATGGCTTTGCACTCAGGAATCACTCCTGGCGGTGCTCAGGGGACCAGATGGGATTCTGGGAACAGAACCCAGGTTGGCCCGTGCAAAGGCAAATGCCCTACCCACTGTGCTATCGCTCCAACCCCTCCTTAAGTATTTCTGCACAGCAGATATTTAGAATTGAATCGCAGAGGAAGGATTCATGCATTTTATTTTTATTTATTTATTTATTTATTGTGTCACACCTGGCGATGCACAGGGGTTACTCCTGGCTCTGCACTCAGGAATTACCCCTGGCTGTGCTCAGGGGACCATATGGGATGCTGGGATTCGAACCCGGGTCGGCCACGTGCAAGGCAAATGCCCTACCCTCTGTGCTATCGTTCCAGCCCTGGATTCATGCATTTTAAACTGAGAAGGATGGTCTGAAATTTTTACTTAGCTGCGAACAAACTAAGTTAGCTCGCCACAATTTCAGGGCAGCTGAAAGAAAATTTAAGATTCTTGGATTAGAGAGCAAAGATTTTTTTACTGAAAGTACGATACTGAACCAGCGTATTTTCATTGGTTCTTAGAGCTACCAGGCAGGCAGGGTTCCAAGAGGGCCAGTAGACCCTTCTACTTGAAACCTGGTAAAGGGCATTTTTGCAGGGAGCCAACTTAGACCAGGAGGGAGCAGGCAGTCCTGGGGGCTACTTTTTGTTTTTAATTGAATCACCATGAGATAGTTACAAACTTTCATGTTTGGGTTACAATCTCACAATGATCAAACACCCATCCCTCCACCAGTGCACATTCCCTACCACCGATATCCCGGGTTTACCCCGCCTTCCCCACCCTCCCCCTGCCTCCATGGCAGACAATCTTCCCTATAGTATCTCTCTACTTTTGGGCATTATGGCTTGCAACACAGAGAGGTCATCATGTTTGTTCCATTATCTACTTTCAGCATACATCTCCCATCCTGGGGGCTACTTTTGCCAGTGAGTGGACCTACTGGACAGTGTAAGCAGAGACAGCAATTGCTCAGATAAGGAGGTGGATAAAGTGGATGTGACACTCAGGTTACTCAGTGTCTCCCAACACGTGGTGCCCTGTCTCTCCAGAAAGGCCATGTTGATGTAAGGCTCCATCCATCCTGCAGCGAAGAGCTTTATTTAGAAAGACTTCATTGCCAGTGCCCTGAACATTATTCATCTTCATAACTTTTCATGCTGGAGCTATAGTACAGCAGGTAGGGCATTTGTCTTGCACGTGGTCAACCGGGGTTCGATTCCTCTGTCCCTCTCCGAGAGCCCAGCAAGCTACCAAGAGTATCCCACTTGCAAGGCAGAGCCCGGCAAGCTACCCATGGCGAATTCGATATGCCAAAAACAATAACAACAAGTCTCACAATGGAAATGTTACTGGTTCCCGCTTGAGCAAATCGATGAGCAACAGGATGACAGTGATACAGATAACTTTTCATTATTTTTTTTTTTTGTAGAGTTGAGCACCTTTCTGAGTGTTTAATCAGGTGGAATTTTTCTAGAGCTCACTCTTGCCTCTGACAGTTCTTTTTATTTATTCGTTTATTTATTTATTCTGTTACATCAGAGTCTGCAGTTTTTCAGCTGAATTACTTTCTAATTATGTGAACTGGATGACAGTGATGTTAGCTTGCTTGTGCTGTATTGACCCAAACTACTGTCATGCCCAGCGATGTCCTTTCCCATCTCTGGCCTGCGTTTAGAAACCCAGAAGGACCAGGAGCCTTGGCATTTCCTTCCTGCAGCTTTGCATTCGAAGGAGGAAATGAAGCTAGGCTCTCACTGTCTCTCCCGCTTCTCTCTCCTGGTGCCTCTCTCTTCATTCGCGTCTTCCCAACTCTCTTGGGTATCAGTACTCGAACGGACCTTGCAGTGAAGCCGGATTTCTTCGGAGCGTTCCTCTCCTCCTGTCCCCGGTCCTCAGCCTCACCAGCGAGGGAAGGCGGCACGTTCCAGGCCGAGCTGCCCTCCCGGCCGAGCAATAACTGCTCTATGTCACGAGTGAGAGCTTGTTTGCAGGCTGGGACTCCGGAGCTTCTCCGAGTCCCCGAAGGCTCGAGTCTTGCTCCTGCCTGGAGTCGTCTCCTCATACACCAACCTACTGCAGGGCGGAGGCGGCCAGCGCGGGAGCGGGCAGGCGACGGCTGGACCAGGGGCGCTCTCCGTGGGCGTTCCCGGGGCCGCGGGCGCTGTGCCAACGCCAGTCAGTGCCGGGTGTGTGGGAGGCGGGTTCTGCCCACGGCGCAGCCAATGGGGCCGCCGCAAACGGCCCCGCCCACCTCCCAGGACCTATCGGGGCCGCGCAGCCTTCCCGGCAAGGAGCGCAGCCAACGGGCCGCGCGGATCAGGCCCTGCCCTCGCGGGAGCCGTCGGGGCGGGGCCCGTCTGCGCGCGGGTGGGTCCCGGCGCTCCGACTAGGGTCGCGGACACTGAGACCGCCGGTACCGGGTGCAGGCGACGCAAGCATGGCGGCTCCGAAGGGTGACCAGGTGCTGATCGTGGGCAGGTAAAAGCCTCCCGGGGGCGCGACCGAAAGTGCCCGCGGCCGGACGCTGGCCCCGGAGCTCCGAGGCCGCGGGACCGCGGGACGAGGGAAGGCGCTGCTGGAAGCCCGGTGCCCGCGGCCACGGCCGTGCCGCCTGCCGTGCGTGCGGTGCCACGCGGCGGGGCCGCTGGCGAGCGCAGGAAGTGCTGGGCACACAGCCCGCTCGGAAAGCAGAGCCGCCACGGTTCCTGCGGGGTGTCGGGAACTACCCCCTGGGCGGCAGGGGAGGCTGAGAGCGCCAGTGGGGCACAGAGCGCGGCGCAGGGCCAGCGGCGTTGATGCAGCGCCGGGGGCGGCGGGGGGCTCAGTGCGCCGCTGCACCGAGTAATCTGGCGGGGGTCCTGGTCGGGAACGGGAGTTCGGGCCCCGGTCTGTGCGGAACGCCCCGTCCAGTGCCCTGCAGGTGTCAGCCCAACTGCTGCGTCGTCAGCCGGATTTTACTGCCTTGTGCCCACCCACCAACTCTGTTCGTGTTTTGGCTCCCAGCGCTGCCGGGGATCCGACCCGTGGGGTCCTGGATGCGCTTCAACCGTGGCGCCATCCCCAGGGCGCTCTACCGCCTTGTGTATCCGTTACTCATTTTGTGGGTCTCCCCAGTGCTGCTAAGGAGGTCCCGGAGCCACTACACCGAGAGATACTTGGTGCAGCGCGGGCCCTGTCTCCAGCAGCTCTGGGTAGAGGGTCAGGCTTACCCAGTCCCCCACCTGGGCATACTCCCGGCTACACCTGGCTACCGGAGCACGGCGTCTATCCCCCTGGAGTGCCGCGGTGGCGGGGCGGACCCTGGCACCTGCAGGGCCTCTTTCTCTAGGTGAGCTAGTGAGCTATCAGTTGACTGATTCTTTGCCTTTGACAGCGAGAAGCGCCTTCCTGGGGACTGGCTTTGTTTGGAACGAGAAAGATAGATACAGGAGAGACTGCTTTATGGGACCTTTCCTTAAGGAGTGCTGATGTCTGGAAGTAGAATCCTGCTTCAGGCTACTGTTCTGGCTCCTTCCTTTGGAAGAACTTCCTGTTGAGAAAGTTCCGACAAAGACCATGATTATCATGACTCAAGGCCCCCAGATATGTAAAATTCTAAGATCAGCATTTGACTTTGAAGAAAGTTGTTCTCCTGATGATTACTGGTTCTTAGCAACAAATACTCTCTGGTGTGCTCTCTGCACAGCTGTAAGCCTCCCTCACCCCGCGTTTTTTCCTCTTTTATTTCTGTCTCTTTTCTTAATCCTAGTCGCGCCCTGCTTCAGGCTTGTCCCTGGCGTGGCCCCTGACCCTTTATGGTGCCCTTCACCCTCCCATCAGTTTACAAGTGATCTGAGAAGATTTCCCCTGCATGTAGCCCATGGAAGGAAGAGGTTGGGCTGCTTTCTGCCAGTTTGCTTCCCCCTCCTCCCCCCAGCCATGTTGTCTTTGGTCCTTACAGTTACATGACTGCCTGGAGAAATAATCTGCAAAGTCCTTTGCATGTACTTTGTACCAACGTGGCGACTTGGCGGGCTCTGCTTGGGCAGAGTCCTGTCTTCCTGCATATCTGGAGCATGGTCCACTCACTACCCCTGCCAAGAGTCAGAGCTTTGCGTTCATTGTGCCCTTCTCTCCCTCAGGTCCCTGTGTCTGGGAGCTGTGACTGGGAGTCAGTTCATTTCAGGTTCCTTGAAGAAGGCACTCCTGGGATTTGGAAAGTGCTGGCAAACTCAGTCCCAAGGGAATTAACTTAGGGTAGAAATTTGTGTCAGTCCTATAAGCTTTGCATCTCTCGCACCTTCCAGGCACTCCCCTTCCTCCTTCTCTCCTCTCCCCTCCCCTTCATCCTTCCTCTTCACTCCCTTTTTCTCCCCTCTTCTACCTCTCCCTTTCCCTCCCTCACTTCCATGCCTTCCTCTTCCTCTCTTCCTCTCCCCAGCCCCGTCTCCCTCCTCTCCTCACTTCCCCCCTCTCCACTCCCCCCATGGGACCCATAGATGATTTAATTTAATTAATAAATAAATAATTTTTTTTTTTTTGCTTTTTGGGTCACACCCAGCGATATACAGGGGTTACTCCTGGCTCATGCAGTCAGGAATTACTCCTGGTGGTGCTGGGAATCGAACCCTGGTCAGCCGTGTGCAAGGTAAATGCCCTACCCACTGTGCTATCGCTTCAGCCCCCCCATAGATGATTTTAGGGAACATTCATTTTAAGTAATAGGAAATGTAAGTGTTTTGGCTAAAATTTGGTAGTGCTCTTGAATTTCAGCAGACTGTAATCATTTCTGTTTCAGAAACACATTGGCACCTTGTTTTTCAAAAGCGAGCTCCCTCATAAAAGTACTTGCTGGAAACAGGCTCTCTTTAACCCTTTCACAGCCATCTTTTCAGAAAGGCTTTTCCACTTAGCTTTTCAGGGCAGGTTGCTTCACAGTGGTGGTCTTGTGACAGTAAGAGTGAATTTTATTTTTCTGGTTGTAGGTTGTTGAAGAAAGCTTTTTCAGTTTTTATTTAGGTACCATGATTTACAGATCCTGTTGCTAATAGGGTCTCAGGCATAGTGTTCCAGCTCCAGCTTCACCACTGATGCTAGGGGACCCTCCCCTCTCCCCTCCCCAAAATGACATTATTTTTCTTCCCAATCCCTACACCCTCTTGGCAGACTCATTGAAATTAAAAATATATATATGTACATATATATATATAAAATTTGGGTAGCTTGCTTGCAATAGTATTGATACTTTTACAGTTTGTACACAGTTATCTCAACTCTATCAGTGAAGTGCCCAGGACCTTGGACCAGTGTCCTTATGTGGCTGCCAGTTCATCATCATCTCCTCATCTTACCCTCTGCTCTTTACTTGGCACCCTCTGTTCTGTGGTGCAAAGCCAAGGGTTGGCCATCATTGATAGTCATCATTTGATGGCCATCATTTCCATACCCCTGCCTGCTTCTCTAAAAGTCACAAGTGAGTGCAACTTTTTCTTCACATGATACCTTCTAGATCTGCCCATGTTGCAGCAAATGGCATGATTTCATCTTTTTTCATGACTGTGCGGCTTTCCATTGTGTATATACACAGTGCCTCTAGTCATTGATCAAGATTGTTTTTTTTTTTTTAGGTTTTATTTTTTTAAACATTGTGGTGTTTTTTTTTCTTTTTGGGTCACACCCAGCGATGCTCAGGGGTTACTCCTGGCTCTGCACTCAGGAATTACTCCTAGCAGTGCTGGGGCAGCCATAGGAATGCTGGGGATTGAACCAGGTCGGCTGCGTGCAAGGCAAATGCCCTACCCGCTGTACTATCACTTTAGCCCCTAAAGATTGTGTTTTTGAAGGAGATCTTGTGACTAGGACTGCAGGAACATGAAGAGAAGGAAAATCTATAAAAATCTGCAACTTTGAAATAGGGGAGTGACCTGAAATTCATATGGAACAATAAGCCCCCACGAATAGCTAAAGCAATTCTTGGGGTAAAAAAAATGGGAGGCATCACCTTTCCCAAACTCAAACTGTACTGCAAAGTGGTAATAATTAAAACAGCATGGTATTGAAATAAAGACAGATCTGCAGAAAAGAGTTGAATATCCTGACACATACCCTCAAATTTATGATCATTTAATCTTTGATAAAGGATCAGGAAATATGAAGTGGAGCAAGGAAAGTTTCTTTAACAAACGGTGCTAACAAAACTGGACAGCTACATGCAAAAAAAAACCGGGCTCAGGGGGCTGGAGTAATAGCACAGCGGGTAGAGCATTTGCCTTGCACATGGCTGACCTGGGTTTGATTCCCAGCATCCCATATGGTCTCCTGAGCACCACCAAGAGTGATTCCTGTGTGTATGAGCCAGGAGTAACCCCTGTGCATCGCCAGGTGTGACCCCAAAAGAAAACAAAACAAAACAAAATAAAACCGGGCTCAGATCTCTAACACCATGTACAAAAGTCAGATCAAAATGGATTAAAGACCTCAACATCAGGCCAAAATCCGTCAGGTACATTGAAGAAAAGGTCAGCAAAACCCTCCATGACATTGAAGCTAATGGTATCATCAAAGATGAAATGCCACTGACCAAGTAAGTGGAAGCAAAAATAAACAAATAGGACTATTTTAAAGTAAGAAGCTTCTGCACCTCAAAAGATACAGTGACCAGAAAACAAAGAATGGGAAAGGATAATTCACCCAATACCCTTCTGATATAGGGTTAATATCAAAGATATAGAAGGCACTGACTGAACTCTACAAGAAAAAATATCCAATCCCATCAGAAAATCGGGTAATGAAATGAACAGAAACTTTCACAAAGAAGAAACTTGAATTGCCAAAAGGCACATGAAAAAATGTTCTTTGTCACTAATCATCAGGGAGATGCAGATCAGAACAACAATGAGATAGCATCCCACACCACACAGACTGGCCCACATCCAAAATAACAAGAGCAACCAGTGTTGGCACGGATGTGGGGAGAAAGGGACTCTCCTTCACTGCTGGTGTGAATGGGTGTTGGAACACTGTATGACGGAAATCCAATCATGAACAGCTTTGTAAGGGTCTGTCTCATAGTGATTCAATAAAAAAATTTTTAGAAAATAGGGGAGTGAAAAATTGTATCTGATGTAGGGCCTTCATGCCTCTTTCCTGCGAGTCTCATGTCTAGGAGAACTTCCTTTCCCTAACCCTGGTTCTAACTGCAGTGTGGATTCCGTAGGCAGATGCTTCATGCTTCATTCACATGTGTGTGCTCACCCAAATGCTAGGTCTGGAGCCGGTTTTAGAATACGCGTCTGTCTGGGGGAACTTCTGCAGTGTGGTCATGTTTGGAGCTTGTCCTGTGGTCTCTTCCCCATTTCTCCTGCCAAGCAGCTTTATTTTTAAAATTTGTACATGTGTCTCTTAGGTTGAGGAAGTTCTCAGCTTTTATTTCTTTTATTTCTTTATTTTTTTGCTTTTTGGGTCACATTCAGGAATTACCTCTGGCAGTGCTCAGGGGACCATATTGGATGCTGGGAATTGAACCCGATTTGGCCACGTGCAAAGCAAATGCCCTAACCCACTGTGCTATCACTCCAGTCCCTCAGCTTTTATTTCTTCCATCAATAATTCTTTCATTTTCCTTCTTTCTTCTGAAATTTCTGATTGTTCCTGTTGCTGTTGGTTCATAAAAATCTTTGACTTTCTTTATTTTTTTCCACTTTGAAATCACTTATCTCTCTTTTTTATGCATGATCAGACACACAGCTTTATGACTAGACTTAGGATTTTCCCCTTCCAGAAAATGTTCTGCCTCTGGAACCTTTTCTTTAGAGTAAAAACCATATACTTATTGACTATATATCCACCACTCCTAGTCCTATTAGAAAAACATCTGGGTTTTTATATCAGTTTGCATTAAAAGAAAAGCTAATGTTTAGTATGAAGAGCTTATGAAGATTCAGTGTTATGTCAAGTCCCTGAAACATACCTTCTTTTTTTGTTTTGAATTTTATTTTGAGATGATTATGTACAGTTTTTTTTTATAAGAAACTGAGACATGATTTTTGGAGGAAAGTAGGATTTTCCTGTTAAATTTTGTCTGAAAATACAGATACAGACGTATACACAGGGACACAGAGCAAACCAATATTCAGACATGGGGGCCATGTTGACTTGAAGCATCTTTTTTTGGCATTGTCTTGAAAATTTGGCATGTATTATAACCGTTGAGCATTATGTGCCCCTGCCATGCAGGCACATTTGAGAAAGGCAATTTATTTTTAAAGACAAGCTGGATTGGAGGAGAAGCTTTACTTAGTGATGCAACCTGTTGGGTTTTTTGTTTGTTTGTTTTTGGGCTACACCCAGCAATGCTCAGGGGTTACTCCTGGCTTTTTAGTCAGGAATCACTCCTGGCAGTACTCGGGGGATCATATGGGATGTCTGGCATTGACCCAGGTTGGTCATGTGCAAGGCAAATGCCCTAGCCCCTGTGCTATCTCCCTGGCCCCATGTTGGATTCTTTATGGAAGGTCTTTCCTGCATGTCAGTGACAGTACTTTGGATTTAGAGAGCAGCTTTCCCCTTTTACTTTTGTCAGCTTGCCCACCCTTCCTTGTACTATTGTCTGCCTCCTGTACTTCCTGTCCCTTCTGCAAAGGAGCTGTCAGTGTCCTTTTGTGTGGATACTGGATATAAGGTGAGGGGACAGAAGGATCCAATAGAATGTCTGCTTTAAAGGCACAGAGTATTGCTTATCTTCACAGGAGTCAGTGAGTTTGGCAGGGTCTGGCCGGCCTCTGATCAGCTTGGGGGAGAAGTCTCTGTTTGCATAAATGTAATGACTCATTTTGTTGGATAGTGGCTTCTTCTCCTCTTTATTTATTTATTTGTTTATTTAATTAATTATTTATGTGTGGTCTTGAGGATCAAACCCAGGGTCTTACATATATAAGGCATGTGCTCTACCACCAAGTCACATCCCTGGTCCATGTTTCTGAAACCAGAAAGTGGAAAGTAAAAAAATTCTTTTCAAAAAGTACACAAAACATCATATATATATAGCAAAGTGCAGAAGTTACCCAATTTAGTTCTGTAATTAACCCAGAGATGAATGCCATTGCAACTTCCGCTGTGCCTTTTATAGAAGACCATTTAGAATGCCTTGCAGAGCTGGGCTAGTGGACATGAACTTCATTAATTGTTGTTTGAGTGATAGCCTAGTTTGATAAAATATTCTTTTTTGGATGAACATTTTATCCAGCATGCTGGCCTCTAGAATGTCATTTATGACATATTTCTTGTATCTTACCACCCTCAAGATACAATCTCTATCTTTGATGCTTGCTATTTTAATTAGTGTGACCTAGTGTTCTGTTTGTTTGTTTGTTTGCATTTTTTAGGGTGGGGGGAACTTTTTGAGCTTGAATCTGGGTCCTCAGATTGGCAAAGTTTTTGACAATTATTTCCTCTAACCTCTACCAACCCTTTTTCTTTTTTCTCTTCCTGAGCGCCTATAGGATATGGACATTATTTCTCTTGAATTGATCCATAGATCTCTAATGCATTGAAAAACCTGCTTTTTCTCTGTGTCCCCCTTTTCCAGCCCTCTCCTGCCCCCCATTGTTACAGGCCATTTGAATCAGGCACTCTCATTTCCACCTTGGCTTCTGTCATAGTGTTTGGTTTTCTTTTCACCTGCTCTAGTCTTCAGTTTGGTGACTTCTGATTAAAATTTTCTCATACTTAGTTTCCTTATTGGGGCTATCATACTGCTTGTTCAGTTCAGTGAATATCCTTACCCACGTTCCTTTGAAGAGCTTGCCAGATCATGTAGAGCTCTATCGCGTGCTTTCGTTTTGTGTCTTGCCTGAGCTTTTGTCTTCCTCCATTAGTAAAGGTAAAAATTTCTCCATGATGCAGTGTGCTGGCTGAGTCCTGTTTTTTGTTTCTTTTTTTTTTTTTTTGCTTTTCGGGTCACACCCAGTGATGCACAGCGGTTACTCCTGACTCTGTACTTAGGGATTATTCCTGGCTGTTCTGGGGAACTGGGAGTCAAACCCGGGTCAGCCATGTGCAAGACAAACGCCTTATCCGCTGTGCTATCACTCCAGCCCCTGAGGTCTGGTTTTGGGTATGCCTAGGCAGCAGTGTATGGAGCCTGTTTGCAAATTTTATGCAAATGCTGTTGCTCTGAACCATTGCTGGGGATTTTCATCAACAAGCTTACTCCTGGGTCAGGTGAAAGCAGTAGACAGAGAGACCATGTTGTCCCATGTGTTTGCAATTGCTCGTGCCTGGAGCTCAGGAGTGCACAGGCCTGGTGTCCACCTGTGTGCATCCATCTACCTGCCTGGCTCAGGAAAACTAGCGAACACCCACAACCTGATCCTGACTGCCTCTTGCCAAATGCTGACCTGCCAGTGCAAGACTGTCAGATGTGACCTGAGAGGGAGCAGAGCACAGCATGCCCACTGTGTTTCTGAGCTTGGCTTTTGTTTGATGGCAGGGCCTGCCCTTCAGTGGTTAGCTTCATGCTTCAGTCGATTCAGAGTGCCCTGACATCTTGCTGGGCATCCATGCCCATGTCCTGATCTTGGACTCAGCAGTAGGGCGTTGATTGACTTGCCTCCCCCTGAGTCTGGGCAGTGCTCAGGCCTGCCCTTTCTCTGCACTCCTCATGTCCTCCAGGGGTGGATTCACTGCACTCCTGAGTTGTGTTTCTGCGGTTGTTCATACTCCATAGTGAATCTCTTGGCTCTACTTCCTGTGGGGAAGTAGTCAGTAGTCAGTGTTTCATTCTACATTTTCATATCCTTCCCCCTGTGGAACTATAAAGGAGTCTGGGGGCTTTTCCACTTTGCTCCGTTCCCACCTTCTCAGCCACACCATCTGCATGTGTTCTGCAGCTCTGGTGATTATTGGAGGCAGTTTTGCTGCCATGCACGTGGCTGCAGTGCAGGCTGAGCTCAGCGGTGCTGCTGGGGTCATGGAAAGTGGCTGTTGGGCCTAGATGGCTGAGCTGAAGTGGTGGTGCGAGACACGTGGGAGGGTGCTGGGGTTGCACTCTTGGCCTGAGGCTTGCAGTGTAGGCAGTTCTAAACCACTGAGCCAGAAAAGAATCCCCCAAAAGTTTACTTATTGGAGGACGCGAGTTATGTGTCCGATAAAATATTTCATGTCCTGAATTTTGCTTGATGTGTCCTGAACAGCTATTTAACTTGCAACTTTGTTCCAGTGTCCTGAACTGGTCATTAGGGCTAGAGACTCATTTTTCTTAATGCTGGGCAGACTTCCTCCTTATCTTTCTACCAGAATTACTCCCATCACAGTCTCATCCTCCTTTTTCTGATGAACTTAAGTCAATTCTCACTTGTTGTCTGTTGATTGATTGACCCCATAGGTTGGGTTTTTCTTCCACCCTGCTCACAGCTCCTTTTTGGTGTTTGAGTGACACCTGGTGTTGCTCAGGTGTTAATTCTGGCTCCGCACTCAGGAATTACTCAGGGAACCATATGGGGTTCTGGGGATTGAACCCTGTTCGACTGTTGCCCTACTCGGTTTTTTGTTTTGTTTTTTTTTTACAAAAAAGAACTCCTTTTTGTCTCCATAACTTTATCAAAGTTGGAGTGTCCCAGAGCTCGATCTTGTGACTTTCTTAGTAGATGCTTTCTTTGTAGTCTCAGTACTATCAGTTTAATGCTGTCACTGCATCACTGTCGTCCCGTTGCTCATCGATTTACTTGAGTGGGTGCCAGTTATGTCTCCATTTGTCCCTGTTGCATTCAGGGTCAGGGGAATGAGGCCCATTATTGTTACTGTTTTTGGCATATCGAATATGCCATGGGTAGCTTGCCAGGCTCTGCCATGCGAGATTCTGCATCACTCTTCCAGGAGCTTAATACTACCAGTATTAAATACCAAACTGATACCCTCAGCCCAGACTGTGCCTCCAGAACTTAAGACATAAGCAGTTCTTGAATAACTGTTCTGATTAGACATCTCAAATTTAAAGCAGACTTTTGAATACGCATACTTTTCTCCCTAAGTCTATCCATCTAGAGTCTTCTCCCTTAGAATTAATGGCCTCTCTAGTCTTCCTATTTCTGTTCCAACACTTAGACACTTGGATCTATCCACATTTCTGTTTTCTCTCCTTCCTCCCTCCCTCCCTCCCTCCCTCCCTCCCTCCCTCCCTCCCTCCCTTCCTTCCTTCCTTCCTTCCTTCCTTCCTTCCTTCCTTCCTTCCTTCCTTCCTTCCTTCCTTCCTTCCTTCCTTCCTTCCTCCCTCCCTCCCTCCCTCCCTCCCTTCTTTCCTTCCTCCCTCCCTCCCTACCCTTTCTTTCTTTCTTTCTTTCTTTCTTTCTTTCTTTCTTTCTTTCTTTCTTTCTTTCTTTCTTTCTTTCTTTCTTTCTTTCTTTCTTTCTTTCTTTCTTTCTTTCTTTCTTTCTTTCTTTCTTTCTTCCTGTTGGTGCTCAGAGATTACTCCTGACTCTGCACTCAGAAATCACTTCAGGCGGGCTTGGGGAAACATGAAATGTGGGGGTTCAATCTGGGTTGGCCTAAGCAAGGCAGGCGCCCTCCCTGCTGTGCATCTCTCTAGCCCATGCACTTCTGTTTCCATCCCTGGAGGCTATGCTCTGGCAATCCTGTGCCTGTAGGGCTCACCTGCCGTGTCCTCACGCATCTGCTTCCATCAGTCTCACCTGCTTCATGTCCTATGGTGACACACGAGTCTCTCACTCTTGTTTGTCACCTGTCCTTGGTGTTGCCAGGCAGCAGGGGTGTTCCTTTTAACTCTGATATCAGATCACATCTTTCCCTTGAAATCTGTTAGTTGCTCATGTCACTCTGCAAATCCAAAATCCCTAATGCCTCTAAGCGGATCCCTGCCTGCCCAGGCTGAACAGGGTCCCTGTCTTCTGCCTTCCACTCCAGCCTTGCTTGTCTGTGAGACTCTCAGCTCTGCCTTGAGCACCTGGTTCACTCTGCCCAGAATCCTGCTGGTCTGTTCCCGCACCTCTTCAGATCATCTCAGTGACCAAGTCCCTGTCGATACTCACACCCTGTTCTGGCGCCCAGCCTATGCTCCTGCTAGTTGCCCCTCTTCTGGACTCTCCTCCTCTAGCACCTTGTCCTTCTAGATGTGCAATCTGACCTGCCCCCAATGTTCCCCAGCACAGGAAGTGTAGTTTTGTCAGGGCCAAGAACATGCGATGGTCGACACTCTGAATACAATACAGCGATAGTGGCTTCCATGCTGACACAGGGCAGGGGCTTATTGTCATTGTTAAAGGCAAATATTAAAGACCATCTCAGGTCTCTGTATTTTATTTCAGAAATACAAAGGTGAGAGTTCCTAGTGCACAGATCTTATTTTATTCAACAGGCAAACAAAAACAGGTTCATTTAAAACAAGGTCATACTGCTGATAGCTTGGCTTTAAAAAAATTGCTGTATAAAGTCACTGTTATTTATTTTTGTGGGTATGCAGAGGGTGGGGGGGCTGGTGTGAGGTGCCACACGCACCCCTTAGAGCTTACTCCTGACTCTGTGCTCATGGATCACTCCTGGCAGGCTTGGGGACCATCTGGGGTGCTGGGGATCAAACCCGGACCTGCCATGTGTAAGGCAAGTCCCTTTCCTGCTGCACTATGCCCTGGGCCCTAAATTCATTGTGTTTTATTCATGAACTTTGATATCTCTGATTATGGATCAAACGTCACAAAATAGTGAAAAGGAAATTATGTGATCTTACTAGCTCCAGAAAGTATTATGGAAATATCCATCACTTGCTTCTCCCTCCAGCAGTCTATGCACCCAGGCATAAGGTGAATCCATAGGTTAAGAGTTAGTCTAAGGCTGAAAACTCATGAGAAAAAGGACCTTAGGTGGGCCAAGGTTGCAATTGGAAGGATGTTCATAGTACATTTTCCTCTAGGTAAACAAGAGCAGGTTCTATTGTTTTCTGGTTGGGTAAGCTGGTCAGAATTAGCCTTTTGCAGGTTGTTAAATTGTTAACTGTTTTGTAGGCTGCTCATCAATATATATTAAAAAATACACATAATATAATGTAATACAATAATATAAAGTGTGTATCTCAGTGATGATAAGTACATTCACATTGGTGTGCACCCAATGTCCAGACTCTACTCATCTTGCAAATCTGAAACCACACTCAGTGGATGAATAACTCCCCTTTCCTTCCTCACCCAGCCCCGGCCTTTTGTCCCCATGACTTAGAATAATTGTCTTAGTAAATGTGGGGCCACACTGTATTTATCCTTTTGTAACTGATGTTTCACCGTTTACTGCCTCAAGGTCTAGCATCACTGTACTATGTGCCAGGATTTCTTTCCATCGAAGTCTGAATATTTAGCGCGTGAGTTTTTCCAAACATGAGATGGTTCCTTTGTCTGAGCATGTTTCAGGCCACCAATTTCTGTTGACTTGCCCTTTCTCCTCGGGATCCTCTCCACTGAGTTTCTTCTGCTGTCTTCATTGTAGGGCCTTGACAGTTGGCCAGCTATGTGTAGAGTGTCTGGTGTTGGCCTCTGTGTGGTGGTTTGCTTATTAGGATATTGAAGTGATGGATGTTTAAGGGGGGTCACAGAGGTAAAGGGCCCTTTTCATTGCTTCAGATGCCTATTCTGTCTGCGTGTTGATCACTGTTGGTACTGGTGGTACTCACCCCAGTTACCCCCCCTTCCCATACTGTCCTCTTGGAAAGGGTATCACTCTGCTTCATTCCACCTCAGGGAATGGGAGGTATGTGGTAACTCCTTGAGGGCAGAGTATCTGCATAACTTATTTGGAATTCTACACAAAAGATTTCCTTTTTTCCTCATTTATTTATTCAGTATTGTTACTTTATTTTTGTTTTTCTCTTCATTGTTTCAGATTTTTTTGACCACTGGGAATGGTTCAGTTCTCTCCTCTACTTCTATTTCTCTGGTTTTCGGGCTACAGTGGGCAGTAGGTGGGGGCGACTCCTGGCGCTGCTTAGGAGACCAGGTGGTCAGAGGTCAGACCGGGCAAAGGACGCGCCCATAAGTCCCTAGATTTAGGGTCTAAGTAGCCCTTCACTTTTTAGCCTGTTGCATAACTCCTTTTGAATTCTTCCAACAAATCTGAAAGAGTGGGCCTGGTTGTGGGAAGGGCTGAAAGAATCAGACACCTGAATTCATCCCATGGGTCTGAATGCCTATGCTCTGAGTCCTTTTTCACTTTGCATAAAATGGAAGTAACCACACCTGCCTTGTAGGTTCTGAAGATCAAGACATAAAATGTTTAATGTCGCCTGCATCTAATCCATTCCCAAAGGTGGTAGCAATGGTTCATTTTTGAGGAATTTAGGAAATATACCTGACACATGGGTTCCCGTAGACCTTCCACCCCAGAATACTTGGCCACCTCCCACTGCCGTTTTCTGTCTCAATGTGAGAAGGTGGCGCTTCACGTAGAATGTTAATACTGGCACCGGGTTGAGAATTCACATGCCACATGGAAACGTGAAGTTTTAGATACAGCTGTTAGAAGTATAATTTCAAGATAATATTTTAAGTATTTTAAGATGCAGTGCTGTATAATTTTAGATGCTTTATTCTGGTTAGGGATGAAAACCTGATTATGCTACATGGAAACTTAAAAAATTATTTTTCTCCCTTTAGTGGACTCATTGGGCGCAGCTGGGCTATGCTGTTTGCCAGCGGAGGCCTCCAGGTGAAACTCTATGATATTGAGCAACAGCAGATTGCAAGTGCCCTGGAAAACGTCAGGTAAATCATGGCGCTTTCAGGGAGGGTCTGGGAGGAGCTCACTTGATTCCAGTTGGTCTTATTTATCATTTTCTCAAGACTCTTAGTGTCTGTGATTTCATTCTTTCATTTGGGAATGTGATAGTGCCTTTGAACTGGTAAGTATAAAATATGCAAAGGTTTAATTCACAGTGGAGACATGAGTGAAGGCTCAGACAGGGCCTTTCACTGTGAGGAAGGACCCTGGGGGCTTTGTGCTGAGGAATCAGACTGAGGCACACACCTGAATAAATTGTGAACATCGGGCTGGAGTGATAGCACAGTGGGTAGGGCGTTTGCCTTACATGCGGCCAACTTGGGTTTGATTCCCAGCATCCCTTATGGTCCCCCAGCACCACCAGGAGTAATTCCTGAGTGCAGAGCCAGGAGTAACTCCTGTGCACTGCTGAGTGTGACCCAAAAAGCAAAAAAAAAAAAAAAATTTTGAACATCTTCTCTGTATCTCACCTGACTGAACGTCTGGGTTTCCTACCTTCCATCAGGGTTTGATAGGCTGTTGTCAGCAAGTGCTAGCAACATCCATGTTACCTTTTAGAAGCATACAGTGAAGTCTCAGGACAGACCTTGTTCTGAGTTACTGATCAGACAGTGACTATTAGGCCTTGTATGAACTGGTGACTTATGGTTACAGGTGTGAGAGGAATGCACTGATAAGGTGTTGTGTGCTGAGTATGTGGAGGGATGAATTTTTAGAATTAATTATGTGAGGCAGAAGGAAAATAAGTGCCAGAGGAAAAATGCCAAGAATGAGGGTAATCAAAGTTCGAAGAGCCAAAGGAATGCAATATGCTGGGGTATAAAAGTGCCCTGATAAACAGCACGTTTGCCAAAGGTAGCTTATCTCTGAACTCAGGTTTGACCCCTGAGACATAGAAATAGTTTCATTTAGGTTATCATTATCTTTTTCTGGGGGAATACTAGAAGTAGCAAATATCTTTTAATTGTCTTTACCTAAAAATAGTTTTTCATACATAATTTTATACCTACACAATTATGGTTTAGTTTTACATGCTATTGTACTTTATATTGCAATCCCTTTTCATCTTTATATCACAGATAAGTGAGATCATTCAATATTTTCACTTTTCTAATTTATTTTACTTAACATGATGTCCTCCAGTTCCATCCACATTGTGGTGAGTTGCATGATTTCATTGTTTCTTGCAGCTACATGGTATTCCATTTGGTACATGTACCGCATCTTCCTGATCTGCTGTCCATCACTGGGCACCTGGCTTGATTTAATTTCCTAAATATTGTGCTAAATCCTGCAAGAAATAGTGTTGTGCAATATATCCTTTGGAATAAAATGTTTTTGTGTCCTGGTGGTAGCTACCTAGAATTGGAATTGCTGGGTTGTTTTCTTACTTTTCTGAGATCTCTGTGCGGTTTTCCATAGAGATTGAACCAGACCACATTCCCATGGGCCGTGAATGAGAGTTATTTTTTACTACTTGCCGGCATACACAGACCTTTTCCAGGTTTTTTTTTTTTTTCTTCTGGTTTTTGGGTCTTAGGGCTTATTCCTGGCTCTGCACTCAGGGAAACTACTAGAGGGACTCAAGGGATCATTTGCAGTTCTGGGGACTGGACCTGGGCCAGCTGCTTATAAGGCAAGTACTTTGCCTGCTGCACTATCTCTCCAACCCTGCTTCCAGGGTTTTGGATATATACCGTTCCCACTGGTATGAGATGGTGTCTCATTGTCATCTTGATTTGGAGTTTTCAGATAATAAGTGATGATGAGCACTTTTTGTTTGCTTGTTGGCCATATGTCTGTCTTCTTCAGAGAAACATCTGTTAATATCCTCTTCCCACTTTTTATGTTTTTTTGATTTTTGTTGCTGATCTCTATGCAGGCTTTGTATATTTTGTATATCTTGTACATTAATCCTTTATCTGATGTGTTGAGGGAAAATATTTTTTCCCACTCAGTAAGGGACCTTTTATTTTTAGCCTCTGTTTCTTTTGCAAGCAGAAACTATTTAATGTGATAAGAATGTTATAAAATTAAACGCTTATTGGTGTTTCTGTTGGCTTTTCCAATGGACTCATATCACGGAAACCACCTCTAAGGTCCAAGACTTAGAGCGGTCTGCCTATGTAATGGATTTGCCTTCATCTTAAGACCTTTGATTCACTTTGAACGACACTTGTATAAGGTATAGGATAGGGATCCAGCTTCATTTTTTTTTGCTTGGCATTACCGACTTTTTCTAACACTATTTGTTGAAGAGGTTTTCTGCATTCTGTTTCATGTACCCAGCTTCTTCTATGTATCCAACTAATTGAAACTTAGTTGATATATCTGGGGATTTGTCTTTGAACTCTTTATTCTAATCCCTGGTCAGAATCTGTCCATAGTAAGCCTTAAATTATTCCAGTACCATGCTGTTTTGTGAATCAGTTTTTTTTCTCCCCACATTATTTAAATACAATGATTTACAAAATGGTTCATGATGATTTGTTACAGGCATTCAATATTCCAACCCCAACCCCACCACCATTGTCACCTTCCCTCCACCGTTGTTTCCATTTTCCCAACCATCCCTGAGGCCAGCCCCTGTGGCATGCCAACAATAATTTATTTTATATTGCTTGTTACTACTAAATGGCCAGTGGAATGATCCAAAAAATACTTCAGTAAAAGAAAATTTGTGAAAATTTTGTCTTTTCATGGGGACATTAAGTCCTTGTCTGAGGGTTTACTAAACTATTGTTGCTAGTTAAGCTTTCTGTTTTAATGTTTTTGTTAATTGAGTTTAGTTGGCTTCTTCGTTACATTCCCATCCAACCTGGGGTGCTCCCACTGGATTGTTAGTATTATGGTTTGGACATGTTGAGCCACCAGGAATGCAGCTGTGCACTTCAGAAAATCCAGAATATTTAACTGGACGGTGATCTTATATGGCGGCTGTGGTGGACTGTGGGTGTAGCTTCCGGGGCTCCAGAAGTATGGTATGAGTGGGAGCGGATGGGTCACCCACCCTCATTCTGAGAAGACCTGGAGTTTTCAGCCAAATAAACCTCCGCATATGTGAAATTTTGCACAGCTTGGCATCTCCGCAGAGCTCAGTCATGAGGTGGTGGAATCTGGTTGTGGGCAAGGTGGTGGCAAGGGGTTGTGAGTACAGCTGCTGAATCTTCAGAAAGGCAGGGACTTGGCCCACCCCCTTTCAAGGTCACTGGAGCATCTCAGCTGGGGACTCATATATATATGTGTATGTATGTATATGTATATATATATATATATCTCCAATAAATTTTTGCGGCTAGTCAAACTCCTTCTAGATTTAATCGTAAGTCTCTGAAGCTGCACCGATAGATGAGCTGACATGGTGGCGGTGGTAGGATGTGAATCTGAGAGTGTTTAAAAAGAATACAGTATAGAGCAGAGTAGCATTTAGAACTTATGCTGGTTTCCCATGTTGGGAGTGGTGACATAGAGAATAATAAATTATTTATCAATAGTGGGACAAGCCAGTAAGGGGAACAGAGTTGCAAAGAATTTTAAGGAATTCATGGTATTCCTAAATAAGTAAAATCACATCAACTTTGTTAAATTTATCCTTAATTTCCACAGGAAGGGATGTGCCTAAGTAAGATCAGTCCAACGCCCTATCCTGGAAATGGCGCTTGCGCAGATGCTGGGTCTCATGTTCCGCATCCTCTGTGTGATGCTGACCTTTCGGCTTGCCTCAGTTTTTTTTTTGCATTTTTTTGGGTCCCACTTAGTGGTGCTAGCACTCAGGCAGAGAGCTGAGCCCGTAACTCATTTGGTGTCTGTCGTGATTACTCACTGTGGAGTGAGAGTGACCAGAGAAGACAGGGAGAAAGGGGCCTGGCTGTATGCCAGTGAAGCTGATTGGGTAATACCCAAATTTGTAGTTCATACCATTTTCACACAAATAGTGTCATATAAGAAAGTCCACCAGCCGTTTAAGAAAAGTACCCTCATCCCTCAGCCCCTCTGGGAACAGGCAGTATCTGGATATTGACCAGGGATTCTGTGCTGCTTTTTCAATTTTATTGTCATTTCACCTTTTGTTTTTTAAGGTTGTTATGCCCCAGTTTGTCCTGACTTGCTGAGGTAGCTGGGATACAGAAGGGCAGTAGGGCATGAGGACCACCCTGGGTTGTGGGCCTCTGCCCATCCAACCAGCGATTCAAAAAACGAGTTTGCATTTACACCCTAAGATTACATTCAAAAGCAATAGAGGGTAATACAAAATTAACCGGGCTATACTGTCTGTAGTTTGAACTAAACTGTTCAAACTGTTTGAACTAAACTGGGCTATACTGTCTGTAGTTTGAACTAAACATTTTGCCACACATCCTGGTGAATACCAGAAAATGGGACCTGGTTGCAGCCATGCATTGAGTGGACAGTAGTTTCCAGCGCTCAGGGTTAGGATATGCATATCCTGTTGTTTAGCACAGAGCAGCATGGCCAGCACAGAGAAGCCATACATCCCAGCACTTGATGCTCCCAAACTTTCAGCCTTTAACTGGCCGAGTGGTATGTGAATGTTGTGTAATGAATTTAATCACATTAGTTTTAATCTCACTATGACAAATTGGCATATAATAAAGTCACTTCCAATTCCCTTGTAACCTTGGTGAAACTCTTAAGAATCCCAAAGTATTCTATGTTCTGTTGCTCTATGTATTTCAGGTTTTATTTAAAAAATATTTTTTTTGAGCTATTGTTGGCAGTGCTCAGGGTTTACTCCTGGCTATGCTCAGGGATCATATACAGTGCCAGGGATCAACCCCAGATTGGCTACATGCAGGGCAAATGCTTTATCCTCTGTACTATCTATCCAGCCCCAGTTTTGACCACTTTGAACCCTCCTTCAGGAATCAGGGAGCACATGGGAAAATTATATTTATTTTTATCTTACTTTTACAAAAGAATTAGATGCAAGTTTTCTTGTTATCTTACTATGTTGCTTAATTTAGAGCTAATAATCTTTAGTATTGCTGATACTTATTCTAAAATAAATAAGCGGTATGTATCCAGAGCAACTGTGCAGTGGGTAGGGCACTTGCCTTGCATGTGGCTCACCTGGGTTTGATCCTGGACACCTCATATGGTCCCCTGAGTCCTACCAGGAGTGATCCCTGAGATCAGAGTCAGGAGTAAGTCTTGAGCACTGGGCTGAGTGTGGTCCCCCTCAAACCCCCCCAACCCCCACAGTCCCAACCAAATAACAATAAATAAGCATCCATACAGTTATTCTTTTGTATATAATAAATTTTGGACTGGAGTGATAGCACAGCGGGTAGGGCATTTGCTTTGCACACAGCCGACTCGGGTTTGATTTCTCCATCCCTCTCAGAGGTGCTGCAAGCTACCGAAAGTATCCTACTTGCACGGCAGAGCCTGGCAAGCTACCTGTGGTGTATTCAATATGCCAAAAACAGTAACAACAAGTCTCACAATGGAGATATTACTGGTGCCTGCTCGAGCAAATCAATGAGCAACGGGACGAGATTGCTACAGTGCATAATAAATTTTGGCCCTGGAGGGCAAAACATGCCTACTTCTTTTCCAGAACAAAGGAAAAAACATTCTTAAATTGATTAAATTCTTTGAAATTTATTTTTTATTTAGTCACTATGAAATTATAAAGTTATTCATGATTGGTTTGAGGCACAGTGTTTCAAAACTGATTCCTTCATCAGTGTTAAATGGATTTTATGTGACTGTTAAAAAGGAAGCATAAATTGGAGTGGGTGGGGCTTGAAGTGCAGTGTCCTCCCACTGGCTGTCATGTGACATTGTCTCATTAGCTGATATGTTACTCAGCCAGCATGGCCCAGAGACTCTTTCCTGTTTGCAGTGCGACTTCACTCCTAGTGTGAGGTGCAAGATACACTTTTGTCTCCTGGTAGTTTCATTGCCAACTCTCTTGTTTCTTTCCAACTCTTTGAATTACTTTTGGTTTGGGACCATACTGGGGCTACTTAGGGTTTATTATTCCTGGCTGTCTTTAGGGACCTTTCCTGGAGATGCTCAGGAGACTGTAGGATGCCAGGCGTTGAATCTGAGTGAAGCGGCATGCAAGGCAGGTGCCTTACCTGCTGTAATATTTTTTCTGGCCCCACTCCAACCTCATTTAAGTGAGGTTTCTATATATTAATTTTCCTAGTGCCTGATTAGGCTTTTACTGTAAGCATTTTGGCATTTTGGGACCAGAAAAACTGAAATATTATTGCTATCAACAGCCACAGAAGCAAATATACTGAATTCAGAGTATCTAAGGTTTGAAGAGCACACTTCTTTTGAACAGCAATGGCCTTATTTTCATAACCCGTCTTTAAATTGGTTAACATAACTGTAGAACTGGTTGCACTGCCTTAGCAGGAAGTGGAGCTCTCAGCTCTCAGGTATCTTGTGACGCTTTTCACTGGATCCTGTGAGCAGATAGCTTCAGGGGGGTCTGTTTGTGTAGTAGTATATTTGCCCTGGTAGTTTGCTCTGGGTTTTGTGACTTAAGTAAAACAATCTGTTTCCCTTTCTTAAGCCTCAAGACTCTCAGATGTGCAGAGAGATCTAGTTAAGAGGATTGAGCGCAGGCCTCTTGTTCTTGTTTTCAATACCCTTTTTTCAGGTAGGAAAGATTTATTGCTGCTTTTGGTTCAACCCCATGATAGACACTAACTAGCACAGTTATTGTTTTATTTATTTATTTATGCATTTTAATTTTTACTGAATCACTGTGAGATAGTTACAAGCTTTCATGTTTGGGTTACAATCACACAATGATCAAACACCCATCCCTCCACCAGTGCACATTCCCCACCACCAGTATCCCGGGTATACCCCCCCTTTCCCACCCTCCCCCTGCCTCTAAGGCAGACAATATTCCCCATACTCTCTACTTTTGGGCATTATAGCTTGCAACACAGACACTGAGAGGTCATCATGTTTGGTCCATTATCTACTTTCGACATGCATCTCCTATCCCAACTGGTTCCTCTAGCCATCATTTTCTTAGTGATCCCTTCTCTATTCCATCTGCCTTCTCCCCTCCGCTCATGAAGCAGTCTTCCAGCTATGGGGCAATCCCCCTGACCCTTGTATCTACAGTCCTTGGGTGTCAGCCTCATGTGATGCTACCCTACACTCCACAAATGAGTGAAGTCCCTCTATGTCTGTCCCTCTCTTTCTGACTAATTTCACTTAGCATGATATTCTCCATGTTTATCCACTTATAAGCAAATTTCGTGACTTAATCTCTCCTAACAGCTGCATAGTATTCCATTGCGTAGATGTATCAAAGTTTCTTTAACCAGTCATCTGTTTTAGGGCACTCGGGTTGTTTCTAGGTTTTAGCTATTGTGAACAGTGCTGCAATGAATATATAGGTACAGATGTCATTTCTACTGTGCTCTTTTGCATCCTCGGGATATATTCCCAGAAGTGGTATTGCGGGATCATATGGAAGCTCAATAGAATTTTTTGTTAACTTTTTGTTCACTGTATTGTTTTTTCCAAAATTGAGTCTAGTGATTGAGGTTCTTGGATTTACAATTAAAAATTAGTGGTTTTCCAGACACATAATTTCGTACATATCCATCACCAGTGTACCTACCTCCCCCAAGACCCCAATTCCCCTCTCTTTTGCTCCATGCTCTACCAACTCAGTTGTGTGGATCAATTCTGTAGGTGTTGTTTTTGGTTCTTGGTTGCTCCCATGCTGTATGTCTTTAGTCCCACATACAAGGGAGGTCATTTTGTATTTGTTCCTTTCTTCTTGCATTGTCAAGAAATCTTAGCAAATTAAAAATATTTTATTATTAAAATTTTTTTAACTTAAAATTTTATTTTATACTTATGGTAAGAATGATATCTTACCTGTCATTAATCACTGTCACTGTTGTCCCGTTGTTCATTGATTTGCTCGAGTGGGCATCGGTAACGTCTCCATTGTGAGACTTGTTACTGTTTTTGGCATATCGAATACACCACGGGTATTGCCAGGCTCTGTTGTGCGGGCGAGATACTCTCGGTAGCTTGCCGGGTTCTATGAGAGGGACAGAGGAACCTACCATTAATAAAACTTTTAAAACAATTCTATGTTAATATATTTTGGGGTTTACATGGAATATGTAAATTTTTCTCATACTTTATAAAAGCACTATGCTTTACAAAGTTGTTCATGATGATTTGTTACAAGCATGCAATATTCCAACACCAAACCCATCACCTCCACCACTATCTCCAAATTTCCCAATCACCCCTTAATGCTGCCCTCATAGTAGACCCTCAATGATTTATTTTATGTTGCTTGTTATCAATAATTTGCTAACAGAATGATCAAAAAGTATTTTCTTAGAAGAAAGTTGGTGAAAATTATTGTATCTCACCATGAACCATTAAGTCCTTGTATAAGAGATTACTAAAATGTTACAGGTTAAGCCTTCTTTGTTTATGTTTTGTTAATTGAGATTGGTTGCCTTCTATGTTATGTCCCATATAATCTTGTTGTAGTGTTTGAGATGTGTGGCTGCAAATGCAGCTACGCTCTCCAAGAAGTCTGGAATTTGTAATGGGGTGATACAATAGGAGTTAACTTTTTAACTGTTTGGCAGCTTTGGGGTAGTTTATGACTGACTGCTGAGGCTTCTGAAAGTTCAGGGAGGTAGGGGGAGGTAGCCTATCCCAATTCTGTAAAAGCCTGGAGATTTCAGTCACAAGACCTGCATACCTGAATTTTTCAGCAGATTAATTTCAGGGTGAGTCTTGGTCCAGGGGCAATGGGGTCCGGCTGGGGGCATGGTGACGATTTTGGAGTGTGAATGCGTTTGTGTGCTGTAGCTCTTGTGGGTGGGCACTGGGCTGACCTGGCCCCCTCTGGAGTGCCCTGGATGACACCTGACATGTGCAGGTGTCTGGAATAAAATCTTCTGTGACTAGCTGATATCTTTTGAGATTTATTTATGAATCTCTGAGTTATGATTGGTAGCTGAGTTTTTATGGTGCTGCAGGAGGTTGTTTGTGGGTATGACTTCTGGGGATTCCTGTCTGTCTTGTTTCTTTCTTTTGAATGATATTTGGTCTGAAGTAAGTATAGGTGACTCTGCCTCCCCCACTCCCACCTTGCCACAGTTTGTATCATTGTTTTCCATTCTTCCACTCTGAGCCTGTATTTATGGCTCAAATTAAATTCCTGTAGAAAACGTAAAGTTGGGTTTTGTTTCCTGTCCACTCTACATTTTTAACGGCTACTTCATAAAAACATAAAAAAAAATGTGACCAGCCTGTTGTCTGGAGGTTTTTGTGAAGCCTCAGTTTTCTGTCTCAATGTGCAGTTGGAGTGACCCCCATGCACTCACAGAAATCCCGTTTGAGCCTCAGGATTAGGTTGCTGGCGGCCAGAGTCCACCTGGGGGATGAGGACAGCAGCCACATCATCTGAGCAGGTGACATTATGTAGTCAACTGCATGGACAGTTCTCTGCCTTGGGTGGGCTTCCCTGGTCTGTGCTTCTGTTTTAGGAGTTTTGTCATCACTTCAATCTGACCTCTATCCAGGTCTCTTCCCTTTTCTCCAAGGTCTTAGGGACAAGGAGGGAAACCTTCAGCAATTCCCTTGAGAGTTTATAATAGGTTGAATTTTAGGCTTCCAGAAAACACATGAGTGATGGAGTCACACAGTACTCTAGAAATGCAGCAGTAAAGGAGGGGTGCAGTGTCCGGTCTGCAGGGGAAGGAAGGGAGGAGTTCACATAAAATTACAGATAACACAGTAATGCTGCCCTGAAGTAGACTGTGGAATCTTTAAAAATGTTTGTTAACGAAATACCAGCATACAGGCAAATGTATGCAGGGTTTATAGCTCCTACCCACAACTCCTGCCCCAAGTGTCCCTGCACATAAGGCCCCATCCCCAGTCCAGAAATAGGGATTTTCAGTTTGGGGAATGTTTTTTTTTTTTTTTTGTCTTCTCGTTGAATTCTCATTCTTCATATGTTGGAGTACATTAAAGTTCTTTAGTTTCCTTCCTTTTGGGGCCTCACACCCGGCCCTGTTCAGGGCTTATTTCTGGCTCTGTGCTCAGGGATTACTCCTGGCAGTACTCGGGGTGCTGGGAATTGAACGTGGGTCTGCCACTTGAAAGACTAGTGCCCCTGCCCCTGTACTATCTTACTGGCCCCTAAAGTTCTTTCCTTTCCTTTTCTGTTGATCATTTCTCCATCTTTTATTCTCCTTCCTCAAGTTTTCCATAGACTTACCTTTTAATCCCTTTTATTAAAATGTTCATTTTAGCCACTACATATTATTTTTTTTGTTTCTCTCTTAGAATATCTTATTTTTTTACCTTTTGTGCCAAAATTTGTGGTTCTTTGGGTCACTCCTGGAGGTGCTCAGAAGACCATCTGGTGCCAGGGACTGAACCCGAGGACCCACATGCAAAGTTTGTGCTCTAGCCTTTTTGAGCTCTCTCCTTGACCCCTAAATATCTTCCCATTAAATCGTGGATATAATACCCTTTCTAATCTTTCTAAGGATCTTATAGTTTAAAATTTTTCTTGTAATATTTCCTCATAGTTTTATGCACAGTGTGTCTTGGACTGTCTAGTGACTGGAAATTCTAAACTATGTATTTGTTACTTTGAAATAGACATTAGACATTGTGTGCATGATTCTCTTTAGAGTTGTAAGACAGGGATCCAGCTCTACATCAAGGTGTCTCAAATATTGGCATCTCTGTCTACTTGCTTACTTCCTCTCTTTTTTTCTCCTCCGCTTCCTCTCTCTCCTTCTCTTCCCCAATCTTCATCCAGCATTCTTTTCTGGAGGAAGGAGTTTGGGGAACACCTGGCTGTGGTCACTCCTGGCGGGGCTTGGGAAAGTATATGGGAATTGAATGAGGGCGGCTCTACACAAGGAAGGCACCTGAACCCCTGTGCTATCTATCTGGCCTCCAAACAGCATTCTTGTTGTGAATCAGTGGATAGTGCCTGAGTGATGGGCATGGGTGTGTCACTGGGTGCCTTCAGAAAGATGTATACTTGACGTTAGCTTCTGTTTCCCACAGCTTGGCTCTCTTGCTCTCTGTGTGCCTGGAGTCTTGTAGTAGTGTAATTTAAAAAAATTTACATTTTTCTTTCAATATGGGATAATAAAGTCACATTACAGCCACCGGTTAGATGTTTTTTTATACAGATTGGGAGGAGGGGAAAGCACAAGAAAACTGGTGCTCGAACTTCCTTCCTGAATCAGCGTTCCTCTGCCCCTGCCCGCCAAGGTCGCAGGCTCGATCTGGCTTCTAACTGTTCAGTGCGCAGCCCAGGAGGGCTTTCGCCAGAAAGAGAGAGAGAAAAAAGCATTTTAGTCCTATCAGTTCACCTCCTCACTCCTGGAGGCTGTTAGCCAGTGATGCTGGTATGAAGACATGCGTGCCATTGATGTCTTGATAGTGAATCCTTCCCCAGGCTGTTGGAGTTGTCAAAGCAGAGCAGAAAGCATTCATGCAGGGTCATTCTGCAGGCACTCTGTAATTGTGCTAAAGAAACATACTGTAAACCTTAGCTTCTTCACCAGTTTCCCCTGTACCATGAGTAGTTTGCTGTGTGTTTTCCTTATTGTGTAGCTGACCTCTAGAACTTTCCATCCCCACAGATGGAAACTTTGTACCCTTGAACCAGTCCCCTCCTTCCATGCTCACCTGCACCCCTGAGAGCCTCTACTTTGTGTCTTTGTGAATTGGGCTAATTTAAATCCCTCCTTTTAGTGGACGCTTATGATACTCAGTTTGTTTTGGTTACACAGGGAGGCCAACTTTTCCTCTGTATTTATCTTTTTTTTGCTTTTTAGGTCATACCTGATGATGCTCAGGGGTTACTCCTGGCTTTGCACTCAGGAATTACTCCTGGCGGTGCTCAGGGGACCATTTGGGATGCTGGGAATTGAACCCGGGTCGGCCGTGTGCAAGGCAAACGCCCTACCCGTTGTGCTATCTCTCCAGCCCCTATCTTTATCTTTTTAAAATTTATAAATGATAATTATGAATGAAACTGCAAAAATGGAAATGTAAAAATTTAAAAAGTATGTACTTTATGCTCTTGGCACTTTATTGATGCCAGTATTTTTAGCTTAAGTGCTAGACTGACCTCTAACGGCAAAACTGGCACACTACAGCTACTTACTGTCATCCTTTAAATGAACCTGTAGTGTGGTGTGGTAATGTGTGGGATAGTGTAATGTGGAATGATACGGTGGGGTGGTATAGTATAGTGTGGTTTAACTGAGTATAGTGCGATGTGGTGTAGTGCAGTAGTACAGACCTTAGTGCAGTCTACACTTGGTGTTAAAGTGTGATAGGTTGTAGTGTAGTGTGTTATTGCGCCACATAGTATAGACTTAGTGTAGTGTCTTGTAGCATAGTGCAGGGCTGTAGCCTCAGTGTATATGTGAGGCTGTTGGGAACACCGTGGAGAGTTGTTTATTTTCCAGGTGTTTATGTATGTTTTTTTTCCAGAGCTGGATACAGGAATTCTTCCAAAATACTCAGTGAGGAGTACTGGAAGTAGTCTGACTGGAGAGAACGTTACTGGCTACCTGGGTGTGTTTGGATGGTGGGCAGATTGGCAGCAGAGAGCAGAGGGCTTCACTGAGTGTATCTGAAAGCAGCTCTGGACTTTGCAGCAAGATTTTCTTCCATGGACCTACTCAGCAGCTTTTGGAGTTTGCAGCTAATTTTACCCTGAAATTTGTTTATCCCTGAATCTCATTTCTCCCTCATTATGTGATTGTCCCCCCACAGCCTGTGGCAGTGCAGGGAGTTAAAGGGCCTTGAGGCCACTCACATGGGTTCTCAGTCCTCAGTCCAGTACTGAGAGGTTATGGCTATCTGGCCTCTGCACTATTAAGTTGACAATAGTCACTCTTTCATTAGCTCTCTGTGACAGCAGATACTTTTAATTAAAGTAATTTTTCCTCCTTGAGCTAAACCTAATGATGCTCAGGGGCTACTCTTGGCTCTTCACTCAGAAATTACTCTAGGTGGTGCTTAGGTGTCCATATGGGATACTGGGAACTAAACCTGGGTTGGCTGCATACAAGACAAGCACCCTTCCCTGCTGTACTATCTCTCCAGCCCAGAAGTTACATTAAAAAAAAAAAGAATATGTATATATATCTCCTAAACTGCCCTTCACAGTTATTAATTCCTAGGCTAATCCATTGCTGTGGGGCTGGTTTATATCAACTGTATATCTCAAAACTTTAGTAGCTTCAGACGTGGTGTAAGTTTCTTCAGCCAGTAGGCCCCTCTCATCTATGAACAAAGTCAGACGAGGCCTCCCCAGGTTTTGAGGAAGGCGGTGTTCAGACTGCATCTCTTGACTGGGGTTTCCTGGGAAGTGACTCTGTGAGTATGTAAGGTATACAGACAACATCTCAGCAACTGCACCATGTTGCAGAAAGTGGGCATTATTTTGGCAACATGTAGCCTTTAATTGTTAGACAAAAGCTCAGGTAACTCAAGCATTGCTGGGGTGGCAGTTTCTTAACAGAACGTTTCCTGGTCTTGTCACCCACTGCTGATCGTGTGTCTGTTCTTCCCCCAAAGGAAACTGTAGGTTCGTTGGGTGCAGGCACTGCCAGGGCCAGCCCAGAAGCCCAGTGATGTGTGTCCAGGCTTAGTACAATGCATGCAAACTGCCCTTTTTGTGTTTAGTACTTTACATACTGGGAATCTTTGATACTTTTAAGACAGTAAATGGTTCCAGTTGGTCGTATATGTCCTCCTCACACCTTCCCCCCTTTTTTTGTGGTGCTGCGGATTGAACTCAGGGTCTCACACATGTGTGGCAGACACTCTGCCACTGAGCCACATTCCCTGCCCTCATGCGGGATTTATTCACTTATTAAATGAGGGTGATTTTGCTATTTAGTGTGGAGAGTAGGAAAGTAGGAAAGAGGAAGCAGTGCCTCTTAAATGAACTTAAGAGAAAAAGAACATTGGTTTCATTTCCATCACACTTTCTTGGGGTGGGGAGCACGCCCAGTGATGCTCTGTGCTTCTGTGCTCATGGAGCACTCCTGGCAGGTCGGCCAGGCCGGCCACATGCAAGGCAAGCATCTGCTGTCTCTGTGGCTCACCTACGCTTTTCTCACAGCTATGTCCTTGAATGCCCTTGGACCAGTCAACAGCCAGTTTGGGCCCATATTTATGCAACATCAAAATCAATAAGCTAAATTCAAAATTCTTTGTGTTTTGATGCATTTTATGTGTATTTTTCTTCCTTTGGCATTTATTGGATTCAGACATTATTTCTACATATCCCTTTCTAAAAAAGTTTGCCATATTTGCCATGTCTGCCATGCATGCATGAAGCACCACAGAAAAAGAGGGGCAGGAGGGACGACGGGGAAGTCCTATCTGTTGGGATAAAATGGGAAACAAAAAAATAAACTGATAACCCTAAAATATTGTTATGTTTTATTTGTAGCATACATGAATAGGAATTATTGAAATCAGTATAAACATATGTGTATAGTAGTTATCATTTTTACATTGAATTTTATTATTGAGATGCAGACAGGCTAATTCCCATTTTTCATGGAATGTAAAACTGTCATAGTATCGGAATGGAAACAACTTGGGATACAGCAAAAATGAATATTTGTTTACATAATAAATGACAACAAAATAATCTCAAATAAAGCTTTATACCTCAAGGACCTAGAAAAGAACAAGGTACAAAATTAATAGGAGGAAGGAAAGAGCAAAGATCAGAGCTGAAATAGATGAAAGAGTCTAACAAGGCAATAAAGATAAATGAAGCTGAGCCAGTTTTTTTTTTAAACTTTTTCTGTTGGTTGAGTTTCCACAATATACATACAGTACTGTTAACGACAATTTTGCATGTACATAATTCCAACATTACAACCATTATAAGTTTACGCTAATTTTTATGAACAAGACAAACCATTAGACAGATCTTTCAGCAGGAAAAGAAGAAAGGACTCAAATAAAATAGAAATGAAAGATGTTGCAGTGGATATGGCAGGAACGCAGAGAGCAGCCAGAGAGATGCCACAGTTGGGAGGTGCTGGCCTTGCATGCAGCTGACCTGGGCTTGGTTCATGTATGCTCTTCACCAGGTGTGGTCCTCAACTTACCCGAGTGCAAACCAGGAATAAGCCCAGTATACCTTCAGGTGTGGCCTCTAATCCAAAAACAGAAACAAAGACAAAACCCTAAACAAAGGATTATAAGAGACTACTGTGCACATTTTTTTTCTTTTTGGGTCACACCCTGTGATGCACAGGGGTCACTCCTGGCTCATGCACTCAGGAACTACCCCTGGTGGTGCTTGGGGGACCATATGGGATGCTGGGAATCTAACCCAGGTTGGCCGCGTGCAAGGCAGATGCCCTAACCACTGTGCTATCTCGCTGTAGCCCCAACTGTGCATGGTTTTATGCAATGAATTAGAGGATCACTATCATTATCACTATCACTATCACTATCTTCCTGTTGATCATCGATTTGCTCCAGTGGGCCCAGTAAAGTCTCCATTCGTCCTAGCCTTGAGATTTTAGCAGCCTCTCTTCACTCATCCTTCCCAATGGTGCCACATTAGAGGCTCTTTCAGGGTCAGGGGAATGAGACCCATCATTTGGCATATGAATACGCCATGGGGAGCTTGCCAGGCTCTCCCCCCAACCCGTGCGGGCAGGAAACTCTCAGTAGCTTGCCAGATTCTCCAAGAGGGAGAACTAGGCTATCAGATGTTGGGCGGCCTCGCACTTCTAGGAGCTTGGTTTTATAGTCTCTGGATGTTGGCCATTGATGGGATTACACAGCCCAGGGGGCAGTTTCTGGGTGTGACTGCCTAGCTACTGGAAAATGGGGGATCTGGGTGGAAGAGGCCCAGTCTTGATACGAGCAGGCTTGGAGATCTCAGCCCCGGGTCCCGCACACCTGGGTTCCTCTGCTGGTTCCTTCATGTGTGAGGCTTGTCTGGACGTGTGGAGAGGGGCCTTGAGCATGGCTGTGGCTGGGTTCCAGAGGTCTTTGACTGCTGGGACTCTGCTCGGGGCTGGTAGGGAAACTCAATCCACCTCCTCCAAGGGGCCCCAGTGAAGACAGCCAGATGTGGGGGCAAGAGATTCTGCGTCGCTCTTATTAGACAACCTTGAGAAATGCTTGAATCTAGAAACATATAACCTTCCAGGACTGAAATCAAAAAGAAATAAAGTCTGAACAGACATTTACTAATGAAGAGATTGAGTCAGCAATCAAGAGCCTCTTGATTACTTGTTCACTTTTCTGGTAAATTCTACCAACCATTTAAAAAATAAATTAATACGCTTTCCCAAAATAGAAGAAAAACTTCTAAGTTTATTTTGCTATAATACCCAAATCATATAAGTATGTTATAAGAAAAGAAAATTAGAGACCAAAGTCCCTGATGAATATCATAGATACAGAAGTCTTCAGCAAAGTATTAGCAAGTTAAATTCATCAAACACATTAAAAAGATCATACATTGTGATCAAGTGGTACTTATTTCAGGGGTGCAAAGACTATTTGATATCCAAAGATATATCCAGGTGATACAACATTGCCTATCAGTATTAACACATAAACCAAATGAAAGATTAAAAACATGATTGTTCTGGGGCTGGAGAGATAGTAGAATGGGTAGATCACTTGTCTTGCACGTGGCTGACCCAGATTTGATCCCTGGCATTCCGTATGGTCCCTTGAGCACCACCAGGAGAGATTCCTGTGTGCAGAACCAGTAGTAACCCCTGAGCATTGCCAGATATGCCCCCCCAAAAAAACAAAACAAAACATCACTTCCATATGATTATCTCAATAAAGGTAGAAAAATCATTTGAGAGTTTAATATCCACTTACTCAACAAAGTGGAAGTAGAGGGAATGTTTTAACATAATAAAGGCTACATATGACAAGCTAACACTCTCAATGATGAAAAGTATAATCATAATAAGAAACTGAATGCTTTTCTTCTAAGATCAGAAACAAGACAATAGTACCCACTTTTCCCACCTTTCCTCAAAGTATATGAAGTCTGTGCCAAAGCTGTCTTGCAAGAAAAACAAACCAGTGGCATCTGGTTCAGAAAGAGCTCTGTAAAATGAGGAGAGACTAGGAAGAGCAATATGTGAAGGTTTAATGCCTGAGAAATCTGTCATTTTTGGACAGAATCTATGTACAAAGTGTTCTGAGGATACATGGATAAGCAAGGATAGACTAGACAAATTCTAGTTAGATAGGTGGGGGTTGCGGGAGGGATACTGGGGACATTGGTGGTGAAAAATTGCACTGGTGGAGGGATGAATATTTCATCATTGTATGACTTGAAACTCAATCATGAAAGCTTTGCAACCATATCTCATAGTGATTCAATATTAAAAAATAATAAAAAATATGTGATTGAAGGATGGCAATCAAAAAAATTCTAGTTAGACATAAAACACTAAGAAAAGTCTTAGGGGGCTGGAGCGATAGCACAGCGGGTAGGGTGTTTGTCTTGCACGTGGCTGACCTGGGTTCGATTCCCAGCATCCCACATGGTCCCCTGAGCACCGCCAGGAGTGATTCCTGAGTGCAGAGCCAGGAGTAACCCCTGTGCATTGCCAGGTGTGACCCAAAAAGCAAAAAAAAAAAAAAAAAAAAAAAAAAATCTTAAAAGTATCTGGAGAAAGAGAAAAGACACACACTTTCTACAATGACTGAACAGATTAATGGCAAATTTCTTAACAACCAGTGGACTTAAGTAAATGATTGAATAATATCTGAACTACCAAGAACTGATCATAACCTATTCACCTCATGAAGTGTCTTTAATTTGTCTAGCAAGTTTATCTCTAACCATATGGGATACTGGGAATCGAACCCAGGTTGGCAGCGTGCAAGGCAAACACCCTACCCGCTGTACTATTGCTCTAGCCCCATTCTGAAAAAAATTTAAACAACAGGTTTGGTGAACAGAAGAAGGGCTTTTTAAAAGTTGCCCATGTCCTGAGCTTGGGAACCTAGAAATGTGTGCTTGAGAGACTCTATGAGTGTGATTAAATTAAAGATATCAAAGTGCAGAGATGATCTAGACTGGCCCACTGTAAGGTCTGTGTAAGGGAAGAGTAAGGCAGAACTGCCAAAAAAGAGGAAATGGCTGAACTGAGGTCTAGGTGATATCATTACTGGCCATGAGTGGCGGAGGGCGTGAAGCCAGGAGAGTGGGCGATCTCCAGGAGTAAGCAGTGGGTAGGCATCTGAACTGTGGAAGGAATATAGCCTGATGATACTTTGATGTTACTTAGGGAAGATTGCTTCCTGTTCTTCTGTAAGAAAAGAAACATATTGTTGCAACCATTACATTTAAAAGAATGAAAAGATAGCACCTCATACCATTGAGAACGGCACATATCAAAAATTATGGAAAAATTCCAGAGAGATAGTACAGTGGGTAAGGTACTTGCCTTGCATATGACTGATCCAGGTTCGATTCCTGGCATCCCATATGGTCCCCCTGAGCGCTGCCAGGAGTAAACCCTGAGTATCACTGGATGTGCCCAAAAGATAACAGAACAAGGTCTGGAAATAGCCAGTGTTGGTGGGGCTGTGATAAGAAAGGAATCCTCATCCACTGTTGGTGGGAATGTCAACTGGTTCAGAAAACAGAACAGAGTGCCCCAGTAGACAAATAGAACTTCTCTGTGACTCAGGAGGAAATTGGAGGGTATCATGTTAAGGGAAATAAATCAGAGGGAAAACAAATACTGGATGGGCTCATCTATGGAACAGAGAGAAATGGAACAAGGAAATAGATAGTATCAACAATGATGGACCCTTTGCCTTGGGTCACAAGATTTATCCACAGTGTGTGTGAGGAGAAGTTGTAAGGAAGTGGTGACATAGGGGCACTGATGGATGGTCATGGCATCGGTGGTGGTGGTGGTGTGTAGTCATTTTGTATATTGATACCATAAACTGTATCACTATTGAAAAGCCTTGCAACAAGAAATACAGTGGTATTGAGTACATTCATATTGTCACACAATCATCCATCTCTATGACTCTTGAACTTGCAGAACTGTTGCTATCCATGTAACAATTATCTCTTCTCTCCTTAGCTTCTGGCAACCTTCATTCTGCTTTCTGTTTCTATGAATCTGACCACTCTAGGTACCTTGTAGAAATGAAGTCATATCATATGGCTTATTTTACTTAGCATAATGTTCTGAAGATTCACTCATATTGTAGCATGTCTCAAAATTTCTTTTCTTTTTTAAGTCTAAGTAACATTCCATGTGAGTCCAGAATATGATGTATTGTTATCTGTTCATCTTACACGGTATATGTGGGTTGCTTCCACTCCTTGAGAATTGTCAATAATGCTGTTTTGAGCAATATTTGTTCAAATATGTTTGGTCTCTGGCTTTCCAGTTTCGGGTTTCTGTCCAGAAGTGAATTTAAGGGATGCTAGAGAAGTCCTGTTGTCGCCTTTTGGGGCACCACCAAGCCGCTGCAGTGACTTTTCATCTTCCCCAGCTCTGCATGGGCTTCCAGTGCTCTATGAGCAGCCTTGGCTCCTTTCAGTTCTCAGCAGCTACACTGATGGGTGTGAAATGGTATACCACTGGGGTTTGATCTGTATTTCTCTAATGATTAGTGTGTTTTTGTTTGCAAACTTATTTTTTGTGCTAACAGCTGTCTATTCTTCCCTCCAGGAAAGAGATGAAGTTACTGGAGCAGTCGGGTTCCCTGAAAGGCTCTTTGAGTGCTGATGAGCAGCTGTCACTCATCAGAGGCTGCTCCAGTATTCAGGAGGCAGTAGAGGGCGCCGTGCACATTCAGGTGAGTTATGCCAGGTGTGTAAGCGCGCTTTGGCTTACACGCGGGGCAAGTGCTGGAGACTTTGATTTGGTCTGACTTAAAAGGCCAGGGAAGAGAAAAGGCAGCTGGAAGCCTGTGGCTCTCTTGTATAATGTTAGAATTTCTGTTTCTGTGATTGGAAACATTGTCCTTACAACCTCTGTACGGGCTCTTACCAAATGGACGTGCTATTATCATTCACGGGTATTAGAATTTTGCATAGAAATAGCCTTTCTGGATAGCTGACATTTTAATTTTCCTAATATATTCTTGTTCTCATACATAATTGAATAAAAGCTTAAAGGAATCACACAGTAGAAAACTTTTCAGCTGTTGTGGCATTTGCGGTTTTCCTTCCCAACTATTAACTTGAAAAAAGTGGCATTGCAAGTATAGAACAGTAAAAGGAAATGTTGCAAACCATGTTATCTCATCCAAAATTGCAGGGAGAGAAAGGAAAAAAGAGAACTTTCCTAGGGGTCCCAAACCCTCTGTTGCTGAGCCCCAGGCAGGATGGAAGTGTCGGCTCTGAGTAGCTCCCGGCAGGGCTGCAGCTGCAGTGTTTCACAGAGGGGTAACTTTGGTGCCTTCTGGGACCTCAGTACAGCGGGGGAGGGGCACTGAGTGATTTTATTTATGAAAGGGGGAGTAGCAAATGCATTTGGGGCCTTGTGCTCTTAGCGCCCTCCTTTCCAGCGTCCTTGTGCCCGCGGACAGTTCCTGTCTTGAAGTAGGAACCTGGACTTACAAATTGTCTTGTAAAATGTTACATTCACCACCACATGTTTTAAATACATATCCTTGCACACTCCACTGTGGAATCGTCAACATCCTGTCTCCTAGTGTTATTCCAGCCTTTTGATGTTTGGTTTTATTTCAGGGGATGTTCTCATTCCTCTGGGAAAGCTGTGTTCTCTCCTGTGTGCATAACCTTTTCTCTCTCCCTGTAATAAAGTTTCTTTACTTTACACCAAAATTTACATTTGTTTAAAACTAAAAGAAGCATCCCACCTGATACCCCACTTTGATATTTAGTATTCTGAGGCCTGTGCATTTTTTTGTTTTGTTGTTGTTGTTCAGTGTTGTACTTGACCCCTGCTAAGAGTGATGCTATTCGAACTGAGAATTTGGGAAGCAAGCAAAGGCTGTGTGCGTTTCATACTCTAAAGTCACATGCAGGAAGCCTAGGTGCTTGGTCTTTTCATTCTCAAGTTTCTCTGATTCATCTGACAGATGTGTGTTTGTCATAGAAATGGACGGTCACTTCTTTCTCTCTGTACTCTGTCTCTCATTTGCAGAAGGGAGCGTTACTCTGCAGAGCCTTATAAGGACTCCAGAGCTGTCAAATGTTCCCTGCCTGGCTCAGGTGCTTCCCAGCCCTGGCTCGGCAGGGTGAGAGCTTTGTTGGGGCTTGGTGCAAGAGTGTATGTGCTTCTGTGTTGACCCTCCTCTGGGAAGTGGACAACAGAGACTTCATCACCCCCGTCACTGGGCGGGACAAGGGTCAGCTGCCTGCTGTCAAGGGGTGGCTAGAAACAGATGGTGGAACAGGGCCTCTCCCCGCTGACAGGGCGGAGTTGGTCTCTGCATTGCCAGCCCCACTTCCTTAGCTGTCCAGGGAGGCTCCGTGCCTGTGGGAAGCATCTGTGATCAGCCAAGACCTCATTTTTCAGGGAGCACATTTTGTTATTTTATTTTATTATGGGGTCACACCTGTGTGCTTTGGGCTTATTTCTGGCTCTGCACCGAGGGATCACTGCTGGCAGGCTCAGGAGACCCTGTGGGGTGCTCAAGAGCGAACCCGGGTCAGCCACATGCAAGGCTGTCTGCTGTGTTATTGCTATTGCTGTCTGCTGTGTTATTGCTCTGGCCCCTTCCAGGAAGCATGCTTAAAAGAAACTCTTTGGGGTTGATTCCCTTGGTTCTGGATGCTATACGTGACAGAAGTGGAATATTCTAATTACATTCAGCATGTGATTGAAGTGCAGACACGCAGCATATTACTGTGATTTTTCTTTTTTCAGATCTACACTAAAACTGTTGTGTCTCTTGGCAGCTGTCTGGCCGCAGTACCTCTCCCAGGTCAAGTGGCCTTTCCACATTCTTTCTAACGGGCTTCTTGGGCGCAGTATCGTTGCTCATGTCAGAGGGTCTCTGGGTGGAGCTTTCAAAATCCGTGTGTGGTGATAGCGAGAAAAGCTTTATCTCCGTTCCCAACTACTAATTCTCAAACCATAGGTGTCTTTTATTTTTTTCCCTTGAAGTACAATGATAGTTTGTGTCTCCAAGCCAGTTACTTTAAAAATGTTATTTACACAATTTACCAGCACTGGGAATTCTAAAGTCACACTCCAGTGATTATATTTTCTTTAAATATAGAATTAACCATTGATACTAATTAGGCTTGAATCTTCTTTGTTGGCAGATTTTAAAAGTGACTTTAGCTCTTTTAGTAGATATAGGACTTTTAGCTGTATCTCTCTCTGCCTGAGCGAATCTAACAAGCTTGTGTCTCTCAAGGGATTTGCTCATGTCACTGATCACAAGCTTGTCATGTCTTACAATGTATGAATCTGAAGTTATTTATTGTATTTCTTTGGCATTTTAATATGTGAGCCTTTAATGGATGTATTTTTTATTTTTTTCACATGCTATCAGACCAAATATGGTACCTCTTCTTTTTCTTTATATAGTGAATGGACATATATATAGAGCTAATGAAATGCAACTTTAACTGGTGAGCTATCTCAAATGGTTGGATTATATGCCTGACATTTGGGAAACCCCAAATTTGATCCATGGCACTGCATCCCGCCTCAGAGCCCCAAGCGCCATCAGGTGTGTCCCTGCAGGCACCACTGAGCCAGAGTAGCCCCACATTGTTTGACCCAAACTTTGCTGTTGTTGTTGTTGTTAATTTAGGGCCCATCTGTGTTGTTAAGACTAACACCCTGTGTGAATGTAGGGTCTTTAGGTTATCTGTTTGCATCTCTCCGGGTATTGAGCATTATCTCTTGGTCTCCTGTGAGGCCAAGATTTAGGGCAGAATTTATGGTCTTGGAAAAGTGTAAGCTGCCAGTCTCTGAGAGAGGCCAGGAATTCGGGGGTGTGACCAGAGGCTCGGTAAGCAGGGCGTGTGGAAGGTAGCGCAGAGAGAGAGAGTTTCCAACCTCTGCCTATCCCGTCTCAGCCCCACTCTGTCCTAGACCCCACCCTCAGCACAGGCATTGTGGTCTGCCACTTCTCCGTCACAGAAAAGAATTCCAGGAGGAGGTGAAATGGTGAAGCAAGGAAACTTTTATTGAAAATTATTCAGAAAGCTGTGAGAAGTACATGCTTGAGAGAACAAAGGCTTCTCCAGAGTGGGAATAAGCAAGAAACAGTGAGACAAGCTGTCGAGATATGTGTTCAAGGGAGAGAACGAACTCGCAGAGCAGGCTGGAGCCAGACAGTTAACCATCCGGCTTGTCCAGCTGAACTGAGGATTGTCTTCATTTGCCTCTAGGCACCTATAGGGGCCCCTCCCCAAGTAATACACATAAAATTTAGGGTTTTTCCCCCCTAAATGTTCAGTGTTGTTGCATTCCTCATTTGTTTGTGGAGATACAGATTTCTTCCAGTATCATGTTTCTCTCATTTGAACGATTTTCCTTACCGATTTTAGTAGTGTAAGTCTGCTGGCTGAGAGTTCAGCTTTTTTTTTTTTTTTTTTTTTTTTGGGTCACACCCAGCAATGCACAGGGGTCATTCCTGGCTCATGCACTCAGGAATCACCCCTGGCGGCGCTCAGGGGACCATATGGGATGCTGGGATTTGAACCCGGGTCAGCCACGTGCAAGGCAAACGCCCTACCCGCTGTGCTATCGCTCCAGCCCCAGAGTTCAGCTTTTTATGGGAAAAAAAATCTTAATTTTTTTCCTTGTTGTTGTTGCTGTTTTTGTGCCATCAGTGGCGTCTGGCACGCACCTGGGAGTGCTAGAGATGGGCCCTGGGTCTCGCACAGGAGCACTGCCGTAGGAGCCACATCACTAGTCCATCCCTCCACTTTGTTTGCTTTGGGGGCACACCTGGTGGTGCTCAGGGCTTATTCCTGACTCTGTGCTCTGATGTCCCTCCTGGCCGGGCTCAGAGGACTGTATGTGGTGCTGGAGATTTGACCAGAATCAAAGGAGCAAGGCCTTAACCCCTGCATTCTCTCTCAAGTCCTTCCCTCCATTTTTTTGGTGGGTGTGGTTTGAGACGATTCCAGCAGTGCTCAGGGCTTACTCCTGGCTCTGTGCTCAGGGATCAGTCCTGGCAGTGCTCAGGGGACCATCTGGGGAGCCAGGACTGGAACCTGGGTCAGCCACTTCCAAGACAAGTTAGTGCTTGGCTGCTGCACTGTCTCCCTTCCGGCCCTACTCCTGCAGAGTGTATTCCCCCACTCTGCAGCGTTTCTTCTCCTGTACCCTGCACGCTGTTTTCCTCCTTGTGTTGGGGGGTCATTGTGGTACTTCCCCTCGATGCTTTCAGGGATGCAGGAGTGTGTCAGTTGCCCCAACATGTGCCTGTCCGAGACTGCACTCCAGGCGCTGCGCTCATGCTCATGCGTTCTAGATTTTGTGCTTGCCAGAAGCAGCATGTGCTGTCTGCCGTGTGGCTGACAGTCCCTGGGATTGCAGACAACAGAGTAATAGCAGGATGGCACCCGGCAGACGTCAAGTAGGGAAAATAAGGTCACACATTTGCAACCAAGGTGCTTTATAATCATAGCACCAGCTTGTAGTCCTTGGATAGAATTTTGTCTTGACAGTTGTTTACTTCAGTCCTTTAAATATGTTATTCCGTACATGAAGACTAATCAGAAAAGTAAGACTTAGTCTTCTGTATGGCCCAGCTATTCCACTTCTTGGTACTATCCCAACAACACAAAAACATTAATTTGGAAAAAAAAAAAAACCCTTTCTTTATTCAAGGCTAAGTACAATGGCTGGGACATGGACATAATCCAAATGTCTTTAATGATAGACAAACAGGCTATTGTATGTTATATCCGTGGAATATTACACAGCCACAAAATACAAAATATTGTAGTTTGCTGCAACTTGTATGGAGCTGGAGATATTGGGTGGAATAAATCAGGGAGAAAACAAATACTAGGTGATCTCACTCACCTGTGGTGTGTAGAGAGACAGAACAAGGGACTAAACAGTATCAGACCAAACCTTTGCTTTTAATCTCAGGACCAGATTACCAAGCAGTTGTGGGGGGTGTGGGTGTGGTGGAGAAAGAGGTGGGCTAGAATTGACATAGGGTGGGGGGTGGGTGGGGGGCAGTTACTGGGTTACTTCATTTGGCAATGAAGGAGCAGTGATTCTGCGTGCCAAAAGCAGAAAAGCTCCAGGGGCCTGAGAGATAGTATAGCAGGAAGGGCTTTTGCCTTGCACATGGCCTACTCAGGTTTGATCCCCAGCATACCAGGACTAATTTCTAAGCACAGAGCCAGGAGTAACCCCTGAGCATTGCTGGGCTAAAAAAAAAAATAGCTGTTATAACCCTCTTATCTAAACTAACGGAAACATAAAATAATAACAGTAATTTAGTGTTTTTCTGTGTTCTGATTTACTTATTTCTATCAGGAAATATGCTTTATTCTTTATTCCTTTGTGTAGCATGTTTGTGTTCTCTGCTTCAACATTATGGTTTTCTTGCATTTGGTTGTTAGCAGCTGGGAAATCTCTCTCTCTCTCTCTCTCTCTCTCTCTCTGTCTATATATTTGATGTCTGTCATGCTTGGCGTTCTCTGAGCTTCTTGGAACAGTCATCTTATGTTCGTTTTGAAACTGAATATGCTGCTGTCTTCCAGCACCCTTAGTATCCTATACTGTTTGTTTCTTGGGATTCCAAATACATATATGTTAGAGAGTAGTTTACAATTTTGGGATGCCTGGTCCACTTTTCCTCATTCCCCCCCAACCCCCCGGTTTGTGGTTTAGTTTGGATAATTTTTACTGAACTACTTTTCATCTAATTGAGTCTTTCTCTGTCTCCAGCTAATTCACTAATGTTTGGCTGTCTTTGCTGTATGACAAATTATCACAAAACTAGGTAGTGTAAAATGATACTAAATAAACATTACCTTGGCCTAGTAGTCTGGTGTAGGAACTCTGTCCCTGTGTCCATTACAATCATTGTGGGGCTGCTGTTATTTAAGGCTTGATTGAGTCTGGTGGTTCATTTTCAAGATGGATAATTCTATGTCTGGTAGTTATATTCCAAGCATTTTCTCCATAACTTGTTTTTGCTACATAACCAACATATTTTCAGATTTTGATAACATATTTTTTACAAGAGAAAAAGGGAACATAAAAGAGGTTATGATATAACATGTATGTTTTGTAGGAGTGTGTTTGGTCCACACATGATAATGCTTTTGGCTCTGCACTCAGCGTTCACTCCTGGCAGGGTTTGGGGGACACTGTGGGGTGCCGGAGATTAATCCCGGGTCAGCTGTGTGCAAGGCAAGTACCCTGTCTGTTCTACTTTAACTCCTGCCTTGTGACATGGGTTTTTTTTTTATGTATGTGAAAACATGGCAGCGCCATGAAGGTACTTCTTTTTGTGTTTTTCAGTGGTTTAATTTACTCCTAATGTGAAAACAGAGTAAAGTCAAACACTTTCTACTAGAAGATGAATACATGGGAGTAGGGGGAAGGAGGCAGTGAAGGGGGAGAAAATAAAAATTATAGTATAAATAAACGTTGAAACTAAGTAGACAATACAAACGGTGTGCAAAACTCAAATAAAAGCTAAGCCAAAGTAAAAGTCTGTTTATTCCCCATTAAACAATAAACATATGGGTAAATTCTTAGCTAGACTCATGAAAAAAGAGAAGGAAAATACTAATAAATCAGATCATAAATGGAAAGGGAGAAGTTAGAACCAATACTGCAGAGATACCAACCATCATAAGAAATCACTATAGCAAAGTTAAAAACCAATTACTTACCATGAAACTGTAAAGTTATTCATGACTGGGTTTCAGCCCACAGTGTTCAACTGCTACCCCTTCACCAATATCCACTTCCCTCCACCAAAGACTCACCCAGTCCCATTTGCCTCCGCCTGTCAGTCTGCTTCTATGAGAGGCTCTTTTTAAAAACAGCATGTTTCTACACTGTGGGACAGCACTGTTGCTGACAGGATTTCATACATACTTTCCTGCCTCTCAACACCACTCCATCCTCCACCAGAGCAGCTACCCTGCCCTATCTCCCAGGTCCCTCAAGGAAATCATTGCGGACAGTTTTACACCACTATGCAAACTTCCAGGACTAAACCAGGAGTAAAAAGAAAACCTGAATAGACCAATTGCTAGTATGGCAATACTAATATTGAAACAGTAATAAAAACATCTCTCCCAAGACAACAGCCGACAACCAAATGGGTTTACTGGTAGAACTAGTGAGTTCTGCCAAATATTCAGGGAGAATAAACTTATCCTTCTAAAAATGTTCCAGAAAATTAAAGAAAAAGGAATTCTAACAGTTTTTATGAGACAAAGATTGTACTAATAGAAAAGCAGATATTAACTGCAGAGAAAACTACAAACCTGTATCATGGGAATATACATGGAAGATCCTCAACAAAATCTTCATGAACTAAATTCACTAATCCATCAAAAGGGCCATACACCACAATCAAAGTGGAATTCATTTCAGGGTAGCTCAGTATATACAAATTAATTAATGTAATATGCTACAGCAACAAATCAAAGTCATGAGATTAAGTCAGTAGCTATAGAAAAAGCATCTGACAAGATTCAACCCCATTACTGGTTTATGGTAAGAAGCTTACCACAAAGGGAGGTAGGTGGTGGTGGGGGGAGAAGGCAAAGAGAAGGGACCACTGCGACAATGATGGTTGGAAGTGATCAATTTGGACAAGAACTGAGCGCTGAAAGGAGGTAAAGTGATTCTGCATGATACACTTTCAATAACAGTATTGCAAGCTATAGTGTTTAAAATAAAAAAAACGGGAGGGGAAGGGAGGAGGAGGGAGGAAGAATAGGAGGGGGAGGAAGAGAGGGCGAGGGGTGGGGAGGGGGAGAAATGAGTGCCAAGAGGCAGGCTGGGGTGGGGCAGGTGAGGCTGGGGACATTGGACAGGAATGGGCACTGATGAAGGAGTGGGTGTTGGAACATCATATAAACTCAATCATGAACAACTTTGTAACTGTGTATCTCACAATGATTCAGTAAAAATCCAAAACAGAACAAAACAAAAACCTCAACAAAATGGGAATAGAAATTTAGCTCAGTATAGAAAAGGTCTCGTGCAACAACCTTGCAACTAACCCCGTGTGTAATGGTGGAAAACTGAAAGCCTTTCTTTAAGATTAGACAGGGCAGAAATGTTCCCCCTCACCACTGTTCACCATAGTATTGAAGTCTTAGCCACACAGTTACAAAGCAATGGGAGGAAGGAGGCTTGCCCAGACCCGCGTGCTGGGCTCGGTCTCTGGAGCTGCCAGCACAGTGGTGGCTGCGGGATGTGGAGTGGAGAGACTGCCTCACTGCTCTGGCTCTCGAGACTCTGCGGCACCCAACTGTGCAGGTATCAGCCCAGCTACCCCGTTCTCACGGTGAGCTCCAGGCTCTGCCCTGTGTTCTGTCGCTTCCTCTTCAAGCCAGCTACTGGCACGCTTGGACTCACAGCTGTGAAAAGCTTCTGACTTCTGCTCACTCTGCCTTGCCTCTCCCCTGCCCTCTTTTTTTTTTTTTTATCTTTTTTGGGTCATACGCAGGGATCCTCCTGGCTCTGCACTCAATAATATAGCATGCATCACTGGAGCTCTGCTTTTCTTGTTTTAAAACAGGGCCACACCCAGTGGTGCTCAGGACTTACTCCTGGCTCTCCACTCAGGGATTACTCCTGGCATGCTCAGAGGACCAGTGGGTGCCAGGAACCAGGGCTACTTGCGTGCTAGGCAGAGGCCCTTCCCGAACCCTGTGCTGTCTCCAGCCCTGAAGCATATTATGAAGCAGAAGAGGGATCTGCATATTTAGTATTATTGAAAAATAAGCAATGCTTGGGACAAAACTCCATTTTGGTAAAAGTTTAGGGGCCCCCATACTTGGGAGCAAGTGTCATTGAGCACCCCGGGACAGCTGGTGGATAGTCCTGTGACTCCCTGGAGGAGCCATGCTGCTCTGCCACTCTGCACTGGGGCTGCTGATACTCGTCTGAAAGGCCAGCTCAAGCGAGCTGCCTGGGCTGTTGATGTGAAGGGGAGGGAAAAAAGCTCAAGAGGTTCCTTTCAGGTTGGTGGTGCTCTGGGGAGTTGGTTGTGCTGTGTCAGCATCTGTGGCCGACACTTGGGCAGGCTCAGCAAGCCTGATGGCCTTTGTGCTGGAATGCGGCCGGCTGGAGCTGCCCTGGTGCTGTTTTGGTCAGAGGGCACCCCCGCAGGGTCCCTGGACTCCTGCTTTCTGGGTGAGCAGGCACAGGGCACTGTGAGCCTTCTCTGGTCCACCTTGCCATGCATGTCATCCAGCTGTCTGCAAGACAAGGTGAAGTGGCCTTCCCAGATGTCACTTTTTTGACACTCAGGGATCACTCCTGGTAGGGTTCAGGGGACCATATGGGGACCAGGGATTGAAGCCAGATTGGCTGCATGCCAGGCCAGCACCTCACCCACACTGTTATCTCTCTAGCCCGTGATTCTTAATGCATTTTATTTATTTATTTATTTATTTAGTTAGTTAGTTAGTTAGTTTTTTGGGCCACCCAAGCAGCGCTCAATGGTTACTCCTGGCTCTGTACTCAGGAAGTGTTCCTAGTGGGGCTAAAGGGACTATATGGGATGCTGGTGATTAAACCTGGGTTGCCTGCGTGCAAAGCAAGTGCCCTAAATGCTGTATTATCTCTCTGCCTCCTGATTCTTAGAAAATTTTATTTGAAATTTCATGCTATGCTCACCATCCCATCTTAACTGAGGGTCTTTCCTTGCTTTTGTTGTATTTGTTCTTTCCAGATGGCCTGGGTGGGAACAGGCAGTCTGAAGCCAGAGTTTGTCTGTGGCTCCAGTCTCTGTGCTCTCCACCCACGAGTCCTGGGCAGACCTGGAGGGGGATGGAGGATGGCTGGCCAGCATGGAGGTTTTAGACCGATGCCCAAGGGTTGAATCTGCCACTTATTTATTTGCTTGCTATTTTTATGTGCTTCAAGGATGGAGCAGTGTGGCTAAACCCACCAACCACTCTCCCCTGCCTGGCAGAAGAGCAGCAGTGCCCGTCAGATGTCTCTGTCCATTGTCAGGGGGGAAAGCCGCAATTTGAAAAATAACTTCCCTTTGTTTGTTGGAAAGCCTCAGACACTCAGATGTTCAAAGGTCAGGAAATTCCCAGCTCAGGTGTAGGTTTGTGGTGACGAGTGGGAGCGCTCCAGCCCCACGGTGAGTGCTGCCCACTAGCCGCTGCCCCTTCACTTAATGCTTTGCCATGAGTCTGGTTTCCCATCTGGTTCTTGCCCAACAGGTGCTAAACGTCTTGGACACCAGGAGAGGCTCAGAAGTGACCCAAGGAGAGTTTGCCCCCCAGATACGGGGAGCTGAGTGGCCTTTGGTCCTGCCCACTTCCATCTGCCCACTCCCCCACTGATCCCCACAGCCACACGCTTTCCTGGACTCCTCCTGTGTTGCCCCACTCCTCACAGCTGTGTATGCTGCTTTGCCTGTTTCCCTGCAACCAGCTCCAGCCCATTGCGAGGCCAAGAGCCTGTGTTTCCTCTTCACTCAAGGCAGTCCTCATGACCCAAAACCGGGCTTGAAGGACCCCACTCAGTCCCTAGCCGTGTCACAATCCTCCTGGTTTTAGAGCTGGAGGCAGGGGTGGGAAGAGAAACTCTGTCCTGGCCAGCTCTGTCCATACTAAGGAAACTTGGACCGGCCCATGGTTTCCCAGGCAGTGCAGACTGAGAGCCGGACACAGGACTCGCCCTCTGCGTGACGGGGACCGCAGCAGAAGCAGCTCCACCTCATGGGAGGGTGTGCACGCGCTTGGCAGAGTGCCTCACTGGTGGTGTGTGCGGCTGTGGTGATCGTTATTCTAAGGGGTGACAGGGAGCTCCCCTAAACGTCTCTCTCTGAGACCAGCACTACTGTCTTTTTGGGATTCTCTTAGTCTTTTTCATTTTCTTTTAATTATTGGGGGGATCTTCCTAAGTGATGATCAGAGAACTCGGGGCCACCTTTTGCAATTCCCCGCCAGTAAGCAGTGATACTGCCTGGGTCCTGCAGTGGCCAGGATTACTCCAGCCATTCCAGTGGTACTCAGGGCCCCGGGGCTGTACCCAGGGCACTCTGGAGGCCCAACCAGGGCAGGTGCTCTGACTGCTAAACTAAAGTCCCCTTTCCCCCAGTGCTCCAGGGGGACTCAGGGCCTGGGACAGTTCTCCTGGAGTCATGCAGCCCTGCAGTACAGGTTCAGGCTGGTGGTACCCCAGAGGCCACGAGGACCACTCCTGGCATTGGGGACACGTGCCCTGGCAGTGGCTGAACTCAGTGCCTCCTACATGCTAGGGATGTGTTTGATTTCTGTGGCCTGCTGCTTCTTCTTTTTATTCTTTTTTTTAGATTACTGTCATCACTAAATTGAACCAGTGAGTTCATCCATGTTTCATGTGCTCTACAGTTTTCCTGACTGTGTGACACCATGTCACCCTCTTTCACATGGCTTGTTCACAGAGCCTTCCCAGGTGTGCTTGACATTTGATTTTAAACCTTTTTACCCCAAGGACCTCCTTTGGATGCCTGAGACAGCTTCCCTACTGAAGCATTTGTCCAGAATATTTTCCCAGAAGTGAGATGGTTGACTTTATATACTCTTACTAAATATAAGATGATATGCTATTTCTAAAAGCAAAAATAAAAGTAAAAATTCATGCAGCTACAGGGAATGATGAAATCAGGCATTTTGCTGCAACTTGGATTGAACTGGAGGATCTCATGCTAAGTGTTGCTAAGTGCAGTCAGTTGGAAGAAGAACAAATACCAGATGATCTCATTTATCTGTGGCATATAGAATAAAAGGATGAGGGAATGCAGGGTATCAAACCAGTAACACCTAGATTACCCTTGACCCTAGATGAGAGAAATGAGGAAAACAGAAACAGAAGGAAATTGGAGGAAGTAAACAGAGGCAATCAGAAGGTAATGGGCAGGGGCCAGGGGCATCGGGCACATTGGTGGTATGGAGGTGGTGTATTGTAAATACCTAATTCACAGAGCCAACAATATTATAAACAAGAGACATAAACTACAACAACAAAACTTTAAAAGGAGTTAAGCTGAGGGCTGAGAGGGAAATGGGGCACTGATGGAGGGGTTACTCTGGGGGGGATTGGTATTGAAATATTGTATGCCAAAAACCCAGCTATGAACAACTTTGTAAGCCATTCATCTTAATAAAAAGGTAAGGATTAAATTGAAATCTTTTACATCTTGTTTTATTTTCCAAACCTTGGCTACAAAATGATATCTGTGTTTTAATAGAAGAAATGAAGTTTTGGGTGTAAGTGTAGCTGTTCCACATGCTGCGCTTTCTTTCTTTCTTTCTTTCTTTCTTTCTTTCTTTCTTTCTTTCTTTCTTTCTTTCTTTCTTTCTTTCTTTCTTTTTTTTTTTTTTGCTTTTTGGGTCTCACCCGGCAATGCACAGGGGTTACTCCTGGCTTTGCACTCAGGAGTTACTCCTGGCGGTGCTCAGGGGACCATATGGGATGCTGGGGATCGAACTCGGGTCGGCCGCGTGCAAGGCAAACGCCCTACCCGCTGTGCTATCGCTCCAGCCCTCTCTCTTTCTTTCTTTCTTTCTTTCTTTCTTTCTTTCTTTCTTTCTTTCTTTCTTTCTTTCTTTCTTTCTTTCTTTCTTTCTTTCTTTCTTTCTTTCTTTCTTTCTTTCTTTCTTTCTTTCTTTCTCTCATCTTTCTGTCTTTCGTTTTTGGCCCCAGCTGTGTTCAATGTTTACTATTCACTCTTTGCTAAGAGGTCACTCCTGGTGGGCTCAGGGTTCCCTATACATTGCCATGGATCGAACCTGTGTCGCTCGTGTTCTTGGCAAGAGCCCTACCCACTGTACTACCTCTCTGGCCCCCCACATGCTGTCTTTTGTTAGACTAGTGGGATTCGGTGCCATTTCTTAGAGAAATAGATGCCCACTGACCTGTCCAGGCCAAAGGGTCTCCCTCTTCTACTGAGAGCCTCAGGGTTTACGCATCCTTCCCTGCTTCCAAAAGCCATAACAGGGCTGCTTCTCCTGAAACACTTTTCTATTTCCAGTGCTGCAGTTTTGATGGTGCAGATAAGGGGCTTTTGAAAGTATTTCTGGTTTTGAGAGTAAACAGAAACATTTGAGAGAAGAAGAAACTCTATATAGGGAAATTAGATTTAGTTTCATGCCCAATCTCTGGGTTCCTGCATGTGACTAGGCCTCTAGAGAACCATGAAATGTGTGTTGCCTGTACACTTTTCTCCATAGATCCCGTGTGCCTTTCATTGCACAGAATTTGGCTTCAGGTAGTAGCCTAGCCTGTAGGAGGGGGCCTTCTGTCACCCCAGAGGATCCCACCTTGCACACAGGGCATAGGTGTGCACTGAAACTCTCCTGTCCAGCATTTGTGCAGAAATGGGGCAGTGGTGCCCACAAGCTGCTGATGAACTGCCAGACTCACTCTTTTCTTTACAAAGCCACAGAAGGTGGTTGAACATGTTTGCCATGAGGACAAGGAACCCAGTAATTTAGTTTGTCTTGCTACCAGCATGAGAAAATTGGACACAAGAAATGTGCAGTAAGAGAAAGTTAGAGGAATGAGCCTCAGAACAGTGGCCAGAGCCATTTCAGCATTGCCAGACTTTCGGGATGGGAGAGGCGAGTGGGGTTTTTGATTATGTGTGATTAGTAAGGCTGAGACACTGCCTGCTGGCCCAGGCGGGAGCTTCAGAAAGGCTTCCTGCTAGCTCTGCAGGCTTCCCAGGTTCAGAGGGGAAAGGCATTTGCATGTTGCTGATTCATGTGGGGACAAAGAATGGGAATTTGTACTTAGAAAGGATTACGGCATCTAGATTTAACAGATATGAATAAATATTTAAAGTGAAACCTTGAGATTTAACCTGTATTTCTCCTTGAAATTGTTGGATGTCTCCTGAAGAAGTGAGCATCTAAATGTATGGACTGTCACAGTGTGTCTCAGGCTTATGGCTTCCAAAGGCCAGTTAGTTTGTGTCTCAGGTTTTCTCCACCTCATTTTGGAGTGTCTCAGTCTTTCCTTCAACTGTTGTTACACTGCTGCTAGTGAGGCTTTTTATTATTATTATTTTTTAAATATGTCACTTACTGTACTCTTCATTTCTACCGTAGTTTTTTTTATTTTTTTATTTTGGCACTCATACTTTCTTGTGCTTTGCAGGTTACCTGTGCCATTGCTTTTTTTCTTTTTTTCTTTTTGGGTCACACTCAGCAATGCACAGGAGTTACTCCTGGCTCATGCACTCAGGAACTATTCCTGGTGATGCTCGAGGGACCATATGGGATGCTGGGAATCGAACCCGGGTCGGCTGTGTGCAAGGCAAATGCCTTACCAACTGTACTATCACTCTAGCCCCTGCCATTGTTTCTTTGAGCTCATTAAACATCCTCTCCATGGTGTCACTGAGGTAATTTTCTGAAGCTTTGCAGGCTGATTGGTGTTGGTTGTGCCTTTCATGTTACTGTTTCTGCTTATTGTACTTGGTGGGTTTTTATATGTCTTCTCCATGGGTTTTCCAGTGTTCCTGCCCTGCTGAGGGTGAGCCATTGCTATTAGATTCCCTGGGAGACTCTTAAGGATTGGGCTGGGAATGCCCTTTTCTGCTTTTCTCCAACCAGTAACAGGAAGTGTAGCTGTCAGCAGTGTGAACTTTGCTGAGTAGATAGTTGTGCAGCTGTTGGCAGGCTGTGTTTCAGGAACTGTGGTGTGGGCTTGTTACTATGTAGAAGTTGGGTGCAGAGGCTGCTGGCACCTAGCCAGAAGGGACCTAGCTCTGCCTCTGTTCTGAGTAGGGCCAGTTATCTCAGCTGGAGACTAGCCTCACCTGGAATGGTGGTGCAGCAGCAAAGGTTCAGGAGCTCTGATGTGAACCCATAAATATGGTGGAGGGTGGGTCAACAGGAGCACCTTTTCATATATTTGCTGAACATCCATCTGGATTCTTCAGAGAAGTATCTGTTTCTTCTGCCCATTTTTGGATCAGCTTTTTGATTTTTGTTGTTAATCTTTGTGAATGCTTTGTATATCTTGTATATTAATCTTTTATCTGATATAGTGACTACAGATATTTTTTTCCAATTCAATAGGGTACCTTGTAGTTTTAATCCATATTAATTTTGTCATGAAAAACCTTTTTAAATTTTTAACATTCGGAAATCAATCAACATAATCCAGCATATCAACAAAAGTAAAGATAAAAACCATATGATCATATCAATAGATGCAGAGAAAGCATTTGACAAGATCCAACATCCTTTCATGATGAAAACCCTCGCCAAAATGGGGTTTGGAGGAACTTTCCTCAAGATAGTCGAAGCCATCTATCACAAGCCTACGGCAAGCATTATCCTCAACGGGGAAAAACTAAGGGCCTTTCCTCTGAGATCAGGCACAAGACAAGGATGCCCACTCTCACCACTCCTCTTCAATATAGTACTGGAAGTACTTGCGATAGCTATTAGACAAGAAAAAGAGATCAAGGGCATCCAGATAGGAAGGGAAGAAATCAAACTCTCACTATTTGCAGACGACATGATACTATATCTAGAGAAGCCTAAAACCTCTACTAAGAAACTCTTAGAAACAATAGACTTATACAGTAAAGTTGCAGGCTACAAAATCAATACCCCAAAATCCATGGCCTTCATATATGCAAACAATGAGGCAGAGGAAAGGGACATGAAAAAAGCAATCCCATTCACAATCGTGCCCCAGAAAATCAAGTACCTCGGAATCAGCTTAACCAAGGAAGTAAAAGACCTTTACAAAGAAAACTACATAACGCTACTCCATGAAATCAAAGAGGACATGAGGAAATGGAAACATATACCCTGCTCGTGGATAGGGAGAATCAATGTTGTCAAAATGGCAATACTCCCTAAAGCATTATACAGATTCAATGCGATCCCTATAAATATACCCATGACACTCTTCAAAGAAATGGATCAAGCAATCCTAAAATTCATATGGAATAACAAACGTCCAAGGATAGCTAAAACAATTCTTGGGAAAAAGATGATGGGAGGCATCACCATCCCCAACCTCAAACTTTACTACAAAGCAGTAACAATTAAAACAGCATGGTACTGGAACAAAGGCAGAGCCGTAGACCAATGGAACAGGGTGGAATATCCCTACACACAACCCCAAATGTATGACCATCTAATCTTTGATAAGGGAGCAAGAGATGTGAAGTGGAGCAAGGAAAGCCTCTTTAACAAATGGTGCTGGCACAACTGGACAACCACATGCAAAAAAATGGGTTTAGACCTTGACCTGACACCATGCACAAAAGCCAGATCAAAATGGATTAAAGACCTCAACATTAGACCACAAACCATAAGGTACATTGAAGACAAGGTCGGTGAAACCCTCCACGATATTGAAGATAAAGGTATCTTCAAAGGTGACACGGAACTAAGCAATCTAGTAAAAACAGAGATCAACAAATGGGACTACATTAAACTAAAAAGCTTCTGCACCGCAAGAGATACATTGACCAGAATCCAAAGACTATCCACAGAATGGGAAAGGATATTTACACAATACCCATCAGATAAGGGGTTGATATCAATGGTATATAAAGCACTGGTTGAACTCTACAAGAAGAAAACATCCAACCCCATCAAAAAATGGGGCGAAGAAATGAACAGAAACTTTACCAAGGAAGAAATACGAATGGCCAAAAGGCACATGAAAAAGTGCTCTGCATCACTAATCATCAGAGAGATGCAGATCAAAACAACCATGAGATACCACCTCACACCACAGAGACTAGCACACATCCAAAAGAACAAAAGCAACCGCTGTTGGAGAGGATGTGGGGAGAAAGGGACCCTTCTTCACTGCTGGTGGGAATGCCGACTGGTTCAGCCCTTCTGGAAAACAATTTGGACGACTCTCAAAAAATTAGGTATTGAATTCCCATTTGACCCAGCAATACCACTGCTGGGAATATATCCCAGAGAGGCAAAAAAGTACAGTCGAAACAACATCTGCACATGTATGTTCATCGCAGCACTGTTTACAATAGCCAGAATCTGGAAAAAACCTGAATGCCCCAGAACGGATGACTGGTTGAGGAAACTTTGGTACATCTATACAATGGAATACTGTGCAGCTGTTAGAAAAAAGGAGGTCAAGAATTTTGTAGTTAAGTGGATGGGCATGAAAAGTTTCATGCTGAGTGAAATGAGTCAGAAAGAGAGAGACAGACATAGAAAGATTGCACTCATCTATGGTATATAGAATAACAGAGTGGGGGACTAACACCCAAGAACTGTAGAAATAAGTACCAGGAGGTTGACTCCATGGCTTCGAGGCTGGCCTCACGTTCCGGGGAAAGGTCAACTCAGAGAAGCGATCACCAACTACATTGTAGTCGAAGGCCATGTGGGGGAAGGGAGTTGCGGGCTGAATGAGGGCTAGAGACTGAGCACAGCGGCCACTCAACACCTTTATTGCAAACCACAACAGCTAATTAGAGAGAGAGAACAGAAGGGAATGCCTTGCCACAGTGGCAGGGTGGGGTGGGGGGGAGATGGGATTGGGGAGGGTGGGAGGGACGCTGGGTTTACGGGTGGTGGAGAATGGGCACTGGTGAAGGGATGGGTTCCCGAACTTTGTATGAGGGAAGTATAAGCACAAAAGTGTATAAATCTGTAACTGTACCCTCACGGTGATTCTCTAATTAAAAATAAATAAATTAAAAAATTAAAAAAAAAAACCTTTTTAAATTTGATGGAGCTTCATTTGTTTATTTTTGTTTATGTTGCCTTGCCAATGGGACCATATTGAAGATAACTTTGAGGTCTAGATTGTGCAGTGGTTTGTGTATATTTTTGGATTCTGTTCCAAACTCAAGGTCTTTGATCCACTTTGAGTCAACTTGTATATGGTGTGAGGTTCTGATCCAGTCTTGCATGTGATTTTCCAGTTTTTCTAGAACCATTTATTGAAGAGGCTATCTTTTCTCCACTTAATATATTCAGCTCCTTTTGTTAAAAGTTGGCTCCTTATAGATCTGGGGTTTTGTCTTTGTCCTTCTCAGTTTGAATGCATTGGTCAGAGAGTCTGTCCTCATTCATGTATCATGCTATTTTGATTACTGTAGATTTGTAGTATAGTTTCCAGCAGGTAATGTCATATTTCTCAATTTTTTTTGGTCGGTAGTCAGTTTATTTCTCGCTCCTCTCCAATGTAGTCCAATCTCTCCATTACAGCATAATTACAGTCATAGTTTTGGTTGTAGTCCCAGACATCATAGGTCCATCTAATTCCATTGTCTTTCTAGTCCTTGTCTTCCTCTAGTCCCTTAGTCATCATCTTTCTAGTCCCCTCTTTCCCCTTACAGCATAGTTATATAGAAATCGTGAAGGGTGGGGGTATACATAGGTAGGATTAAGCATTGTCATAACAAACAGACGTAAAGCCACTCCTTCAGGGGAAGTTTTCAGAGATAAACTCAAGGACAAGATCTCATCTGAGGGTTCAGCACTGTAGATTACTAGAAGATCCGCTCAATGGCAGGATTCCATCTAGGGTGTATTGCTTTCTCCTTTCCTCAGGTAGTAATCCATTTAAGCAAACATAGTAAATTTACTTCTTATAATATTTCTAGTCATTCTGTATGAACACAGTAAGAGATATATTAAGCTTAAATTTTGGCTCTTTCTGGGGACATCCGCTATATATTCCAGACTACAGTCCTCAGGCCAGGCTAGTCTTTCCTAACCCCAACAGGGTCCTTACTCAGTTACTTCTTTTTGGGTCATGATAGAGTTTTTTCCATGACTATGTTCTTTTTTTAAAAAAAATATTATTAATTTTTTTATTAATGAATAACTGTGAGGGTAAATATACATGTTTACATGTTCTCATGCTTGTGTGTTTCTGTCATACACAGCTTGAGTACCCATCCCTCCACCAGTGCCCGTTCTCTACTGATAACCCCATCATCCGAGGTGGGGGGAGGGGTGGAGTGGGGGGTAGGAGGGATGATGGGGTCATCAGTATTTCTCAATTTCTTATCTCTCAGTGTGACTGTAACTATTTGAGGACTTCCTTGCCACATGCGTAATTTCAGAGGGAAGGCTCTCAGTTTTTTCTCATTGAGAATGGTACTGGATGTAGGTTTGTTATAGATTGCTATACTTTATTGAGGAAGGTTCCTTTTATTCCTATTTTGCTAAGGTTTTAATTAAATTATATGTTAGATTTTTGTCAAAAGCTTTTTCTGCAGCAATTGATTTGATCATGTGGTTTTTATCTTTCATTTTATTGATATGGTGTATTGCATTTTTGGTTAGTGTGTATTGAAACATCCTTGCATCCCTGGGATGAATCCCACTAGCTTAAGGTGTAGAATCTTTTAATATGTTGTTAGATTCAGTTTATTAATATTTTATTGATCACTTTTGTATCAACTCTTTCAAACTAAAAATGAAGAAATCAAATTATTACTATTTGCAGATGACACAGTAATCTGCATAGAAGACCCTAAAGAGTCCTCAGAAATAGAAACAGTAAACTAATACAGCAAAGTATCAGGCTATAAAATCAATACACAAAAATCTATTGTATTCATATGTGCAAATAATGAACCAGAAAAGGAAGATATCAAAAAGACTACTTCATTCAAAGTACTGTTCAAAAACAACAAGTTCCTAGGAATCAAGTTAATAAAAGATGTGGAAGATCTTTACCATAAAAGCTACATGTCACTTATGAAAGAGATAGAAGAGGGTCTCAGGAAATGGAGAAATATTTAATTATTCATGGATTTGAAGAATCAATATTGTCAAAAATGACCATCCTATCTAAATTATTGTGTAGATTCGGGGCTGGAGCAATAGCACAGCAGGTAGGACATTTGCCTTGCATGTGGCCAACCTGGGTTCAATTCCCAGCATCCCATATGGTCCCCCAGCACCACCAGGAGTAATTCCTGAGTACAGAGCAAGGAGTGACACCTGAGCATCACCGGGTGTGACCCCCCCAAAATATTATTGTGTAGATTCAATGCAGTTCCATGAAAGTTCTGATGACATTATTCAAGGATTTAGAATGAATTTAGAATTCATTGTAGTCAAATTTACAATCTTCCCCTTTATATCTTGTGCTTCTAAAGTCTTGTTAAGAATCCCATGTCCTTTCTGTTTGCAGACTGAAGCACCTGGGAGGTGGCTTGGCCCCACCTTTCTGAGGTCATGGCATTTGGTTGCTGTTAGAATTATATTTATTTCTCCTAAATACAGTAGGTCAGTGCCTAGTCTTCATTGTGAAAAGGCTCTTTAGAATAACACGGGGAGTGTATGAACTTGACCTGTTGGAAATGACAGAGTCAGTATAATCTATGGCTTGTTTTCTCTCACTTTTAACTTGGGGGGCGAGTTATGGAAGTCCTGCTCAAATCTGCAAAAGTTATTATGCCCCATGACCAAAACTACTGTACCTTAATCTCTTCTGAAAATAAGAATAAATGAATGTAAAATAATTGTTTCACTTATTTTTTATTAAAGAATTCATATCTATATACTATTCAGAAAGCATTATCTGAGGTTGCTTTTGAAAGGTGAAGAGGTTTTCTTTCAGAATTACAGTGAGTTGAAAATTGCAGAGACTTTCCTGAGCATGGGATAGAATTTTAAGCAAAAGCAAAAAGTTCACATTAGATTAGAACATGTCTGTGATTCAGAGACAAGGAAAAATTTTTATGGCAAACTGGGAGATTATTTATGGAAGGAATATTGGCTTTAAAAGGCATGAAGAACTACAAATTAAAGTATTATTACCATTCAGATACAAAGATACACAAACCCTTAAAAAGTAAGAAAATCTGTAAGTCATTTCTTAAAAGCCAAACTGGAAAAATAGTGATGTTATATAGTATGCTAATCCATTCTACATAGATTTGGATTAGGTTATTTTCCTTTGGCTGCCATAACGAATTCTCATAAGTTTACCGACTTCAAACACATTCTTCAGGCCAGAGGGATAGTACAGCAGGCAGAGCACTGTTTTCTCACACTGACCATGGTCCAATCCTCTGCATTGCTTATGGTCCCCAGACACAATGAGGAGTGATCTTTGAGCACAGAGCCAGTTGGTGGTCCCTTCACCGAGTTGTGGTCTCCCCTATAGATGGGGGCCTTCTGGCCTTCCCCGTGGGTGGCCATCTGCCCCATAGGTTGGGTCCTTCTCTGGCTGGGGGCCCTTTCTCTGGTGGTCCCCGCCATGGGTGGCCATCCTTTCTCCTATGTGGTTGGCCCCCCTGCGTGGTGACCCTTACCCTAGGGGTGGGCCTCCCTGAGGATGGTGGGCCTCCACTTTCAGTCCTGGGCAGTCTCTAATTTCAAGGCTGTTTGTCACAACATTGTTTTTCATAATAGAAAACTAAGTAAAAATTGTCTTTCACACTATGGTATATTCATGAAGCAACAGATATTCAGCTTTTAGAAGGAGGAAGCTTCTAGGCAGACCTTGAAAAATGTGACTTAAGTCCAGAGAAAAAGTCCTAGAGTTCCCTCTGAGTCTGCCGGTGTCCATGTGTTCAGCCCTGGTCTCTCTGTCAGAGAGACGTGCAGGTGGAAGGCACTGTCTGTGAATGTTCAGGCCCAGCAGGATCATGGGGAAGTCCCGCTTCAGGCAGTTGGCTATGGTCACTTCCTAAGACAAATGGAGCTAGAAGGGATCTGAAGCCTTTCCATTTTTCTTTTTCTGCCCTGAAGTAGTGATAGGATAAAGGAAATAAGTGTTCTTGAATTTCTATTAGTACACATTGACAAACATACTCTGGTGTCTCTTTTTTATTATCAATTATGAAAAAAATTGAACACATGGACAGCAATGCAACTGTCACTCACCCACTTCCTTAGCTAACACTTGCCCAGTAGTTTGCTCTTTGCCCATGCATCTTCTGCTCATTTCTCTGAAATACAGCACTCTGACTGCAATGAAGCTCTGGTTCTTTCCTGAAAACGTTTCCCCTCCTTTTTTCCTTAAACACAAACTTTACCTCGAATTCACTGGCAATCCCTTTTGGCCATGCTTTTGTACTCTTAGTTCATTTTCCGTTTTTTTTTGGGGGGGTGCAGGGGTCACACCTGGTGATGCACAGGGGTTACTCCTGGCTTTGCACTCAGGAATTACTCATGGCGGTGCTCAGGGGACCATATGGGATGCTGGGAATTGAACCCAGGTCGGCGGCGTGCAAAGCAAATGCCCTACCCACTGTGCTATCGCTCCAGCCCCTTAGTTCATTTTCTGACAATCAATAAAAAAGTTTTGTATGCTTTGAAGTTTTATCTATGTTGCATGTAATTTCATAATGATCATGTTCACATTTACCCAACAATGTATATTTTGATTAGTTTTTTTCACCTATTTTTTATGAAAAATTTTTCATTGTAGTTTAGGTGACAGGATTACCATAATTTTCAAATTTCTGGTATTGTTGTACAAAGTCATGGCACAGTCCTAACACCCAAAAGCCCATAAGTCCCCATCCCATCCCAATGTGACCTCTAACCTGACATTCCTTTCCTCCCACCCATCTCCCCTGAACCCATCTTGTTGATGTTTTGGTGCAGACTGTTATCTTCCTTAGCATCACCTGTCTGCTTGAGTTCCTCATCCTAATTCCCTTGTTACTCCCAGTCAACCTCATTGTTCTCCTCTAGCCCTGACCCTCAACCTAGTACTCTCAGGTCTGTAATCCACTGTCCAACGTTTATTATTAATTGATACTATACCTTTGATTTTATTTATATACACTGAAGATGAGTGAGATTATCCTATATTTGTTATTCTGTCTCTGGCTTAGTTCACTCAGCATAATAACTTCCAGTTCCATCCAACTTACTGTGAACTGAATGGCTTTATTTTTTCTTGTGGCTTTGTATTCTGTTCATATTGACCATAGCTACTCTGCATTCATCATTCATCTATCATGGATGTTTGTGTCGCTCCCACGTTCTGGCTGTTACTCTAAGAACTGCAGTGAACAGACAGTGTTTATATTATTTCAAATTCACATTTTTGATTTTGAGGGGGAGATACCTAGAAGTGGGATAGCTAGGTCATATTATCAGAGACCCATTCTTACTTTTTTGAGATGTCTCCATATTATTTGCCACAGAGGCTGGACCAGGTGACATTCCCACCAGCATTTTTTATTATCTATTATCACATTGTCCAGTTGCTGCTGACCTTTTGAGCTAAGCATCTTTAATATGGTATTTACCAGTGTGTTTCCTCTCCCTTTAATCACTTTTTCAGAGCTTTTGCTCATTTTTTTCTGTTGGTTTATTAGTCTATGACTTACTGATGATTACTCTTTTTAGAGATTGAGCTTGGATTTCTTTCTATATTTTTAAATGTATTTTGAATAGCTTACCTTTGCCTACAATATAAAATGGTGTGTTGGAGCTGAGTGATAGAACAGTGAGTGGAGCACTTGCCAACCGGGTCCGATCCCCAGCACCCCATATTTGTCCCCTGAGCTTGCAAGGAGAGCACCACTGGGTATGGCCTCCAAACGAAAGGGAAAATTGCCCCAAGTGTCTTTAGCTGTAGTTTTTCTTGGTCTCATTTCTGCTGCTGGCAGTGTGAAGTCAGAGGGCCTTCCTTCACGATCCTTCTCATGCTTCCTTTCTCTGTGTTGTTTTCACAGAGGGTGTATGTATATTTGTGCTAGGTCCTTTGGGCTAAGCATAGGTTGTGTCCCTGCAGGAGAGGCCCAGTCAAGGTGCAGGAAACTTTTCTCCTTTGAGTTGCACAGCATTTGGTTAACCAGCAAGTATCAGTGAATTGCTATGGAAAGCCTGCTTCCTATTTCTGTACCATAACTCTTATATTAAGAAGAGTGTGGGGAAGTCTCTCTGGAAACTGTCTGTAGTTGCACTGCCAGCCTAAGCGAATCCTTGGGAATATAAAGAGCAAGGCTGCCTTCCAGGGGGCTCTAAACCTTTTTCTGAGAAGGGTCCTAAAATCTCCATTTGTCCAGTCACAGGTCACATTTGCCTTTGAGATGCTTCTACTTTCTGTAGGAAAGAAGTGAAGTTTGAAGCAAATATAACATCATCTCAGAACAGGAATGGTAAAATTTCTATAGTGTGATGGTGGGTGATGGCAAGAGTTGATAAGGCATATCTGTGACTGGGCCAGGGAGCTAGCTCAGCCGGGCTAGAGCACACACTCTGCCTCAGGGAACCTAGGGTTCCATCCCTGACAACGCATGCACCCCAGGCACCAAACCAAGGGTTGACTGATGGGGACTAAAACCAAATCCCACCCAAAGATATGTCTGTTTTTGAGATCTTTACAGTCTTCCCTCAGAGAAATATAGAAGTTGGGAGGGGAGGAGTCATATTTCCATGAGGGGTGGCAGTTTGGACCACACCCAGCAGTGCTCAGGAGCTTCTCCTGGCTCTGTACTCAGGGGACTGTATGCAGTGGCAGGCATTGAACTAGAGTCAGCCATATGCGCCACAGTGCCTTAATTCCTGTCCTATCTCCAGGTCCCAGTACTATGAATCTTACCAAACTTCACCTAGACTGAGATCTTCATGCTTTGACAATGGGAAATAAGCCTATTGCAGTATTTTGTACAGTAATCCCTTTGAGGAAAAACACTGGCATTAAAAATCAAAAGTGTCTGTCCAGAGCTATAGTGCAGTGGGTAGGTACCATCTGCCAGCTCACTGCACTATCATGCAGCTGATCCAGGTTCAATCTCTGGTACCTCAGATGGTTCCCCAAGCGCACCAGGATTTATCCCTGAGCACAGAGGGAAGAGTAATCCCTGAACACTGCCAAGTTGTGACCCCAAAACCAAAACAACAACAGCAACAAAACCACAAGTGTCAATCATAATTACCTCAAAGGTAGAGTTTGAGTAAGGTTGTCTTTTTTCTTGGTCACACTTTAGATTTTCAAAATGAACACATTCTTTAGTAGTAATAAAAACATGCTCATAATCCACAGTTCCTTTGACAGGTGGGCTGTGCCAGTTACCTCAGCCCTTGCCTTGTCATGAAGAACTGAGATACCAGTCAAGGCCGGGACTTGGGAGAGGCCAGATTTGGGTATAGGTTCCACTCCTGTTCCTTCTTTCATGAGTTGGGGCACATGATTATATTTTTTCCAGAGAATTATAGTGATAGATAAGAAGTAAAGTTTATCACCTAGTCAGCTCTATTTGAAATGCTCGATGAATGGTCCAGTGATAATGAGCTGCCTTAAGATTCGGGGGTGGGGGAGGGGGTCACACCCAGCCATGCGCAGAGGTTACTCCTGGGTCTGCACTCAGGAATTACTCCTGGCTGTACTTGGGTGACCATATAGGTTGCTGGTCAGTTGTGTGCCAGGCACGTGCCCAGCTTGTAGTGCTATCGATCCAGCCCCACCCTTAGGCTTCCTTGTGCCAACAGTTTTACTTAGGCTTTGTGACACTGGAATTAATTTAAGGGCACTTGGATTGTGTTTCTGCTATAATAGCTATGTGAATATACATTTCTTGAAAATTTAGAAAAATTGCTTTAGAAGCCTGTTGTTTCAGGAAAGAGTAAACTTAATAGTCTCTGCCTCACAGTTGCCCAGATGGTGTGGTTCCACCCAGACTCCCCAGCGATGTGCTCCTCAGGCCGATACAGCAGCCTGAGGCCTGCAGAAAGCCAAGCGGGTGAGACGTGGGATCCCTCTTTGGAAACTTGGCCCGGAGTGAACCTCCTACTTCTTTATTATGCTACAGGTAGACTGTGAGAGGACTTTTGTTGGTATGTGATGGTATCCCAGTAGTAGAGGCAGCCAAGAAAACATGGCAAACCCACGAGAATGGCCCTTTCTTCCTGAGAGGCCTGGCTGGAGTCCAGAACCTTGTTCAGGTGGTGCTTGGACCTGTCTGAGTTTATTTTGTTGCTGTTTTCAGGCAACAGATTTGGTCATTACTTTTATGATCTGGGTGCTGAAAGGATGTCCTCCATATCCACCTACTCAGGCTAGTCACCGGTGTCATGATTCTCTAGGGCTTTCTGCTGGCACCACCATGAGCCAAAGTTGGTCCAGTCCAGAAACCTGGGAGCCATCTACCTCCTCCCAACCTCCCGTCACCAGACCCTCCACATCTGACATATGACTCTGCTTCTAATAATACTTCTGGAATCCATCTCTTCCTTTTGTTCTCTTGCCATGGTTATTTTTATTTATTTTTGCATTTTTGGGTCATACCTGGTGATGCTTAGGGGTTTCTTTGTGCTCAGGAATCAACTTCTAGCAATGCTTGGGGGTCTGTATGGGATGCCGGGGGATTGAGCCCGCGTCCACTGCATGCAAAGCAAGTTTCCTACCTACTGTACTCTTTCTCTGACCCTGCCAATTTTCCTTTAAAAAAACTTTAAAGAACTATTTTTATTGAAGTCCCATTAATTGCACTTTTCATGTATACATCATTCCAGTAGGAGATCCACACTAGAGAGCCTGCTTGCCGCTAGCAGTGTTCCAGGGAACCCCCTCCGCCCCCCACTGGACCCACTATTAAGCTCAGTGTGATAGACAAAAACTTCAGTTCCAATTACTTTCATCACTTGTTGTTCTCTTACTGTGTTTCTTTTTTTCCCTCCAAAATAGATCTTCCTCTTTTTGGTAGAGATGGTGTTACCTACACTCATATAGATGAATAAGTTAATTTGCTGAAATTCCACAAAATTGTAATTCTACATGGAAGTTATCATTCTAAGGGCCATTGTTATTTATTCTAAGGGACTGTTCTGATAAAAAGGCCCTAGTTTCAAGCCCTTCAAGCATTCCCCGCTATCCGCAGTGTCCAGGTGAGCCCTTGGCATGGTCACAAGCCACGCGGCCTGTTCCGCGTACCTTTGCCCTCACTTCTTCCACCATCTCCTCCACCAGATGAGGCTCTTTGCAGGTCCTTGAGCTTCCTGAGCGTGGGGAAGATTCTATTCTGTTGGGTGACTGACCTCCAGGGCTTTCAGACTTTCCTAAGGGACCACACTTCTTCTCTTCCTGTTTCTGCAGGGCCAGTGGGATTTGTCCCACCCCCCAACCACCTGCTTGATCTTGTTATGGGATGTGTCATGCTTCACCTAGGTCATTGGCTTCTGTGGGTGTTTTTCTCATTAGGTTTGAGCTTCTAGATAGTGCCAGCCTGTTGTTTGTAATGCTGAAGTTTACTTCAGTGCTTATGCCCCTTGCCTTAACAAAGCTTCGTATGAAGCCAGAGAGGCAGGTGCAGTAGGTAGGGTGCTTGCCTTGCTTGTGACCGACCCAGGTTCAATTCCCAGCCACTCATCAAGCACTGCCATCGAAGATCACCAGGTGTGATTCCCGAGTGACCTGAGTGATCCTAAGCCAGGAGTAAGCCTTGCACACTACCTGGTGTGACAGCAAAGGGAAAGCATGCTATAGTTCAATCTGGAATGAAATGTACAATAAATTATGTATAAGATATACAGTGATTAGACTCACAGTATAGCAGGTAGGGTGCTTGCCTTACATGCAACATACCTTTGATCCTTGGTATCCTATATTGTCCCTGGAGCACTGTCAGAAGTAATTCCTGAGTGGAGAGCCATAGAATTTATCATTCTATTCCAGTGCTCAATTCCTGAGGAACACTGGGTGTGGTCCCCAAACAAACAAACAAATATCTATATGTGTGTGTGTGCACAAAGACATTATTGAGTAAATCTTTTCAGTTATCAAATGTTCTAGAAGATCGTGTATGTCCCATAACATTGCAATAGAACATATACATGACCGTGATCCTAGCATCTTAAATGTAGGTTGTGATTCCACATGGGGTTATGTAGCATATTAAAGATTTTTTATAAAGTACATTTATATAAATAATTTATTATCAGTACATTTTAAAGTTTGCATACTGGTTTTATTACCTCTCACCCTGGGCTGGGTAAAAATTTATTGGGTGAAAAGGGGTCATGAGCGAAAAGGTTGAAGGTACCCTGGTATGAGGAACAAATGCTGAATTTGTGAAAAGGTAAATCTCTGTAGGACATGAGGTACTGTGAACAATATAAAAAGATAAACAGCAGACCATGACTAGTATTTGTCATGTACAGATCATATAACAAGAAATAGAACTCAGTAATATTGAGTAATTTTGAACTCAGCAATAAAAAGACTAAGAACCCAGTAGGAAGTGTGCAAAGGACAGGAATGGGCATTTTAGAAAGAAGAAAACTAAAGAAAGAATTATTCATTATTCCCATTATCCATTATCCCTGTTAGCCAGATTCCAAGAGTACCAGTACTTAAAACCACAAATAGTCACTGTCACTGTCATCCCGTTGCTCATCAATTTGTTCGAGTGGGCACCAGTAACGTCTCTCATTGAGAGACTTATTGTTACTGTTTTTGGCATGTCCAATATGCACAGGTAGCTTGCCAGGCTTTGCCGCTTGGGCTTGATACTCTCGGTAGCTTGCCGGGCTCTCCGAGAGGGGCAGAGGAATCGAACTTAGGTCGGCCGCATGAAAGGCCAACGCCCAATCACTGTGCTATCGCACCAGCCCAAAACCACAAATAGTACCAAACCCAATATACTCTTTTTTCCTATACATTTGTACCTATAGAACAATTATAACACACCATAGTAAAAGTTACAGTAGTAATTTTGGACTGAAATTACAGAAGCTAACCTGAGAACAGAGTCAAAACCACATGGAAAGATGATGCCTGTTAGTAGCCGGGGAGCTGGAGCGTGACTGCTGGTGATGGTGCCCAGCTGCCCTGGAAGGCAGGCTGCGGGGGGCTGACAGTGCTCTGGGGTGGGCAGGCAGGCAGGGGTCTCTGTGCTGGGTACACAGCACACTCACCTTGTGGAGACTTGCACAAATAACTTTCCTGGATGTGCGCTACTCTTCACTGCATTGTTTAATGACTGAACTCTGAATTAAAGGGTTATGTCTACCTCCAAGCTTGGCAGAAATAAAAAAACACTTGGTGCTGGTGAGGTGTGTGGTGTGGGCGTTCTCCTTGGCATTGCTTTCTTGGCATCGCCTTTGGGAAGAAACATTTTGGCAGTTAGTGATTAATTAGAGGTAGACTCTTGCTTTATGCCATTGTAAGTCCATTTTTAAGGGTCTGCAGAATGTCATACAGTTGCTCCATTGCTCTGGTTTTGGTGATGATAAGTAGAAGGAAACAAAATGTCAAGATAGAGAAATAGTGTTTGCACATCCATCCATGGGGAGCATGTGGCTGTTAGTGGTGTTTGTGAGGCGTTAAGAGAGTGGGTTGCTGAGCAGTATATCATAAAATAGGGGCTTGGGAGACCTTCAAGCATGAGGCTTTGAGTTTTATCCCCAGCTCTACCTCACATGCTGAACTTATCTACCACTACCCAGTCATGGCATGGTGACAACAATAAAGAATAAATATAGGGAAGGGAAAAATTGGAATACACATATGTGTGAGTGTGTGTGTGTGTGTCTGTGTGTGTCTGAGTGTCTGTGTGTTTGTATAATCCTTGACCTATTTGGTGCTTGAATTTTTTATTTAGTTGATTTATAAGTGAATAAAACAAAAAATTTTGTAACTATTTTAGACATTTATCACTGAGTCAGTTGTAGTCTTGCTTTGAAAGGCAAGTTGTGTGGACTCAGCTTTAAAAAATTTTTTTAAGCCTTTTAAATTGATTGAGATACTGTGATTTACAATGCTGTTAATGATGGCTCTCACCACACCCCTTACCAGTGTATCCACTTCCTCATGCAGGGACCCCAGCCTCTCTCCCTTTCAAGCTTCGCCCTCTGCCCCCTCCCCCTTCCAGTTCAGTTTTGTGGGTTAGTTCTTTCATTATGTTGCCTTTGGCCCTTTGTTGCTACCCTGTTGTGTATTTTTTATTTTAAATTTTTAAAATTTTTTTATTGAATCACCATGAGATACAGTTACAAAGCTTTCATGTTTGAGATTCAGCCATACAATGATCGAACACCCATCCCTCCACCAGTGCATTTTCTACCACCAATGTCCCCATTATTCCCCCCCACTCCTGTCCCCATCCCAGTCCTCACTCTGCCTCTATGGCAGACAATTTCCCCAATACTCTCTCTCTGCTTTTGGGCATTATGTTTTGCCTAAATTTTTCCACCACCATTCAAGCCTGCCTGCCAGGGGTTGATACTAGATAATCTATTTTCCATTGCTCATTTTGAGTATCATGAGGCTGCTCACTTCTGGAATCTTAGATTGTAAATGGTTGGGTTTCAGAGACATCTCTGTTAGGCACTAACCCATTTGGGGATTCAGTTGGGTGTCTCTGGGCCAGGGCTGTTGGTACATGAAGATGGTGCCCAGAGGCACATTGTGGGAGTGACAGCCAGGTTGAGGAGGGGCGGGAAGCCAGGGAGGGACAGCCTGGTGCCTCTGCCACCATGCAGCTTGGCTGCTGTGTATCTTTAAGTAGTGTGGACTCAGCTTTTACTTTCGCTACTTGTTACCTGGGTAGTCCAAGATAGCTTCTAAACCTTTTAATGCATCTCATTTGCCCCTTAGTAAACAGGTAATAGCTATAGCTGTGACCATTCAGTGGTCAGGAGGAGCGAGTGTGTGAAACCAGCTTATCTGCGCCCAGCACCTGCAGAGTAGGCCCAGGAGTGAGGCTCACTGGTCCTCCAGGCCAGATGGCATAGAACCCAGAGTTCAGTAGGTGTCAGATCTGGATTTATCTTTTTTTTCATACTTTTCTGAGCTGAAAGGCAATTAAAGACTCCTAGTTTGTCACATGCCATCACCCTACTGATGTGTTTTTGCATCATTCTCCTCGCTTTGAAGGAACATTACATTTCATTGGACCACATTTCCAAATCAGTAGTTCTCAGATCTAAAGACAACATTCCCAGGAGCCCAGAAGTATGGTGAATTCAGTGTTGTGACTTCAGGACTGTGTGGTTGGGACTGTGTAGGCCACATGGTGCCTGTGTTAGAATCCCTGGAAGACACAAAACTAGTTAATGATGGAGCATTAACTTCTCAGAGAGGGTTAATGACACCAAAGAATGCCTTGGGTTGAGGAAGGGCTGTGCTTGGGAGAAGTTCCCAGCCCAGGGCCGAGCTCCCGGTCTCCCTTGAGAAGGGGTGGCCAGGCCCAGTGTGAGCGCAGGAGGGAGGACAGTCTCCTAGTTTAGGCAGGAGCTAGTTTGTCGCTGCCTGTCTGGGTTGTGGCAAGTTGTCTTGCACTGGGAATGTGAGTACGATGCCTCCTGTAGGGCAGATGAGCAGCCGTGGGTGCGGCATGCACTCCCTGACGAGGGGCTGAGCTGGGGGAGATGGTCTGAGATGAGAGGGGAGCAGCCCCAGGAGCTGGAGGGCTGCTCTGGACCAACGAGACCTGCAGTGAAGACAGCACACTGACTTTCAGGCCGAAGCGGGATAGTCTCAGGGGCCTCCTGTGAAGACTCCATCAGACAGTTTGCCTGAGTGATGAGGCTCGTCCCTCGTTCTCTGGCACTGAAACACATGGCTCTGAGAATCCACAGTGTATTTGTTTGTTCATATCTGGTATCCTTAGAGTGTAAGTTAAATTGTTAACTCATGTCTCTGTTGAAGAAACACACCAAACCTCCCAGCTGTTCACGTTCAGTACTTATGGACTTTAGCTTCACAGCAGAGAGGCAAAAAACCCCATTTCCTAAGTTATTTGGGCAGCTGCTTGATACTCACTTGTCTCAGAATGGTTTTTGTCATTCATTTGTAACTGAAAGGGGAGTGTGGAAATGAGAAGGTGAATGCGGGCTTCAGTGGAGGCAAGAGAGCCAAGGTTTCAAGTGAAGTCCAGAATGGGGGACACATGCTGTGTACCCTGCAGTGTTGGTTTTTATAGTTTCTTTCCTTCACATTGTCCTCACTTTGGACTTTCTAGGTTGGTTGTATGCTGCTTCTAGGGTGCTATTGGGGGAAAAAGCTTTGGACTTTTGGTAGTCTTTGTCCATATTTTTTTCCCACAGTCTTTAGTTTCTGCTGGGACTTCTCAGGAAGGAGGGCCCAGCCTTCTGGGATGTTGCTGGCAGCCTTCATTTCTCCATCTCAGTGGGTGTAGGGCTGGCATCTGAGAAGCTGATTTAACCCACATTTTCAGGGCACCCCAGTCTACCAACCTGCTCTAGGTTTTCATTTGCATTTGCCTGATCACATTTGATGCTGAGGACTTTTTCACATAGTTGTCATTAGTATCTTTTGTAAGTCTATTTATGTATTTTGCTGATCAAAACTTAACTTGTTAATTTTCTTATTGTTGTAATTTCACAGGCCTTTTTTATATTCTGGATAGCTCTCTATTATCAGATGTGATTTGCAAATATTTTCTCCTAATTTGAGATTTGTTTTACAATCTTAGCAATTCCAGAACAAGAGCTTTTAGTCTTTTATCAGTCGTATTTTACCAGCTTGTCAGTCTTATTCTTTGATGGTTCTGATATTAATAATGAAGTAGGCAGGTAGACTGGGAGCCCCTAGCATCATATTTCAAGGTGTGCATTTAAGCAGTTATAGTGGTGGCAGCCTCAGAAGCATGAGTGCTTGAAATCATTAAAAGCAAAAATGAAGGCTGTTAGCATTGACCCAGAAGAAGCTCCAGTAGAACAAGAGGCTGTGGAAGAAGTCCATCACAAGTTCTGAGCTCGTCTCCTTGACAACACTCTAGCAGAGACTTACTTGTAGAGAAAGTCCAAACAGGGTGCAGTTTTGGGGGAAAACCCTGTAAAACAAACTGCAAATACAAGCAGCTTGCATTTCTCATTTTTTAAAAAATATTTTTTGAAGCTTATGATATTTTATTTTATTTTTAATTTTTATTTTATCACCACGTGGAAAGTTACAAAGTTCTCAGGTTTATGTCTCAGTTATACAATATTCAAACACCATCCCTTTACCAGTGCCCATATTCCACCACCAAAATCCCCAGTATACCCCCGCCCCCGCCCCCCCCCCCCCCCACCCCCAACTGTATAACTGATGAATTTCACTTCATTTTCTCTTTACCTTGATTACGTTCCATATTTCAACACAAAACTCACTATTATTGTGGGAGTTTCCCCCAAAAAAAGACAGCCCTACTAAGGAAGCATTTGATAATTAGTTTTCCATTAAAAGATTGTATGTTCTCAGTTTTTAGAAAAGGTCGTGTGGCTGCGGGGTTCGGATGTGTCCCAGTCCCGCATCCCAGAGCCGTGTTAGTTGCTGCTCAGTGTTGCCAGGGATCCATCTGGAGAAGGTGTGGTGGCTTCACCTCCTCCGTCCAGATCCCCGCTGTTGCTGGCCCCGATTCAGGTTCAGAGCATTGTTGCATTTCCCATCTTGAGATTCACCTTCTCAGCTTGGGATGTCTACTCTCAGCCCTTGTGCCTCTGGAGAAGCCTGTACTCTCCTCCCTCCCTCCCTCCCTCCCTCCCTCCCTCCCTCCCTCCCTCCCTCCCTCCCTCCCTCCCTCCCTCCCTCCCTCTGTCCCTTCATTTCTCTCTCTCACCCCCCCACATAGTCCTCTCATATTTCCTGAATAAAGATCTTTTCCTCCAACATTCAGCTTCTTCCTGAAATTATTTTTTGCAAGAGTAGACAGTGGAACTGGGAACCTGAGTGGAGGTCAGAACTGACTTTCTTTTCTTCATGAAAAGCAGTTCCTCTCGCCAGACTAAGGCACAGGTTGCTAAGAACTGGGATGGTGAGGACCAGTTCCCACACCATGAAGTTCCAGTAGACCTGTAGGTGCAATGTGATGACTGCCTGATCAGCATCGGACTGATAGATGCCAGTGTAGGTACTTGTGCTCATGGCAGACGTTACCAGTCTGACCCTCTCCAGGAAGTTCCCCAGGAGACGGAAGTGAGCCAATATGAAGTTTCTCTCTCTCACCTCTCCCACCTTCTTTTTCCATACTCTGTGTCTCACTCTCACTCCCCACTGACATTATTTGAAAGACTATTTGACTTACCTCCATTAGTATCCTGAGTATTCTTTATCTAAGCCAGACCAGATTTTCTCCTAGAACATTTATAGTTTGTGGTTTATATTTATATTTATGATCCCCTGTGAATTAATTATCTATAAGGTGATATGTAAGGTGTGAAGACCAATTTATTTCTTTACCTATGAAAATCTAATTATAATAGCATGATTGATTACAGACCATAATTCCTTCATTGACTTTGCGTGTTTGTTAAAAACTTTCTAATTTGTGTGGAACTATCGTATACTGATCTGTGCATTGGTATAGCAATATTTACCAATACTACTTTATCTTAATCACTGTAATTTAATATTAAGTCTTGAAATTAGATAGTAAAGCATCTGTACTTGCTAACTTTGAAATAATTTTAACTATTCCAGTGTCTTTGACTTTTCATAGATCTTTTGTATATATTATATGCATATGTAATATGTATATATTATACACACATATTTTTCAGTCACACCTGGATGTACTCAGGGCTTATTCCTGGGTCTGTGTTCAGGGACTTCTGATGGGACTCAGGAACCATTTGCAGTGCCAGGGTTGAACATTAGTTGACCTTGTTCAGGGCAAGCACCTTATCTGCTATAGTGTCTCTCTGATCCCTGTTTTACTTCCATTTTATCAATTTGTGTTATCATCCTTTTGTAGTTTTCAGCATACAGATACTTAATGTAGTAAGATTTATGCCTAAGTAGTTATTTTTATGCTGTGTACATGGTATTTAAACAAATTAATAATTGCTTCGGTATTAAGAATATTTTCTTTGTATTGAAATGATTGACCTCTATCCTGCACCTTTTTGAACAAAGGGATTTTAAAAATAATCTTCAGAATTTCTTATGTAGGCATTCATATGTTATATGAATAGACAGTTTCATTTATTTCTTTTTTATTCTGCACTGTTTCTGTATCTTTTTCTTGTTTTATTACATTGGCTGGGCCTTCCTGTATGATGTGCTGAGAGATTATTATTTCTTAATTCATACTCAGGGGGGAAGTTTTCAGTTGCCTTGAAGTTGATCGATATTTATTGTGTTCTCACCCCAAACTAGTTGATTTTTCTAGGGTATTTTTCCTTCTAACTGTTGATTTTCCTTTATAATTTTAATAAATTAAAATTAATCTGTTGGTAATGACATTACCAAATTGTGGTTTTTCTCATAAAAATTTTATTTCTTCCTTTTTGAAGGCTATTTTTCCCCCTGGCTATAGATTTAATATGCCACACATTATCTTCTGTCTTACTAAACTTTTCTTGCAAGTCCCACCTCCATATTTGTGTGTTTATATGTGACCCGTCCACCCTAACTTTAGTGTTTCCTTTGTCCTGTGTTTTCAGTAAATTAGATACAAGAGGGCTTATGTATCCTATGTGTGTCCCATGTACTTCTTGGTTATATAATTTGATAACTTTAATTTATTACAGAACATCCCCAGCCATTACATAATTAATTTTTATCTTTTGCTCCATTATGTGATCTTTCTAATTCTGAAATTCATGTTGTCCATATTTAAATAATTTCATATTTTCTTTTGGGGTGGGTGTTTGGATCACATTCAGTGATGCTCAGGGGTTACTCCTGACTCTGCCTGGAAGTGCTCAGGGAACCATATAGGATGCCTGTGATAGAACACGGGCTGGCCAAGTACAAAGCAAATGCCCTACCCACTGTACTATCAACTCTAGTCCTGATAATTTGATATTTTTAATAGGAGTCTTGGAATGCTTTTCTTCTTGCATTTTGTTTTTTCATTTTGAGTTTAGCTGCCAGTGACTTAAGTCCATTGTCCTTTTCTCCTCTCCACTGTGTTGGATCTATAATGAGTCAAAGCATGTTTGTTACCTTTTCACTTTTAGTATTCTCTTATCTATTTTCTTATAGTTTGAAGTTTTCTGTTGAAATTATTCATACGACATGACATGTTGCACACAGTTTTTCTCTTTAGAACCTTTAACACATGAGTCATCATTATTTTAAATTCTGAATCAGATCATGACACCATCTGAATCATATCTGAATCTGGTTTTGAGGATCCCTTAATTCTCTTGAGTATATGCTTTCTTGCATACCTTGCAAATTTTTGGTTTTGAAAGTCAGAGGTCTTGAGAAGGACAGTAAGTGCTGCTGGAAAGTCTCTGTGTCAGGGACACCTTTTCTTCTGTGTTTTGGAGATCTGAATTAATCTAGGTAGAAGTTGGGCGAGGTGTGAAGCCTGCCCTTGCTTCAGCCACTTCTGGTGCACTGTGGTTTCCAGTTCTTGTATCAGTGCTTTGTGTTTAATGAGAAATACTGGCCAGAGGAGGCAGGTGTGGAATATTATTAACCTACCTTTGAGCTGGCTTATTAGAGGTCTTCAGCTGAGAAGACGGTGCAGTGGTGGTACGCATGGCATTGTGACCCGCATTGCTCTGAGGTAGCACACAGGTTTCTCATTAGATTCAAATATCTGCTACTTTCCTACTTTCTACACCCAAAATGATTTTCAGTAGATTAAAAGAAAATTGAAGCTGGGTAGGAGGGACATGGCCTTTTCAGATCAGCACTGGCAGGCCTTGCACGTACTTTATTTATTGTGGGCTATGACCTTCCTAGGAAGCAGAAAGCGAAGGACTAGCCAGACTTGTGTATCAGCTGGCGACCACTCCCCCAACACCAGTTGCAGAGAAGTTGGCCCACACCCAGATGCTCAGTTCTTCAGTGACGTCTGATCCTATTAATTGAAGGTTTATGATTCTTAGCTTCAGAAGGTTCCTTTTTAAATTTTAACGAGGAAGAATTGCAGTTTTAGTAGTTTAGAGGCTCTGATTAAATACATACTTGTTGATGGGGTATGAGTACTCAAAATCTCCTCTCCCTCTGTCTCTCTGTCTCTGTCTCGTCTATCTCTCTCTCTCTGAGGCACAGAATGTAACTTTGTTCTAGACTAACTTTTCAGGATGTAACTTGGAAGATAGAGACAGTATCTCCTTCTGGAATAAAGGTAAGGGTTATGATTTGCTCCCTCTGGGATCTGGCTAAAATGAGTTTGCTTAGTCAGTTGTGAAAGATTTGTGTTTTGGTGCATACTGTGACCACCTGTGACCAACACCCATTTGTTCAAAACCCTCCACCCACTGCCAGTAAATCTATTTTCCCCCCAACCCCCTTTTCAAACTGTCATTCTCAGGCCTTTAAGCTAGCGTCCAAGATTTATTATCGATCTAAAACTTATCCCCTTAATTTCTTTCTCCAACAAGTAATGGAGGATGGAGGGACAGAAGTTTGGACCAGAGGTGACATAGAGACATGGGTGGTGGTGGTATACAGCAACTTTGTATATTATCCCATAAACTAAAATACCATTTTAACTCTATTACCTGAGCTATAATAGCACTGTAGCACTGTCGTCCCATTGTTCATCGATTTGCTTGAGCGGGCACCATAATGTCTCCATTGTGAGACTTGTTACCGTTTTTGGCATATCAAATATGCCATGAGTAGCTTGCCAGGCTTTCTAAGAGGGAAGGATGAATCAAACCCGGGTGGGCCGCATGCAAAGCAAACTCCCTACCCGCTGTGCTGTTGCTCCAGTCAGAACTATAATAAAAGTTTAAAGTATATCAATGAAAGATTTGTGTTGCTAAGTTGTAACACCAGCCCTGGATATAGATACCTGGATGCCTTTGAAGCACCTGCATCAGCTTGGGGTCAGGAAACTGCTATGAACTTGAAGTTCATGTCCTGTGTTCTAATGAACTAATGACCCAAGAGACTCCTATATACTGTGAGCATCTGCAAAACAGGAGGACATTAGCTCCTTTACAAATAGGACACCTACTGTAAGACACGTTGTAATCAGACTGACAAAGTCCAATAGATAGAGACAGAATATTGAGAGCAGCAAAGTCAAAGAAGGAATTTACATATAATGAATTTTCCATAAGATTCACAGAGAATCTATCAAATGACATAATGTGGTTCAGAAGAGAACGGGGAATAGTTAAAAAAATAAGGAAGAAACAAACAAAAGTTGTTAAATAAACACCAAGAATTCTTAATCCAGCTAGATTACCATTCGGATTTGAAAGAATGATGCAAAATTTCATGACAAGCAACAGCCTCAGAAGTTCATAGCCTTGAAATCAACTTTACAAGAAGCATTAAAGAGACTTTATTTTTTAAAAAATTTTATTTATTTATTTTGCTTTTTTGGGTCATTCCTGGCGATGCTCAGGGGTCACTCCTTGCTCTGCACTCAGGAATTACTCCTGGCGGTGCTCAGAGGACCATATGGGATGGTGGGAATTGAACCCGGGTCGGCAGCAGCATGCAAGGCAAATGCCCTACCCGCTGTGCTATTGCTCCAGCCCCATAAGGGACTTCTTTAAAAGACAGGACATCTCCACAAATACTCATGATTTCTACAACATCATTATCATCATCATCATCCCGTTGATCTTCGATTTTCTCGAGCTGTCTCAGTATTGTCTCCATTTGTCCTAGCCCTGAGATTTTAGCAGCCTCTCTTTACTCGTCCTTCCCAACGGTGTCACATTGGACGCTCTTTCAGGGTCAGGGGAATGAGACCCATCATTGTTACTGGTTTTGGCATATGAATACACCACGGGGAACTTGTCAGGCTTTCCCATGTGGGCAGGAAATTCTCAGTAGCTTGCCGTGTTCTCTGAGAGGGAAAACTAGGCAATAAGATGTCTTTGCGGCCTTGCGCTTCTGGGAACCTGGTTTTATAGTCCTTGGATGTTGGCTGTTGATGGGATTACAGTTTCTGGGATTTCTACAACACAATGATGATAAATGCCTCCACCTAAATAATTTCACTTAAATTCAATGGTTTGAATTTACTGAGCAAGAGTGGCAGGATCAGAAAAATGAACCCAGATTTCTGCTGCTTACAAAAGACACATTTTAACTGTCAGGGTAAATACAGGTTCAAAGTCAAATGCTAGAAAACAATATTACAGGCAAATAATTTCCTCAAAAAGGCAGGGGTGGCTATACTTATATCAGGCAACATAGACTTCAGATTTAAAATGGCTATAAGGGACAGGGATGACCATTTCATAATAATCAAGGGACTCACACTTCTAAACATATATGCACCTAATGATTGTCTATCCAAATATTTAAAACAACTGATAAGAGACACTAAGAAACTCATTGGCTACAACACAATAGGAACAGGGGACTTGAACACTCCTCTATTCAACTGGATAGATCAATGAGGCAAAAACAATAGGAAAAGGTGGCCTGGAGGAAAAATGGAAGAGATAGGCCTAGCAGACATACATAGGGTTTGCCATCCACCCAGTAGTTCAGTACACATTCTCCAAGTTAAACCACTTCCTGCTTCACAAAACTTATTACCATAAAATTATGAAGATAGAAATCATGTCAACTTTCCTTTCAATACATGATTCTTTGAAAATGGAGCTTTGAAAATAGAATAATCCTTAACTGAAAAGGGGGAGTAACTAGGGAGCTGGAGCAATAGCACAGTAGGTAGGGCATTTGCCTTGCATGAGGCCGACCTGGATTCGATTCCCAGCATTCCATATGGTTTCCGAGCACCTCCAGGAATAATTCCTGAGTGCATGAGCCAGGAGTAACCCCTGTGCATCACCGGGTGTGACTCAAAAAGGAAAAAGAAAGGGGGGGAGTAACTCAAACAACCGGAAATTAAACAACTCTCTACTATACAATCAGTGGGTCAAAGAGGAAATCAGAGATTAAATCAAAATTATCCTGGAAACAAACAAGAATGAACATACAGGCTACTAGAACATATTGGTCATAAGAAAAAGTGGCATTAGGGCAGAAGTTCGCAGCAGTATAAGCATTCAGGAATGCAAGGAGGGTCCAAATAAATAAGCTATCAGCACAATTTAAGCAGCTAAGAAAAGAAAAAGGGAATACAAGCAAATAGAAGGAATAAAATAATAAAACTTAGAGCAGAAATTAGTGAACTGGAAACAATTCAGAAGATTAACACAATGAAAAGTATAAAGAAGATTGATAAATCATTGGCAGTACTCACAAAAAAATTAGAGATAACTCTCATAAATAAATCAGAAATGAAAGAGGAGACACACAGCAGATACAACAGAAGTGCAAATGATCTTCAGAATTTTTATGAAAAGCTTTATGCCACAAAATTGGAGAACCTAGAGGAAATGTCAAATGTTTTGACTTCCATGATTTTCCGAAACTGAATCAAGAGGAAAAGAGCACTTGGACAGACCTATTACTATTGAAGAAGTTGAAACAGTAATCAAAAGCAAAAGAAAACCCTATTCCCAGATATGTTTCCTAGAAAGTTCTTCTCGATCTTTAATGAAGACCTACTCCCACTCCTTTTAAGACTCTAACAGAAATTTGATGAAACAAGAACCCTCTCAAAGAGTGTGTGTGAAGTAAACATTACAGTGATATTAGAAGCATACAGAGAGACAGAGACACCACCAAAAAAAAAAAAATTAAAAGGAAAACTATAGATCTGTAGATCTAAATCCTGGATGTATATAGCAGCAAAAACCCTCAACAAAATATTAACAAACTGAATACAACAATACATCAGAAAGGTTATATGCCACTGTCAAGGAGGATTTATCCTGGGGATACAAGGATGGTGTAATATTTGCAAGTCAATGTAGTACATCATATCAATATAAAGAATTATAAAAACCATATTATCATATGAATCATTTCAGTAGACTCAAAGAAATATTTGACCAAGGTCTAACACATTTATGATACAAACTCAATAAAATGGGGACAGAAGAACTTTCCTCAATATAGTTAAAACAATGACCATGTATTAAGATCATGTATTAAGAAAGACTAAGTAAGGACCACTCTGAAGAAAGAAGCTGCTTGTTTCCTTTTCTTTTCTTTTTTAAATATAAATGTGGGAGTTAAATCCAACTCAGGCCCTTGATATTTCATTTTTAAAAAATAAAACTTTCTTTTCTTTTTTTTTGATGGTAAAAATGGCCCATTTATTTATTTTATTGAATCACTGTGAGATACAGTTACAAAGCTTTCATGTTTGAGATTCAGTCATACACTGATCAAACACCCATCCCTCCACCAGTGCACACTTTCAACCACCAGTGTCCCAGTATATGTCTCCCCCTATCCCAGTCCTCACCCTGCCTCTATGGCAAACAATTTCCCCAATACTCTCTCTACTTTTGGGCATTATGTTTTGCTCGAATTTTCCCACCACCATTCAAGCCTGCCTGCCAGGGGCAGACGCTAGATCATTTATTTTCCATTGCTCATTTTGAATATCATGAGAGCTTGTGCAACCACAAAAGCGGCTACGTGCTTCTGGAATCCTAGATTGTAAGTGGTTGGGTTCCAGAGACATTTCTGTAGGTCACTAATCCATTTTTGGATTCAGCTGGGGGTCTCTGGACCAGGGCACTAAGATGGCACCCGGAGACAGATTCTGGGAGTGACAGCAAGGGTACCGGGTGTTCGGGGAGCCAGGGAGGAACAGCCTCGGTCCTCTGCTGCAATGCAGCCTGAAGACTTAGTCCTGGAACCTGCATTCCTGGGCCTTGCTTGTGGTAGCTCTTGGTCACTGGGATTCCATCTGGAGCAGGCAGGGAGAGCACACCTGCTCCATTTGGGGTGCCCCAGTGAAATTGACTCAGTATAGGGCCCGGAGAGATCTCCAGTGCTGTGGTATCTTCCAGGACTCGCTGCTGTGTCTCTGGGCCAGGGCTGTTGGTGTGCTAAGATGACGCCCCGAAAACTTTCTTTTCTTTTTTTTCTTTTCTCTCTCTCTTTCTTTCTCTCTCTCTCTTTCTTTCTCTCTCTCTTTCTTTCTTTCTTTCTTTCTTTCTTTCTTTCTTTCTTTCTTTCTTTCTTTCTTTCTTTCTTTCTTTCTTTCTTTCTTTCTTTCTTTCTTTCTTTCTTTCTTTCTTTCTTTCTTTCTTTCTTTCTTTCTTTCTTTCTTTCTTTCTTTCTTTCTTTCTTTCTTTCTTTCTTTCTTTCTTTCTCTTCCTTCCTTTTTTATTTTTAAAAAAATTTATTTTTTATTGAATCACTGTGAGATACAGTTACAAAGTTTTTATATTTGATCCACCACCAAACCACCCCCCCTCCCCCTCTGCCTGTGTGGCAGACAATTTCCACTTTACTCTTTCCTTACTTTGATTACATTCAATTTTCAACAGGAATCTCACTATCATTATTTGGAGGTTTTCCTCCAACAGTCAGATATGTTGGATGGCATACATTAGATTGTATGTTTTTATTTTTCATGAAAATGAAAAATGCAGCCGCGCGGTTTGGAGATGTCCCAGTCCCACATCCCGGAGTCGTGTTAGTAGAAGCTCAGTGTCGCCGGGGCTTCATCTGGGGAAGGCGTGCTGGCTGTACCTACTCTGTCTGGCTCCCCAATGTTGTTGGCCCAGTCTGGGGTCTGGAGCAATTTCCAGCTTGCGATGCTTACCGGAATGCCCGGATTCTTCACTGTTGATTGTGGCAAGATGGCGCCGAGGGTGGGTTGAGGGCGTGACTTCTGGCGGCCCGGGCGAATTGGAGACTGGGCTGGTACCACCCCACTCTAGTGCCCCCCCGCAGTTCTTCTTCTCTCTCATTTTCTTTCTTTCTTTCTTTCTTTCTTTCTTTCTTTCTTTCTTTCTTTCTTTCTTTCTTTCTTTCTTTCTTTCTTTCTTTCTTTCTTTCTTTCTTTCTTTCTTTTTCTCTTTCTTTCTTTCTTTCTTTCTTTCTTTCTTTCTTTCTTTCTTTCTTTCTTTTTCTCTCTTTCTTTCTTTCTTTCTTTCTTTCTTTCTTTCTTTCTTTCTTTCTTTCTTTCTTTCTTTCTTTCTTTCTTTCTTTCTTTCTTTCTTTCTTTCATTGAATCACCGTGAGAACAGTTACAAAGCTTTCCAGTCTAAGTCTTGGTCATAAAATGATCGAACACCCATCCCCTCACCAGTGCAAACCCTCCACCACCAAGAACCCCAGTATACCCTCCATCTTACCCCTCCCCCGCCTATGTGGCAGATGATTTCCACCTTACTCTCCCTCCACTTTGATCACATTGAATATTTCGACTAAAGATCCACCATTATTATTTGGAATTTTCCCCAACAATCAGACCTGCCGAAAAGGCATCATTAGATAATTTGTTTTCTATTGCTGATATGAAGAGAATTTTGGATTTCTGATATTTTAGTAATAATTCTGGAGGATTTCTGCCAGAAGCTGCTGGGTTCTGAGATTGGTCTGTGTGCCTCTGGTATCATGGCTATTCAGGAGCCAGGAGCCATTCATGGGCAGCAACTCGGGGCCTCGTTGGGGTGGGGAGAGGGGCCGGTTTCACCTTCTATCACGTGAGGCCCCATGTGTCACGTCACTGCAGCCTCATACCTGGCTGTCCAATAGGCTCTGAAAAGGTGGTGGCCACTGTGCCATTAGGGAGAAAAGGCTGAAGGGACAAACACCTTTCCCCACCCGGGGTGGCACGGTGCCATAGTTTAATGCTCAGTCCAGATGGATTTCTGCCAAAAGCTGCTGGGTTCCGAGATTGGTCTGTGTGCCTCTGGGATCATGGCCGTTCAGGAGCCAGGAGACGTTCGTGGGTAGCAACTGGGTGCCTCTTTGGGGTGGAGAGAGGGGCCAGTCCATCCCCCATCCCGGGAGGCCACATGTGTCACTGCTTTCTCTCTAGTTTTGGGCAGGGGCAGACGCTAGATCATATATTTTCCATTGCTCACTTTGTATGTCAGGAAATGTCGCTTTGGAGGAATAGTCCTGTAGCCATTTACCGGAGCCATGCTTGTAGAAGCTCATGGTCGCTGGGATTCCATCTGGAGAAGGACTTGCACTTGCTCCATCTGGGTTGTCCTGGAGATATCAGCTCAGTATGAGGCCTGGAGAATTCTCCAGTGTTGTGGTGCACGCTGGGTTTCTTCACTGCTGAGTGTGGCAAGATGGCGCCTGAAAACTTTATTTTCTTACAGTAAAAAGGTTTTATATATATATATATATGTATATATATATATATATATATATTTTGAGCCACATCCAGCTGTGCTCAGGGCTTTCCCTCGGCTCTTTGTTCAGGGATCACTCCTGGGGGCTTTGGAGACCACTTGGGGTACCAAAAATCGAACCCAGATCAGCTGCATGCAAGGCCAGAGCCTTACCCTCTGTACTATTGCTGACCCAAAACTAATTTAACTTTCAAGATTTTGTTATGATTTTCATTAAGATCACCTCTTGAACAACTGTGTGTGTTAATGTGAAAATGGACTTTCTGCTAGTGGGTTCTTGAGAATTGTATGAAAGATTTGCTTACAAAACTCAGAAGGTAAGAAGTTACAGTTTATTGTGCAGTGTAAGTTGGTGAGTGTGGTTCCCGCCCCATTGTCCAGACCTCTTCTTTCACTGGTATATGTCACTCATCCTGTCCCTTGATGCCTGGTCCAGTGTACGACTTCCTAACCCTGTCTCTTGCCATCTGCTTCCTCCAGTGTACAGTGACCTGATCTTTCCCCTGCACAGTTCTCTCTGCAGTGCACCTTTTCCTAGTTTGAAATCTTGTCTCCTCTCTCGTCCCTCCCTCCCTCCCTCCTTCCCTCCCCCCTTCCCTCCCTCCTTCCCTCCCTCCCTCCCTCCTTCCCTCCCTCCCTTCCTCCCTCCCTCCCTCCTTCCCTCCCTCTTTCCCCCTCCCTCTTCCTTCCTTCCTTCCTTCCTTCCTTCCTTCCTTCCTTCCTTCCTTCCTTCCTTCCTTCCTTCCTTCCTTCCTTCCTTCCTTCCTTCCTTCCTCCCTTCCTCCCTCCCTTCCTCCCTTCCTCCCTTCCTCCCTTCCTCCATTTCTCCCTTCCTTCCCACCCAGTAGTATACCCAGTGGTCCTCAGGGCTTATTCCCGGCTTTGCACTCAGGGATGACTCCTAGCAGAGCTCCCTGGGGACCACATGTGTACCAGGGATTGAACCTGGGTTGAGGCAAATGCCTTACCTGCTGTACTATCTCCCCTTCTTTTTTCTTTACATAGATTATAACTTTTTTCTCAAGCAAGGAAATGGGTTATATGTATTGCTTTATTTATAATTTTCCCCTTGTGAGCACTGTACCCAGAGTGGTCTGTGAGTCCTGATCACCTGGATTAATTGTGAAGAGAAACTGGTGGTATTTATCAGACAGATGGAAGCAAGAGGAACAGGAGAGTTATGAGCAACTGATAGTGATCAGGTATATTACTTGGATTTTCAAGTTGTGAACTAACTTCCTTCATTGTTATTGCAATAGAGAATTTTGACTCATCTTTCTTTCTGTGCATTGGCACCTACCCAAAAATGGGCTAAAAATACCTTCACTGCTGAAGACTTGTAATTTATTTATTTATTTTTGCTTTCAGGAAAGCAAATCAAAGATCATTTCATGATATTTTTATGCCCACAGATGTTGATTTTGTACAACAAAAGGCCTCTCTGAAATGCCTAGGGGCCAGGAGATGTCTCAGAGGTCTGGAGCATGTGCCTTGGATTTGATCCTTGGTGCCAGACAGCAGCCTGAGCTGGGCAGGGCCTGGCACCACGGCCCCAGTGAGCTGAGCATCACCCAGTCTGAAGGTTCCCGCAACCAGGTTGAGAATCTGGCGACTCCCCCACCCCTAATAATAAAACAAAATAAATTGATTCTTTAAAAAAAATGAGATAAGTGTCGCTTTCCCCATGAAAGTGCTTGGTTGGAAACTGTTGCTGCTTAGCTGGCTGGAGCTGCCCTTGCCAGGGAGGTGCCCAATACACTAAAGTTTTCTTATTTAGTCCCTATGAATGAATGTCAACATGTACCTTTTACTAAATACAAAGCTTGTAAATAATCAATTTTTAATTTTTTTATTATTTTTTTTAGCTTTTCTAAATCTTATTTTATTTTTTTTAATTTTATTTTTTTATTGAATCACCTTGTGGAAAGTTACAAAAGTTTCAGGTTTAAGTCTCAGTTATAACATGCTCAAACACCCATCTCTTCACCAGTGCACATATTCCACCACCAAGAATCACCGTATACCTCCCCTCTTCCCCCCACCTCCCCAGCCGCCCTAAATTTTATTTTTTTAATGCTTTTAAAAAAATTTATTTTATTGAATCACCATGTGGAAAGTTACAAAGTTCTCAGGTTATGTGTCAGGTATACAATATTCAAACAGTCATCCCTTCACCAGTGCCCATATTCTACCACCAAAAACCCCAGTATATCTCCTGCCCCCGCCCCCCCACCCCCAACTGCATAACTGATGAATTTCACTTCATTTTCTCTTTACCTTGATTACATTCCATATTTCAACACAAAACTCACTATTGTTGTTGGAGTTTTCCCCCAAGAAAGACAGCCCTACTACCTAGGAAGCATTTGATAGTTAGTTTTCCATTGCTTAGAATGAAGAGATATGTAGTCCCACTGCTCCAAGTACATAACTCTTTTTTTTCCTTTTCCCTTTTTTTTCTCATCCCCCTTCCCGCACCTCATAATATGGTGGACGCCACGCCGCGTTTCTTCCCGAAAATGGGAAACAACCAGGAAAAAGGGATATTTCCTCTTCTCGGCCGGAGTGGGGCTATGGCTTAGTTCACAGTCTAGAGAAAGGCTGCTACTTTGATTACCTTCAATATTGCAACAAAAAACTCACTGTTATTGTTTGGAGTTTCCCCCCAAAGTCAAACCTGCTAAAAAGGAACCGTTTGACATTGCTGACAATTAAGAAATGTTAAGTCGTGCGGCCACTGCAGTTTTGGAATTCTGTATAAAGTACATGGAAAATTCTGCCAGAAATTGCATAGCCCAGCTCACAGTCCCAGTGCATTGCTGTAAGAAGCTGCTTTGGGTGCCAAAATGGGTTAGAAGACCTCTGGAATCAAAGTCTTTAGGAGCAGAGGGTCCTTTTTAATGCTTTTTAATTGAGACACTGTGAGAACAGTTACTGGGCTTTCAGGAACAAGTCTCAGTCATATAATGATTAAACACCCATCCCTTCGGGGGGGCGCTCAGAACCAGCCCTGCTCCCTGCCCAAGTGAGACCCCGAACAGCTGCCCACAAACAGCTCCTCAGCTCCTGAACAGTCACGATCCCAGAGGCACACAAACCAATCTAGGAACATAGCGGCCGCTGGCAGAAATACCTCTGGGCTTAATTACTAAAATACCAGAATTCCAAAACCACGCGGCCGCTTTCACGGCCGTGCACATCATATGCTCTTTGTTATCAGCAATAAAAAACAAATGATCTAATGATGCCTTTTCGTCAGGTCAGATTGTTGGCGGGGGGTGGGGAAACTGCAAATAATAATCGTGGGTTTTCTGTCAAAAATTGAATGTAATCAAAGTAAAGAGAGAGTAAAGTGAAAATCATCTGCCACACAGGCAGGGTGGGGAGTGGGAGGGGGGTATGAAAGCTTTGTAACTGTTCTCATGGTGATTCAATAAACAACTAAACAAAAAAAAAATAAACACCCATCCCTTCACCAATGCACATGATCTACCACCAAGAACCCTAGAGAGACCCTCCCTCCCTCTTCCCCTCTGCCTGTGTGGCAGATGATTTTCAATTAACTCTCTCATTGCTATAAAAACATTCAATTTTTGACCAAAAACTCACTATCATTATTTGGAGTTTTCCCCCCAACAGTCAGACCTGTCAGAATGGCATCATTAGATCGTATGTTTTCTATTGTTGATAACAATGAGCATATGATGTTGCACGGTTGTGCAATTGGCCGCCCAGTTTTGGGATTCTGGTATTAAATCCAGAGGTATTTCTGCCAGCAGCTGCTGCATTCCGAGATTGGTTTGTGTGCCTCTGGGAACATGGCTGTTCAGGAGCGGAGGAGCTGTTCATAAAAGGCCGCTGGGGTCTCATTAGGGCAGGAAGCAGGACCAGTTCTGCCCCTCCCCCCATCGCGAGATTTTCCATGCGTCCCATCATTGCAAGCTCCTACCTCTCTGTCCAATTGGCACTAAACGGTGGTGGTTGCTATGCTGCCGAGAGGTGAAAAGGATGAGGGCAAAAACCCTTTCACTCCTGGGGCTGCACGGGACCGTATTTTAGTTCAAAGTTCAAGAGTGTAGTTGCCAGCAGCCTTTGGGTTTCTGTGCCTCTGGTATAATGGCTGCTCAGGGGTGGTGGAGTGGCTGCGCGGTTTGGAGAGATATCCCAGTCCCACAAACCAGAGCCGTGTTAATAGAAGCTCATTGTTGCCGGGACTCCATCTGGAGAAGGCAGGGACTCTGCACCTTCCCCGTCTGCGCCCCGGTGTTGTTGGCCTGGTCTGGGGTCCGGAGCATTCTCCGGCTTGCGGTGCCTCTGGCCCGGGTTCTTGCTGCTGACTGTTGCAGCAAAATGGCGCCGAGGGCGGGTTGAGGGTGTGACTTCTGGCAGCAGGGCCAGCTGGAGACTGGGCTAGCGCCACCCCATTCCAGTGCCCTCACGCATTTTGGAGAGATGTCCTAGTCCCACAAACCGGAGTCGTGTTAGTAGAAGCTCAGTGTTGTCGGGACTCCATCTGGAGAAGGTGGGGACTCTGCACCTTCTCTGTCTGGTGCCCTGGTGTTGTTGGCCCGGTCTGTGAATAATTAATTTTTTAAAAAAGAAAATTATAATTCACAGTTCCTATAATGCCATCATTCTGTTTTCCTTTAGAAAAGGAAATTGATAGAGAAAGTTTAAACTTGTTTTTGGTGGTGGGTGTGATAGTACAGTGGGGAGGGTATTTACCTTGCATAAGGCTGACCAGGGTTCGATCCCTGGCATCCCAGATGGTCCCCTGAGCACTGTCAGGAATGACCCCTGAGCATAGAGCCAGGAATAAGCCCTGAGCACTGCTGGGTATGTTCTGTCCTCCAAATAAACAAAACAAAACAAAACAAAACAAAACTTGTTTTAATCTCTTTGGTACTGCCCCAAATGAGTGACCTAGTAATAGCAGTTGGGGTGTTAGTTTGTGTCTTACATGTTCCCAAAGTTTTATTTTGCCAGCCCTGAGCCAGTGCCCTGACATTGCTGTGGTGCCTGAGAGGTGCTGGTCATGTGCATCAGCTCCCTCCTACGTCAAAAGATGCCAAGTACTAACAGCAAACAGTAGGCACTGCTTTAGTACTAACAAGCAAACAGTAGGTACTGCTTTGAAAATACCGAGTTTCAGCACGCAGTGTTGTAAGAATTTTTCTGGTCTCTTCATGCTTGGTGACTCTCTAGAAAGAACTGCTGAAAGACCCGTTGAAAGATTTGGGTAGATTCTCACCCGATCACTTTGCTGTGGTTCGGAGAGAGGAGGGCAGCTCAGTGGCAGGCTTCTCAGCTGGCACTTTGGCTGGCATTCATCCCTGCTTTTCCTCCTAACCCCTTTAGAGCAAAGAGAGTGATTGTAGCCTCTTAGCTTTGTAATCAACCCCGAGTGATGAAGGTCCTGATAAAGAGTGTTTCAGACTAAAGGTATCAACTCCCAAATGATTCTAAATTAGCTCAGCACTACACATGGAGGGGTATTCTAACCCTAGCCTTCAAATTAAATACAGATGGATTTCTGCCATCACCACCACCACCACCACCACCACCACCAACAACAACAACAACAACAAAATGCCAAGCAAATGTGCCATTAGAAAAAAACTTTACATGTTTGTGTCAGTCTTGGGTTTCCTCTGGTTTGAGTTTTCTTGCCACTTCGATAATCAGATGGATCTGAAGCATGGCGTAGAATTTCAGGGGAGAATCTGCATGACAGACTCACAATGAGGCTATTCACAGGACTCTTTTATAGCTTAAATAGTATCTGCATCATTCTAGTCTCTGGCTTTACTACAAGGCTCCAGTTAAACTTAACCCACCTTGTAGACTTAACTGATCCAGGAATTATTCAATGCAGCCAGCCTGCAACTGTAGCTCTTTTTCCTCATTGATAAGAGCATGTAACACAATGGGCTTTACAGTTCTTCAATGACACAATTTCCCCCCCCCCCCCGTCTTTGAGATGTGATGCTTATATGACCTTTTGTTTTTCGTAAGATTTCACATGACTTGATTATATTTTTAAAAGTTATGAAGAAACAATACTGACTCCCTATGCTTTGAGAAAAAGGAAAATCATGTAGGTGACATAAAAGGGGAATTCGGCCTATGATTATACAGCTGATTGCAGTGTCAGAAATTATAATAATTTGATTTTAAATTTACTTGTACGGTATTTCCTTTATTTTTGAAGGTCGATTATTCCTTTGACACTGTATTTCCACTCTGCCCACACACTTTCAGTTACCTGCTGGTGTCTGTACAGTTTTTACCACTTTGGGTCTAATAGGCTGAACAGAGCATACTGGGTTTGCCTCTGAGCAGTAGCTGTGGGAAGGCAGAGGAGGGAGCCTAGACTTAGGGTGAAGAGACCCTCAGGAATGTGTTTGGCATGGCACACACTTTGATTTATGCTTCAGAACAGAGGACCTTAAACTTTAGGAGGGCCGAATGTCATCAGAATGCATGATTAGTAGACAGATACCTGACACGTGAACCTTGAACCGTGCAAGACTGTAGGTTTGGGTTGAGGGCCTGGGAATTTGCTCTTTTAACAAGCAACCTTGATGCTAATGGTTCCTGGGCCATTGTGAGAGTCATATTGTGGATCCACCAGGGAATGCTGGGAGTTCCACATCCCCTGCTGCCTCGGTCATCCAGGACTCCCAGATAGGAGTGACTTGTGGCAGATTTGATGGCAAGAGGGGAAGGAGTCCTCTTGTATTTCTAGCACGGGGGTACCTCAGTCTCCTTCTGTCCCACTTTTCTCTTCAGCAGGACGGTGTCCAGTGTGTCTGCCCTAGTGCCTTATCCATGGGCCAGCTGGGGTGTCTGAGAGTGTCACCTCATTCTGCTGCCTCTGTGGGTATATTTGCAATTTTGGGGCATGTTAATGGCAGTGGGCTGGAGTGATAAGCACAACAGGTAGGGTGTTTGCCTTGCACGTGGCTGACCCGGGTTCGATTCCTCCTTCCCTCTTGAAGAGCCCGGCAAGATACCTAGAGTATCCTGCCCGCACAGCAGAGCCTGGCAATTTGATGGTGTATTTGATATGCTAAAAACAGTAACAACAAGTCTCACAATGGAGACATTACTGGTGCCGGGTCGAGCAAATTGATGAGCAATGGGATGACAGTGACAGTGACAGTTAATGGCAGTGTTTCATCAGATTCACTTTCCTATCCTCCTCCCTCACTCCTATGAAATTAATTTTATTTTGCTTTTCTTTTTTGTTGGGTGGGGGCTGGGCCACACCTGGCTGCACCCTGGTGGTGCTGTGGGGGACCATATGGGGTAATGAGGATCAAACCTGAGTCAGCCATGTGTAAAGACAAATGCCCTAGTCATTTATACTGTTGCTTTGGCCCATAATTAATTTTAAATATTTTAGAAACACCAGTCCCTTTTTTTCTGGTTTTGGAGCCATATCCCGAGGTGCTCAGGGCTTAGTCTTGGCTCTTTGTTTAGGTATTATTCCTGACAGGGTTTGGGACACCACATATGGTACTGGGGATTGAGCCCAGGTCGGCTGCATACAAGGCAAGAGCCCTTTCAATTTTATTATCCCTTCAGCCCCCAAACATGGATCTTTTTCAAAGGGATTTACAACTAGAAATGAACCTTCAAGAATTGTCTTGGGAATTATGGTTGCAACATACTTGTTCATTTCACACAGGGTTTTCCTTGAAGATAAGTTGATGTGGTGGTCAGAGGAAGCTGAGGAAGTGGTGCCACAGCTGAGGATGTTTTAGTACTATGGCACTTTGCCTCAAGTGTCCCAGTCATAGAATCCACCCTGCAGTATAGCAGGCAGGTGGGATTCATGAGTTTGCTGGCAGAGAATTAGAAACTACAGCTCCTGTCTATGCACCGCCCGATTACCTAGGTTTCAAAGCTACCTGGGGTAGCTTTTTGTTTAAGGTTTATTATAATCAGGTCATTTTCAGGATGAATGGAGCTTGAGCACAGAGGTCACAAGTATTAATTTGTGTGTGTGCATGTCATTCTCAGGAATGTGTTCCTGAAAATCTGGAACTGAAGAAGAAGATCTTTGCACAGTTGGATCGGATTGTAGATGACAGAGTCGTCATAAGCAGCTCCAGCTCCTGTCTCCTTCCCTCCAAGTTATTTTCTGGCTTGGTGCATGTGAAGCAATGTCTTGTGGCTCATCCTGTGAGTATGTGGACCTGGGAAATGGGTTGTTTCTGACTCTGCTTTCATAAGCAGTGCCTGTCAGCACACCCAATCCATGTCAGCTGTACCTTGACTAATCTAGTATTCTTAACTGCTTTGTTAAGGTATAATTTACAAACCACACAGCTTAACAATGTGAACTGCCCAATTCAGTGTTTTTTTTTAGCTCAATCAGAGAGCTGTACATATGAGCATTGGGTGTGTTGGGGAGGGGGAACCCCATATCCAGGGATACTTGGGCATTACTCCCAGTGGTACACAGGAGACCATGTGGTACCAAGATGGAATCTTTGGACTCAGCCCTCTGAGCTGGCTCTCCACTGGCCAGTACAAGAATTTTATCGAGAAGTTCTTGGATTGTAGCTGCACACAATAGGATCATATGAGCACTACTTTCAATTTTAAACAGACTAAAAACAATTTCCTCGGAGAAGAAGCACTTCCTTCTTGTGCCGCAAGTTTGTGCTGTGAAATGTAGGGAACACAGTTCACAGTAGGATCTGTTGGGTTGAGTATGACCTCTGGACCCCGCATAAGGCCCCGATTCACTTTCTCATTGTGCGTTTGCTTGCTGGCCCACTTTGAGTCCTTTGCCTAACCTTCAGGGCGTGGCTGGAAAGTGCCTAGTATCCTGGAAGCCAGACAAGTAGTCCCTAAAAATCCCACAACTATCTGTAGAGCCCCGCATGGGTCCCCTGAAGCCATCAGGCCACAGCACACACTCGGCACGTCCCACATGCCGCTTCCCTCTGTGCTGTCATCTAGGCTTTGCCTGAACAGGAAAGAGGATAAAGGGAACCAAAACCTTCCTACCTTTGAAATACTTAGATGCACAGATCATCAGCAGTTGCAAAAGTTGTGTCTCCTCCTCCCAGAATTTCATCACCAGCCACTGAGTTTCAGCCTCACATGTTTGTTCTCTTGGGTACTTTTTCTGGTGCGGGGATTGGACTTTGGTGAATTCCAGCCCTGGCACTAATGGGGACATGGGCTGTCTGTGGCAGAGATTCAGAGGGGGTTGCAGAGTGAGTTTCAAGAATGAAAACCTGCGAAGTCCTCAGGCTCCGGGAAAAGGAGCATTCACCCACCAGATCTCCAGCCCTGGCATCCCTCCACTGGGGTGTTTTGTACTGTCTCCTTTCTCCTGGGGACTGGGGCTTAGGGATTATGACCGACTGCAGCTGAGATTGGAGAGATTTACTGTTAGGATCTGTGGCAGTGATCACTGAAAGCAACACTACTTTCTTGCTTGCTTGCTTGCTTTCTCCACCTTTTTAATTTTTGTTAAAGTGCTGTGATTTACAAAGTTAATTTTTAGTTGAGTTTTAGATATACAATATTGCAGCATCCTACCACCAGTGTTGACTTCCCTCCACCAATGTTCCCCAATGTTCCCAAGTGCTACTCATATTCTCTCCCTGCCTGCCCTCTTGACAGACCCCTTTCTAAGTTTGAGTTTTAAAGCTTGGGTCTTTTGATTTTAGTTTTGTTGACTCTAATGTGAATTTGACTCAGTTAACACCACCTTTGTTCCTGGCTCCCCTGTCTTGGCCCCTGTTGCTTCTCATCTGTCCCTTCTTCCCCTCCTTCCATTCTATCTTCCCTTCTCCTCCCTATACTCTGGGGCCAAGTTGATCAGAGCAACCCTCCTTTAAAACAGTCCTTTATCCCATCCACTTTTTCTAAATACTACGCATGAGTGAAATCCTCCCAAAGCAATGCTGCTTTCTACTGGTATTTTCAGCCGCACTACACCAATGCTTCCCCCTTTTTCACTTGAGGATGTGCTGGACGGATGACACCAGTGTGGCACCTCTTCAGCTCTTCTGTCTTTGGGGGCTCCCTGTGTGCGTGACTGTCAACAGAGGGATGAATGTCCTGAGTGGAACTAGTTCCTGAATCCTCAGCTCTAGCTGGGCTTATGGGTCACGTTGGAGCTAAGCCTGGACTGACCTTGCACAGGTGCCTGGGGCTGCATTTTTCCTAACCCCGAAGTGCTTCACCTGCATGTCATTGGGCATTTGTGGTTCTGCCTGTGCCCTGCGCATCCCACCATGCAGCTGGCTCCACATTCAGGCATCTGTCCTTACAGGCCTGTTGTGGTTTTCCCTGTACCCCCAACTTCAGGAAGGATCTAGGCCCCTCTCCACGCCATGACCCTGAGGGTCCTGTATTGTAGTATATGCCCTTCCTTTATCCGAAGGTAATTACACAGCACCTGAGGATGTGCCCAAGGCACTCCGGGGCAGTCAGCTCTGGCCTGTCAGGAAGTCGTGCTAGGGCTTAATCTCAGCTTTTGGGGTAGCCTCGGGGAAGTGCCAGGTGCATGTTACAAACCTGGGCCAAGGGCTAGGGTTGCAATACAGTAGGTAGGGCGCCTGCCTTGCCTGTATCTGACCTGGGTTCAATCCCCACCACCTCATTTGTTCCACTGAGCCCTCTCTAGGAATGATCCCTGAGCACAGAGCCAGTGGTAAGCTCTGAGCACAACTGGGTGTGGCTCCAAAGCCAAATAAATAAGAACTAAAAAATAAATAAATGCTGGTCTGTGAGTCCAGGCGGGTGCTGGGTGAGCCAGCATCTTGGGGTAATTCCCTTGGAGTGGGCACAGAGGGGGGTGGGAATGCTGGCACTTAGACTTACAGAAGCCTGTACAGAAGGAAGGGAGAGCTGAGAAAGATTGAGCCAGGAGGCCTGACAAATTGTAGAGATACTTCCTCTCAGTCTCAGCTGTGATTTTGTGATTCCTGCCCAATACACTGGAAGACCCCCCTACCCCAACCTAACATTGGAAGACACCCCCCAACCTCAACCTAATGTCTCTGCTTTATTTTTTTAAAAAATGATCATTGTTATTTGCAGTGCTGTTGATGATGGTTCTGTATTTACATCATCCCAACATCTCTGCTTTAGAGGAAGATAGACAATCTGAGACTGATCTGCTCCTGGTTTTGTTATTCTAATATTTATAAGTCAGGGGCTGAACCTACTTCCAAGAATACAGTGATTCTGGACAGGTGAAAAGTGATTCACTTGATGCATATTATTGTTGTTCACTTAGTTTTTTTTTTCCTCTTTGGGTCACACCCAGTGATGCACATGGGTTACTCCTGGCTCTGCACTCAGGAGTTACTCCTGGCAGTGCTAAGGGAACCATATGGGATGCTGGGAATTGAGCCTGTGTTGGCCACATGCAAGGCAAATGCCCTACCTGCTGTGCTATAGCTCCAGCTCCTCACTTAGTTTTTTATTTAAGAAATTTGTGATTAATTTATTTTCTAATGTGCACTATAGTTGGGGTCCTTCATATGTTACAAATCATCATTATTTACTCATTGATTTCAAGGTAACACTAGGATTTTTTTTCTGTTACAGTTGATAGCAATTTTTAAAAAAATTCTTTTATTTAGACACCGTGATTTGCAAAGTTGTTCACAATACAACATGGTTTCAGTTATGCAGTCTCCCCACCTCCAATCCCAGCACCCTGTGACCCTCTCTGTCCACCAATGACCTCAGACTCTGAGGTATGAACCCTCCTACCCACCCCAACCTGACTACTTGAAAAACACATTTTTAATTTAATTAGTGTGTTGTGGGCCCCATGCTTGCAATAGTGGTGGATATGTTTGCTTAGATACATGCAGATACATTGGTGAATCTGTTGGCTTAGATATATGCAGATATATAACACAGGTGGAATTCAACCAATCTTCACCTTTATATGGAAGAGAAATGATTTGCAAGCATCATTTGGGGACCAGCTGACCACAAGCGCAGGGCATTTGGCCTATTCCTGGGGCTCATGAGGCTCCATTCAGCAGCATTTTCCTGGACACCAGATACTTTTTCAGGGGACTCTTTAAGAATGCTTTCTCAGACTCACTCAAACTAGAGCCGAAAACTGAAGTGCTGAGCACAGCAGACATTGGTACCTGCTGCGTAATGCAGCAGACTTGGCAGTCCCAGACTGTCACACACTGACGCTCTGTAGTTCCAGGGCAAGGTCCGTGGGGTGGCCGGCAGCTGAGTACTGCAGGAGACCAGAAAACGCCGAGTGGGGAAGATGCTATGGTGAAGTCAGCATCTGTACGCAGGGCACAGTACAGTGCCTTGGGGCCTACGGATTTGGGTGGGGGGGTGGGCAGCAGAGAAGCCCCAGCGTGCGGGTGCAGAGCTGTGGCTGAGGGCTCAGAGGATGCAAGTTCGCACCTCCTGGTGTCAGCTTCAGATGTTAGTGGGGCTTTTCTCTAGACGAATGACAGAAATTAGTTATTTCTCAAATGTGTTCTCATTGGGGTCTGACTCCAAAGGGGCCCCTTCCCAAGGGGAGTCTGCAAAGCCACCTCTACCCCAGCTGGCCTGGTGATGTCCCTCTGTCCATTGCCAGGTGAATCCGCCCTATTACGTGCCATTGGTTGAGCTGGTCCCTCACCCAGAGACAGCCCCCGAGATGGTGGACAGGACCTACGCCCTGATGCAGAAGATTGGCCAGTCTCCAGTGCGAGTTCTGAAGGAAGTAGATGGCTTCGCTCTGAACCGCCTGCAGTACTCAGTCATTGCCGAAGCCTGGAGACTTGTAGAGGTGAGTGCTGCCCCCAACCTCTGGGGCTCCCTGGATTATCAGGCCTGTGGGAGACCAAAGGTCAGACAGTGCTCCCTACTCCACCCTGAAGACAGCTCACACTTTCTCTCAGGTGGAGTCAGGAGGCAAAAGGAGTCAGACACAGCAGTGGCAACTGTCACATAGCAATTCACTGCATCCTCCAGAGATTCTTCTGGAACAGCTGTGTTACCAGTGCTAGATTTCTCAGTGGCTTACCCCTCCGTGCTAGTGCCGCACACTGGTTCTGTCTGCTCTGCCCCATTTTCCCAGTCTCAGATCTCCTCCCTCCTGTGCTATAAAATTTTAGGGAAAATATACTTTGAGTAAGTTTGTTTCTTGAACATAACTCAAGAGCTTGAGGAATAAGCAGTGAGTAACTTTAAACTTGGCTTATAGAAACTTATCTTATGTATAAGTAAAAAAATTATGGAGCCGTAGAGTTAGTACAGTGGGTAGGACACTTGCCTTGCACATGACCAACCCAGGTTCAATCCCTGGCACCCCAGATGGTTCCCCAGCACTATAGGAGTGATCCCAGAGCACAGAGCCAGGAGTAAGCCCTGAATACTGCTGGGTGGGTGAGGCCCCCAAAACAAACCAAAACTCATACACAGAAAAACCCCAAAAAATAAAAAAAAAAGAAAGAAATTTTGTATGTTTAGCTTTATCCTTTGATTGAAAGGGTTTTTTTTTTTTTTACAAGTGTAATATAGGGACAATAATATATTTTACCACAGCAATAGTACTGCTGTTAAGGCATTTGCCTTATATGCTGCCTACCTGGGTAGGATGCTGCCTACCTCAGCATCCCCTGTGGTCTCATAAGCACTATCAGGATTCCTGAGTGCAGATTCAGGAATCATCCCTGAGCATCACCGGATGTAGCTTGTGTAAAACACAAAAAGAAAAAGAAAAAACGCGGGCAGCGAGGCAGGCGAAGGAAGGAACAGAGCCAAGATGGTTGGTCTCACTCGCAGTTTATTCCGATCTTCCCTCTATACACTCTCCACTGGAACTCTCCCCTTGCCCCCTCACACAGCTATCTTAAATCTCCTGCATCCCCCAGCAGGCTGGGGCTTATGCAAAGGTGTGGTTACAATCCATAGGGGGTAAAGTTCTATCCCTTAGGGGATGCTTTCACTAGGACAGAATCTCTCTCAGCGGGACATCAGCCCAAGAGCAGAATTCCATGGGTGTGTTTCTCCTTTCTTTGTCCGACTAACGTATAGTATAAGTATTCATATTATAAATCATTTTGTAAGGACATAGCAAGAGACGAATTAAGCTTATAGAATTGCTCTCGGGGGTCGCCTCGATCTCAGACTACAGTGCTCAGGCCAGATTAGTCTTTCCTAGCCCTAGCAGGGCCCTAGTCTCGTCGTTGCTTTTGGATCATGACATGACACATGCCCATGACCAAGCTCTTAACATATAGTTAAGCATTAGGCGCTTTGGCCAGGCCCATCTTGATGCCAGGGTAGCACACAACTCACCACTTGCCCTGGGTCCTTCCCGTCCCTCGTTGGGACCCTGCTTTTGAGGGTGCTAGGAAGTAAGGCCAGCTGAGGCATAGGTCAAGAAAGCAGATGCCCAGGAATGAATAATATTTGAAGCCAATTAAATCCCATGTTACCAAAGCATATTAATAAATGTCTTTCTTTGTCCATACAAAAAGGATATTGTTTTAAGGTAAACTATTCAAAAGACATAAGAGAGGAGAAAGACAATATTAACTTAAAGACAATATTAACTTACACTGTCCTAGCAAGGTCTGATCTTACAAATTAAGAGAGTCTGATTAGGGGAAGAGCAGATAAACTGGTAGAAGTGGTTACAGATAAACAAAGGAATGGGGGGCTGGAGCGATAGCACAGAGGGTAGGGCGTTTGCCTTGCACGTGGCCGACCCGGGTTCGAATCCCAGCATCCCATATGGTCCCCTGAGCACTGCCAGGAGTAACTCCTGAGTGCAGAGCCAGGAGTAACCCCTGTGCATCGCCAGGTGTGTCCCAAAAAGCAATAAATAAATAAATAAATAAAAATAAACAAAGGAATGGGAGTGACTCGGGAGCACTTTGATGGGTGTGACTGATATACCTAAGCTCCTTGTGGCAAGGGGAGCAGGACAAACCAATGATATCCAACAGTAGCTCAAAACCCTCCCACCTCCCACCCCCCAAAAGTGTAATATATTAGTTTTAAATGTGCATTGCTGCAAAGTCAATGTGTGCCTATTTTTTTTAATTGAATCACCGTGAAATACACAGCCCATCCTTCCACTAGTGTCCACAGTTTCCCTCCTGCCACCTCCCAACCCCAGTCTGCCTCTATGGCAGGCACTTCTTTCTCTCCTTCTCTCTCTCTCTCTCTGTCTGTCTCTCTCTCTCTCTCTCTCTCTCTCTCTCTCTCACACACACACACACACTCTCGCTCTCTCCTTTTGGGCATTTGCAATGTGGTTTGCAGTACAGGTGCTGTAAGGTTATCATGTGTGTCCCTTTACCTCCCTTCAGCACTCAGTTCTTGTCCAGAATGATCATTTCCAACTATCTTTGTCATAGTGGTCGCTTCTCTATCCTAACCACTGTCCCCCACCAGCACTGTGGCAAGCTTTCAACCATGGCCCTTGTTTCTACTTCCTTGAGTATTTCTCTGATACTAACATGTGTCTGTTCTATGTTAAATTCACCATGGAAAGCCAAGTTCGCTCCTTCACCAGACAATGATCCCCTTTGTTCCAGTTTACTCACCTCCTGCCCCTTGTCCCTCCTGGTAACCACTAATTGGTTTTAAAGGTCAAAAATTTATTTTTTATTTAGTTTATCTTTTTTTTTTCTCTGTATACCACATGAGTAAAGCCTTCCAATCCCCTTGGATTTTTTTTCACAAATACCTCTTCATTTGTCCCTGTGGTTGTAAATGGCAGAACTTCTTCCTTCTTTATAATAGCTGAGTAGTAGAAGTATTCCATTGTTTGTGAATTACCCTATGTCAGTCATTCATAAATCAAAGCATCGTTCTTGACTCATATAAATAATGCTGCAGTAAATATGAGCATGAATGATCTCTTTGATTTAGTGTTGTGTGTTTTTCAGGATAAATACCCAGAAGTGGTCTGACTGCATCATATGAAATTCCTGTTTTAATCTTTTGGAGAAATTTTCTAGCAGCTTTGTATACATTTCCACCCACAGTGTACAAGATATTTTACTCTGCTCCCTCTCCAGTACCAGTTTCTTATCTTTTGAATTGGAGCCATTCTCAGGGAGTGTGATGCTATCTCTTGTTGTATTGATATGAACTTCACTCATAATAATAGATAATGAACACCTTTTCATGTGCCCTTTGGCTATCAGTGTATCTTTTTTGGGAAGTGTCAGTTCAGATCCTCTGCCTATTTTTAAATTGGATTTTTAGGTTGATTTTAGTGTTCTTTGTATATTTTGAATATGCATTTTTTGTCAGATCTATGTTGTGCAGATATCTTCTCCCCCTGAGTAGGATAGATTTTCATTTTCCTGCAAATTTCCTGTGCTGTGAAGAAGCTTTTTAGTTTGATATAGTCCTATTTGTTTATTTTGCTTTTGTTTTAGTTGCTCCATTGGAGTTGAGTTTTCAAATGTGTTGCCACGGCTGATGTCCAGGAACCCATCATCTATGTTTTCTTCTTTCACATGTATTTATGGTTTTCCAGGTCATGCATATTAGTCTTTAATCCATTCTGAATTGATTTTGTGTATGGCATGAAAGCAGCCCAGAAGTTGGAGTGAAGGATCTGGTGGCCTGGGTCCCATCATGATACAGTAGGGACTCAGTGGTCCCGACAGCAGAGTGCTGCAGTAGGGACTCTGGCTCCCAGCAGGGGAGAGACACAGTAGTGACTCTGTGGACCCCGGGTAGGAATGTGGGGCCAGCTGGTGGCGACTGTTCTGGACTACCCTGGGTATCTTCTTATGCACCCCTCCAACAGGAGGATGGAGGTAGCCTGGTCTTCACCTGGGCTTTCTCCCCAGATTTCTGATACTGCCTCTGGACCATGTGAACCCACTTCTTCCTCCATGTGTTGTTGAAAGCCCCCCTGTGAGCCTCCACGATCGGAGCCACTGTGGCTGTTTGACTCCCAGCAGCTACTTCTGTGTCTGCACAGTCGAAATCCACCTTGAGCTCCCAGAGCTGTCAAACATGGTGTTGGATCTCGAAGCTTCCTGTGTTGGCTCCTTTCCACTCTTGCCCGTGTCTCAGTCTCAGTCAGTGGCAGAGTATTTTTCAGAACCACCAAGTAAAAAGTACTCTTTGGAGATCCATTATCTCCATTCAAGGCCAGAGAGATAGTACAGTGGATATGACACTTACGCTTTAGGTGGCTGGCCTAGGTTCAACCATAGGTCTCCTGAGCCCTGCCTGGAGTGACTCATAAACACAGAACCAGGAGGAAGCCCTGATTACAGCAAGGGGTATTCCATGAAAAACAAAAATATTTTTTAGATAAAAATACAACTACTCCCTCCAGGGTACAGTGGGAGTGAGTCCAGAGCACAAAGCCAGGAGTAAGCCCTGAGCACTGCTGGGTGTGACCCCAACAATGCATTTCCACTTGTCTTGGAAGAGAATTCAGTATTGTAGAACATTATGGGCTTAGGCGGATTTTCTGTAAGGTAGCTCTGTGCTTCAAAGATACAAAAACTCTGGCTTCAGTCTCATCTTTTCCATTCTGAAAGATCCAAGGCATTGCTGGGGAAAATGGGAGATCCTGAATAAGGGCTTAGGTAGGAGACGGGCACGAGGACTTCTTAGGGGACAGCCACAGTGGAGCCTGGTGGGGGCAGGGGGGACTCTGGCACAGGCCTCTGCTGCCTGCAGCAGGAGGGAAGCTGGGCGGTGACCAAGTCTGGCTGCTCTAGAAGGTTCTCTCAGAGTTTGCTTTGTCCATTCTGCTTCTTGCCATTTTTTGGCAGGGCTGTGGCAGTGAGTATAGTCACAGCACTCCTGTTTTTTTTCTGAGAAGTGACGCTCATGTGTGTGTCTACAGTGGCTGGTCTAAGACTTGTGTCTCAGTGTCCCTGTAAGGATGCTAAAATGCCATGGGACAAAATGAAGAGAGGCCACAAAAATAAGATGCTAAGAGGTCCAGATAGCACCGAAGCACTCCTATTTGGCAAAAGTCTGGAGAACAATTAAAAACATAAGAGACACAGGACCTGGGTTTAGGCACATGCTTTTCGTGTGCCTGATCTCTGGCACCACCTAGTCCCAGAGCATTGCTGCAGCCCTTGAGGCCCCCTGGGGTGGGCCAGGGAGAGCAGTTCCACGTTCTCTGGCCCCACATTGAACTGACAACTGCAGGGGTCCCCAGGCCTCCTGAGCACAACTTAGGAAGTCCTGAATTAAATCATTTAATTAAATAAAATGAAAACAAAGGAGCCTGTAGGCAGTGAGCTTGAAAATAAGTGTAGAGCAGAATGTCCTGACCCTGTGCCAGGCTGTCTTCACCAAGCCACCTCGGAGGGGGACAGGTTGAGTTTCCCTCCCCGCCCCAAGCAGAACCCTGGCAGCCGAAAACCTCCAGAACTCAACCGCCGCCATGCCAAAGGCCACTCTCTACACGCTCGGACGAGCCTCATCCAAGTGGGGACGAGCCTCACCCAAGACAGGATGAACCTCATCCAGAGTGGACCGGCAGGAAAACCCAGATATGTGGGAACCCGTGACTGAGATCTCCAAGCCTGTTTGGATCGAGACTGGGCTCTTCCCCCCAGGTCCCCAGTTTTCCAGTAGCTTGGCAGCTACACCTACAAATTGCCCCCCGGCACCATGTAATCTCATAAACGGCCAAGACCCAGAGATTATAAACTAAAGCTCTAGGAAGAGAGTGATGCAGAATTTCCTGTACTTAATATTCTATCTATAACGAGCAATACAAAACAAATTGTCTAGCATTGCCTTTTCAGCAGGTTTGAGTGGTGGTGGGACTGGTGTCGAAATATCGAATGTAACCAAAGTAGAGAGAGAATGGGGGAAATTGTCTGTGACACAGGCAGGGGAAGGGTTGGAATGGGGATGGGAATGGGGGAATCCTGGGGATTTTGGTGGTGGAAAATGTGCCCTGGTGAAGGGATGGGTATTTGATGATTATATGACTGAAGCTCAACCATGAAAGCTTTGTAACTGTATCTCACAGTAAATCAATAAAAAGGGAGAAAAATAATAATAGAATAATAAAATAAAATTAACATTCTGAATTTTTTAAAAAGTAAAAAAAAAAAAAGAAGAAAGAAAGAAAAGCGTAGAAACTGCAGGTGCTGCTCCCTGAGCTGGACCGGGGGTGGGTGGGGATGGCGGGCGTGGAAATGGCGCACTCTCAAGTCCTGCTGGTTTCTCCCTGCCGAGTGCATTGGCGAAGGCTTTGTGTTAGGGACTTCATTTCTTGAAAGGAACCTGTGCTTTTTCTTTTTTTTTCCCATTTTTCCCATTAATTTTGAGGGTGGGGTGGGAGGACAGGGAGGAAGCTCTCAGAGCCCTGGGAGGGAGCAGGTCTGAATGCACTCCACCAAACACACTTAGGTACCCCTTACACTCATCTTTCCAGAGCTTGTGGAACTTGCATTTAGATTTTTGCATGTTCTAGTTCATCTCAGAACTGAAAGGTAACTTAAAAACAGGGGGCAAAAAGCTGAAGGAAGATAAGATCAAAGTTCTTTGTCGGTGTTAATCTTTTTAATTTTATTTCTTCCTGGACTTCCAATTTTTGATTTTATGTTATGTCTCATCACTTATAAATGGTACCATTTTAAAAATGTAGCAGTAGTACAAGATAAATGCGTAGGCAATATAAACAAATAGAAGGGAACTGAATTGGGGACATTTTATAATAAAAAGTAGAAGTAATTTTTTGTTGTTGTTTTTTATTGTTGTTGTTGGGGGGGGGCGCCTACATCCAGTGGCGTTTAGGGCTTACTCCTGATTGCTGCTCAGGGATCAGTCCTTCTGGGACTCAGGGGACCAAATGGGATGCTGGGCATTGAACCCAGGTTGACTGCATGCAAAGCAAGCTATAGCACTCACTGAACTATCACTAGAGCTCCCATAAAAGGAAGTTTTTTTATAGTGGAAGATCAGAAGACACATTGCTCTTTGCGTCCCTTCACAAGCCCAAGGGCTGTCCGTGGTGTTCTGGTTTGTCGCTTTGCAGCGTCAGTGAAGCTGGATCTGGCTGAGCCTTTTTACTGTGGCCTGCACCAGGGCTGATGAAGGTCCCCAGGGCTGAGACTGGTACAGACACAGGCCTGCGTCCTGAGTGTGAGTCGATAGAGGGACTGGGAATGCCCCGCCCCATGGTCTGTGGGAGCAGCTCCGCACAAGCCTAATCAAGTGTGTGTTTCCAGGCATGAAACCCCAGTCCGGGCACGCGCTGCTGGAGCGGGGCAGGAGAGGCCCCACCTGAACCACAGCTTGCATTTGTCCTGGCTGTGGAGCCATAGAGCTGCCCTTTGCGGGGTCCAAGTAGCAGAAGGAAGTAGCTCCATCACTTGGTGGAGGGGGCAGTTGCCAGTGATTTGACCGTGTTGAACCATCTCTGTGTTTCTGGAATAAATACCACTTGGTCATGGTGTGTAACTTTTTCGAGACATTTTTGGTCGTAACTCGATTATGCATGTGGACAATGTTTTGCATATAAATTCAGAAAAGATTGGTCTATAGTTTTTCTTTTCTCTATGTACTGCCTTCAAAATATATTTATAACTTTATTGAGTCATTGAGTTAGTTACAGACCTTAACTATTTTAACACCAATCCCACTACCATTGCACCTTCCCACCACCATTATTTCCAGTTTTCCCAATCACCCCTGAAGCCTGCCCCCATAGCAGGCCCTCAATAATTTATTTTATATTGCTCGTTCACGGCAGAGTCTGGCAAGCTCTCCGTGGTGTATTCGATATGCCAACTACAGTAACAATGATGGGTCTCATTCCCTTTATCCTGAAAGAGCCTCCAATGTGGCACTGCTTGGAAGAAGAGAGACTGCTAAAATCTCAGGGCTAGGACGAATGGAGACATTACTGGCACCCGCTCGAGCAAATCGATGATTGATGGGATTACAGTGATACAGTGATTGCTTGTTATCAATAATTTGCTGAAAGGATGATCGAAAAATGTTTTCTTAAAAGAAAGTTAGTGAAGATTGTTGTATCTCACCATGGAACCCTTAAGCCCTTGTATACGAGTTTACTAAATATGTTTACAGCTTAAGCTTTCTGGTTTATATTTTATTAATCGAGATTGATTGCCTTCTACATTATATCCCATCTATAGTTTTTCTTTTATGGTGTGCTGCTCCTAGTTTATCAATGTTATAGAATTTGAGATATCATGCAGCCACAGGAAGTCCAAAACTTTAAATGGGATGATACAGTTGGAGTTAAATTTTTAATTGGGTGGTGGCTTTGGGACATGTGTGTGACTGCCCGGGCCTCCAGAAGAAAAGGGAGATGGAGATGGGGAGGAGGTAGCCTATCCCTGCCTCTGTGGAAGTCTGAAAATTTCAGTCACAAAACCCGCATGTGTGAGTTTTTCAACAGATTAATTTCTGGATGAAATTAATCCTAGCAGTGGAGTCTGGCTGGAAGAATGGCGGTGATTGTGAAGTGTGGAGATTTTTGGCTGCCTGGGCTCTGCTCGGGCAGGCACTGGGCTCACCCACCCCCCTCCAGGGTGCCCTGGACAACTCAGCTTTGTACAGGATCTGGGAGAAATTCTGCTGCTTGTTGATCTCTTTTGAGATTTATTATCTATATATTGTCTTTGTTTCTGATATCCATTTACTAATATTTAGATGTAAAGATAATAAAGTATAAATTATTAATTTGGGAAGTTTTTATTCACTTTTTTCTTGATTTCTAGAAGAACTTGGTAAAAATATTTTTTTTAATGTAGGAGTACTGCTATTTTTTCAGCCACTGATTAAGCTGATTGAATTGGGCATGAGCTCCACATTACTTTAAAAAATTGTTTTTTTAACTGGATATTCTTGAATAGACCATTACAAAGCAGTTCATAATTGGGTTTCAGCCATACAGTGATCCAGCACCTATCCCTCTACCAGTGTACATTTCCCACCACTAATGACCCCCATTTCCACACCATCATCCCCACCCCTACCCCCCACCCCCAGCCTCCCTCTATGGGAGGGACTTTCCTTCTTGCTCTCTCTCCTTTTCTGTTTGTGCATCATGGTATAGGTGCTAAGAGGTCATGTTGTTTGTTCAGGGCATTTGGTATTTTTATCAGGAAGGTAAGGTTGGAGTAGCTTTCAATGAATGACAGCTTTGGAGTGTGGATGTGATTGCTAAGGCTTCTGGAAGTACAGGAAAGTGGGGGGGAGGTATCCTATCACAACTCCGAGAAAGCCTGGAGATTTCAGTCACAAAACCCGCACACCAGAGTTTTCTTTTCTTTCTTTCTTTTTTTTTTTTTTTGCTTTTTGGGTCACACCCGCTGATGCACAGGGGTTCCTCCTGGCTTATGCACTCAGGAATTACTCCTGACGGTACTCAGGGGACCATATGGGATGCTGGGAATCGAACCCGTATTGGCTGCGTGCAAGGCAAACGCCCTACCCGCTGTGCTATCACTCCAGCCCCTGCATATCAGAATTTTCAACAGATTATATCTTGCTGAGGTCCATTCTGAGACAGTGAAGTCAGGCTGGGGATATTGCAGTGATTTTGGATTGTGGAAGCAAGCGGTTGCCAGGGATTCTGCTTGGGTGGGCAAAAGCCAACCTGCCCACTCCCCTCTGATTCAGCCTGATCTGTTCAGCCATGTGCAGGCCTGAGGTTAACTGCAGCTTTTGATCTCTTTTGAGATTTATCTATGGGTCTCTGAAATAAGGTCAATAAATGAGCTTGTATAGCTGAGCTGGATGTGGTTTATGGGCATGGCTCCCACACACCTAACTTTTGGCCATCAAATTTCTTGGTAAACTTGGTCCTAAGTTGTTGAGGTCTGACCAGAGGCACAGCAGCAACTTGGGGGTATCAGGAAGCCTGAAGGCACCATCAGGCTGTTGTTGCACTCACCCCGCAGGTACAGGTTGATCTTCTGGCGGCACCATACCCCTGAACTTGGTAAAATTTTGTTAATTCTTCAATAAATTTCTACACTGAAAACTTCTGGGCTCAAAGATTTCTTTTTCTTTGTCTTTGTCTTCTTGCATTTCTCCTCTTCCTTTTCCTCCTCCTCCTCTTCCTCCTCTTCTTCTTTTCCTCCTTCCTCCTCCTCCCTCCCTTCTCTCCTACCGCTTTCATTCTCCCTCTCCCTCTCCCTCCCCCTCTCCCTCTCTTTCTCCTTCTTCTTCTCCTTCTCCTTCTTCTTCCTCCTCCCTCCTTCTCCTGTCTCCTCCTCCATCCTTTCTCCACTTTCTCCTTCTCCCTCCTCTTTCTCTTCCTTCTCCCTCTCCCACTCCCTTTATTTCTCCTTCTTCTCCCTCTCCATCTCCTCCTCCTCCCCCTCCTCCTCCTCCTCCTCCTCCTCCTCCTCCTTCTTCTTCCTCTTCTTTTTCCTCCTCCTCTTTGTTTTGGGGGCCACATCTGACAGTGCTCAGGGCTGACTCCTGATGGTACTGGGATGAGGGTCAGGGGCCATATGCATATGGGATGCTGGGGATCTAACATGGGTTGGCTGCATACAAGGCAGACACCCTACCCTGATAATACTACTGTATTATCACTCTGGTCTCTGGGATCAAAGATTTCTTATTCAAGAACCTATTGAGAATGAATCCATTTTATTTTAATAGTTACAGAATCAGGATGGAGCAATAGCACAGCGGGTAGGGTGTTTGCCTTGAAGCGGCCGACCCAGGTTTGATTCTTCCGTCCCTCTTGGAGAGCCCGGCAAGCTACCAAGAGTTTCGCACCTGCACAGCAGAGCCTGGCAAGCTACCTGTGGCGTATTTGATTTGCCAAAAACAGTAACAAGAAGTCTCACAATGGAGATGTTAATGGTGCCCACTTGAGCAAATCGATGAACAAGGGATGACAGTGCTACAGTTACAGAATCATTCAAGTTTCTGTTTCATTTTGGTTGAGCTTTGGTGGTTTGTGGTTTTGGAGACACGGGTCCAGTTCTTACTGAGTTTTATGAGCGTTCAATTATTGCTAATTCTGCCTTGTTTTCCTTTTCACTGCTTGCAGGGTCAAGAGTAATAGTTCTGGTTTGGTGACAGGTGTCTTTGTCCTTCTGGTAGAGATTTAGTAACTTGATGAATTCATGTTTTTGAATTTTAGAAGCCAGTGCTTCTTGCATTGATTTTTCTTGGTGGTTTTCCTGTTTCCAGTTTCTCTTGCTGACTCAGAAGAGCCTCCCTTTCACTTTTAGCCAAGCATGCTTGAGGCATGCTAAGAAAGGTCGGGGGAAAGGGATGGGGTGACCCCAGTGCAGCCTTGTAATTGTGGTAATTGTGGGGGTTTATGAGAGGAACTAAACTAAACCAGTAGAAGATGTGAGAATAAGGAGAAAGTGGAATAAAGGTACTGTAGGTAGGACACCTGTCTTACACGTGGCTGGCCAGGTTCAACCCCCGATGTCCCATGTGGTCCCTGAGCATGGCCAGGAGTGATCCCTAAGTGCAGAGCCAGGAGTAAGTCCTGAATACTGCTGGGTGTGGCCCCAAAACTAAAAGAGGAGAAAGTGTTTGCTGGATGGGATCATGGCTGTAGGACTCTGTTCATGTCCGGTGTATCTTACCCCATGTGGCCGTTGAAAGGGAGGCCCTGGCTGGGAGATGCTATCCCCCATACACGGGTGAGGGAACTGCTTTCTGTGCAAGGCTATACACACTGTCATCATAATGGAGCTGCCAGCTGGACATGTCTCACCACCATTTTGTGGCCTGAGATTAGGTCACTGGGTGACAGGATGCTGTGGGCTGGGAATATGATTTTAAGTCAGAGTTTTTGAGATAATGAGTACAGTAAGGGAGTTGTGTGGTGATAAAAACTCCTGCCCACGCAATTGCTGAACTGGACTGCTCATAAATTCTCTCGTGGAGATGAGCAGGGTGAATCACAAATCCAGATCCTCTTATTCTCTCTCTACTTTGGGGCATTATGGTTTGCAATACAGATACTAAGAGGCCATCATGTTTGATCCTTAGTTTACTTTCAGCACACATCTCCCTGTTGGAGCAGTCCCTCCTACCATCATTGACTTAGTGGTTCCTTCTGCATCCTGATTGCCTTTTCCACTGGCATGTGAGGCCGGCTTACAAACTGCACAGCGATTCTCCTGGCACTTGTCTCTACTGTCCTTGGGTGTCAGTCTCATGTTATTTTATATTCCACAAATGAGTGCAGTCATTCTATGTCTGTCCCTCTTAAGTGAAATCAGATAGAAACATTTCACTTAGCATGATACTCTCCATGTCCATCCACTTATAAGAAAATTTCATGACATTGTCTTTGCTAACAGCTGCATAGTATTCCATTGTGTAGATATACCAAAGTTTCATCTGTTCTCAGGCACTCAGGTTGTTTCCAGATTCTGGCTATTGTAAATATAGTGCTGCAATGAACATGCAAGTGCAGATGTCATTTCTACTGTGCTTTTTTTGCATCTCCAGGATATATTCCCAAAACTGGTAATACTGGGTCATATGGAAGCTCAATTTCTAGTTTTTAGAGGCATATCCATATTATTTTTCAAAAAGGCTGGACCAGTTGGCATTCCCACCAACCATGAATGAGAGTCCCTTTCTCCCTGCATCTGCGCCAGCACTGGTTGCTCTTATTATTTTTGATGTGTGCCAGTCTCTGTGATGTGAGATGATATCTTATTGTTGTTTTGAATTGCATCTCCCTTATGATTAGCAATGTAGAGCATTTTTTCATGTGCCTTTTAGCCATTTGTATTTCTTTTTTGAGGAAGTTTTATTCATTTCTTCTCCCTATTTTTTGTACATCCTGGATATTAAGCCCCTTATCTGATAGGTATTGGGTAAATAGTTTTTCCCGTTCCATGAATTCTCTTTGTATTTTGGTCACTTTTCTTTTGAGGTGCAGAAACTTCTTAGCTTAATGTAGTCCCATTTGTTTATATTTGTTTCCACTTGCTTGGTCAATGGTGTTTCATCCTTGAAGATGCCATTAGCTTCAACATCATAGAGGTCCTTAATTCATTTGGATCTGACTTTTGTGCTTGGTGTTAGACTGAGTTCGTGTTTTTGCAGTAGCTGTCCAGTTTTCCTATCTGGATGCCCTTGATATCTTTTTCTTGCCTAATTGCTATGGCAGGTACTTCCAGTACTATGTTGAATAGAAGTGGTCAGAGTGGGCAACCTGTTCTGTTCCTGATCTTAGAGGAAGGCTCTTAGTTTTTATCCCGTTGAGAATAATGCTTGATGCGGGCATATGGTAGTTAGCTTTGACTATACTGAGGAAAGTTTCTTCTACTCCCATTTTGTTGAGAGTTTTTTTTTTTTTATCATAAATGGGTGGTGGATCTTGTCAACTGCCTTTTCTGCATCTATGGATATGATCATATGATTTCTATCTTTCCGTTTTTTTTTTCTTTTTTGGGTCACACCCGGCAGTGCACAGGGGTTACTCCTGGCTCTGCACTCAGGAATTACCCCTGGCGGTGCTCAGGGGACCATATGGGATGCTGGGAATCGAACCCGTGTTGGCCGCGTGCAAGGCAAACACCCTACCCGCTGTGCTATCGCTCCAGCCCCTCTATCTTTCCTTTTATTGATATGGTTTATTATGTTGATTGACTTGTGAGTATTGAACCATCCTTGCATCCCCGGGATGAATCTTACTTGGTTGTGGTGTATGATCTTTTTGATGAGTTGTTGGATTCTATTTGCTAATATTTTGTTAAGGATCTTTGCATCCGTGTTCATCGGGGATATCGGCCTGTAAATTCTCTTTCTTTGCGGTCTGTCTGATTTTGGTATGAGGATGATATTTGCCTTATGGAAAATGCTTGGACGTGTTTCTGTTTCTTCAATTTCCTGGAAAAGTTTGAACAGGATTGGGAGTAGGTCCTCTTTAAAGGTTTGGAAAAATTCACTAGAGAATCCCTCTGGGCCAGGGCTTTTGTTTTTCAGGAGACTTTTGATTACTTTAATTTCCTTGATGGTGGTAAATCTGTTTGGGTATTCCAGTCTTCTTGGGTCAGCTTTGGGAGATTGTAGAAGTCCAGGAATTTATCAATTTCTTTGAGTTTCTCTTGTTTTATGGTATAAAGATTCTCAAAGTAGTCTCTGATTATCCTTGGAGTTTCTGTGGTTTCTGTTGTGATGTCCCCCTTTTCATTTCTGATTCTGTTTATTAGGGTTCTCTCTCTCTTTCTTTGTGAGTCTTGCTACTGGTTTATCAATCTTGTTTATTTTCTCAAAGAACCAGCTCTTGGTTTCATTGATGTTTTGGATTGTTTTTTGGGTTTCCATGTCATTAATTTCTGCTCTAAGTTTTATGATTTTCTTTCTCCAGCCTGGTATGGGCTCCATTTGTTGGTTATTCCTCAAGATCTTAAGCTGTGAGGTTAAGTTACTTATGTGGGCTTACTCTTGCTTCTTGAGGAATGCTTGTAGAGGTATTAAAATTTTCTCTTAACAGTGCTTTTGCCATGTCCCATAAATTCTGGTAACTTGTGTCTTCATTCTCATTTGTTTCCAGGACTCTTTTTATTTCTTCCTTGATTTCCTCTCTAACCCACAGGTTCAACATTGAGCTGTTTAATTTCCAGGTGTTTGATTTGATTCTTCTTTTCTGTGTGTGATTAACTTCTATATTTAGTATATCAAAGGTAGTTCATACAATTTCTATCTTCCTGATTCTATTGAGCTATGTTTTGTAGCCCAGCATATGGTCAATCTTGGAAAATGTTCAGATGCATTGGAAAAGAATGTGTATTCAGTTTTGGGGGGATGAAAAGACCCGTATACATCTATTAGCCCTCTCTCTTCCACTGTTTTCCTTCAGAGCCAGTACTTCCTTGCTGGATTTAGTCTCATTGATCTGTCAAGAGGAGATAAGGCCATGTTGAACTCTCTGACTACTATTGTGTTGCTGCCAATGTCCTCCTTGAAGTCTATTAGCAGTTGTTTTAAGTATTTTGCTGGCTTTTCATTGGATGTGTATATGTTTAGGAGTGTAATTTCTTCCTGGTGTATATATCTCTTGATTATTAAGATATGGCTATCAGTGTCTATCCCTTCTAATCTTATTTTAGCCTGAAATCTATGTTGTCTGATACTGATATGACCATCCTGGCTTTTTTTGAGGGAGTTGTTCGCTTAAAGGATTGTTTTCCATCAGTTGACTTTGAGTCTATGTTTGCTGTGACTGTTCAAATGTGTTTCTGGTAGGCAGCTGAATACTGAATTCAGTTTTTTAAATCAATTTTGCCACTCTGTCTCTTAATTGGTGCACTTAGGCCATTGACTTGAGAGAGATTATTGTCATGGAATAGTATGTCATCCTTCTGTAGAAGGTTGTTGTGCTTGTGGGGTTTGTCTTGTCTTCTAGTAGCCCCTTCAGTCCTTATGGTGAGTTTTGGGAGTATTTTGATTGGAATAGGCTAATGGCCTAGTGTGATTGGGATAGCCAGGCTGTCCTTGTAAGAATTAGATAAGGAAGGTTGAGATGTGAGTCCAAAGAGCTATGAAAGGGGAAATTAACTGTGGCCGATGGGAGCCACCCCCACCCTCTCCCACCCCTCCCCACCTCTATACCTGTGGAGAAAGGGCCTGCGTTGGTGCTGGTCCTAGGTTAGAGTTCTACTCCCAGCGCACTTCTAAAACCAGAGGAGTGCCTTCTTGCCTAGGTGCTCATGTGGGCACTTTAACTGAGGAGGCGTCTCCCAGTTCACTGTGGCTGCATGCTGGGCACACTGCCCCAGAGCGTATGTTGTAAATCTTAAGGATGCTGCTTTGTAAGCAATTTCCTTCTTTGATCTTGCTGCATTCAGAATTTTATCTCTATCTATGGTTTTCATCATTCTAATAAGGATGTGTCTTAGAGTATTTCTATTTAGATTTCTTGGAGCTGGTACCCTTGGGCCTCCTGGGTCTGTGTGCATGCACTCTTCAGCTCTGAGAACATCTCAGCAATGATGGCTTTGACAGTTTCTTCATCAGTTTTCTTCCTGTCCCTCTGGAACTCAAATGATTCTTATATTATTACTCTTGGCTTCATCCTGATTTTCTCTTAACATCTGTTGGTTTATTTTGAGACTCTTTTCCATTTTCTGCTGTTGTCTGGAGATTCTCTGCACCTCATTTTGGAGCTCACTGATTCTTTCCTCAGCAGCTGTTACTCTGCTTCTGAGGCCTTCTACTGAGTTTTTCATTTCACCTACCAGGTTTTCTAGGTTTGTCATTTCTGCTTGTATTTTCATTTGCATTTTTCTCATTTCTTCTCTCATATCCTTTTGTGTTCCATTTTATCAGCAGTGTGTTCCATTGCTTCTTTGAGCTCCTTATACATTTTAAAAGCTCCATTCTAAATTCCTTATCTGAGAGGTTATATAGTTTGTTATTATTGTTTGATTCATCTGGGCTAGCAACTTCACTCAATAAGTCTGGTGAGTTTCTGCATAGTTTTACCATTGTGACCTTTGCATTTTGTAGTTTTTTCCCTGTGTGTTGTTGCATGTGTATGTGTCCTGCAGTGGGGCTTTCTTTATGTGTTACTGTGGGTTATGAATAGATAAAGAAATGTGAGACCTGGGTTAACTAATACCTCAATTGTAGGGTATAGATGAAGTAACTTCTTTGCATGGTTACCATAGAGTCTGTGTGGTTTTGTGGTTAGAGATTTTAAAGGTATGCTGAGGGGCAGATACAGGGGCGATGCTGGGGGTTCACACACCTGGTTTGAGAAGTTGGATTGGAGAGTTACAGGTGATGGCAGGGGAGGGTGGTTCCCAGGCAGGATGCTGGGAGACGGAGCTTCCCTTCGGGGTGGGGGTGGGCATCGCTGGCCCCTGGGGTCCTATGTTACTTTTCCTGGCACCATTTTCTTCTCCCAATACTGCATTACTTTTCATACTGGGGACTTAATTCCAGTGATTCGGAGCATATTACACCTTTTAAATTTGCCTTTTCTTCCCCATGTTTTGATTCTCAGCATGTATTGGGTTTGTCTTTGCCTTCACTTGGGTTCCTGGCAGGTAAATGTGTGGCTTGGCAGAAAGACTCTCACTTGATCGCTTCTTCGCTGCCATTTTCAACCCTGCTTTTATGACACAGAATTCATCTGGTTATTGTGAGAGAGGTGGGAAAGTTGGCTTTTACTGTGATTTGATTCATCCGAGTGAAGAAGAAACACATACACATCAGGACAATAGGAGGCTGGGCCGTGCAGATCCAGGAGGAGTTGCCTTCCTCAGGCAGAGCTGTTGGGAAGTAGATTTAGTGGGCTTCCTAGCCAGGCTTCCTCTTCTGAGTCATGGGCATGTGTGAGCAGAGGCAAGGCCCTGCGAGGGGGCGGCCAAGCGTCTGTGGGCAACCTCCTGCTTCTGCCTGAAGCTGGAGCTGGATCATCTGGGCAGTGCTCCGGCCTGTGTTGTGGGCCCAGCCAGCGGCAGCCTGCCCCTGTGGGTGGCTTCATTGCATTAGCATGTCCCCTGACTCCTAGGTGACACAGAAGGAAGTGTGGGGGTTCAGGGAGGCCCGTGGGCACGGCTTCTGAGCCCACAGAGGTTGGCTGCTGTCCATTTCTTCATTCCTTTTTCAAATGCCTCCCTCCAGCTCCCCATGCTCACCCAGAGACCTAGCGGCTTTCATTCTACTGTGGCTTCCGAAATGGAGGAACCAGAGACATTCAACTGCCTGCATGGCCAGTCCCCTCTGGCAGTCTTGGGGAGACCCTGTTTCACTGATGGCGTTTCTCCATTGATGTCTACCTGAGTAGGCACCCCCAAACAGAGTTAGTGTATCACTGCCAGTCCCATGGGAAGGAAAAGAGAGCAGAACCAAGCCTTGAGCAGCAATGCGGGAAAGAAACCAAGCCAGACTGAGCCAAGGGACCACTGGCTCTATGGTCCAGTATGGGAGCTGAAGTCCTGAACCTGCCAGGCCTGGGGACACTTCCTCCAGCCATCACTCAGGCCATGAAGATGCAATTGTTGGAGAAGTTTGTTCTTAAGAGCAAAAAGACATTGAAAACACTCAAGTCCTTCCAGCCATCTCTAACCTGTAATGTGCCCAGCAGGGAACAGTGAGACTTGACATTACTGCACAGGTGCTGGCCACTGTGCTGTCCACCCACAGCCAGAAGAGTCCCCTGAGTGACCGCATGTGACCAATCACAGGCACCAAGCAGACCCCAGTACAGTTCCCCCACCCCACCTCAGCTCAATTATTCACTTAATTCTGTGGATTCTACATTTTTACATGTGAAGTTTTAGGGTATTTTCTGCTTTGGGATGATTTGTTGAGGAAATCATTTCATTGAAAGCATCTGCTCAGAAGACTTTTGCTGTGACTGAGACTCTCTTAGCTGCTGTTCGTGACCCATGTTCTTTGGACAATGCCAGCTCTGCTGCTTGACCTTTTCCCTATTTGCTGGATGCCCTGCCCAGTCCTCCTTGTCCAGCATTGTCCAGGCTAGTCCTTACCAGCTCTTTGCCCAGAAGTTCACTGAAAATTCCATCATCAGGGGCTGGTGCGATAGTACAGCGGGAAGGGTGTTTACCTTACACACGGCTGACCTGGGTTCAATCCCTGGCATTCCATATGGTCCCCCATCACTTTCAGGAGTGACTCCTGAGTGCAAAGCCAGGAATAAACCCTGAGCATTGCTGAATGTGACACCTGCCAAAAAAAAAAAAAAACACCGAAAAACAACAACAGAAAGTTCCATCGTCTCTGCTCTCTTTTGGGCTCCACCTGCCACTCCCACCACCCCACCCATACTTGAGCCAGTACAGAGAGGCCGCCCTGGCCTGGCCCACCCTCTGGCTCACTGAGATCCACCCCAATCCCTCTCCTGCCAGACCCCTGTGGGCAGCACTCAGGTCATGGGGAGCACAGCATTTTGGATGACCCCAGAACCACATGCACAGGACCCTCCCCTACATACTCCGAGTGCTACTAGCCTGCTCTTGCTGAGAGGCCCCAACCCTGCAGAAGGGGCTCCCAGCCGAGGGAGTCTTGGCATCTGTTGGGTCCACGACCCTGAGGCACTGTTGGGGTTCATCACTACTGCCCCACGGGCTGGAGCGTTTTCCTCCAGAGCCCCAGCTGCTGGCTCTGCTCTCACGTAGGAGCCCAGAGTCAGGTTTCCTGTGCACACAGCTTAGGCACCAGCTCGCCAAGGCTCTCCTACACACATGCTCCATAAGCCTCAGGCCCGGTCCCAGCTGCGATCCCTCTCCACACCCAACCACTTCCCCAAGAAGTCTCCTGGGCTGGGATGACTGGTGAGTTCCGGTGAGAGCATGAGCTGCTGCAGAGACGGGCCTTGTCCCCACTCCCCTGAAAACTGTATTGCTGTCCCTGAGTCTCCCATTGACTGGAACTTGGAGCAGTGATTAGTGAGAAGAAATCTACTGCCTTTACACTACTTTGTGGTGGTGACTTTCCGAGTAATCACATGGGTCAACACTGTTTTCGCGAGTCCTGCAGGTTATTTCCAGGTCTCCCCATTCTTGCATGCTCAGACAGGCATCACTGCAGCCATCAGAAGCTCAGTTCCAAAGTGTTTATTTTGTTTTCTTTTGTCTGGGGGCCATACCCAGCTGTGCATAGGGCTTACTCCTAACTGTGCTCAGGGATCTCTTGGGTCTGGGCTCAGAGGCCACGTGGGGTGTCAGGGATCAAACCTGGGTTGGCCGCATGCAAAGCAAGTGCCCTGCCTGCTGTACTATCTCTCCAGGCTGCACAAAGGTGTATTTAAAGAGCTGGAGCTGGGTCATGTTTAAAGTAAAAGTTTATGAAGTGGGAATGGGTTGCTCTGACCTGCTCTGCAGGAACTGGGCTTCTCTGCAGTGAGAAGTGGACACAGGATCTGTCCCCACCTCTGAAGGTATAGAAAAGTTCAAGATTGGGTTGGCACCTTGACAGTCCAGATCAGTGGCCCTGAAGTAGAGGAATAAGGAGGGAAGGAGGCAGACGGGGGGTGCGGGGCTGCCAAGTGGCTACTGCTGTGTCGGCCTTCTTCTGTCCACACCTGGCTGGCCTGTGCTGAGGTGCCTGGACCCGCCTGAGACAGGAGGTTGTGCAGCAGCCCCGAGCCCTCCCACAGACCTCTGCTCTTCTTAGACTCTCTGGTTTAAGCCTCTGTGTCAGAAGCTACACTAGAGCCCTGCACTAAGGTGCTCCTGCCCTCACTGAACAGTAATCTACTCACTCATTTCTTCTCTTGTGCTTGCTCTGACGGTCAGGGACTTTGTCTCTGTGAGACATCATTATGCAGTTGTTTTCCTTCAAGCCCAGCACTGCGAGCACAAACACACCAGGGCATTATCCCTGTGATCTTGGGAGCTCTGAAACATTCCTTCTGTTGGGACAAATTCCTCCCTGTGCTCCCTGCTCCCTCCTTTTGTTTTCATCTAAGAGCTCTGGTTTTAAGGGCTGTTCAAAGGAGGACATGTGCCCTGTGTTTTCTCTGCTGTGGTCAGAGTGTTTGATTTTCTGGGCTCCAGTGTGGTCTCTGTGGAGAATATTTCCCTCTAGTTTCTTAAGTATTTTTTGGCAGCTCTATGATATTTCATGGAATGGTTCTGCTGTTAGCAGCTGCTCTTCCACCTGACTGTGGGTTGCACAGGGCAGTTTCCAGCTCTGGGCCAACATAAATGAGCCTTTGGGCTCAGCACACTTGTCAGATCTTCACTTTGACCCTCGTCAGAATCATCCTCACAGTGGAGGTGCCTGCAGGGAGAGCTGCGTTTCACCATCCAGGATGGTAGCCTGAGAGCCACAGAGGATCCGGCCTGCCTCTCCTCCCTCTATGCTGTGTGGGTGTGTTCCCAGTGGCCTGAGCACCATGATCCCCCCGTTGAACTCATTCCCCACCCTACCCGGCCCCACTGTGGCTGTTTTATGGGGATGATTCAGTGTCCTGTGGCATCAGTTAACAGTGGTGTTCAACCAGCTCTTCCACGATTTAGCAAAACCTACCTGTGTCATTCTGTAGGAATGTTTGCGCTCTGCCTCCGAGAAAACATGCACGTATTGGCGAGAAGCCGAGTAGCACACAGACCTGACCGCTGCCTTTGAATCTTTGCTTTTTTACTTATCCATCTTTTGTTTTTGTCATTAGCTCATGGTTCTATCTGTTTTTTTCATGAGGAAAATCATAATAGTTTTTTTTCGTGAGGAAAATCATAATAGTTTTTTATGGATCAGAGAGATACTACAAAGGGTAGGGCACTTGTCTTGCATCAACTGACTCTGGTTTGATCCCTGATGCCCCATATGGCTCCTTGATTCTCATCAGGAGTGATCACTGGGCACAGAGCCAGTAATAAGCCCTGAACACAGCCTGGTGTGACCCCAAACAAAAACAGAGATAACAGTCCTTCATTGAAACCTCCAAACCAGTGGCGATATTATTCTCTGTATCCATGATAGGAACCCTTGTCTAAGAAAATCAGCAAAATTCTCTCTGTGCCAGTGCTTAGCCTAAGCCTCAGCCTCAGCATACATGGAAACTTGACGCTCACTGAGCTTTACTTCATCCTCGCTTAAAGAAGGGATGCAGGTGGACTGATCAGAGCCCTTTCCCGTGGCTTCTTTTCCTTTCATGTCTTTGTAGGGTGTCATTTCATCACCTGGCACCTCCCTGAGATAAAGCTTTTTCTGGTCACCCCCCAACCATCCACCCCCACCTCCAGTTAAGATAATGAATGGACACCCAAAGGACTGTGGCTGGGAGGGGGCTATAAACTTGTAGAGGACCTCATTCAAATTCCAGAGCAGTGCACTCTGGTAATGAGGGTGAGTACTGAGTTAGAGGAATGCTTGCTAAACTAAGACTTGGGTGCTGTAGTGGCAGCACAGTGGACAGGGCACTTGCCTTGCATGTGAATGACTGGGTCGGTCCCCAGCACCCCTATGGTGCCCTGAGCATTGCAAAAGCAAGCTCTGAGTGCTGCCAGATGTTCCCCCTTCCCCCAAATGAATAAATAAATTAGGACTTGAAAATTCAGGACCAATAATTGTAAAAAGTAGACCAAAACAAAAATATACCAGACCAAAAGTAGACTAGAATAGCTCAAGTGCTGGGAATTAATTACTCAACAAGGAAAGATGACGTAAAGAAAAATAAGGAAGGCAAATGAAAATGAAGGCACTCAGCAAAGCAACAAAAAGGGTAATAGGATGACTAAGGAGAAGAAAAATAAATCTGGAAATCAGTTGAGGAAACAGAGGGAGTCATTTATCAGAGACTGACAGTGTGAGCGTGTCTTACTGTGCAGAGCCCTGCTCTGCCATTGTTCCCCTTTTTCTGTATTTCTTCAGAAGCGACTACCATGTCGTTTTCTGCTTAGCTTAGAGTTAATCTTCAGGACTGCCTTCTTGCCCCACCTGACAAAGTGTGGGTCCCAGATACCACCGCACGGGGAGAGTCTTGCTCTGAGTATCTCCTGGACCTGGCAGTTGACTTGTCTGGCTAGAATGTCTCCTCTTACCCTGCTTTAAAATTTCTTTCCTATGGTTCAGGGATGTGGCTCCATGGCACAGTACATGTCTATGTATATGAGACTGGGTTTCACCTCTGCCACTGCAAAATCAATGAATGAATGAATAAATAAATAAAATTTACTGGAGGGTGTTTTCAGATAGTTTTCTCCCATGGTCAAGTTTACTTGTTGCCTCAAAGGTTATTTTGTGAGTGTGATTAGCCTCTATGATTAGTTGAGTTGACGTCCAGGATAGTTTTAGTAATGTAAGCCGACTTCATCTGCACAGTTGAAAGGCCAGAACAGAATTGAGGGTTCCCTGAACAAAGAGGAGATGCTGCCCACAAACCCCACTGTTGGCGTCACTTGAGATGAGTCAGTGTGCGGGCACCTAAGCCAGTTTCTTGGGCTAGAATCTCTTTACGTGCCTCTCACCTGCTGCTTCTGCCTAGCTTGAGAGTTCTGACACATTCATCCTAGACATTTAATAGCACTTAAAGTTTATGCCACCACAATAAAACAACTTGAGCCTTCCTCAATGCCCCTCCCCTATTCCCTCTCCTCCTCCTAGTCTGGACACTGACTTCTGGCATTCTGAAGGATCCACACTAGTGAGTTGTTTCACATGCTGAGAGTCAGGTTCTAATGGACTGAGTGTGCAAGTTATTTTTTACAGGGAATTCTCACCACTCTAGCTACACTCTCTATACCACAGATTTTTTTTCAGACCAGGATTTGAATTAACAAAGTTATTTTGGTGTTTAGTTCTGTGTGGAAGTTTTGGGGATCATTTAACATCTTGCAATTTTTAAAAATATTTCTTTTAGTGTATTGAGGAGCTTACCATGAAACACTGAAGGACACGCTCATAGTTATGCTTTCATGTGTTCATTGAACCACAGATTGTGGCATAATTTCAGTGTTCAGGCCACATGGGGTACTGTCCAGTTCCCATGGCTGACTCATTCACCAGATCATCCATTTTCTATACAAGCAATTGGTTATGCTTTTTATACCATTATGATGTTAAAAAATCATTATTATTGATAATATCTTGCCTCCAAGTCACACATGTTACCAAAGCTTGAGGTGGAATGGAGCTCAACAGAAAAGTCAAACAACTTGGGTTGGGTTGATAGCTCAAAAGACGCGCTTTCCACGCCAAGGATCCCAGGCACTGTGTGTCCCCCAGCCGCCACCCCTGGGATCTTTGGCAGTGACTGCCGAGCATTGGCCAGGAAATAGCACTGCTGGATGTGGCCCAAAATCATAGGAAAAACAAAAAGAAGAAGAAGGAAATAAATAAGAGGAAAACCAAAACAAAACAACTTGAGCTTCACTATGGCAATGAAGTGTTGGTTGGCCTCAGGGCTGCAGCTGAGCAGAAGCGCCCTGGCGATGCTACTCAGGACATCTCAGGACATTTCTTGTTTCTAGATTTAGCTTCTCAGACTCCCGCTTGGAGAAACCTTCTAGAAAATCTATGTGGGGAATAAAGAATTGAGGAAGAGACACCATGATAATTCTTTCCTTTTCTAAACTGCTCAGCTCGGGTATAGAGGCTGAGAAAGAGTTAAGTGGAACGTGGACAGCAGAGGACTGAGCTGGTAGCCAGTGTTTCTCCTCCCGTATTTGATGATGCCACGTGGAACCCCTCCCAGGCTTCGATGAGACTTTCAAATCGGTGATTATTCTGGAGTCTCTCCCTGGGGGAATAGCTTTTCCTTTTGAAGTCAGCTCCAAAAGTATGAAACACAATGAAAGAAGAAAAGAGCCAAGGCAAATAGCAAGTCAGGTCTGGATGGGCTCTGTGCGCATGCTCTCCACGGAACAAATGCTGCAGTGAAAGCTTCAGGCTTTGGGGAATGTTGACCTGGACCCCAGGAGGAGGCAGAGCCTGCAGGGCCCCTGCCTAGCTGCTTCTCCAGCGTTCCAGATCCCAGCGGGTACAGAATTCCAAAGCCAGTGCCTTTAAGCAACAGATCAGGTGCCACCGAATTGCCTGCTTGCAAGACAGGACTGTTCCATAGCTTCAACAGCCAGTTTCCTGTATATCATTCCTTTTCCCCTATATGTCATTTTCTTTCCTCCATGTCTACCCCTCCCCCCTTTGCATCTTTCCTGCCTCTGGGGTGAATAGTACAAGTAAAGTAGCTCTCCTTAGCAGTGAACCCCTGGGAGGATGATTCACAACCAGCGGGAGCTCTGGCATGGTGTCACTTGAATGGCCCCAGATTCATGGACTTCTGCAGCATCTCACAGATGGAGAGCAGTGGGGACTGGCATATCCAGCTGGACGCAGTGACCCAGGGCCTGACTGGAAAGCAGCATCGCACTCTCTGATGGGGCTTAGCATACCTATGCTCTCTACAGCAATTTCCTGCACCTGGGAAACCTGTTGAAATGTGGTTGGCCACTGGGAATCTCCATAAACTGCACCAACCTGGATAAACAATGTCAAGATGATGGATCTGTGGTTGAGTAATTGGGATTCTCACACCACAGAAGTTAATCCTAAAAGCATGAGGTTAAGTAAAAGAAGCAAGTCCCGAGAGAATGGATAGTGTGATTCCTTGTAGAGTTTTAAAAACTGGGCAAGAAGTAGACTCTGTTTAGGAATGAGATGTGGCCGGTAACTCCTAAGGACCAGGGGATTGCCGATTTGGAGGCTTCCCTGTGGGAACAAAGAGGATTGAGGCAGGCAGGCAGACATTGGTGGTTCTGGGGTGGAGTGCCCTGCAATTATCCTCTAAACTGTGTGCGTGCTCTCTCTGCATGACTCTATGTCTGTGTAGTTATTTCCTTCCGCTCCTGCACCCCCACCCCCTCATACACACAGAACTAGATGCAGTGTGGTCCTTCCAGACCAAGTCTGACTTGCCACTAGCTACCTGGCTCTTCACTTACTCTCAGGTCTGAGATGGTCCATGTTTCCTTTCCTGGGAGCTTCAGTGGCAGGTTAGTATCTCATTGCCTTTCTCTCACCCCCTGTTTGGGATGGGGGATCCGGAAGTTGCCATGGCCTGGGGAGCAGGAGAGCCAGCAGGGGGAGCTCCGGCCCCCAGTTCCTAACCAGAGAAGAGGGTTCAGTCTCCCCAGCTCCGCACATACCACCACCCCAATCCTCCACTGGCCACAGGACCCTGGTGAAGGCCTTTCACTCCCTCAATTGCGTAGACAGCTTCTGGAGGACAGTAAACTGCCCTTTCAGGGTGAGGCAGAAGCCTTGCCCCAAGCAAAGCAGGCACTGTGGGGTGGGCCACTTGTCCAAGCCTGTTCCTAAGTGTCAGGGTTGTGCTTCCTTGCTCGGGTGGAGCTGAGATTTCCACAGCACTGTGACTCATCTGCGACCTGGGGCCCCAGTGCACTGGGAGCGAGAGGGGGTGCTGCTGCACCAAGGCTGCTGGTGAAGAGGCCCCAGGCAGCCATGCTCCCCTCACTGCCAGCTGCTTGTGAAAGAGATATCTCGGAAGTGACTGGAGTGTTCTCCGTGATGCTGCCAGCCCTCATGAGGTGAAGGTGTCAGGCAGGTCGCATTCCCCACTGCCTTCCTGGTGAACTGGTTGAGTTGTCTGAGGTGGATGCATCCTGGGATGGAGAATGAACTGGTAGAGTGTTGGACCACACAGGTAGTATATGTGTGTCCCTGAATAGGTAAATGAACCAGCAACATGGGAGCTGAGCTGAGCTCTGCACTCAGTGCCTGGCCTCTTGCTTGACAGTTCGCCTTGCAGGGTAATCGCAGGCCTCTCCTGTGCAAACACACCTTTCTAAGCTGTGTACATTTCATTAAAGAATATTCCTTTTTTTTTTTTTTCAAACACAAACTCATTAAAATTGAGCAAGGCTGAGCCTGCAGACAGGCATGGCCTGGGAGCAACTTCCCACCGCTTCGGGTGGCTCAGACTTGCTCCCCCAGATCTTAAGCAAATATGTTTGAATGCAGAATTTACCTCTGGCCCACTTCCTCCCATGTCTTCTTTCTCCCCTTCTCTTTGCCTTGGCCTTGACCCCTTTTTTCAAAGCTGCAGATGTAGGTTGTAGCATAGAGAAAGGAATACAGCCGCAGGAGAGTGCTGGAGGGCTGAAAGATACAAGTTTCCAGCTCAGGTCGATTGGTGGTGGAGAAAGTGAATAGGGACTTGACCACTTCTAAAAGACTCTCTTCAGGGCTCCTGTTTCTCTATTTATTGACATGCAGAATTGAATAAAAATAAAATTCTCAGTGTTCCGGTGTTTCAGGATTCTGCTCTAAAGACCATAGGATAAAAGTGGATAGTAACACAGAGAACTCATGGACTGTCTGTCCCTTTTCTCCGTTTAGGAAGGAATAGTGTCTGCAAATGACCTTGACCTTGTCATGTCTGATGGCCTGGGCTTGCGGTATGCATTCATTGGACCCCTGGAAACAATGCATCTCAATGCAGAAGGTATGTTCTGTTCCATGGGATCCGCTAGGAATCTGATACTGTTCCGTGTCTGTCCAGGAGCCCTGCCCGGTAATTTAGAGACTGTGGCTGGGCAGTGTCTTGGTCATGATGAGCATCCTATACCCCGTGAGGTGTGGTTCTGTGAGCAGTCTCCATGTGGAGCCATATGGAAGTCCGTGAGAGGCTCCATGTGGAAAAGAGCACTAGGATTCAGTTGGATACAAGGAAAGATTTACTTTCCCCAGGAGACATGATGAAGTGAGTCAGAGGAAAGAAAAGGGGTTTAATTGGGGAAGTAACCACTTGAAACTCTGCTGATATAACTTTGCCTAAACATGAACAACTTTCAGCTGTAATTTAAGGCTGGGCAGCCAGGAGGCTGGAGAATGGGTTGGTAACAGCAGACTTTGGAAACAACTTCAAAGGACTTGGGGAGGAGGTGCAGCTGTGATCTGCTGACTCTTAGAGAAGGATCCCTGGAGGAGAAGGGTGGGAAGCTTCCAAGAATGAAACTTTGTCAGCCAGATTGTAAGTGATTCAAGAAGATGGCATCATTTGAAAAACAAACAGCAAAACCTGTGTGGTTTAAAACGAAATAAATGTGATAAATGTGTGTCAAAAAAACCCCCCCATAAATACTGTATACAAAATTCTGGAGAAATGTCACCTAATATTGTTAGCATTGACCTTTTCTTGGAGGTGAAATTATGAGTAACATCTTTTTGTTTTTCTGCGTTGTCAGGAATTTTAATAGATAATGCATATTATTTTTACAATTATAGTATTTGCTGGTGATGCATGTAGAAAAGGAATATTTTATATAGCTCCATGGTTTACCTTTTACAAAAAATTCTGAGAAATAGAAGTGTATTCTGGAAGAGGTGACTGGAATGTGGGTCTATCTGTCTGTCTGTGTCTTCTGAGGGTGAGAACAAAATATGAGACTGGAAATGGAAGACAGACAAGACTAGGCCCAGGACAAGGCAGAAAGAACTTTCTGGAAACTGAAGAAGATGTCAGTAATGTTAGTTGAGCCTATGGAGACTTGTCAGGGTACCTAGTTGTTGAGGCTGGAAGTTACATTCTGGGGGTCTATTTGACTTTGAATTTTCTAATTTCATGATATTTCGGCAAGGGTGTGGACTTAGGTAAGGGTTCAGTCCTTGGTAAGCCATCACTTCCCACAGATAGTTCTTTTGGCAGGCTGGAGTGATAGCACAGTGGGTAGCGCATTTGCCTTGCACGTGGCTGACCCGGGTTCGATTCCTCCACCCCTCTTGGAGAGCCTGACAAGCTACCAAGTGTATCCAGCCTGCACGGCAGAGTCTGGCAAGCTACCTGTGGTGTATTTGATATGCCAAAAACAGTAACAACAAGTCTCACAGTGGAACATTACTGGTGCCTGCTCGAGCAAATCGATGAGCAATGGGATAACAGTGACAGTGACATCTCTGTTGGAACTATTAGACCAAGGCAGCTTTATTAGATGTGCACCTGCAATAATAGGTGCTGTTGTGGTTTCTTGAGTGCACTGTTGCGTTTGACATGTGGTACAAATGCAGTTTTGTAACTGACTTTTCCTTAAATCTGCACCTTTCTGAACACAGGGAAGTGAGGAGTTCTCCCATCAGTGTTGACTTTCTCAGAGCGGTAACCACTGAATATAAGAGAAAGGAAAGGCCCTTGTAAAAACGAGGCAAAATTTTAAAAATAGATTAAAGTCTAGGATTATTTCATAGATTTTTTCAATCAGATCTTTAAGTAATGCACATTCTTTTTTTTCTGCTTCTGGAAACAGCTGCTTCTGCTGCTGCTTCTTCCTCCTCCTCCTCCTCCTCCTCCTCCTCCTCCTTCTTTATTCCGTGAGATACAGTTACAAAACTTTCCTGCTTGTGTTTCAGTCATACAGTGATCAAATAAATACTCATCCCTCCACCAGTGCACATTTTCCACCACCAATGTCCCCCATATCATCCCCACCATCCCAACCCTCCCCCTGCCTCTATGGCAGACAATTTCCCCCATATTCTCTCTCTCCTTTTGGGTGTTATGGTTTGCAATATAGATATTGAGAGGCTATCACATTTGGTCCTTTATCTACTTTCACCACACATCTCCCTTCCCGGACGATCTCTCCAACCATCATTGACTTAGTGATCCAATCTCTATCCCAGCTGCCTTCTCCCCCAGCTCAGGAGACAGGCTTCCAACCATGGAGCAATCTTCCTGGTCCTTGTGTTTACTCTCCTTAGGTGTCTGTCTCATATTATGTTATTTTGTATTCCACAAATGAGTGCAGTTATTCTATGTCTGTCCCTTTCTTTCTGACTCATTTCACTTAGAGTACTGCACATTCTTAAGCATGTGAACTGCATATGGCCACTATTTGGTAGCTATCATCTTTTTCTTTTTGTTTCCTTGAGAAAAAGAAAGTAATTTAGATATTAGGGTGTTAGGAGAAATTGATAGGGAGAGAACTGAGAAGAGCTTTGACTCTGAAACAAATAGAAACAGAAGCCAATGAAACCAGAAACTCAAGAATCAAATGTGGGAATCAAATGCACAGCAGACAGGGAGGAGACTCATAACAATTTTTCAAACAAAGCAGATATGATAAGCAGACCTAATTGGCCTAATATGATAATGGTGGGCGGATGTAGTTTTCAACTTCAGAGCATTCCACAGGCCAGAGTTAGACAGTTATGAGATCTGGCTGGGAACCAGTGGAAATGTTCATTATTCCACACTGTGTCACCAGAATCTATCAAGATTGGAGCTGGGAGGGTTCTTTTCTCTGATGTTTTCAGAAAGCCAGTATCTCAGGTTTAGGGCAGTTACTAGTCACAAAAGTCAAGGTTATCTAGAGGTGGTAAAAACATTTTAGGATTTGTTTTTAATCTAATAAAAAAAAAAAAGCACCTGACAAACAGGAAGCCTGCATGCTGCCTTTGCCTTTTGGCTACTTTTTTAAAAGCAGCTTCCCTGAAGGACAAGTTCTCAGGATGGTAAACTGGGGAGCCAGTGGGGTTGGGGTCTGTATAACTCAAAGACCATTTAACCTTGCACAGGTTACTTAAGTACAGGACACCTCAGTTTCCCCATCTGTAAAGTGGGTGGGAGAGGCAGCACTAAGGGCTCTCTCCAGGGTGCTGTGAGGCTTCAGACCAGATGGAAACTGTTTCACACATCAGGCACAGTTATGTTCTTGATAAATGCTGCATCCATGCAGCATTTTCTCTGATTGATCTAATTCTGTGTTTCTCTAGGTTTTGGTTTCATTTTTAAAAAATGCTCCCCCTCAAAGATTTACAGGGGCATGAAGAGAAAGATAGAATATACTGGGACTTTTTTTTTTTAAATCTCATTTTAAATCTTTTTGCTGTGTAATAGTGAAGTATCTGGAGTGGAACTGTTTGGTTGGTGTTGGGCGAAACTTTTAGATCCATCACTGTATCACTGTCATCCCGTTGATCATCAATTTGCTCAAGCGGGCACCAGTAATGTTTCTAGCCCTGAGATTTTAGCAGCCTCTCTTTACTTGTTCTTCCCAGCGGTGCCACATTGGAGGCTCTTTCAGGGGAATGAGACCCATCATTGTTACTGTATTTGGCATATCAGATACCCCACAGAGAGCTTTCCAGGCTCTGCCATGTGGGCAGGATGCTCTTGGTACCTTGCCAGGTTCTCTCAGAGGGAGAACTAGGCTATAGGAGGTCTGGGAGCTTTGTTTTATAGTCTCTGGATCTTGGTCATTGATGGGATTACACGGTGCTGGGGGCAGTTTGTGGGTATGGCTGCCAGGCTACTGGAAAATGGGGGGTCTGGGTGGAGGAGTCCCATTCCCGCTCTGAGAAGGCTTGGCAATCTCAGCCCTGGGTCCCACACACCTGGGGTCCTCTGCCAGTTCCTTTATGCATGAGCCTGGTCCGAGCGTGTGGAGAGGGGTCTTGAGCATGGCTGTGGCTGGGTTCCGGAGGTCTTTGGCTACTGGGACTCTGCTCCAGTAGGGAGGGAAACTCAACCGGCTCTGCTCTGAGGGGCCCCGGTGATGACAGCCAGGCAAGGGGGCAAGAGATTCTTAGATCTATAGGTCAGCAAAGAGAATTTTTCTCCCAACCCCACAGTTTATTGATACCTCAGTGGCTTGGGAAACATGCCATTCAGAATCTGGCAGTTTCTGGAAATCACCTCAGTGAAAATGAATGCACAGCAAGTTGCCTCACAGAGCTCCTGCTTTTTATAGGTGCTTATGGCTGTGGAGGTTTTACTCATGAGGCCTCCCTGATGGTTTTGTGTCATTTCAGTGGTGCTATGTGTGGAAGAAAGCAGCTAAATTGAGGCTGGATTTTTCTCAGATTAAGGGACTTCTGGTGGGTCTCCCTGCCTACCTCCGTCGGCCTTCCTAGGGAAGAGGGAATTACATAATGGTACTCTGTGCTCTGGACTTCTGGATCATCCTCATCAAGTTCTGTGAAACCCTGTCCCTGGGATCTTGTGTTCTATGAAAGCCGGACTCTGTTGGGGTGAGTGGTAGTCAGGGCTCACCCAGCCATGGGGGGCTTTCAGTCATGTGCTGAGTGCCTGCATCCATCATGAGTTGTGCTGAAAGTTCTAGAAAACACACTCTCTCACCTTCAGGATTCATAACTGAAGAATTCCAAGTCAGAAAGTAGGAAGATTAACACAGTGTAATCTCGTGAGGAACAATTCTCCCCTGATTTTTCCTTACTAGTATAAGCATTGCTTTAAGTAGACTCAATTTTCTGAAAAGCTATGAAAGTTTAATACTGGATGAATGTTTTTAGGTACTTTAGTTTTTTTTAAGTACATTGTTGAACATGACAGAGAAGATATTGAAAAAGCATTCATTCAGGGGGGTTGGAGCAGTAATACACCAGGTAGTGTTTTGCATTGCACACAGCTGGCTCAATTGCAATCCCCAGCACCTCATGGTCCCAGGGGCTCCACTAGGAGTGATTCCTGAGCACAGAGCCAAGAATAAACCCCAAGTACTGCTGGGTGTGCTTCCCAAACAAAAATCATTCTCCTCCCTTTCCATTTCCCATGAAATTGGATTTATACTAGGTTCTCTTTTCCTGGTGTAGAAAATCCCAAACTATTATTTGAAAATAAAGCACTTCATCCTTTTCCACTTATGCGGTAGGCAGTGTTATGAATGCCAGTATCAGGAACGTCTTTACTGGAGCATTGCAGATAACGCACACTGCTGATCTGTACCTGTGTCAGCATCTCTAGCATGGGAGAGGCCTCTTAGCTGACTTTCTCAGCAAAACGAGAAAGAAGCTCCTCTCTCTGCAGTTGGAGCAGAGGGTCGTCGGTGACCCAGGCAGGAGTGGAGGGTCCCTGGTGCACTCACGTAGGGCTGTTCAGCTCTGATACTTGAGCCCACATTTGAGACTGAAATGAGTTCTCATTTTGGAAGAAATTACAAACTGAAGAATTTCGGCATATTCTATTATATTTGGAAGAAAACAAATGACCCCTTAAAGTTATGTGGTTTAGAATGGGCATTGGGACAGGTGCTCTAAAAAAAATTATCTTCCCATTTTTTATATTTCTAACTTATACGACGCTTACGTCTCTGTACCCTAAATAGGAAAATGATGTACCTGTATCTAGAATTTGGTCACTGTTTAGTTTGAAGTAACTGCTCAATTTCCAAAAGGAAATAAATGTCCCAGTTGCTGTCTGGGACAGTCTCTCAGCCATCAGATGGCTGAGAGACCGGTCTAGAGTTGGGACTTGGTGGGAACCTTCCAGAAGGGCAAATCATCAAACTATACTTATGTGAAATTATTATTATGTTTTAAAAAAAGAGAGTGCTCACCACTTTTATTTATGTATATTTTTTTGGGTTGGGGAACACACCTGAGTGTGCTCAGGGATACTCCTGGCTCTGCATTCAGGGATCAGTACTGGAATGCTCAGGGGATGATATGGGGTGCCAGGGATTTAATCTGGGTCCACCACTTGCAAAGCAAGTGTCTTAATCCATGGCCATGGCAAGCGCCTTACACACTGTGCTCTCTGTGACCCCAGGAGTATTCACCACATATCTGAATCTTTCACCCCAAACAACTCATCCTTTGGAAGGAGGGCCTCCCAGCAGTGTTCAGGGCCCTAAGAGGCACCATGGGAGGCATCCTAACCCCAGCTGTGTGGGCCAGAGACTTTGTACATCTGCTTGGGCTTAGGCTGCTGGGTAGGGTGGGAAGAGTGGGGTACCACCTGATTTCCTTCACCCCCACCCAGGCAGGGGGTTGAACTTGGGGTTCCACACTCAGAGCCGTGTCATAGCTCTCTGAGCTATTTCCCAGGCCCAGCTAATAGAATTTTAGCACAACAGGAGGAGGAGAGCTACCCTATGCAGGCACAGCAGAGGTCTAGCGAGCTCAGACTTCAAATCAGCACGGGCCGGTCAGTGTTTTGGTACAGCTGGAAGCAGACACTGGTGCCTACATCTTATGTAGTTTCCACTGTTCCCTGTTCTGACCCGATGCATCAACTACTAAGTTTTTTGCTTTGGAGCATTTTGGGAATGGGCCAGTGGCAGCTTAGGGAAGCTCAGTCTGTGTCCTCCATGGAGCCCAGATTTGGGAACCGCCTGTTTCCTGACCTGATGTGACTTTTTGCATACATGTCTCAGGCACATGCCCCACATGCTGGGGATCTGCAGAGCATGGGGTAGGGCAGGGTTCCACATGTGTGCAGAGGAGAATAGGACACACCAGGTGTGTTCTATACCTGGGATTCTGACAGGAGTCTTCACTTTAGCCATGAAGAGCTCTTCAAATGCGTTAAGTCATGCGTCTCCCTCTTCTTTTCCTTCCAGACAAGCCTCCCTTAATACTAACACCCTATATCGGGATCCAAGGAATTGGGTACTAGAGAAGCTAGAGCTCAGGACTGGGCTGGGCTGGACTGTTTCTGCCCAGAATGGAAGCTGGTGGAAACTGCAGACTTGCTTCCAGGATCAGTAGAGTCTCTACTTCAGAGCCTGCCCCCAGGAAGGGTTCCCAGTGAAACCACAAGGGATCCTGAGGGCAGTGAGAGTGATCTGCTTGAACATGGCCTTCTCTGCTTCCCAGAGGGAGTGCCAGGTCATTTGCACAGCAGCCCTCCTGATGTATTATTGGGGATGTGTCTGGTGAAACATCCAAGCAGGCAGGATTCCATGTGAAATCCAGCCAACCAATGCAGGAAACTCTGACATCCACAGATGCTGGTTCAGTGGCAAGTCTGGGGTTGCCTCATGTCTCAGGATTTTAGGATCTGGGAGGAAGCAAAGCAAGTGAACTGTGAAGAATCTAGTACTTGTGCCTCAGGGAGCACCCCTGCCTCTACCTCCTTAATCTGTAGGTAGGGAAGTTGAGTTAATGTGATTTTGGGGCTTAGGCATTTGCCCTGCATGCCTGTAATTTGAGGCCCAGCCAAGAGAGATCCCCATGAAAAATTATTTACCCGATAGCCATCTGACAAGGGGTTAATATCAAAGTTATATAGGACACTGCTAGAAGTTTACAAGACAAAAGCAAACCCCATCAAAAAATGGGGAGCAGAAATGAAAACAAACTTCCTCAAAGAAGAAATACAAATGGCTATAGACACATGAGAAAAATGCTCTACATTGCTAATCATCAGAGAGATGCAAATAAAAACAACAATGAGATATCTTATACAGGGAGACTGACATACATCAAAAAGAACAAGAAGAACCAGTGCTGGCATGGATGTGGGGAGAAAGGGACTCTCCTTCATTATTGATGGGAATGTTGACTGGTCCAACCTTTTTGCAAAACAATATGATCATTCCTCATAGAACTAGAATTGAGCTTCCATTTGTCCCAGCGATACCACTTCTGGAAATATACCCTGGGGGCCCAAAACACACAGCAGAAATACCATCTGCATTTCTATGTTTGTTGCGGTACTATTCACAGTAGCCAGAAACTGGAAACAACCTGACTGCCTGAGAATAGATGTCTGGGTAAAGAGACTATGCTATAACTACTCAATGAAATACTATGCAGTTGTTAGGGAAAATGAAGTAATGAAATTTGCCTATAAATGGATAGACATGAAGAATATCATGCTGAGTGAAATCAGTCAGAAGGAAATGGACAGATATAGAATGACTGCATTCATTTGTGGGATATAAAATAAAAAACAGTATGAATCTAATATCCAAGGCCAGGAGGACTGGTCAATGGTTGGAAGCATGCCACAAGTCTGTGTGTGGGGGGAGGGAGGGCAAAGGGCAGTGAGGATAGAGAAGGGACCAGTATGACAAAAATATGATCACCTTGGACCAGCACTGTGTTGAAAGTAGGTAAAGGGATATACATGATAACCACCTTTCCACTCTGTATTATATTGCAAACCATAGTGCCCAAAAGGGGTGAGAGAGAGAGAGAAAGAAAGAGAGAGAGAGGTGCCTGTCACAGAGGCAGATGAAGGGCTAAGATGGAAGGGAAACTTGGGGACATTGGCAGTAGGTACACTGTACACTGGCGAAGGGATGGATGTTGGAACATTATATAACTATTTGTGAATAATTCAATTGTGAATGAATTTGTAACTGTGTATCTCACTGTGATTTAGTAAAAATAAAATTTAAGTAAAAGTTGAACAAATACAGACGTTACCTCTCTTAAAAGAAAGAGCCAAGTATCATCCCTGAGTACTGCTGGGATACCCTCCCCACCTTCAAACTATTGATCCCAGGACAAAGACCCACTATGTACTTCATAGTTTGAAGTTGTGTAGTGTTCTTGTGATGTGTAGACTCTGGTTTTTAATGTGATTTCAGGTATGATAAGCTACTGTGACAGATACAGCGAAGGCATGAAGCGTGTCCTGAAGACTTTTGGACCCACCCCAGAGTTTTCAGAGGCCACTGTTAAGAAAGTTCACCAGGTACATCAATATATTTTCAAGAGCTGTGTGTTGCCCAAGACACAGGCTCAGTGGCATTTGCATTAGAGCCTTTATCTCCAATTGGGATGATGTCTCATCTGAACCTTTGCTTTGTGTGCTTCTATTGTTATCCTCGGAGACCCAAGAGCATCAAGACTGCCAGGCTAATAGCTCATTTTGGCTTAATTGTTCAAGATCTCAGCTGGTCTGTGCGGTTTAAAAACCTATATTAACTGAAGGTTTACCTGGCTGCTTTGTCCTGGGAAGGAAATTTGCAGCTTGTGTAAGTGGGAATCATAATTGCGCTTCTGGCAGGTGATTTCCTACATTTACTTCTTTCCTTTGTCTTCCTTCTCCCAGGCCATGTGCATGAGGGTTCCTGATGACCCTGAGCATTTAGCTGCCCGGAGAAAGTGGCGGGACCAGTGCCTCATGAGACTAGCCAAATTGAAGAGCGAGCTGCAGCCTCAGAAGTTTCTTTGAAGTTCCTGTCACTCCTGGCCCTTCAGGGATGCAAATAGAAGCACTTAATCAATACTGAGATGTTGGGTAGCCACAGTGGTGCTCAGCGTGCAAATTCTGAGCTTCCTTTTGGTTCATGGGCATGGATGGGGGAGCTAAAGGCCTCCTACTGTCTTCCACTAGAGCCTTCATTTTGCTGATGCTTATTCTTAATAAAAGTTCTGCATTGCATGGAGAAAGTATTTTCTACTGGTCTTTCTGAGAAAGTCAGCATTTTCCTGACCCTGATGCAGGCATGGCAGAGAGTGACCTCAGTAAGTGAATGAAAGCAGATCCTTTGTCTTATGGTCGAGGCCACCCATGTGGATCAGTTTCTCAAAGTGGGTTCCACAGAGCCCTTCGGTTCACTGGCCTGCATGTTTGGGAAACACCTTCCTGACCCCCCTTTCCTACACCATTCACATGTTCACAGAAGTGAAGGCTCTTGTGGCTGTCCTGGCCAGATAGCTGTGTCCCTTGAACCTGATGTTTCCCTCTCCTCAGCCCTGATCACCAACTCTCTGCCCACCTTGGGCCCTCCTGCTCAGCTGAGTAGCTCTGGTCCCTGCACACAGGCCCCGCTCACTTGATAGCCCAGCCTGGCCATTGTAGTGGTGGTTTCCCAGCTTCCCCTGGCAGCAGCATGCCCTTCTGGGGTGCCTTGGCTGGGGTGGGGCTGGCCCCAGGCTTGGAAAAAGTGATTATGGCTGATATGTGCATGCACTCCTCATCATTGTCAGTTCTTCTGCACCTTCCACCGAGCAGCTGTGCTCTGCCTGCCTTGTGCGCCCTGCCTCGCACCTGGGCCTTGCAGACTCAAGCCACAGCCTCTGAGTGACATGTGGCAGTAGGCCATTTTTTCTTTTTCTTTCTTCTTTTTTTTTAAAACTATGAGTATATCTTTTATTTTTTAACTGAATCATTGTGAATTACAAAAATATTTATGATTGCGTCTCAGGTGTATATTGTTTCAACACCAGTCCCTTTACCAGCGCCCACTGCCCTCCAGCGAAAGTGGTCCCTTTACTAACTTACCTCCTCCCCACCCCAGTGCCAAGCTTCCTACTGCAGAACAGCTCTCCTGCTCTTCCTTTCTATTGCCTGTGGGCCCACTCAGTTTTCCTGGCAGAGGGAGAGAGTAAGGGAGGGGCCCTGGACCATGAGTAGCTCCAGGGCCTGACAGCATTCCATCCCTACCCCACCCTTCACCCCCACCAGGAAACAGACTTGCAGTCATGCCAGACCCTGCCTGTGTGGCCTGGAGGAGGCAGTCCTGGCAGCACTGGACCGCGCAGGTGGTAGAGAGGGCTGCTGAGGCGGGGATTCTGGAGCACCATCATCAGGTGAGCAAGCAGGGCAGCTTCAGTGCCTTTAAGTGATCATTTCCACTCAGCTGCTGCTGCCATTGTACATGCCAGGGAAACTGGGAGGAGGGCTGGAAAGTGGGAATATACAGGTTTCTACAGAATCTTGCGTGGCCCAGGCTCGAAGCAGTAGAAGGTTTCCATCCCTGAGAAGGAGCTTTCTCTTGTTTTTTTTTTTTTTTTTTTTTTTTTGCTTTTTGAGTCACACCTGGCGATGCTCAGGGGTTACTCCTGGCTCTGCACTCAGGAATTACTCCTGGCGCTGCTCGGGGGAGTGGGGGGGACCATATGGGATGCTGGGAATCGAACCTGGATCGGCCGAGTGCAAGGCAAACGCCCTACCCGCTGTGCTATCACTCCAGCCCAGGAGCTTTCTCTTCCTCTGACTCTGTTCCAGGTGTTCCTTTGACGTGAAGGCCAGAGGTGAAGTTCACTCCCTGCCTCTGTGCCCTGTACTGTATGTAGCTGCACTCAACCCTTGCTTTTGTCTGCAACTTCCAGCTCTCCTACTTGATCTGAAACATGCTACATGTTTGGGTTTGTCTGGTGCATTTCACACGTTGAGGCTGGACTTGGGTATTGAAGGGAATACCCCAGAGGGGAAATGTCCAGTTTCTCGGTCACATGTGGTGGTGCTTAAGGGCTCCTTAGGATGTTGCTCAGAGACCACCAGGTGTCAGGGTTCAAACTCAGGCCTTGCCTCCTGCATACTTTGTGCCTCAATCCTTTGAACTGCCTTCTGGTCCAGAAGTGCCTGCGGCCACTTCTCATCAGGAGTATTGCGGTGCCTTCCCTGAACATTGGTCAGGTGTCACCACTGTCATTAGAAAATAGAAAATCATTGAAGATAGATAGCACAGTAGATAGGGTGCTTGTCTTACACATCACTGACCTGGGTTTGATTTCCAGCATCCCATAGAGTCCCCTGAGCACCACCAGGAGTAACCCCTAAGCATTGCCAGGTGTTTTTTTTTATATTTTTATTTTATTTTATTAAAAAATATTTTTATTGAATCACTGTGAGATAGTTACAAAGTTGGTCATGATTGGGTTTGAGCCAGGCAATGATCCTTTACCAGTGTATGTTCCCCACCACCAATGTTCCCAGTTTCCCTCTCACCGCCACCGCTGCTGCCACCTCACCAGCCTGCTCTGTCACTCCCCCCCCTCCCCCCTTTGAGCATTATGGCCTGCAATTCAGGTATGAAAGGTTATAATGTTTGTCCCTTTACCTACTCTCAGCACTCACTTCATGTCCAGAGTGATCGTTTCCAAATATCATTGCCACCGTGGTCTGTATTTGACTAGTTTCTGAGTTATTTTCTCAGCTGTAAATCTCCACACATGGGCATGCTCGCATTAGGCAAGATGGTGCCAGACTACTTTCAAAGGTTTCTTTCCCTGTCCCTGTGTGCTTCCTGCATTCAAGGATCTCCCGTTCTGCAGCCTTCAGCTTGGTGCTTGTCTGGAAAGATGCCAGCTACTGAAAGAACACCAATTTATTCACTGTTTGAGTAGAATTACATGATTGGAGATGGTGGGATCCCTGTTGTCTGATTTGTGCTCAGTTTGGAGGAACAAAAACTATTTAGCTTGTTCATACATAATGATGAATTGTCAGGGGATTTTTCTCAAGCAACTTGAAATTGGAAGAGTGAAATAGAAACCAGAATGCCATGGACTGCAGAGATAATTCAGTTGGTAGGGCACTTGCCTGTATGCAACCAACCCAGATTCTATCCTGACACCATGAGTCCCCTCAGCACCACCGGGAGTGATTCCCGCTGCCGAGCCAGTAGTCAGCCCCAAGAACTACCTAGTATGGGCCAAACCTCTTTACCTCTGAGGAAAAACCCAGCAACAAAAACCCAAAGGCTAGTTTTCCTTATTTCTTCATTTCTGGCCTGCTTCTTTGAGCACCTACTGTGTGCTGGGTTCTGGTCCACGCCTTGGAGACAATGAAACTACCTTCTGGGAGTCCCGGCAGGAGAGAACAAATCATTAACAACTCACTACAGGCAAAGCCTAAGGTGGTGAGTTATGGAATCTCAATGGGTCAGGGGCCTGTGGTGAGGACAGAAAAATGGTGTCTGTGTGTTTGGTGGTGGGGAGCATGCCCACAGTTTCAGAGAGTTTTCAAGGTGGGTTTGGTAAGATCACATGAGAGGCCAAAGAAGAGGGGACATTTTTGATGGGATTACTAGTGTTTTGCTATTGAGCTTTGTGAGTCCTTTATAGATGTAAAATATTAGTTCTTTAATGTGTTGAGTGCATTCCCCCCACCTCGCATTAGGTGGACAGGAGTGGGAAGAAGCCGAGGCTGGAGTCTCGTGGTGGGACGGGGCAGTGAAGTGCTCAGCCAGCAGCCGGGATGGGAAGCTGTGGATGGGAATGTCAGAGCAAAGACAGACAGCATTTAGAAGGGGAATGTAGAGACCTTCTCTTCAGAACTTTGAGGGTGTAAATTTTTCTTAAGCAAGACACCAGAAATATTAATAATAAGAAAAAATACAATCTTGATCGCATTAACATTTTGAAATTCTATTCAACAGGACACTTTTTTTTATAATTTACTTTTTAGCTATAGTTTAGGCAACATGGTCACAGTACTGTTCTGGGCTCTGGTGTTGTTTTACAATTTACTGCACTCACCATCACCACCAAAGGACTCATGACCTCCACCACTGTCCCTGTGTCACCTCTAACATGGTCTTTATTCCCTCCCCCTGTCCACCCACTATTTTGTAACCCAATGTCAAGGGCTTGTCATCATTCAATACTATATATTCCCTTGTTTTGTCTCTCTGTCCCATAGGTGAGTGAGATCATCCAGTATTATATTTCTGTCTCTGACTTATTCAGCTTAACACAATGCCTTCCTGATCCATTTACATTGCAGCAAACTGCATGATTTCATCTTTTCTTACAGCTGCATGGTATTCCATTGTATATGGATGTCGCCACATATTTATCCACTTATTTGTCATTGGATTGTTTTCATATCTTGACTATTATACTAAGTATTTCAATAAATATGTGCATATATCTTTCTAAACTAATGTTTCTGTGTTTGGTGGGTATATGCCATGAAGTAGGCTATCTGGGTCATGTGGAATCTCTATCTGAATTTTTAGGAATCTCCATATTTTTTCCAAAGGATAAACCAGATAACATTCACATTGAAAGATAATGAGCCATTTCCAGGAAATTGAAGAAACAGAAGCAGTTCCAAACAGTTTATATGAGGCAAATATGAGCCTTATACCAAAAGCAAACAGAGACACCACACAAAAAAAGAGAATTACAGGCCAATGTCCCTAATGAATACAGATGCAAAGATCTTCAACAAAATACTAGCAAATAGAATCCAGCGACTCATCAAAAAGATCACACACCATGACCAAGGAGGATTCATTCCAAAGATGCAGGGATGGTTCAACACTCACAAGTCAATCAACATAATACACCATATCAAGAAAAGGAAAGATATAACCCTTATGATCATATCCATAGATGCAGAGAAGGCATTTGACAAGATCCAGCACCCATTTATGATAAAAACTTTAAAAAAATGGGAGTTGAAGGAATTTTCCTCAATATAGTCAAAGCCAACTAGCACAAGCCCACAGCAAGCATTATTCTCAATGGGTAAAAACTAAGAGCATTCACTCTAAGATCCCTCTAAGAAAACAAGACAAGGTTGCCCACTCTCACCACTTCTATTCAATATATTACTGGAAGTACTTGCCATAGCAGTTAGGTAAGAAAAAGATACCAAGGGCATCCAGATAGGAAAGGAAGAAATCAAGCTCTCACTATTTGCAGATAACATGATACTATACTTAGAGAACCCTAAAGCCTCTACCAAGAAGCTCCTAGAAACAATAAGTTTGCACTATTGTAACCTATAGGCAGGTTACAAAACCAATACCCAAAAGTCCATGGCTTTTCTACATAAAAATAAAGAGAAGAGAGATTTTTAAAAAAACAATCCTGTTCACAGTAGGGCCTTAGGAAATCAAGTACCTTGGAATCAGCTTAACTAAACAGGTGAGGGACCTATAGAAAGAAAACTACAAAACACTACTTCAAGGAATAAAAGAGGACACTAGGAAATGGAGACCCCTGCTCATGAATCAGGAGCATTGATGTCAAAATGGCAATACTCCCCAAAGCATACAGATTCAATGCAGTCCCTATAAGGATACCCATGAAAGTTTTCAAATAAATAGACAAAACACTCCTGAAATTCATATGGCACAATAAACCCCACGAATAGCTAAAGCAATCCTTGGAAAAAGAAGATGGGTGCATCACCTTCCCCAACTTCAAACTGTACTATAAAACAGTAGTGATTAAAATCAGCATGGTATTGGGCTAGAAACAGACCTGCAAACCAATGGAACAGAGTTGAATATTCTGACACAGACTTTCAAGTATATGATCACTTAATCTATTTTCTTTTGGGGTCACACTCAGCGATGCTCAGGAGTTACTCCTGGCTCTGCACCCAGGAAATACTACTGGCGGTGCTCAGGGGACCATATGGGACCCTGGGAATCGAACCCAGGCCAGCCGTGTGCAAGGCAAATGCCCTATCTGCTGTGCTATTGCTCCAGCCCAAATGATCACTTAATCTTTGATAAAGGAGTAGGAAATGTGAAAAATGGAACAAGAAAAGCCTCTTCAACAAGTGGTGCTGGGAAAACTGGACTGCTACATGAAAAAAAAATGAACTTAGACATCTGCCTAATGCCAGGCACAGAAGTCAGATCAAAATGGATTAAAGACCTCAACATTAGATCTGAATCCATATGGTACATGGAGGAAAACCTAGGCAGAACCCTCCATGACATTGAACCTGAAGGCATCTTCAAAGATGAAATACCATTGACCAAGCTAATGGAAACAAACAAATAGGATTACATTAAACTAAGCTTCTTAAGGAAACAGTGACCAAAATACAGAGAGAACCCACGGAATGGAAAAATTATTTACCCAATACCCATCAGATAGGGGCTTAATGATATACAAGACACTGGTAGAACTTTACAAGACAAAAACTTCCAACTCTATCAAAAAATGGGGAGAAGAAATGAATAGAAACTTCCTCAAAAAAATTCAAATGGCCAAAAGGCACATGAAAAAATGCTCTACATCGCTAATGATCAGGGACATGCAAATCAAAACAACAATGAGATATCATCTCACGCCACAGAGACTGGCACACATCAAAAAGATCATGAACAGCCAGTGCTGGCGTGGATGCGGGGAGAAAGGGACTCTCTTTCATTATTGGTGGAAATGCCGACTGGTCCAGCCTTTTTGGGAAACAATATGGACATTCCTTCAAAAACTAGTAATTGAGCTCCCATATGACCCAGCAATACCACTTCTGGGAATATATCCCAGAGATGCAAAAAATACAATAGAAATGACATCTGCACTTGTATGTCTATTGCAACACTGTTCACAATAGCCAGAATCTGGAAACAATCTATGTGCCTGGGAACAGACTACTGGTTAAAGAAACTTTGGTACATCTACACAATGGAATACTATGCAGCTGTTAGCAAAGATGATGCATGAAATTTTCTTATAAGTGGATGGACATGGAGAGTATCATGCTAAATGAAATGAATCACAAAGAGAGAGAAAGACATAGAATTACTGCACTCATTTGTGGAATATAAAGTAACATAACAGGAGACTGACACCTAAGTAGAGACAGGGGCCAGGAGGATTGCTTCTCAACTTGGAGGCTAGCCTCATGTGCTGGAGGAAAAGGCAGCTGGGTTTTCCTCTCCGCTCATGAAGCAGTCTTCCAGCTATGGGACAATCTCTCTGGCCCTTGTATCTATTGGCCTTGGGTGTCTGCCTCCTGTGATGTTATTTTATACTCCACAAATGAGTGCAGTCCCTCTATGTCTGTTCCTCTCTTTCTGACTCATTTCACTTAGTATGATACTACCCATGTTTATCCGTTTATAAGCAAATTTCATTAATTTCATATCTCTTAACAGCTGCATAGTATTCCATTGTGTAGATGTACCAAAGTTTCTTTAACCAGTCATTTGTTTTAGGGCACTCAGGTTGTTTCCATATTTTGGTGATAGAATAGAGAAGGGATCACTAAGAAAATGATGGCTGGAGGAACCAGTTGGGATAGGAGATGCATGCTGAAAGTAGATAATGGACCAAACATGATGACCTCTCAGTGTCTGTGTTGCAAGCTATAATGCCCAAAAGTAGAGAGAGAGTATGGAGAATATTGTCTGCCTTAGAGGCAGGGGGAGGGTGGGAAAGGGGGGGTATACCCGGGATTTTTGTGGTGGGGAATGTGCACTGGTGGAGGGATGGGTGTTTGATCATTGTGAGATTGTAACCCAAACATGAAAGCTTGTAACTATCTCATGGTGATTCAATAACAATTTTTTCCATTAATTTTATTTTTAATATTTTTATTGAAGCCACATGTTTATTTTGAATTAATCTTTACAAGTTCTATTATACTCATTAATTTAAAACTGAAATCTAGCACTCACAATTTTTGTATCTTCAAAGAACTATTAATGACTGGAGCGATAGCACAAAGGGTAGGGCGTTTGCCTTGCACACCACCGACCAGGGTTTGACTCGTCCATCCCTCTCAGAGAGCTCGGCAAGCTACCGAGAGTATCCCACCTACATGGCAGAGCCTGGCAAGCTACCCATGGCATACTTGATATGCCAAAAACAGTAACAAAAAATCTCACAATGAAGACATTACTGGTACCTGCTCTAACAAATCAATGAACAACTGGATGACAGTGCTATAGTACTACAAAGGAAATATTTTGTAACCCTATATAACAAAGACATTTATAATTATGATGGCAAATACAGAAGTCACAGAAAAATATTAGTGATATGACATTTTAAAATTAATATATTTTCTTCTTTAAAAAGCTACCAGAACCAAAGTTAACACATAAGTTTCAACTTTTTAGAAATGTGCTTGCAGGTATTAGAGAAAAGCAGGTAAAGCAGGTCAGGCTCTGCCTCACTCACAACTGACCCGAGTTCGATCCCTGGCACCCTGAGCCCCACCAGGAGTGATACCTGCATGCACAGCCAGGAGAACACTATGAGCACTGACAGGTATGATCCAAATACCCAGTTTGTTTTGTTTGAAATTTTTATGCATACTGGGCTCCTCTTATTAATATAAAAAGAATTCTTGTAATAAAAAATGTATAAAACATCAATTGAAGATGTAAAAAGTTGTATCTAGGTAAGTCATTTATGTGTCATTTTGTAATTATGACAAAAAATTGTACAAGCTTATAGAGAAAATATTTATAGACTAAAAGATACACAAACTGTAGTAGAATTTGCACCATAAATATTGAAATGATTAAATTGCAGCAAGATTGAGTAAAAAGAAAAAGAAACCTGTTCTTCTTAACATTAATACAAAAAAATGTTATCTAACTTTTTTCTGCCAAAGATGAAAATTGTATTTAATTTTAATTCTCTAAATATGAGTGAAATTAAGGTTAATTTCTCAATAAAATTTTTAAAATTGTTAAAAAAGAAAAATGAAAAGGCAGCTGGGATAGAGAAGGAACTACCAAGTAAATGATGGTTGGAGGGCTTGCTCAGGATGGGAGATGTTTGCTGAAAGTAGACTATGGACCAAACATGATGGCCTCTTAGTACCTGTATTGTAAACCATAACACCTAAAAGGAAAGAGAGAATAAGAGGGTATGTGCCTGCCATAGAAGCAGGGGGGTGGGCTGGATTGAGGGTGGTGGAGGGATTCTGGAATATTGGTAGTGGAGAATGGGCACTGGTGGAGGGATGGGTGCTTGATCATTGTATGAGTGAAACATAATCATGAAAGTTTATAAGTCTATAACTATCTCACGGTGATTCAGTAAAAAATTTAAGATAATGAGGGTTACTTCTCACCTTATCCCCTGGAATATTTGTTGTTTTTGGTCTTTTTAATATATGCCATTCTCATTGGTGTGAGATGACATCTGATTATTGGTTCTATTTGCATTTTCCTGGGGCTTGTTATTTCACCCTTCTTAAGATGTCTTATTGAAAAAACAGAATCAGATCACTGATAATAAGTGATGATGATCACTTTTTCATATTCCTAATGGGCATCTATATGTCTTCTTTGGGGAAATCTCTGTTCATCTCCTTTCTCTATTTTTGATGGGAATGTTAGTTTTTTTGCTATTGAGCTTTGTGAGTCCTTTATAGATCATAAATATTAGCCATTTATCTGATGTGTTGTGTGCAGTCTTCCCACCTACCTCTTGGTAGGGTGTCTTTATTTCAATCTGAGTTTATTTTGCCATGCAAAAAATTTTAATTTGATATAGTCCCATTTGTTTATTTTTGTTTTTGTCACATTGTCTCTGAATCAAATCATCAAGACACCTCTAAAGTTCATATTCTGGAGAGATCTGATTCTGTTTTCTCAATAAGACATCTTAAGAAGGGTGAAATAACAAGCCCCAGAATAGAAGACAATACTTACAAATGAAGAAACTGATAAAAGATTTATAGAAGTACTTTGGGTAAATTATTCAAGAAAATGGATAGAATGCTTCTTGCAAAGGAAATGTTCCATTTCTGGATCTGTTAAACAAGGGCATGTTTACCTTTTAGTTATATATTATGCCAAAATCAATGTGATTTATGAACATTTCTGTGTTGGGTTATACCTCTAAAAAGTTTTAAAGAATAATTCATAGAAGTTAAAAGCTCTTCTTGCTATGGGATATATCAAATACATAAGAATTAGAAATAATGGTAAATTGGACTGTGTGTAGCTCTCCTTTAGCACTTTATAATCATGAATAGTTCAACATGGCCTCAGTTGCTACATCCCCATTTCCCCTTTCTGTCTCTTTCTCGCTCATCACCATCAGGATCCTCCTTTTCTTTCTACCCCATCTCCAAGATTTGGGTTCATCAGCCATCTCTCTCCCTTTGGATTCTTGTTTACTTGCTTTCAAACTACAAATATATGTCTCTCCTGTCCTTGAAAAATGTTTTCTAGGGCCAGAAATAGGATAGGGGGTTAATGTGTTTGCCTTTCAGGCAGCCAACCTGGGTTTGATTTCCAGGAGTCCCATATGTTCTCCCAGCACTCCCAGGAGTGATTCCTGAGTACAGAGCCAGGAATAATCCCTGAGCATTGCTAGGTGACATTGGAAACCAAAGAGTCCTATTTGCACAGGGTCTCATGGTGACTACTATGTGCCATACTGAAGTGCTTCTGAGATGCTTATTTGCTTCTGAATCTTATATTTTAGTGTGATGAAAACCTACGCCCACTAGATTTGAATACACATGATAACACCAAGTGAGGTTTCGCCTAGTGGTGGGGCTCTAGACATAGTTCTTACTCTTTTCTCAATCTCCTAAACAAATGTGGGACCCAAGGATGCTGTTCCAGACCCTCCACTACCACTTTGCAGCCACACCAATTTTGCAAGGCCTGGAGCTGCCTTTTCTTGGCCTGTGCAAGACAATTGAGACTATCTCTTCTGAGCTCTTTGTTCAATGGCAGCTTGTTTGCTTAAAATTGGTCATGATGGGCCCAGGGGGAATAGCAGAATTCCTTAGAATGACTACTTACAACTGTATAGGCATGAATTCAAATCCCCAGCAATCCTGATGGACAGCCTGGAAGAACTATTTCCAAGATTAGCCTGGCAGCTCACCTTTCAGTGACCCACCAGTGCTGCTAGAAATTTCCAGCAGCATCACAGCCTGGTATGTGTAAGTACCACATAAAGGGGTACAACTCCTGGAGAAGCACGTGACTGAAATTATATGTGAGAACCACAGAAGATGTGCAACCTCTGGCAGCACGTGTGTGAGCACTGCAGCAGTCCTAGAGAGCACCACAACCATGGTAGATGTGCTTAAATTAAGCCTGTGATGCCAGCGCACACTGTGTGTTACAGGTGACTCATGAGCACAAATTTCAGTGAGCACTGTGGATGAGTGTGCAAGTACCATAGCCTGGCATGTGCACAGCTAGAAACTGAATACCACAACTAGGTGTAGAGGTGTGTGTGTGTGTGTGTGTGTGTGTGTGTGTGTGTGTGTGTGTGTGTGTGTGTGTGTGTGTGTTGATCAACAGAGAAGGAAGTGGGAGAAGGAGAAATGTTTTAAAGATAAGAAATCTGCCATGATCCAATGTGTGCACACATTTGGACATTCCAGAAATTGGCAGGGATCAGAAAACAGGATCTCTTCCTTTGGTGATGGGATTAAATGTTTACCACTCGGCCATGAATCATGCTGTTTTCTGCTGCAGTTATCAGCTGTCCTCATGCTATTCCGAGTCCTGTAGCGACTCTGCTCATCCCTGCAGTGACTAACCCACTCC